>NC_090924.1:174624767-175227684 GCF_040938575.1 Ambystoma mexicanum | reverse complement strand
ACTGGACCGGCACACTATGAGCCTGCCTGTCAGAGTTGCTGTGCCTGGCAGGTCTGAACCATTCCATACACAACGGCCACAGGAGGCAGACTTACACGGAAGCGTTGTGTTCCCCATTCCCATAGAGTCCTTTACGGACCGACAGGGTTAGAAACCACCACTGTTACCGGCAAGCCAGACGCCGGTAAAGTTTGCAAGTCTTGCAGCAACCTGCTGGCTTGACCGGCACTGTTACCACCGGACATGTAATGAGGCCCAAAGTGCTTACTGTTACCCACAAATATGTATGTGGCATTGCCCCTCAATATCGTACGGATCACATTACTTTTTATAAACCAGGCAAGTTGTTGTGATCATCTGACAAAGCACTCCTACAGATTCCACGTTTTAAGATGGCACACTGTAGTGGTCGTCTTTGATGTTATAGCACCCTAAAAAGAGACTTAAGACTTTACTATTTCAATAATAACGCTTTCTCGGTTTGATTCTGTTCTGATTATGGTGTGATCTCTTTTTCCTTGGACGCTTCTGTTTTCTCTGCGCTTTCGTGCCTTTGTAGGTTTTAGCGCATTACAAATAAGAACAAATAAAAATAATGTAGCTCCGGTTGCCTTTAAAGCCAATACCTTTTTTTTGTTCAGGGCCCCAAGTGTGGCTAATGGTCTCCCTACACCCTATAAAAGGGTACGACGTTATCTTTTTGACATTGTCCACAGCATCCCAGTTACTGGGCATGGTACCCTTTATCAGCATTTAAGGAAAAAGATACAAACCTGAGATGAACATATACTATGATTTCCCTTTTGTATATAGACGTTGCATTCTGGCACATCTTTGCTTAATAAATGCCATATGTGCTCATCAATCGGCCTCCCGCTGTATGTTTTCCACTTGAGTATGAATGCCCTCTTGCATTCCTGATCTGCTCCACTAACTTCACAAAGTCTTCAAATTACGTGCTTAGTACTACATTGTGAGCATAGAAGCTTCTTGAAGACTGCATGCTTAATCTGGTGTAGGACGAATTAATCATGTTTGCCTGTCCCAAAGCTAGCTTTACATTTTTGGATTGAGCTAATATGTCCCTGTTTCCATGTAGACAACCTCCACTAAATGTGTGGAAATGGAAAGTTGGCAAGTCTGTGCAACATTGTGCTTGTCATCTACCAGACATGTTTTTTGGGTGCTTGTTTTAATGTAGACACATCACGTCCCTTGAACTTGGCCAACAATGCAAAGGTCAATACGGCACAATTATTTTAATTTCTCTTCTGCCCTCTCAGAAAGTATTCACATTTTAGCCATGCTAATGTAGGCACCAAAGTCAGGGAAGTCTAGACATTTCTTAATCCCTCAGACCACACGCTACAAGGCACAGAACAAATACCTTGGGATTTCAGGAGAAGGATTTGTATTTGTATTTGTTTTATTTATATAGCGCAGACCAGGCCCAAGGGCAACCAGGCGCATATCTTAGAAGAACGTTACAGGCATGACAAATAGTTGCAGTGGTTACAACAAATTGAGAACAAAATATACAATTGACGTTACCATTCAGAGCAACAAGCAAAATATGCAATTGACGTTACAGTTCCGAGCAACAAGCAGAGCAGTAGTGAAGGAGCAAAGCATAACAGGGCCACAGTGGGCCAGCCATAATCAGAAGAACTGTTGTTAATGAGATGTGGCTAGCCAGAGCTTGGCTTTGTGTTTGAATAGGTTCAATGAAGGTAAGGTAAGGTTCTGATAGAGAGGGGTACGGTGTTCCAGAGCTTGGCCGCCAGGACTGGCGCCCCCAGCAGATTGGAGCTTGAACCTAGGGATCGCAAGACCTTGGGATTGTGCATATCTGCGATGGAATATGTTGTGTGAATCGTGAGATAAGGTACGTTGGGGCCTGATGGTTTACGCATTTGCATGTGAGGGCCAGTGCTTTAAGTGAGATTCTTTGGGCGACTGAAAGCCAATTGAGGTTCTTCCTGGTTTCTGAGATGTGAGCAGAGCGGGGGTAATTGAGGGAAGGCATTATTTTGGGTAATCTGAAGTTTATTAAGATTGCCCTGGCTAGTGCCTTGGTACAGAGCATTACAGTAGTCCAGTTTGGACATAACCAGAGTCCTGGCCAAAGTGATGCAGTTCTGAGTGGTAAGGAATGGGCGACAGGCTGAAATCAATTTGCAGGTGTATGCAGAAGAGGTAGCTACTGCATTAGTTTGCCGAGTGAGAGACAGGGAGGAGTCCAGATAAATTTTGAAACTTTAATTAGGTTACCGTCAATGTTAAAGGAGCTGAACAGAGAACTCAGTTTGTTGAGTCTCTGTTGCGTACCTAAGATGAGAAGCTCAGTCTTGTCATCGTTGAGGCACAGCTCATGTTGGGCCATCCAAGCTTGGATGACAAATTAGATGTCATTGAGGGCTTTGGAGTCGGCAATGCAGTCACCTGTGATGGGTATGAGTATCTGGGTGTCATCGGTGTAATTCGTGTAGGTGATGCCCAGATAGTCAAGCACATCGAATAGTGGTTTGGTGAAAACATTGTAGAGAGTTGGGGAGACACAAGACCCTTGAGGGACTCCACAAGGGACTGGAGTGGGATCAGCCGATGAGGATGGAGAGAAGACTCTCATGTGCCTATTGTCAAGGAATGACCTGATCCAATTGGAAGCATTGTCGGAAAAGTAGGCAGCGGATTTCAAATGCCGACATAGTATTTGGTGATTGACCAAATCGAACGCCGCGGATAGGTCCAGTAGGAGTAGAAGGGCCAGTTTGCCGTTGTCTTTAATGTCCTCAATTTGGGTTTTAAGGTCAAGTAGAGCCGTTTCAGTCCCGTGCTTAGGTCTGAAGCCCGATTGTCTTGAGCCGAGGAGGTTGTTAATTTCCAAGTAGTTCTGAATCTGCAGGTATGCTGCTCTGTCAAGTATTTTGAGTAGGAACGGTACGGTAGTGATAGGTCTATAGTTGGTTGGAATTTCAGGGTCTAAAGTTGTTTTTTTAGGAGAGGAATAACCAATGCGTCCTTTAAGTTATTGGATACCGTTCCAGTTAAGAATGAGGAGTTAATGAGGGTGGTTATAAAAGGAGCGAGGTCATGTGCCGCTTCCTTAATGATAGGTGCTGGGCAGGAGTCACCTTGGCAGTTAGATGGTTATAAATTGCGAATGATGTTTTCGACCTCGAGGATGGTAAGTGGGGTGAAGCTAAAAGGGGTGTGAGTAAAGGAGGTCATGGGGGTTATGGACGGTTTGGTAGGAGGGTTGGTGAGTAAGGTGGTTTGTTTGGTGTTAATTTTTGATTGCAGGGTGGTGATTTTGTTTAGGAGAGCGTTTTGGATGTTATTGCACCAATTGCTATCTGTAATGCAAGTATCAGGAGCAGGGGAGGGGGATTCCAATTCTTTAAGGATTTTAAATAGCTCCTTAGTATTGGATTCAGCTTGGGAGATATGTAAATTGTATATCTCCTTTTTTGTAGGATAGCGGCCTTATAGTTGTGGGTGGTGATAATAAGGTGATCTTTGTTCGAGTCTTATGGGTGGCTCTTCCAGAGTGATTCAGCTTTACGTTTTTCTTTACGTAAGGTTCGTAACTGCTGGGTGAACCAGGAGTTCAGGTGGGCTTGTTGTTTGGCTTTCCGTAGTATGAGCGGTGCTATATTGTCAATGGCTTTAAGTAATGTTTGATTGAAGATATCTACTAGGACAGTGGGGTCATTGCAGTGGGACACGGACTTATTCAAGATGGGAAGGATAAGTGGGAGTAGTTTATCCCTGGTGATTCTTTTTTATTACTTGTGGGGACAGCAGGAGCTATCGTAGGAATGGTATGCGGGTTGGTCGCAGGTATGTGGAAGATGATGGTGTGATGGTCATACCAGGCGCAGGCAAAGTTGGCACTTATGGTGGTGTTGCAATTGAGATCGGTGATCCAATCAAGCGTTCTGCCCTTAATATGGGTAGGTTTGTCTATGCGTTGCTGGAAGCCTAGGCTAGCTAGTATAGTAGCGACCTCAGAGGCCAAGTGGTCCTTAGTGTCGGATAGGCCAAGGTTAAGGTCACCTAGAAGCAGTACCTGAGAGTTGGGTGTGGTATTGACAGTCAGAATGGCTGTGATCTCATCTATGAAGGAACCAAGAGGTCCTGGTGGTCTGTAGATGAGGTGGAGGGTAGCAGTGTTGGTGGGGGAGAGGGTGAGGTTCACGGAGAGGGATTCTGCCGAGCTAAGCCCAGTATTGCGGATAGTTCTAAGTGTAATGGTATTTCTATCTATGAATGCGACTTCACCTCCTTTGGAGGTTGACTGTCGGTCAGCTCTAATAATCAAGTATCCATTGGGAATGGCGAGGGCAAGAAGTGGGCCAGAGGCTGCATGTAACCAAGTTTCAGTGATGGCCACAAAATCGAGGTTTTGAGCAGTGATAAGGTCAGAGATATCCAGCGCGTGGGCTGTGATAGATCTGGCATTAATGAGGGTGCCCTTGAGTTCTTTGGTGGAGATGTTGCTATGGGAAGGTGGTGTCTGTTGCGTAGTGGGGCGGGTAGAAGTAGTGTAGTAACGCTGAGTGCCATGCGTAGAAGGGGCACGAGGCAGTCTAGACCCAAGTCGGAGATTCCTATCTTTGAGCGTGCAAGGTTGATTAGGTGTAGGTTTGGTAGCGAAGTGTTGGAGCTATAATGCGGGGTCATTGAGATATGGGTTGCTGACGAGCATTGTGGGATAGTGTGGGGTGGAGTGGTGGGGATCGATCTTAGAAATGCTAGAAGTAGGGGACCAAAGGGATGTGGTGAAGGTGAGTCCTGCTATGATAGCGCAAATGAGGTAGCTAACCGTTGACAGTGGTCGCATGTTGAGATCCCGGTGTCCTAACCATCTGTGGGGAGAGGTGTGAGTGGACTGAAGAGTACGTGGTGAGGTTCCGCACTGGGCAGAGGTGGAGTTGGCCAGGTGCTGCGGCTTGCTAGGTAAGTACATGTGCAGGTATGCAATCAATGACACAAAGGCAGTGGTTCAGCTAGGCCAGCTAGGTAAGTACATGTGCTAAAATGCAAACAATGACTCAAAGGCAATGGTTCAGCTAGGCCGACTAGAGGTGTACATGTGAGGAAACAGGTAGCGAAGCAGCATCAGTATTTGACAAACCCAACAGTGGCTGGGATGCAAACAGCAAAGTATAGTTAACTTTGACACTCCTATTAGCGACTAGGTTGCATATATCAGGGGGTACCTGGATTTGACAATCCCTTCAGCGACTAAAAAAAGCATACATCAAGGGCACCTAGATTTGACAATCCCGCCAGCGACTAGAGGGTGCGTACATCAAGGGCACCTAGATTTGACAATCCCATCGGCGACTAAGAGTGCATACATCAAAGGCACCTAGATTTGACAATCTCACAGTGACTAAAGAAAGCATACAGTGGGGGTCACTGAATTTAGAAGTATCAATCTGGCTATGTTTGCCTGTAGTATGGTTGACACAAGTATAAACAGTTATGGGAAAAATGGTACAGCTGTGACTGGATACAATGGCAAGCGACCTAGGCATCAAGTAGGTACCAAGATAATTGTCTACAGTCAATTTAGTCTCAAAGGATTACCTAGATGCAGGTTTGCAGGCAAGCTGGATACAGTGTATAAGCATACATTAGCAAGACATTTGTAGCGGTTAGGTGGTGGTAGTTCACAGGGAATCATTGATTGCAGTGTTAGCTATGGCATCAAATGCAATATGATAGGGATGGCTTGAAATAAGTTACTAAGGAGGTGATTTGTTGAGATATGTACAGCATGTTAATTGGAACAAATGATAAGGTGTTAGAAAGCATTCTCACGGCATGGAGGTCATCATGAGTACATCATAAGTACTCCACTGCTATTATGCAACTTGTGCACACCTGGGGTGCTGGGTAGATAAATAAAGCATCAATAATGTTCAGCTTTCGGCCCACTGACCTGGTAAGTGGAATAAGTGAGCTCCGGTGACATGTTCGATCACGAAGAATGTTTCGGGCAGCGGTTTCTGGCGACTGGCGGTTCTGGACGGGCTCAGGACAGGAGCCTTATCTGGTGCCGCATTCGCTGGTGTCGGCTATTGCCTGTCGGTAGATTTGTTTGGCTAATAAGCCAATGACCTCAAACATACAGAAGATGAGGCAGAATGTTCATATTAACTATTAAAGCCTGCCAAGAAAGGACATACTGGATACCATGCATTTAAATATTCTTTCATATGTTTGCATAGGGACTCATAGAAAGTGCTAACATCATTATTGATATTGATTATTAACATTATTGATATTGTGTTTTGAGGCTATTTTATAGGGAATCTTGGTATTAAATTCTATGACAGGCGAGCATTATGCTTCAACTTCTTTATTTTACTACTCCTCAGCAGTTTCAACAAACTAATAAAACCAATAACAAATACTGAAAAATGTCTCAACAGACTTTATCTTCCTTTGAAACTACAATCCCCATAGTATCTGTAGTCCATCTCATTCTCAGCTCAGCTATGACCACTTCCTATCCCTGAGCTCCTCCTCTTCTTTTACTGCTCTTCAAGCAGATAAGTACTATTCATGTTCATCTCCCTATATAATGTGGCTATTAGTAGTGCAGCATTGTTTAGGGGTAGAATAGACGATAGTTTGTTTGCCAGAAGTGCGCAGCGCATTAAGATGTAGCGCAGGAGCATTTAATGCTTAAGATTGGAAAGTAACATCGGATTGTGTAGAGCATGCCGCGTGTAGCTCGAAGAGGCGAGAGTGTACCACGAGCGTTTTTTCTTTACATTTGGTAATAATTAATTAGCTTGTCACCGTGAAGGCGATCGCACCCCACGTCACGACCACCTCGTGCCATATGACCGGCACGCCAGGGGTGGCAGGTCGGTGCCAGGAGTGCTTACTGTAGGCCGAGGAGCCGCGGTCAGCGAGTCCCTAGCTCCTCCTTCGAGAGGCAGGTGACGTGGAGCAGCCGACATCGCCCCCTCCTTCGCAGAGGTGGAGCGGGCCATGTTCGAGGACGCGGAGGTCCTCTGGCCCCATCCCTTGCAAGGAATGAGCCATACTACACAGCTCGCTTCCGCGTCGCGTGTTTTTGCAGCGACGCGTAGCAGAGCACACGTTTGAAGCCAGGCCCGGCGGTGAATATTGATAAAGCTACAGTCGTAGCACCCGTGAGCAGAGTGGCTCGTTGTAACGGAGCAGAACGCTCCAGTTGAAGCCCCACCCGAACCTGGCACGAACAGCCACCAGCACACGATAAGTGCAGAAGCTTCACTAAAGAATGAGCAGGCATACAGTCTGCACAGTACTCAGTGCCCCCTCCCAGCCAGGGGCCCAATAAGCGAATTGCCCATACCAGGCACACATAAGAAGACATCGAAGCCGGTGCAGCCACTACAAAAAAAAAAACATTTAAAAGGGGATGTATATATTCACCCTGAGATCATACACTGGTGCACTTTAGGGTCACCAGAGGCATCTATAGTGAAAGGGCGTGTAGAGAAACCTTCACAGGTATACCAGGCACACAGCAGCCTCGCAAGATGTCAGAATTTGAGTGGATTGAAGAGGAGCAGTCATCAGACTTAGCTGCTAGCTTCAAAGAGGTGCTGGGAAGTTCACTTATAGATGCAGTGGTGCAAGGGGTTAAACCCCTGCAGGACAAACTAGAGTCCTTGGAGGCGATATTACATCATCCATTAGACAGCACCAGGCGGACAGAACAAACGCCCGCAGAACCCCCAGAAGCAGGGTCAATGAGGAGTACTAAGGCCCGAAAGAGGAAAGCCCCTCTCGACCCCCAGGGCCCTTCGGAAGGGGCAAAAAAAATGCCCTGGAGGTCATCGACGCCTTCACAAAGCTCTGCGAAGCTCCGCGAAGCGTATTTGCGGCGTCAGACAGTGCCTGACCTCACGACCCCCACTCCAGGGGAGGAAGATGATGGAGAAGAGAACCCGGGCTCGGAAGAGGAGCCGGAAGAAGGAGACTCTCCCTCTCTGGATGAGGACGAATCAAGAACGGAGGAGCAAAGTAAACCCAGCGGAGGGAAGAGAATCCGCAAGGAGAAACACCTCAAAGAAGTGGAGGAGGATATGTTCGATCCGGACAGCATCCGGAATCCAAGGTCAACTGATTGGCAGCCTTCGCCAAAAGTAGCGCAGTATACAACCAAGAGACTAAGGAAAGCGGTAGATAAAGAAGTCTGTCAGCGTCTTCGAGCAGAATGCCCTAGACCGGATCTTCCGGGGAAGGTGGCCGAAACACCGGAATTAGACCCCAAGATGCTGACATTCGTGTCAAAGACAGCCAAGGACCCCTGAAAAAGTATCGATTGATCCTGGAGAAGCTGTCAAGAGAAAGTACTTGACCTAGCCGGTCCGCTCGCTAAAATCATGGACCTGGCAGAGAGGGCCAGAGATACGGGGGGAAGAGGTAGACCCCGATGCCCTAGCAGGCTGGGCGCAGAGAGAAGTATGCCTCCTAGGTAATGCTAACTGCGCCATCGCCTCAGAACGCCGAAGAGGACTGTTATTGAAGATTGATGCAAAGCTCAGTGACTTCGCCTCGTACAAGGCTGGAGAAGCGGCATAAGGGCTGCTATTCGGGGAGACTTTCGGCAACAAAATGGGCCACTTCGTCAGCGCCTACATGTCGCTGGAAAAAGCGCAGGCCTCAATCCGCAAGATCTTTCCTAACCAGGTTTTTGGCGGGACCAGTCGCCACAGGGGCCGTTCGACTGGTCGTATCCAAGGTGGAAGAACACCCCCGAATCTCAGAGCCCAATTCTGGTAAGGCAGACATCAAGACTCCTTCTTTCCGACCAGAGGACGCTTCCCTAGAGAGGGCAGAGGAAGAGGAGCCGACCATGAACAGGGGTTCACACAAGGTGAGAGTGGCTCATTAGCCTCCAGTAGGGGGGAGAACTGGTATGTTCTGGAGAAATTGGCGCAAGCTTTCCAGGGATGCCTGGGTGCTGCAAACGGTTCTGGGTTTGCACTGGAATTCATGAGCTCACCCATACAAGAGCGCAGGCCACAACATCAGCGCTTAGAGCGCACAGAGCAGAAACTACTAGACCAGGAGCTATACCTCCTAGCAATGAAAAAGGCCATAGAGAGGTGTCTGAGAGACCCCGAATTCATAAGCAATAAGTTTCTGGTGCACCAAAAGGAGAAGGTGCGACCAGTTATGAATCTGAAGGAACTGAACAGCTGGGTAGTTTATCGCTACTTTAAGATGGAGGGCATCCACCAGCTGCGAGACTCACTCAGAGAGAAAGACTGGCTGACGCAGCTAGATCTGAAGGATGCCTACTTAACGATCCCAATAGCAGAAGAGTTCAGGACATTCCTAGCTTTTCGCTGGAAAGGACAGCTCTGGCAATTCGAAAGCATGCCCTTCAGGCTTGCTTCAGCTCCCTGCGCCTTTTCCAAGCTGATGAAGCCAGTAGCTGCAGCTATAAAAGAAAAAAGGATAAGATTGATCATCTATTTAGATGATCTCCTGCTATTAGCAGAGGACCGAGAGGCTCTCATGTACCAGGCCAGATGGGTCCAAGAGCTACTGGCATCACTAGGGTTCCTGCTGAATGTAGAGAAGTCAGACACCGAACTGGCCCAGAGGCTGGACTTTCTGGGCTTCGTCCTGGATACCAGGAAAGCGACTCTCGAACTGCCAGCGCAAAAAATCTGCGACATCAAGAGAGAATTGAGAGGGTGTCTACAGAGACAAGTGGTGGCTCTCAGAACTCTGGCGAGAATAGTGGGGATACTAGCAGCCTCCATCCAAGCCATATTTGCCGGTCCCTTACATTATCAGGCTTTACAAAGGCTAAAGATAAGACATCTGCAGCAGGGCTTGAAGTATCATCAATCTGTGCCGTTGGATCAGGAATCCAAAACGGAGCTGGAATGGTGATTGCAGAATATGGATGTCTGGAAAGGGCGTGTCATTTTCGGAGACCGTCCAGGTCTGATTATAGAATCTGACGCCAGCTGACTGGGCTGGGGAGCAAGGTGCGGTGATCTGCAGATAGGAGGGAAATGGAGCGAAGAGGAACTTCGCCTCCACATAAATTGCCTAGAGCTGCTAGCAGGGTCTTTTGCGAACAGAGCCTTCACGAAGGGGAAAATGAGGTTGTGCGTCTTATTGAAGATGGACAACATATCAGCAGTGCGATATATAAACCATCTAGGCGGCACCAAATCCAGAATGCTTGCCAAACTAGCGAAACATTTCTGGCATTTTTGCCGGCAATCGGAAACATCAGCCATGGCGGAGTGCCTCCCTGGGACACTGAACGTGATAGCACACTGGAACTCTCGCTACCTCATGGACTCCAGCGATTGGAGGCTGAATCCAGCAGTGTTTCAGATGAGGAACAAGAGATGGGGTCCGCTACACATAGATCTCTTCGCATCCCAGTTGAACGCTCAAACAGCAGTATACTTCAGCTGGAGGCTGGACCTGGGAGCTCGAGGGACAGATGCGTTCCTGCAAGAATGAAACAGAGGCCCACACTATGCTTTTTCCCCATTCATGATGCTGAGCAGAGTTCTAGCGAAGTGTCGGAAGGAGAAGGCGGAGCTATGTTAGTAGCGCCGCTCTGGAAGTCCCAAGTGTGGTTTCCAACTCTGATGGAGCTGACAGTGGATCTCCCGAGAATACTCTCAGAAGGGGAGCACCTGCTCACCGACCCAGCTGGGTCATATCATCCTCTGAGAGTGAGAGGGACACTCCCGCTTATCGCGTGCAGGATATCAGGAGATGTTGGGCGCTGCCAGGCGTTTCGGCTCAGGCTGCTCAGCTCATCGCAGAATCCTGGGCTCCGTCCATGAGAAGGAGCTACGACATGGCTTGGGCCAAGTGGACTAGCTGGTGCAAAGGGAGAGGTGTTCATCCCACTTCAGCCCCTGTAGTGATGATCCTAAATTATTTAGCGCAGCTTTTACAAGGCAGAAGAGCGTTCCGCACCATAGGGGTGTACAGATCCGCGATTTCCGCGGGACACCTGCCTATCGAAGGAGTACCAGCTGGTGAGCACCCAGCAGTAGTTAGACTCATTCGAGGGGCCAGATTTAAGGTGCCCCCAGAGCCTCAATACAAGACAGTCTGGGACGTGCTGGTCATCCTGAAGCTATTGGAGAGCTGGCCAGGGAACAGATATCTATCCCTGAAGCAGTTATCGGGGAAATTAGCGATGCTGTTATGCTTAGTGTCTTGTAAGCGCATGTCAGACGTGAGGGTGTTAGGGGTAGACAGGAGGTCCTTTGGGCCAGAGGGGGTAACGTTCACAATAGTGAAGAGGACCAAGACAGGTCATCAGTGTACTATCCATATTTTCCGGATAGACCTAAATGGCGCGTCACAATCTGCATCAGAGAATATGAAAGCAGGACGGCGGAACACAGAGCCGCGAATAGCACGTAATTGCTTATAGCGCGTAGAAGGCCTTTTCAGGGTGTATTCACAGCCACTATTGCCAGATGGGTGAAAGAGATCATGCAGGCATCTGGGATAGATGTAGGAAAGTACGGAGAGCATTCAGTGCGAGGAGCCATGGCATCTAAGGCATTTAAGACAGACTTAGAGATATTATGCTAACAGCAGACTGGTCGAATGATCGAACATTTAAAGAGTGTTATTTCAAGCTGACCGAGAGTTTAGCAGTCGCAGTGTTGGGAAGCTTTGAACAAGCATAATGCTCACCTCCAGACTTGTCATAGAATAAAGATTACCCCTGCTAACTGCGCAGGGAGTATTAATTCTATTAAAGACTAGGAAGTGAGCATTAAATTCCCACCCAAGCTATGTATTGCGCAGGAAATTGGTTTTATATGGGATAAGACTGTTATGAAATTTAGCTATACCTGGACGCCACCATGATTTTTCTGCTTTCTATTGTCATTAGGGGAAGAGCAGAAGAAAAATTGATGTAGGAGAGTGGCAGACGTAGTCGCCTGGAGTCGAGGAAGTTCGACATTCGGTTTGAAGTGATCCAAGTCTTTGCCAGTTGCAGGACTTTGTGTGGAGTTGAAGAGTGACATTTCAGAGCGAGTAAAAGAGAGGAGGAGCTCAGGGACAGGAAGTGGTCATAGCTGAGCTGAGAGTGAGATGGACTACAGAGACTATGGGGATTGTAGTTTCAAAGGAAGAAAAGTCTGTTGAGAAATTTTTCAGTATTTATTATTGGTTTTATTAGTTTGTTGAAACTGCTGAGGAGTAGTAAAATAAAGAAGTTGAAGCATAATGCTTGCCTCCTAGTCTTTAATAGAAGTAATACTCCCTGCGCAGTTAGCAGGGGTAATCTTTATTGTTCCATCACTTGTGTTGTGAGAATCAGCGCGTGCCCAGTCTGGACTTTGTATGGTTGACTCTAAAAGCAGTGACATTATTGCAACCTTCCTGCTCTTCCAAGAGAGGGGGAAAGGACAGCCTGGTATCCACCAGAGAAGCCAACATGTAATCAGCAAATATAGTGAGCTCATGTTCCATCACAGAGAATGGAGCACTTTCAATATTAGGGTTATTTCAAATATTTTTAGTTATGGGTTCAAAGGTAATTACTTTTAATTGAATCTGACACCACTGCAAGACTTTTTGAGGAAAACGATGACTCATTCACTATTGATAATTGTTCTATTTAAAACTTGCGCAAAGCTAAATCCCTTGAAATAACTCTTAACACAACAATGTCCGTGGTTGGAAATATAAATGCAACTATCAGTTCAAGTAGTTATTATCTTCAACTTTTAAACAGTTACGTCCTTTGTTGCCTTGTCACCATAGAGCTACTATTGCTAGGGCAATGGTCAATTCCAAAATTGACTGTGGCATTGCATTGCTTGCTGGAACTAACAAGACAGATCTTAAAGTGGTTCATAATACTGCTGCCAAGGTTGGTTGCTGGTATTTCGGATCACCAGTATATCTCGCCTAAACTGAGAAAATTACTCAGTCTACCAGTTGCAGCTAGAATAAAATACAAAGGGCCTCATTACAAGTGTGCCGGTGCAGTAACAACGGTGCCAGTAAGGCTACTGGCACCGTTGTTACTGGACCGGCACACTATGAGCCTGCCTGTCAGAGTTGCTGTGCCTGGCAGGTCTGAACCATTCCATACACAACGGCCACAGGAGGCAGACTTACACGGAAGCGTTGTGTTCCCCATTCCCATAGAGTCCTTTACGGACCGACAGGGTTAGAAACCACCACTGTTACCGGCAAGCCAGACGCCGGTAAAGTTTGCAAGTCTTGCAGCAACCTGCTGGCTTGACCGGCACTGTTACCACCGGACATGTAATGAGGCCCAAAGTGCTTACTGTTACCCACAAATATGTATGTGGCATTGCCCCTCAATATCGTACGGATCACATTACTTTTTATAAACCAGGCAAGTTGTTGTGATCATCTGACAAAGCACTCCTACAGATTCCACGTTTTAAGATGGCACACTGTAGTGGTCGTCTTTGATGTTATAGCACCCTAAAAAGAGACTTAAGACTTTACTATTTCAATAATAACGCTTTCTCGGTTTGATTCTGTTCTGATTATGGTGTGATCTCTTTTTCCTTGGACGCTTCTGTTTTCTCTGCGCTTTCGTGCCTTTGTAGGTTTTAGCGCATTACAAATAAGAACAAATAAAAATAATGTAGCTCCGGTTGCCTTTAAAGCCAATACCTTTTTTTTGTTCAGGGCCCCAAGTGTGGCTAATGGTCTCCCTACACCCTTTAAAAGGGTACGACGTTATCTTTTTGACATTGTCCACAGCATCCCAGTTACTGGGCATGGTACCCTTTATCAGCATTTAAGGAAAAAGATACAAACCTGAGATGAACATATACTATGATTTCCCTTTTGTATATAGACATTGCATTCTGGCACATCTTTGCTTAATAAATGCCATATGTGCTCATCAATCGGCCTCCCGCTGTATGTTTTCCACTTGAATATGAATGCCCTCTTGCATTCCTGATCTGCTCCACTAACTTCACAAAGTCTTCAAATTACGTGCTTAGTACTACATTGTGAGCATAGAAGCTTCTAGAAGACTGCATGCTTAATCTGGTGTAGGACGAATTAATCATGTTTGCCTGTCCCAAAGCTAGCTTTACATTTTTGGATTGAGCTAATATGTCCCTGTTTCCATGTAGACAATTGTTCTACATCAACCTCCACTAAATGTGTGGAAATGGAAAGTTGGCAAGTCTGTGCAACATTGTGCTTGTCATCTACCAGACATGTTTTTTGGGTGCTTGTTTTAATGTAGACACATCACGTCCCTTGAACTTGGCCAACAATGCAAAGGTCAATACGGCACAATTATTTTAATTTCTCTTCTGCCCTCTCAGAAAGTATTCACATTTTAGCCATGCTAATGTAGGCACCAAAGTCAGGGAAGTCTAGACATTTCTTAATCCCTCAGACCACACGCTACAAGGCACAGAACAAATACCTTGGGATTTCAGGAGAAGGATTTGTATTTGTATTTGTTTTATTTATATAGCGCAGACCAGGCCCAAGGGCAACCAGGCGCATATCTTAGAAGAACGTTACAGGCATGACAAATAGTTGCAGTGGTTACAACAAATTGAGAACAAAATATACAATTGACGTTACCATTCAGAGCAACAAGCAAAATATGCAATTGACGTTACAGTTCCGAGCAACAAGCAGAGCAGTAGTGAAGGAGCAAAGCATAACAGGGCCACAGTGGGCCAGCCATAATCAGAAGAACTGTTGTTAATGAGATGTGGCTAGCCAGAGCTTGGCTTTGTGTTTGAATAGGTTCAATGAAGGTAAGGTAAGGTTCTGATAGAGAGGGGTACGGTGTTCCAGAGCTTGGCCGCCAGGACTGGCGCCCCCAGCAGATTGGAGCTTGAACCTAGGGATCGCAAGACCTTGGGATTGTGCATATCTGCGATGGAATATGTTGTGTGAATCGTGAGATAAGGTACGTTGGGGCCTGATGGTTTACGCATTTGCATGTGAGGGCCAGTGCTTTAAGTGAGATTCTTTGGGCGACTGAAAGCCAATTGAGGTTCTTCCTGGTTTCTGAGATGTGAGCAGAGCGGGGGTAATTGAGGGAAGGCATTATTTTGGGTAATCTGAAGTTTATTAAGATTGCCCTGGCTAGTGCCTTGGTACAGAGCATTACAGTAGTCCAGTTTGGACATAACCAGAGTCCTGGCCAAAGTGATGCAGTTCTGAGTGGTAAGGAATGGGCGACAGGCTGAAATCAATTTGCAGGTGTATGCAGAAGAGGTAGCTACTGCATTAGTTTGCCGAGTGAGAGACAGGGAGGAGTCCAGATAAATTTTGAAACTTTAATTAGGTTACCGTCAATGTTAAAGGAGCTGAACAGAGAACTCAGTTTGTTGAGTCTCTGTTGCGTACCTAAGATGAGAAGCTCAGTCTTGTCATCGTTGAGGCACAGCTCATGTTGGGCCATCCAAGCTTGGATGACAAATTAGATGTCATTGAGGGCTTTGGAGTCGGCAATGCAGTCACCTGTGATGGGTATGAGTATCTGGGTGTCATCGGTGTAATTCGTGTAGGTGATGCCCAGATAGTCAAGCACATCGAATAGTGGTTTGGTGAAAACATTGTAGAGAGTTGGGGAGACACAAGACCCTTGAGGGACTCCACAAGGGACTGGAGTGGGATCAGCCGATGAGGATGGAGAGAAGACTCTCATGTGCCTATTGTCAAGGAATGACCTGATCCAATTGGAAGCATTGTCGGAAAAGTAGGCAGCGGATTTCAAATGCCGACATAGTATTTGGTGATTGACCAAATCGAACGCCGCGGATAGGTCCAGTAGGAGTAGAAGGGCCAGTTTGCCGTTGTCTTTAATGTCCTCAATTTGGGTTTTAAGGTCAAGTAGAGCCGTTTCAGTCCCGTGCTTAGGTCTGAAGCCCGATTGTCTTGAGCCGAGGAGGTTGTTAATTTCCAAGTAGTTCTGAATCTGCAGGTATGCTGCTCTGTCAAGTATTTTGAGTACGAACGGTACGGTAGTGATAGGTCTATAGATGGTTGGAATTTCAGGGTCTAAAGTTGTTTTTTTAGGAGAGGAATAACCAATGCGTCCTTTAAGTTATTGGATACCGTTCCAGTTAAGAATGAGGAGTTAATGAGGGTGGTTATAAAAGGAGCGAGGTCATGTGCCGCTTCCTTAATGATAGGTGCTGGGCAGGAGTCACCTTGGCAGTTAGATGGTTATAAATTGCGAATGATGTTTTCGACCTCGAGGATGGTAAGTGGGGTGAAGCTAAAAGGGGTGTGAGTAAAGGAGGTCATGGGGGTTATGGACGGTTTGGTAGGAGGGTTGGTGAGTAAGGTGGTTTGTTTGGTGTTAATTTTTGATTGCAGGGTGGTGATTTTGTTTAGGAGAGCGTTTTGGATGTTATTGCACCAATTGCTATCTGTAATGCAAGTATCAGGAGCAGGGGAGGGGGATTCCAATTCTTTAAGGATTTTAAATAGCTCCTTAGTATTGGATTCAGCTTGGGAGATATGTAAATTGTATATCTCCTTTTTTGTAGGATAGCGGCCTTATAGTTGTGGGTGGTGATAATAAGGTGATCTTTGTTCGAGTCTTATGGGTGGCTCTTCCAGAGTGATTCAGCTTTACGTTTTTCTTTACGTAAGGTTCGTAACTGCTGGGTGAACCAGGAGTTCAGGTGGGCTTGTTGTTTGGCTTTCCGTAGTATGAGCGGTGCTATATTGTCAATGGCTTTAAGTAATGTTTGATTGAAGATATCTACTAGGACAGTGGGGTCATTGCAGTGGGACACGGACTTATTCAAGATGGGAAGGATAAGTGGGAGTAGTTTATCCCTGATGATTCTTTTTTATTACTTGTGGGGACAGCAGGAGCTATCGTAGGAATGGTATGCGGGTTGGTCGCAGGTATGTGGAAGATGATGGTGTGATGGTCATACCAGGCGCAGGCAAAGTTGGCACTTATGGTGGTGTTGCAATTGAGATCGGTGATCCAATCAAGCGTTCTGCCCTTAATATGGGTAGGTTTGTCTATGCGTTGCTGGAAGCCTAGGCTAGCTAGTATAGTAGCGACCTCAGAGGCCAAGTGGTCCTTAGTGTCGGATAGGCCAAGGTTAAGGTCACCTAGAAGCAGTACCTGAGAGTTGGGTGTGGTATTGACAGTCAGAATGGCTGTGATCTCATCTATGAAGGAACCAAGAGGTCCTGGTGGTCTGTAGATGAGGTGGAGGGTAGCAGTGTTGGTGGGGGAGAGGGTGAGGTTCACGGAGAGGGATTCTGCCGAACTAAGCCCAGTATTGCGGATAGTTCTAAGTGTAATGGTATTTCTATCTATGAATGCGACTTCACCTCCTTTGGAGGTTGACTGTCGGTCAGCTCTAATAATCAAGTATCCATTGGGAATGGCGAGGGCAAGAAGTGGGCCAGAGGCTGCATGTAACCAAGTTTCAGTGATGGCCACAAAATCGAGGTTTTGAGCAGTGATAAGGTCAGAGATATCCAGCGCGTGGGCTGTGATAGATCTGGCATTAATGAGGGTGCCCTTGAGTTCTTTGGTGGAGATGTTGCTATGGGAAGGTGGTGTCTGCTGCGTAGTGGGGCGGGTAGAAGTAGTGTAGTAACGCTGAGTGCCATGCGTAGAAGGGGCACGAGGCAGTCTAGACCCAAGTCGGAGATTCCTATCTTTGAGCGTGCAAGGTTGATTAGGTGTAGGTTTGGTAGCGAAGTGTTGGAGCCATAATGCGGGGTCATTGAGATATGGGTTGCTGACGAGCATTGTGGGATAGTGTGGGGTGGAGTGGTGGGGATCGATCTTAGAAATGCTAGAAGTAGGGGACCAAAGGGATGTGGTGAAGGTGAGTCCTGCTATGATAGCGCAAATGAGGTAGCTAACCGTTGACAGTGGTCGCATGTTGAGATCCCGGTGTCCTAACCATCTGTGGGGAGAGGTGTGAGTGGACTGAAGAGTACGTGGTGAGGTTCCGCACTGGGCAGAGGTGGAGTTGGCCAGGTGCTGCGGCTTGCTAGGTAAGTACATGTGCAGGTATGCAATCAATGACACAAAGGCAGTGGTTCAGCTAGGCCAGCTAGGTAAGTACATGTGCTAAAATGCAAACAATGACTCAAAGGCAATGGTTCAGCTAGGCCGACTAGAGGTGTACATGTGAGGAAACAGGTAGCGAAGCAGCATCAGTATTTGACAAACCCAACAGTGGCTGGGATGCAAACAGCAAAGTATAGTTAACTTTGACACTCCTATTAGCGACTAGGTTGCATACATCAGGGGGTACCTGGATTTGACAATCCCTTCAGCGACTAAAAAAAGCATACATCAAGGGCACCTAGATTTGACAATCCCGCCAGCGACTAGAGGGTGTGTACATCAAGGGCACCTAGATTTGACAATCCCATCGGCGACTAAGAGTGCATACATCAAAGGCACCTAGATTTGACAATCTCACAGTGACTAAAGAAAGCATACAGTGGGGGTCACTGAATTTAGAAGTATCAATCTGGCTATGTTTGCCTGTAGTATGGTTGACACAAGTATAAACAGTTATGGGAAAAATGGTACAGCTGTGACTGGATACAATGGCAAGCGACCTAGGCATCAAGTAGGTACCAAGATAATTGTCTACAGTCAATTTAGTCTCAAAGGATTACCTAGATGCAGGTTTGCAGGCAAGCTGGATACAGTGTATAAGCATACATTAGCAAGACATTTGTAGCGGTTAGGTGGTGGTAGTTCACAGGGAATCATTGATTGCAGTGTTAGCTATGGCATCAAATGCAATATGATAGGGATGGCTTGAAATAAGTTACTAAGGAGGTGATTTGTTGAGATATGTACAGCATGTTAATTGGAACAAATGATAAGGTGTTAGAAAGCATTCTCACGGCATGGAGGTCATCATGAGTACATCATAAGTACTCCACTGCTATTATGCAACTTGTGCACACCTGGGGTGCTGGGTAGATAAATAAAGCATCAATAATGTTCAGCTTTCGGCCCACTGACCTGGTAAGTGGAATAAGTGAGCTCCGGTGACATGTTCGATCACGAAGAATGTTTCGGGCAGCGGTTTCTGGCGACTGGCGGTTCTGGACGGGCTCAGGACAGGAGCCTTATCTGGTGCCGCATTCGCTGGTGTCGGCTATTGCCTGTCGGTAGATTTGTTTGGCTAATAAGCCAATGACCTCAAACATACAGAAGATGAGGCAGAATGTTCATATTAACTATTAAAGCCTGCCAAGAAAGGACATACTGGATACCATGCATTTAAATATTCTTTCATATGTTTGCATAGGGACTCATAGAAAGTGCTAACATCATTATTGATATTGATTATTAACATTATTGATATTGTGTTTTGAGGCTATTTTATAGGGAATCTTGGTATTAAATTCTATGACAGGCGAGCATTATGCTTCAACTTCTTTATTTTACTACTCCTCAGCAGTTTCAACAAACTAATAAAACCAATAACAAATACTGAAAAATGTCTCAACAGACTTTATCTTCCTTTGAAACTACAATCCCCATAGTATCTGTAGTCCATCTCATTCTCAGCTCAGCTATGACCACTTCCTATCCCTGAGCTCCTCCTCTTCTTTTACTGCTCTTCAAGCAGATAAGTACTATTCATGTTCATCTCCCTATATAATGTGGCTATTAGTAGTGCAGCATTGTTTAGGGGTAGAATAGACGATAGTTTGTTTGCCAGAAGTGCGCAGCGCATTAAGATGTAGCGCAGGAGCATTTAATGCTTAAGATTGGAACGTAACATCGGATTGTGTAGAGCATGCCGCGTGTAGCTCGAAGAGGCGAGAGTGTACCACGAGCGTTTTTTCTTTACATTTGGTAATAATTAATTAGCTTGTCACCGTGAAGGCGATCGCACCCCACGTCACGACCACCTCGTGCCATATGACCGGCACGCCAGGGGTGGCAGGTCGGTGCCAAGAGTGCTTACTGTAGGCAGAGGAGCCGCGGTCAGCGAGTCCCTAGCTCCTCCTTCGAGAGGCAGGTGACGTGGAGCAGCCGACATCGCCCCCTCCTTCGCAGAGGTGGAGCGGGCCATGTTCGAGGACGCGGAGGTCCTCTGGCCCCCTCCCTTGCAAGGAATGAGCCATACTACACAGCTCGCTTCCGCGTCGCGTGTTTTTGCAGAGACGCGTAGCAGAGCACACGTTTGAAGCCAGGCCCGGCGGTGAATATTGATAAAGCTACAGTCGTAGCACCCGTGAGCAGAGTGGCTCGTTGTAACGGAGCAGAACGCTCCAGTTGAAGCCCCACCCGAACCTGGCACGAACAGCCACCAGCACACGATAAGTGCAGAAGCTTCACTAAAGAATGAGCAGGCATACAGTCTGCACAGTACTCAGTGCCCCCTCCCAGCCAGGGGCCCAATAAGCGAATTGCCCATACCAGGCACACATAAGAAGACATCGAAGCCGGTGCAGCCACTACAAAAAAAAAAACATTTAAAAGGGGATGTATATATTCACCCTGAGATCATACACTGGTGCACTTTAGGGTCACCAGAGGCATCTATAGTGAAAGGGCGTGTAGAGAAACCTTCACAGGTATACCAGGCACACAGCAGCCTCGCAAGATGTCAGAATTTGAGTGGATTGAAGAGGAGCAGTCATCAGACTTAGCTGCTAGCTTCAAAGAGGTGCTGGGAAGTTCACTTATAGATGCAGTGGTGCAAGGGGTTAAACCCCTGCAGGACAAACTAGAGTCCTTGGAGGCGATATTACATGATCCATTAGACAGCACCAGGCGGACAGAACAAACGCCCGCAGAACCCCCAGAAGCAGGGTCAATGAGGAATACTAAGGCCCGAAAGAGGAAAGCCCCTCTCGACCCCCAGGGCCCTTCGGAAGGGGCAAAAAAAATGCCCTGGAGGTCATCGACGCCTTCACAAAGCTCTGCGAAGCTCCGCGAAGCGTATTTGCGGCGTCAGACAGTGCCTGACCTCACGACCCCCACTCCAGGGGAGGAAGATGATGGAGAAGAGAACCCGGGCTCGGAAGAGGAGCCGGAAGAAGGAGACTCTCCCTCTCTGGATGAGGACGAATCAAGAACGGAGGAGCAAAATAAACCCAGCGGAGGGAAGAGAATCCGCAAGGAGAAACACCTCAAAGAAGTGGAGGAGGATATGTTCGATCCGGACAGCATCCGGAATCCAAGGTCAACTGATTGGCAGCCTTCGCCAAAAGTAGCGCAGTATACAAGCAAGAGACTAAGGAAAGCGGTAGATAAAGAAGTCTGTCAGCGTCTTCGAGCAGAATGCCCTAGACTGGATCTTCCGGGGAAGGTGGCCGAAACACCGGAATTAGACCCCAAGATGCTGACATTCGTGTCAAAGACAGCCAAGGACCCCTGAAAAAGTATCGATTGATCCTGGAGAAGCTGTCAAGAGAAAGTACTTGACCTAGCCGGTCCGCTCGCTAAAATCATGGACCTGGCAGAGAGGGCCAGAGATACGGGGGGAAGAGGTAGACCCCGATGCCCTAGCAGGCTGGGCGCAGAGAGAAGTATGCCTCCTAGGTAATGCTAACTGCGCCATCGCCTCAGAACGCCGAAGAGGACTGTTATTGAAGATTGATGCAAAGCTCAGTGACTTCGCCTCGTACAAGGCTGGAGAAGCGGCATAAGGGCTGCTATTCGGGGAGACTTTCGGCAACAAAATGGGCCACTTCGTCAGCGCCTACATGTCGCTGGAAAAAGCGCAGGCCTCAATCCGCAAGATCTTTCCTAACCAGGTTTTTGGCGGGACCAGTCGCCACAGGGGCCGTTCGACTGGTCGTATCCAAGGTGGAAGAACACCCCCGAATCTCAGAGCCCAATTCTGGTAAGGCAGACATCAAGACTCCTTCTTTCCGACCAGAGGACGCTTCCCTAGAGAGGGCAGAGGAAGAGGAGCCGACCATGAACAGGGGTTCACACAAGGTGAGAGTGGCTCATTAGCCTCCAGTAGGGGGGAGAACTGGTATGTTCTGGAGAAATTGGCGCAAGCTTTCCAGGGATGCCTGGGTGCTGCAAACGGTTCTGGGTTTGCACTGGAATTCATGAGCTCACCCATACAAGAGCGCAGGCCACAACATCAGCGCTTAGAGCGCACAGAGCAGAAACTACTAGACCAGGAGCTATACCTCCTAGCAATGAAAAAGGCCATAGAGAGGTGTCTGAGAGACCCCGAATTCATAAGCAATAAGTTTCTGGTGCACCAAAAGGAGAAGGTGCGACCAGTTATGAATCTGAAGGAACTGAACAGCTGGGTAGTTTATCGCTACTTCAAGATGGAGGGCATCCACCAGCTGCGAGACTCACTCAGAGAGAAAGACTGGCTGACGCAGCTAGATCTGAAGGATGCCTACTTAACGATCCCAATAGCAGAAGAGTTCAGGACATTCCTAGCTTTTCGCTGGAAAGGACAGCTCTGGCAATTCGAAAGCATGCCCTTCAGGCTTGCTTCAGCTCCCTGGGCCTTTTCCAAGCTGATGAAGCCAGTAGCTGCAGCTATAAAAGAAAAAAGGATAAGATTGATCATCTATTTAGATGATCTCCTGCTATTAGCAGAGGACCGAGAGGCTCTCATGTACCAGGCCAGATGGGTCCAAGAGCTACTGGCATCACTAGGGTTCCTGCTGAATGTAGAGAAGTCAGACACCGAACTGGCCCAGAGGCTGGACTTTCTGGGCTTCGTCCTGGATACCAGGAAAGCGACTCTCGAACTGCCAGCGCAAAAAATCTGCGACATCAAGAGAGAATTGAGAGGGTGTCTACAGAGACAAGTGGTGGCTCTCAGAACTCTGGCGAGAATAGTGGGGATACTAGCAGCCTCCATCCAAGCCATATTTGCCGGTCCCTTACATTATCAGGCTTTACAAAGGCTAAAGATAAGACATCTGCAGCAGGGCTTGAAGTATCATCAATCTGTGCCGTTGGATCAGGAATCCAAAACGGAGCTGGAATGGTGATTGCAGAATATGGATGTCTGGAAAGGGCGTGTCATTTTCGGAGACCGTCCAGGTCTGATTATAGAATCTGACGCCAGCTGACTGGGCTGGGGAGCAAGGTGCGGTGATCTGCAGATAGGAGGGAAATGGAGCGAAGAGGAACTTCGCCTCCACATAAATTGCCTAGAGCTGCTAGCAGGGTCTTTTGCGAACAGAGCCTTCACGAAGGGGAAAATGAGGTTGTGCGTCTTATTGAAGATGGACAACATATCAGCAGTGCGATATATAAACCATCTAGGCGGCACCAAATCCAGAATGCTTGCCAAACTAGCGAAACATTTCTGGCATTTTTGCCGGCAATCGGAGACATCAGCCATGGCGGAGTGCCTCCCTGGGACACTGAACGTGATAGCACACTGGAACTCTCGCTACCTCATGGACTCCAGCGATTGGAGACTGAATCCAGCAGTGTTTCAGATGAGGAACAAGAGATGGGGTCCGCTACACATAGATCTCTTCGCATCCCAGTTGAACGCTCAAGCAGCAGTATACTTCAGCTGGAGGCTGGACCTGGGAGCTCGAGGGACAGATGCGTTCCTGCAAGAATGAAACAGAGGCCCACACTATGCTTTTTCCCCATTCATGATGCTGAGCAGAGTTCTAGCGAAGTGTCGGAAGGAGAAGGCGGAGCTATGTTAGTAGCGCCGCTCTGGAAGTCCCAAGTGTGGTTTCCAACTCTGATGGAGCTGACAGTGGATCTCCCGAGAATACTCTCAGAAGGGGAGCACCTGCTCACCGACCCAGCTGGGTCATATCATCCTCTGAGAGTGAGAGGGACACTCCCGCTTATCGCGTGCAGGATATCAGGAGATGTTGGGCGCTGCCAGGCGTTTCGGCTCAGGCTGCTCAGCTCATCGCAGAATCCTGGGCTCCGTCCATGAGAAGGAGCTACGACATGGCTTGGGCCAAGTGGACTAGCTGGTGCAAAGGGAGAGGTGTTCATCCCACTTCAGCCCCTGTAGTGATGATCCTAAATTATTTAGCGCAGCTTTTACAAGGCAGAAGAGCGTTCCGCACCATAGGGGTGTACAGATCCGCGATTTCCGCGGGACACCTGCCTATCGAAGGAGTACCAGCTGGTGAGCACCCAGCAGTAGTTAGACTCATTCGAGGGGCCAGATTTAAGGTGCCCCCAGAGCCTCAATACAAGACAGTCTGGGACGTGCTGGTCATCCTGAAGCTATTGGAGAGCTGGCCAGGGAACAGATATCTATCCCTGAAGCAGTTATCGGGGAAATTAGCGATGCTGTTATGCTTAGTGTCTTGTAAGCGCATGTCAGACGTGAGGGTGTTAGGGGTAGACAGGAGGTCCTTTGGGCCAGAGGGGGTAACGTTCACAATAGTGAAGAGGACCAAGACAGGTCATCAGTGTACTATCCATATTTTCCGGATAGACCTAAATGGCGCGTCACAATCTGCATCAGAGAATATGAAAGCAGGACGGCGGAACACAGAGCCGCGAATAGCACGTAATTGCTTATAGCGCGTAGAAGGCCTTTTCAGGGTGTATTCACAGCCACTATTGCCAGATGGGTGAAAGAGATCATGCAGGCATCTGGGATAGATGTAGGAAAGTACGGAGAGCATTCAGTGCGAGGAGCCATGGCATCTAAGGCATTTAAGACAGACTTAGAGATATTATGCTAACAGCAGACTGGTCGAATGATCGAACATTTAAAGAGTGTTATTTCAAGCTGACCGAGAGTTTAGCAGTCGCAGTGTTGGGAAGCTTTGAACAAGCATAATGCTCACCTCCAGACTTGTCATAGAATAAAGATTACCCCTGCTAACTGCGCAGGGAGTATTAATTCTATTAAAGACTAGGAAGTGAGCATTAAATTCCCACCCAAGCTATGTATTGCGCAGGAAATTGGTTTTTATATGGGATAAGACTGTTATGAAATTTAGCTATACCTGGACGCCACCATGATTTTTCTGCTTTCTATTGTCATTAGGGGAAGAGCAGAAGAAAAATTGATGTAGGAGAGTGGCAGACGTAGTCGCCTGGAGTCGAGGAAGTTCGACATTCGGTTTGAAGTGATCCAAGTCTTTGCCAGTTGCAGGACTTTGTGTGGAGTTGAAGAGTGACATTTCAGAGCGAGTAAAAGAGAGGAGGAGCTCAGGGACAGGAAGTGGTCATAGCTGAGCTGAGAGTGAGATGGACTACAGAGACTATGGGGATTGTAGTTTCAAAGGAAGAAAAGTCTGTTGAGAAATTTTTCAGTATTTATTATTGGTTTTATTAGTTTGTTGAAACTGCTGAGGAGTAGTAAAATAAAGAAGTTGAAGCATAATGCTTGCCTCCTAGTCTTTAATAGAAGTAATACTCCCTGCGCAGTTAGCAGGGGTAATCTTTATTGTTCCATCACTTGTGTTGTGAGAATCAGCGCATGCCCAGTCTGGACTTTGTATGGTTGACTCTAAAAGCAGTGACATTATTGCAACCTTCCTGCTCTTCCAAGAGAGGGGGAAAGGACAGCCTGGTATCCACCAGAGAAGCCAACATGTAATCAGCAAATATAGTGAGCTCATGTTCCATCACAGAGAATGGAGCACTTTCAATATTAGGGTTATTTCAAATATTTTTAGTTATGGGTTCAACACTCAGTGTGAAAAGAAGGTGAGGAAGAGGGCATCCCTGATTGTCATCTGGAGAGTGTTGGCCGTGCCATTCACAATACCACACAACAAAACCCACTTCGTTAAAGGCAGTAGCAGGGAGTACGAGCCCACTTGGTGAAATGCCTCCTGTCGATTGTCATTTTAAAATGGGTGGCACCGTAAAACAAGGTGTAAATGCAAGGCATAATTCATGTATGTTTTGCTTCACCAATCCAGCCACTATTCGTCCTGTTATAAATTGGGAAGGGGCACAAAGAATAGTTACCATCTGCCCATGCTTTGCTCAATCATCTGTTATGAGCATTTTAAGCCTCATGAGCTTTGCATGCATGTGTAAAATGAATGGATCAAACCAGAAGTAAATGTAAAGAGCAAAGGTGATTTAGCCTTGCATTACTTTTTTCTTTTGCACTACACATTGCAAATGTTGAAAATTAGATGCAGGGAACCCACCTGCATGCACATTCAAACGCTGTGGATCCCCTCCATGCAATTTGCATTTGTATTTAAAAAAAAATACCCTCTCTGAGTCCAAAGGCACGAAGATGTATGTGTCTTTTTTGCTGATTTTCTCAGTAAAGTTTTTGATTTGTATAATATTGTCGAAAGTTTGACATTCTTGTATGAACCAAATTTGCTTCGCATCTAATAGGTACTAAAAAAAGTTATTGAATCTGGATGCCAACATCTTTCTAAAGATACTTGCATCACTGTTTATTAAGGCAACAGAACTGTAAGAAATTCAGTCTAAGGGGTCTCCCTATGGTTTAGGGATCAAGTACATTTTAGATTCATGTACAGCTTTCAGTTATAGTCCCATTTGTTCAGAATAAATTGAACAAATCTATAAGAGAGGGTATCAATTGGTGGGCAAATTGTGAACATAGATGGAGAGGCTATCTGTGCATAAGAACAGAGCAAGTCACTGTAGTTACAATCTTTGCTCTAATGACATTCTGAACATGGCATTGTAGACTATGTGTGATTTCTGCTCCTTTATTGAGTCATTCCTTTGAGTACAGTGCTTGCTGGCATGATCTAAAAAAAGTGAAATTCTTGTTTTTTCAATAACTATTAAATTAAAATCGAGGTTTTGAGCAGTGATAAGGTCAGAGATATCCAGCGCGTGGGCTGTGATAGATCTGGCATTAATGAGGGTGCCCTTGAGTTCTTTGGTGGAGATGTTGCTATGGGAAGGTGGTGTCTGTTGCGTAGTGGGGCGGGTAGAAGTAGTGTAGTAACGCTGAGTGCCATGGGTAGAAGGGGCACGAGGCAGTCTAGACCCAAGTCGGAGATTCCTATCTTTGAGCGTGCAAGGTTGATTAGGTGTAGGTTTGGTAGCAAAGTGTTGGAGCCATAATGCGGGGTCATTGAGATATGGGTTGCTGACGAGCATTGTGGGATAGTGTGGGGTGGAGTGGTGGGGATCGATCTTAGAAATGCTAGAAGTAGGGGACCAAAGGGATGTGGTGAAGGTGAGTCCTGCTATGATAGCGCAAATGAGGTAGCTAACCGTTGACAGTGGTCGCATGTTGAGATCCCGGTGTCCTAACCGTCTGTGGGGAGAGGTGTGAGTGGACTGAAGAGTACGTGGTGAGGTTCTGCACTGGGCAGAGGTGGAGTTGGCCAGGTGCTGCGGCTTGCTAGGTAAGTACATGTGCAGGTATGCAATCAATGACACAAAGGCAGTGGTTCAGCTAGGCCAGCTAGGTAAGTACATGTGCTAAAATGCAAACAATGACTCAAAGGCAATGGTTCAGCTAGGCCGACTAGAGGTGTACATGTGAGGAAACAGGTAGCGAAGCAGCATCAGTATTTGACAAACCCAACAGTGGCTGGGATGCAAACAGCAAAGTATAGTTAACTTTGACACTCCTATTAGCGACTAGGTTGCATATATCAGGGGGTACCTGGATTTGACAATCCCTTCAGCGACTAAAAAAAGCATACATCAAGGGCACCTAGATTTGACAATCCCGCCAGCGACTAGAGGGTGTGTACATCAAGGGCACCTAGATTTGACAATCCCATCGGCGACTAAGAGTGCATACATCAAAGGCACCTAGATTTGACAATCTCACAGTGACTAAAGAAAGCATACAGTGGGGGTCACTGAATTTAGAAGTATCAATCTGGCTATGTTTGCCTGTAGTATGGTTGACACAAGTATAAACAGTTATGGGAAAAATGGTACAGCTGTGACTGGATACAATGGCAAGCGACCTAGGCATCAAGTAGGTACCAAGATAATTGTCTACAGTCAATTTAGTCTCAAAGGATTACCTAGATGCAGGTTTGCAGGCAAGCTGGATACAGTGTATAAGCATACATTAGCAAGACATTTGTAGCGGTTAGGTGGTGGTAGTTCACAGGGAATCATTGATTGCAGTGTTAGCTATGGCATCAAATGCAATATGATAGGGATGGCTTGAAATAAGTTACTAAGGAGGTGATTTGTTGAGATATGTACAGCATGTTAATTGGAACAAATGATAAGGTGTTAGAAAGCATTCTCACGGCATGGAGGTCATCATGAGTACATCATAAGTACTCCACTGCTATTATGCAACTTGTGCACACCTGGGGTGCTGGGTAGATAAATAAAGCATCAATAATGTTCAGCTTTCGGCCCACTGACCTGGTAAGTGGAATAAGTGAGCTCCGGTGACATGTTCGATCACGAAGAATGTTTCGGGCAGCGGTTTCTGGCGACTGGCGGTTCTGGACGGGCTCAGGACAGGAGCCTTATCTGGTGCCGCATTCGCTGGTGTCGGCTATTGCCTGTCGGTAGATTTGTTTGGCTAATAAGACAATGACCTCAAACATACAGAAGATGAGGCAGAATGTTCATATTAACTATTAAAGCCTGCCAAGAAAGGACATACTGGATACCATGCATTTAAATATTCTTTCATATGTTTGCATAGGGACTCATAGAAAGTGCTAACATCATTATTGATATTGATTATTAACATTATTGATATTGTGTTTTGAGGCTATTTTATAGGGAATCTTGGTATTAAATTCTATGACAGGCGAGCATTATGCTTCAACTTCTTTATTTTACTACTCCTCAGCAGTTTCAACAAACTAATAAAACCAATAACAAATACTGAAAAATGTCTCAACAGACTTTATCTTCCTTTGAAACTACAATCCCCATAGTATCTGTAGTCCATCTCATTCTCAGCTCAGCTATGACCACTTCCTATCCCTGAGCTCCTCCTCTTCTTTTACTGCTCTTCAAGCAGATAAGTACTATTCATGTTCATCTCCCTATATAATGTGGCTATTAGTAGTGCAGCATTGTTTAGGGGTAGAATAGACGATAGTTTGTTTGCCAGAAGTGCGCAGCGCATTAAGATGTAGCGCAGGAGCATTTAATGCTTAAGATTGGAACGTAACATCGGATTGTGTAGAGCATGCCGCGTGTAGCTCGAAGAGGCGAGAGTGTACCACGAGCGTTTTTTCTTTACATTTGGTAATAATTAATTAGCTTGTCACCGTGAAGGCGATCGCACCCCACGTCACGACCACCTCGTGCCATATGACCGGCACGCCAGGGGTGGCAGGTCGGTGCCAAGAGTGCTTACTGTAGGCAGAGGAGCCGCGGTCAGCGAGTCCCTAGCTCCTCCTTCGAGAGGCAGGTGACGTGGAGCAGCCGACATCGCCCCCTCCTTCGCAGAGGTGGAGCGGGCCATGTTCGAGGACGCGGAGGTCCTCTGGCCCCCTCCCTTGCAAGGAATGAGCCATACTACACAGCTCGCTTCCGCGTCGCGTGTTTTTGCAGAGACGCGTAGCAGAGCACACGTTTGAAGCCAGGCCCGGCGGTGAATATTGATAAAGCTACAGTCGTAGCACCCGTGAGCAGAGTGGCTCGTTGTAACGGAGCAGAACGCTCCAGTTGAAGCCCCACCCGAACCTGGCACGAACAGCCACCAGCACACGATAAGTGCAGAAGCTTCACTAAAGAATGAGCAGGCATACAGTCTGCACAGTACTCAGTGCCCCCTCCCAGCCAGGGGCCCAATAAGCGAATTGCCCATACCAGGCACACATAAGAAGACATCGAAGCCGGTGCAGCCACTACAAAAAAAAAAACATTTAAAAGGGGATGTATATATTCACCCTGAGATCATACACTGGTGCACTTTAGGGTCACCAGAGGCATCTATAGTGAAAGGGCGTGTAGAGAAACCTTCACAGGTATACCAGGCACACAGCAGCCTCGCAAGATGTCAGAATTTGAGTGGATTGAAGAGGAGCAGTCATCAGACTTAGCTGCTAGCTTCAAAGAGGTGCTGGGAAGTTCACTTATAGATGCAGTGGTGCAAGGGGTTAAACCCCTGCAGGACAAACTAGAGTCCTTGGAGGCGATATTACATGATCCATTAGACAGCACCAGGCGGACAGAACAAACGCCCGCAGAACCCCCAGAAGCAGGGTCAATGAGGAATACTAAGGCCCGAAAGAGGAAAGCCCCTCTCGACCCCCAGGGCCCTTCGGAAGGGGCAAAAAAAATGCCCTGGAGGTCATCGACGCCTTCACAAAGCTCTGCGAAGCTCCGCGAAGCGTATTTGCGGCGTCAGACAGTGCCTGACCTCACGACCCCCACTCCAGGGGAGGAAGATGATGGAGAAGAGAACCCGGGCTCGGAAGAGGAGCCGGAAGAAGGAGACTCTCCCTCTCTGGATGAGGACGAATCAAGAACGGAGGAGCAAAATAAACCCAGCGGAGGGAAGAGAATCCGCAAGGAGAAACACCTCAAAGAAGTGGAGGAGGATATGTTCGATCCGGACAGCATCCGGAATCCAAGGTCAACTGATTGGCAGCCTTCGCCAAAAGTAGCGCAGTATACAAGCAAGAGACTAAGGAAAGCGGTAGATAAAGAAGTCTGTCAGCGTCTTCGAGCAGAATGCCCTAGACTGGATCTTCCGGGGAAGGTGGCCGAAACACCGGAATTAGACCCCAAGATGCTGACATTCGTGTCAAAGACAGCCAAGGACCCCTGAAAAAGTATCGATTGATCCTGGAGAAGCTGTCAAGAGAAAGTACTTGACCTAGCCGGTCCGCTCGCTAAAATCATGGACCTGGCAGAGAGGGCCAGAGATACGGGGGGAAGAGGTAGACCCCGATGCCCTAGCAGGCTGGGCGCAGAGAGAAGTATGCCTCCTAGGTAATGCTAACTGCGCCATCGCCTCAGAACGCCGAAGAGGACTGTTATTGAAGATTGATGCAAAGCTCAGTGACTTCGCCTCGTACAAGGCTGGAGAAGCGGCATAAGGGCTGCTATTCGGGGAGACTTTCGGCAACAAAATGGGCCACTTCGTCAGCGCCTACATGTCGCTGGAAAAAGCGCAGGCCTCAATCCGCAAGATCTTTCCTAACCAGGTTTTTGGCGGGACCAGTCGCCACAGGGGCCGTTCGACTGGTCGTATCCAAGGTGGAAGAACACCCCCGAATCTCAGAGCCCAATTCTGGTAAGGCAGACATCAAGACTCCTTCTTTCCGACCAGAGGACGCTTCCCTAGAGAGGGCAGAGGAAGAGGAGCCGACCATGAACAGGGGTTCACACAAGGTGAGAGTGGCTCATTAGCCTCCAGTAGGGGGGAGAACTGGTATGTTCTGGAGAAATTGGCGCAAGCTTTCCAGGGATGCCTGGGTGCTGCAAACGGTTCTGGGTTTGCACTGGAATTCATGAGCTCACCCATACAAGAGCGCAGGCCACAACATCAGCGCTTAGAGCGCACAGAGCAGAAACTACTAGACCAGGAGCTATACCTCCTAGCAATGAAAAAGGCCATAGAGAGGTGTCTGAGAGACCCCGAATTCATAAGCAATAAGTTTCTGGTGCACCAAAAGGAGAAGGTGCGACCAGTTATGAATCTGAAGGAACTGAACAGCTGGGTAGTTTATCGCTACTTCAAGATGGAGGGCATCCACCAGCTGCGAGACTCACTCAGAGAGAAAGACTGGCTGACGCAGCTAGATCTGAAGGATGCCTACTTAACGATCCCAATAGCAGAAGAGTTCAGGACATTCCTAGCTTTTCGCTGGAAAGGACAGCTCTGGCAATTCGAAAGCATGCCCTTCAGGCTTGCTTCAGCTCCCTGGGCCTTTTCCAAGCTGATGAAGCCAGTAGCTGCAGCTATAAAAGAAAAAAGGATAAGATTGATCATCTATTTAGATGATCTCCTGCTATTAGCAGAGGACCGAGAGGCTCTCATGTACCAGGCCAGATGGGTCCAAGAGCTACTGGCATCACTAGGGTTCCTGCTGAATGTAGAGAAGTCAGACACCGAACTGGCCCAGAGGCTGGACTTTCTGGGCTTCGTCCTGGATACCAGGAAAGCGACTCTCGAACTGCCAGCGCAAAAAATCTGCGACATCAAGAGAGAATTGAGAGGGTGTCTACAGAGACAAGTGGTGGCTCTCAGAACTCTGGCGAGAATAGTGGGGATACTAGCAGCCTCCATCCAAGCCATATTTGCCGGTCCCTTACATTATCAGGCTTTACAAAGGCTAAAGATAAGACATCTGCAGCAGGGCTTGAAGTATCATCAATCTGTGCCGTTGGATCAGGAATCCAAAACGGAGCTGGAATGGTGATTGCAGAATATGGATGTCTGGAAAGGGCGTGTCATTTTCGGAGACCGTCCAGGTCTGATTATAGAATCTGACGCCAGCTGACTGGGCTGGGGAGCAAGGTGCGGTGATCTGCAGATAGGAGGGAAATGGAGCGAAGAGGAACTTCGCCTCCACATAAATTGCCTAGAGCTGCTAGCAGGGTCTTTTGCGAACAGAGCCTTCACGAAGGGGAAAATGAGGTTGTGCGTCTTATTGAAGATGGACAACATATCAGCAGTGCGATATATAAACCATCTAGGCGGCACCAAATCCAGAATGCTTGCCAAACTAGCGAAACATTTCTGGCATTTTTGCCGGCAATCGGAGACATCAGCCATGGCGGAGTGCCTCCCTGGGACACTGAACGTGATAGCACACTGGAACTCTCGCTACCTCATGGACTCCAGCGATTGGAGACTGAATCCAGCAGTGTTTCAGATGAGGAACAAGAGATGGGGTCCGCTACACATAGATCTCTTCGCATCCCAGTTGAACGCTCAAGCAGCAGTATACTTCAGCTGGAGGCTGGACCTGGGAGCTCGAGGGACAGATGCGTTCCTGCAAGAATGAAACAGAGGCCCACACTATGCTTTTTCCCCATTCATGATGCTGAGCAGAGTTCTAGCGAAGTGTCGGAAGGAGAAGGCGGAGCTATGTTAGTAGCGCCGCTCTGGAAGTCCCAAGTGTGGTTTCCAACTCTGATGGAGCTGACAGTGGATCTCCCGAGAATACTCTCAGAAGGGGAGCACCTGCTCACCGACCCAGCTGGGTCATATCATCCTCTGAGAGTGAGAGGGACACTCCCGCTTATCGCGTGCAGGATATCAGGAGATGTTGGGCGCTGCCAGGCGTTTCGGCTCAGGCTGCTCAGCTCATCGCAGAATCCTGGGCTCCGTCCATGAGAAGGAGCTACGACATGGCTTGGGCCAAGTGGACTAGCTGGTGCAAAGGGAGAGGTGTTCATCCCACTTCAGCCCCTGTAGTGATGATCCTAAATTATTTAGCGCAGCTTTTACAAGGCAGAAGAGCGTTCCGCACCATAGGGGTGTACAGATCCGCGATTTCCGCGGGACACCTGCCTATCGAAGGAGTACCAGCTGGTGAGCACCCAGCAGTAGTTAGACTCATTCGAGGGGCCAGATTTAAGGTGCCCCCAGAGCCTCAATACAAGACAGTCTGGGACGTGCTGGTCATCCTGAAGCTATTGGAGAGCTGGCCAGGGAACAGATATCTATCCCTGAAGCAGTTATCGGGGAAATTAGCGATGCTGTTATGCTTAGTGTCTTGTAAGCGCATGTCAGACGTGAGGGTGTTAGGGGTAGACAGGAGGTCCTTTGGGCCAGAGGGGGTAACGTTCACAATAGTGAAGAGGACCAAGACAGGTCATCAGTGTACTATCCATATTTTCCGGATAGACCTAAATGGCGCGTCACAATCTGCATCAGAGAATATGAAAGCAGGACGGCGGAACACAGAGCCGCGAATAGCACGTAATTGCTTATAGCGCGTAGAAGGCCTTTTCAGGGTGTATTCACAGCCACTATTGCCAGATGGGTGAAAGAGATCATGCAGGCATCTGGGATAGATGTAGGAAAGTACGGAGAGCATTCAGTGCGAGGAGCCATGGCATCTAAGGCATTTAAGACAGACTTAGAGATATTATGCTAACAGCAGACTGGTCGAATGATCGAACATTTAAAGAGTGTTATTTCAAGCTGACCGAGAGTTTAGCAGTCGCAGTGTTGGGAAGCTTTGAACAAGCATAATGCTCACCTCCAGACTTGTCATAGAATAAAGATTACCCCTGCTAACTGCGCAGGGAGTATTAATTCTATTAAAGACTAGGAAGTGAGCATTAAATTCCCACCCAAGCTATGTATTGCGCAGGAAATTGGTTTTTATATGGGATAAGACTGTTATGAAATTTAGCTATACCTGGACGCCACCATGATTTTTCTGCTTTCTATTGTCATTAGGGGAAGAGCAGAAGAAAAATTGATGTAGGAGAGTGGCAGACGTAGTCGCCTGGAGTCGAGGAAGTTCGACATTCGGTTTGAAGTGATCCAAGTCTTTGCCAGTTGCAGGACTTTGTGTGGAGTTGAAGAGTGACATTTCAGAGCGAGTAAAAGAGAGGAGGAGCTCAGGGACAGGAAGTGGTCATAGCTGAGCTGAGAGTGAGATGGACTACAGAGACTATGGGGATTGTAGTTTCAAAGGAAGAAAAGTCTGTTGAGAAATTTTTCAGTATTTATTATTGGTTTTATTAGTTTGTTGAAACTGCTGAGGAGTAGTAAAATAAAGAAGTTGAAGCATAATGCTTGCCTCCTAGTCTTTAATAGAAGTAATACTCCCTGCGCAGTTAGCAGGGGTAATCTTTATTGTTCCATCACTTGTGTTGTGAGAATCAGCGCATGCCCAGTCTGGACTTTGTATGGTTGACTCTAAAAGCAGTGACATTATTGCAACCTTCCTGCTCTTCCAAGAGAGGGGGAAAGGACAGCCTGGTATCCACCAGAGAAGCCAACATGTAATCAGCAAATATAGTGAGCTCATGTTCCATCACAGAGAATGGAGCACTTTCAATATTAGGGTTATTTCAAATATTTTTAGTTATGGGTTCAACACTCAGTGTGAAAAGAAGGTGAGGAAGAGGGCATCCCTGATTGTCATCTGGAGAGTGTTGGCCGTGCCATTCACAATACCACACAACAAAACCCACTTCGTTAAAGGCAGTAGCAGGGAGTACGAGCCCACTTGGTGAAATGCCTCCTGTCGATTGTCATTTTAAAATGGGTGGCACCGTAAAACAAGGTGTAAATGCAAGGCATAATTCATGTATGTTTTGCTTCACCAATCCAGCCACTATTCGTCCTGTTATAAATTGGGAAGGGGCACAAAGAATAGTTACCATCTGCCCATGCTTTGCTCAATCATCTGTTATGAGCATTTTAAGCCTCATGAGCTTTGCATGCATGTGTAAAATGAATGGATCAAACCAGAAGTAAATGTAAAGAGCAAAGGTGATTTAGCCTTGCATTACTTTTTTCTTTTGCACTACACATTGCAAATGTTGAAAATTAGATGCAGGGAACCCACCTGCATGCACATTCAAACGCTGTGGATCCCCTCCATGCAATTTGCATTTGTATTTAAAAAAAAATACCCTCTCTGAGTCCAAAGGCACGAAGATGTATGTGTCTTTTTTGCTGATTTTCTCAGTAAAGTTTTTGATTTGTATAATATTGTCGAAAGTTTGACATTCTTGTATGAACCAAATTTGCTTCGCATCTAATAGGTACTAAAAAAAGTTATTGAATCTGGATGCCAACATCTTTCTAAAGATACTTGCATCACTGTTTATTAAGGCAACAGAACTGTAAGAAATTCAGTCTAAGGGGTCTCCCTATGGTTTAGGGATCAAGTACATTTTAGATTCATGTACAGCTTTCAGTTATAGTCCCATTTGTTCAGAATAAATTGAACAAATCTATAAGAGAGGGTATCAATTGGTGGGCAAATTGTGAACATAGATGGAGAGGCTATCTGTGCATAAGAACAGAGCAAGTCACTGTAGTTACAATCTTTGCTCTAATGACATTCTGAACATGGCATTGTAGACTATGTGTGATTTCTGCTCCTTTATTGAGTCATTCCTTTGAGTACAGTGCTTGCTGGCATGATCTAAAAAAAGTGAAATTCTTGTTTTTTCAATAACTATTAAATTAAAATCGAGGTTTTGAGCAGTGATAAGGTCAGAGATATCCAGCGCGTGGGCTGTGATAGATCTGGCATTAATGAGGGTGCCCTTGAGTTCTTTGGTGGAGATGTTGCTATGGGAAGGTGGTGTCTGTTGCGTAGTGGGGCGGGTAGAAGTAGTGTAGTAACGCTGAGTGCCATGGGTAGAAGGGGCACGAGGCAGTCTAGACCCAAGTCGGAGATTCCTATCTTTGAGCGTGCAAGGTTGATTAGGTGTAGGTTTGGTAGCAAAGTGTTGGAGCCATAATGCGGGGTCATTGAGATATGGGTTGCTGACGAGCATTGTGGGATAGTGTGGGGTGAAGTGGTGGGGATCGATCTTAGAAATGCTAGAAGTAGGGGACCAAAGGGATGTGGTGAAGGTGAGTCCTGCTATGATAGCGCAAATGAGGTAGCTAACCGTTGACAGTGGTCGCATGTCGAGATCCCGGTGTCCTAACCGTCTGTGGGGAGAGGTGTGAGTGGACTGAAGAGTACGTGGTGAGGTTCCGCACTGGGCATAGGTGGAGTTGGCCAGGTGCTGCGGCTTGCTAGGTAAGTACATGTGCAGGTATGCAGTCAATGACACAAAGGCAGTGGTTCAGCTAGGCCAGCTAGGTAAGTACATGTGCTAAAATGCAAACAATGACTCAAAGGCAATGGTTCAGCTAGGCCGACTAGAGGTGTACATGTGAGGAAACAGGTAGCGAAGCAGCATCAGTATTTGACAAACCCAACAGTGGCTGGGATGCAAACAGCAAAGTATAGTTAACTTTGACACTCCTATTAGCGACTAGGTTGCATATATCAGGGGGTACCTGGATTTGACAATTCCTTCAGCGACTAAAAAAAGCATACATCAAGGGCACCTAGATTTGACAATCCCGCCAGTGACTAGAGGGTGCGTACATCAAGGGCACCTAGATTTGACAATCCCATCGGCGACTAAGAGTGCATACATCAAAGGCACCTAGATTTGACAATCTCACAGTGACTAAAGAAAGCATACAGTGGGGGTCACTGAATTTAGAAGTATCAATCTGGCTATGTTTGCCTGTAGTATGGTTGACACAAGTATAAACAGTTATGGGCAAAAATGGTACAGCTGTGACAGGATACAATGGCAAGCGACCTAGGCATCAAGTAGGTACCAAGATAATTGTCTACAGTCAATTTAGTCTCAAAGGATTACCTAGATGCAGGTTTGCAGGCAAGCTGGATACAGTGTATAAGCATACATTAGCAAGACATTTGTAGCGGTTAGGTGGTGGTAGTTCACAGGGAATCATTGATTGCAGTGTTAGCTATGGCATCAAATGCAATATGATAGGGATGGCTTGAAATAAGTTACTAAGGAGGTGATTTGTTGAGATATGTACAGCATGTTAATTGGAACAAATGATAAGGTGTTAGAAAGCATTCTCACGGCATGGAGGTCATCATGAGTACATCATAAGTACTCCACTGCTATTATGCAACTTGTGCACACCTCGGGTGCTGGGTAGATAAATAAAGCATCAATAATGTTCAGCTTTCGGCCCACTGACCTGGTAAGTGGAATAAGTGAGCTCCGGTGACATGTTCGATCACGAAGAATGTTTCGGGCAGCGGTTTCTAGCGACTGGTGGTTCTGGACGGGCTCAGGACAGGAGCCTTATCTGGTGCCGCATTCGCTGGTGTCGGCTATTGCCTGTCGGTAGATTTGTTTGGCTAATAAGCCAATGACCTCAAACATACAGAAGATGAGGCAGAATTTTCATATTAACTATTAAAGCCTGCCAAGAAGGGACATACTGGATACCATGCATTTAAATATTCTTTCATATGTTTGCATAGGGACTCATAGAAAGTGCTAACAACATTATTGATATTGTGTTTTGAGGCTATTTTATAGGGAATCTTGGTATTAAATTCTATGACAGGCGAGCATTATGCTTCAACTTCTTTATTTTACTACTCCTCAGAAGTTTCAACAAACTAATAAAACCAATAACAAATACTGAAAAATGTCTCAACAGACTTTATCTTCCTTTGAAACTACAATCCCCATAGTATCTGTAGTCCATCTCATTCTCAGCTCAGCTATGACCACTTCCTATCCCTGAGCTCCTCCTCTTCTTTTACTGCTCTTCAAGCAGATAACTACTATTCATGTTCATCTCCCTATATAATGTGGCTATTAGTAGTGCAGCATTGTTTAGGGGTAGAATAGACGATAGTTTGTTTGCCAGAAGTGCGCAGCGCATTAAGATGTAGCGCAGGAGCATTTAATGCTTAAGATTGGAACGTAACATCGGATTGTGTAGAGCATGCCGCGTGTAGCTCGAAGAGGCGAGAGTGTACCACGAGCGTTTTTTCTTTACATTTGGTAATAATTAATTAGCTTGTCACCGTGAAGGCGATCGCACCCCACGTCACGACCACCTCGTGCCATATGACCGGCACGCCAGGGGTGGCAGGTCGGTGCCGGGAGTGCTTACTGTAGGCCGAGGAGCCGCGGTCAGAGAGTCCCTAGCTCCTCCTTCGAGAGGCAGGTGACGTGGAGCAGCCGACATCGCCCCCTCCTTCGCAGAGGTGGAGCGGGCCATGTTCGAGGACGCGAAGGTCCTCTGGCCCCCTCCCTTGCAAGGAATGAGCCATACTGCACAGCTCGCTTCCGCGTCGCGTGTTTTTGCAGCGACGCGTAGCAGAGCACACGTTTGAAGCCAGGCCCGGCGGTGAATATTGATAAAGCTACAGTCGTAGCACCCGTGAGCAGAGTGGCTCATTGTAACGGAGCAGAACGCTCCAGTTGAAGCCCCACCCGAACCTGGCACGAACATCCACCAGCACACGATAAGTGCAGAAGCTTCACTAAAGAATGAGCAGGCATACAGTCTGCACAGTACTCAGTGCCCCCTCCCAGCCAGGGGCCCAATAAGCGAATTGCTCATACCAGGCACACATAAGAAGACATCGAAGCCGGTGCAGCCACTACAAAAAAAAAACATTTAAAAGGGGATGTATATATTCACCCTGAGATCATACACTGGTGCACTTTAGGGTCACCAGAGGCATCTATAGTGAAAGGGCGTGTAGAGAAACCTTCACAGGTATACCAGGCACACAGCAGCCTCGCAAGATGTCAGAATTTGAGTGGATTGAAGAGGAGCAGTCATCAGACTTAGCTGCTAGCTTCAAAGAGGTGCTGGGAAGTTCACTTATAGATGCAGTGGTGCAAGGGGTTAAACCCCTGCAGGACAAACTAGAGTCCTTGGAGGCGATATTACATCATCCATTAGACAGCACCAGGCGGACAGAACAAACGCCCGCAGAACCCCCAGAAGCAGGGTCAATGAGGAGTACTAAGGCCCGAAAGAGGAAAGCCCCTCTCGACCCCCAGGGCCCTTCGGAAGGGGCAAAAAAAATGCCCTGGAGGTCATCGACGCCTTCACAAAGCTCCGCGAAGCGTATTTGCGGCGTCAGACAGTGCCTGACCTCACGACCCCCACTCCAGGGGAGGAAGATGATGGAGAAGAGAACCCAGGCTCGGAAGAGGAGCCGGAAGAAGGAGACCCTCCCTCTCTGGATGAGGACGAATCAAGAACGGAGGAGCAAAGTAAACCCAGCGGAGGGAAGAGAATCCGCAAGGAGAAACACCTCAAAGAAGTGGAGAAGGATATGTTCGATCCGGACAGCATCCGGAATCCAAGGTCAACTGATTGGCAGCCTTCGCCAAGAGTAGCGCAGTATACGACCAAGAGACTAAGGAAAGCGCTAGATAAAGAAGTCTGTCAGCGTCTTCGAGCAGAATGCCCTAGACCGGATCTTCCGGGGAAGGTGGCCGAAACACCGGAATTAGACCCCAAGATGCTGACATTCGTGTCAAAGACAGCCAAGGACCCCTGCAAAAGTATCGATTGATCCTGGAGAAGCTGTCAAGAGAAAGTACTTGACCTAGCCGGTCCGCTTGCTAAAATCATGGACCTGGCAGAGAGGGCCAGAGATACGGGGGGAAGAGGTAGACCCCGATGCCCTAGCAGGCTGGGCGCAGAGAGAAGTATGCCTCCTAGGTAATGCTAACTGCGCCATCGCCTCAGAACGCCGAAGAGGACTGTTATTGAAGATTGACGCAAAGCTCAGTGACTTCGCCTCGTACAAGGCTGGAGAAGCGGCATAAGGGCTGCTATTCGGGGAGACTTTCGGCAACGAAATGGGCCACTTCGTCGGCGCCTACATGTCACTGGAAAAAGCGCAGGCCTCAATCCGCAAGATCTTTCCTAACCAGGTTTTTGGCGGGACCAGTCGCCACAGGGGCCGTTCGACTGGTCGTATCCAAGGTGGAAGAACACCCCCGAATCTCAGAGCCCAATTCTGGTAAGGCAGACATCAAGACTCCTTCTTCCCGACCAGAGGATGCTTCCCTAGAGGGGGCAGAGGAAGAGGAGCCGACCATGAACAGGGGTTCACACAAGGTGAGAGTGGCTCATTAGCCTCCAGTAGGGGGGAGAACTGGTATGTTCTGGAGAAATTGGCGCAAGCTTTCCAGGGATGCCTGGGTGCTGCAAACGGTTCTGGGTTTGCACTGGAATTCGTGAGCTCACCCATACAAGAGCGCAGGCCACAACATCAGCGCTTAGAGCGCACAGAGCAGAAACTACTAGACCAGGAGCTATACCTCCTAGCAATGAAAAAGGCCAGAGAGAGGTGTCTGAGAGACCCCAAATTCATAAGCAATAAGTTTCTGGTGCACCAAAAGGAGAAGGTGCGACCAGTTATGAATCTGAAGGAACTGAACAGCTGGGTAGTTTATCGCTACTTCAAGATGGAGGGCATCCACCAGCTGCGAGACTCACTCAGAGAGAAAGACTGGCTGACGCAGCTAGATCTGAAGGATGCCTACTTAACAATCCCAATAGCAGAAGAGTTCAGGACTTTCCTAGCATTTCGCTGGAAAGGACAGCTCTGGCAATTCGAAAGCATGCCCTTCAGGCTTGCTTCAGCTCCCTGGGCCTTTTCCAAGCTGATGAAGCCAGTAGCTGCAGCTATAAAAGAAAAAAGGATAAGATTGATCATCTATTTAGATGATCTCCTGCTATTAGCAGAGGACCGAGAGGCTCTCATGTACCAGGCCAGATGGGTCCAAGAGCTACTGGCATCACTAGGGTTCCTGCTGAATGTAGAGAAGTCAGACACCAAACTGGCCCAGAGGCTGGACTTTCTGGGCTTCGTCCTGGATACCAGGAAAGCGACTCTCGAACTGCCAGCGCAAAAAATCTGCGACATCAAGAGAGAATTGAGAGGGTGTCTACAGAGACAAGTGGTGGCTCTCAGAACTCTGGCGAGAATAGTGGGGATACTAGCAGCCTCCATCCAAGCCATATTTGCCGGTCCCTTACATTATCAGGCTTTACAAAGGCTAAAGATAAGACATCTGCAGCAGGGCTTGAAGTATCATCAATCTGTGCCGTTGGATCAGGAATCCAAAACGGAGCTGGAATGGTGATTGCAGAATATGGATGTCTGGAAGGGGCGTGTCATTTTCGGAGACTGTCCAGGTCTGATTATAGAATCTGACGCCAGCCGACTGGGCTGGCGAGCAAGGTGCGGCGATCTGCAGATAGGAGGGAAATGGAGCGAAGAGGAACTTCGCCTCCACATAAATTGCCTAGAGCTGCTAGCAGGGTCTTTTGCGATCAGAGCCTTCACGAAGGGGAAAATGAGGTTGTGGGTCTTATTGAAGATGGACAACATATCAGCAGTGCGATATATAAACCATCTAGGCGGCACCAAATCCAGAATGCTTGCCAAACTAGCGAAACATTTCTGGCATTTTTGCCGGCAATCAGAGACATCAGCCATGGCGGAGTGCCTCCCTGGGACACTGAACGTGATAGCAGACTGGAACTCTCGCTACCTCATGGACTCCAGCGATTGGAGACTGAATCCAGCAGTGTTTCAGATGAGGAACAAGAGATGGGGTCCGCTACACATAGATCTCTTCGCATCCCAGTTGAACGCTCAAACAGCAGTATACTTCAGCTGGAGGCTGGACCTGGGAGCTCGAGGGACAGATGCGTTCCTGCAAGAATGGAACAGAGGCCCACACTATGCTTTTTCCCCATTCATGATGCTGAGCAGAGTTCTAGCGAAGTGTCGGAAGGAGAAGGCGGAGCTATGTTAGTAGCGCCGCTCTGGAAGTCCCGAGTGTGGGTTCCAACTCTGATGGAGCTGACAGTGGATCTCCCGAGAATACTCTCAGAAGGGGAGCACCTGCTCACCGACCCAGCTGGGTCATATCATCCTCTGAGAGTGAGAGGGACACTCCCGCTTATCGCGTGCAGGATATCAGGAGATGTTGGGCGCTGCCAGGCGTTTCGGCTCAGGCTGCTCAGCTCATCGCAGAATCCTGGGCTCCGTCCATGAGAAGGAGCTACGACATGGCTTGGGCCAAGTGGACTAGCTGGTGCAAAGGGAGAGGTGCTCATCCCACTTCAGCCCCTGTAGTGATGATCCTAAATTATTTAGCGCAGCTTTTACAAGGCAGAAGAGCGTTCCGCACCATAGGGGTGTACAGATCCGCGATTTCCGCGGGACACCTGCCTATCGAAGGAGTACCAGCTGGTGAGCACCCAGCAGTAGTTAGACTCATTCGAGGGGCCAGATTTAAGGTGCCCCCAGAGCCTCAATACAAGACAGTCTGGGACGTGCTGGTCATCCTGAAGCTATTGGAGAGCTGGCCAGGGAACAGATATCTATCCCTGAAGCAGTTATCGGGGAAATTAGCGATGCTGTTATGCTTAGTGTCTTGTAAGCGCATGTCAGACGTGAGGGTGTTAGGGGTAGACAGGAGGTCCTTTGGGCCAGAGGGAGTAACGTTCACAATAGTGAAGAGGACCAAGACAGGTCATCAGTGTACTATCCATATTTTCCGGATAGACCTAAATGGTGCGTCACAATCTGCATCAGAGAATATGAAAGCAGGACGGCGGAACACAGAGCCGCGAATAGCACGTACTTGCTTTTAGCGCGTAGAAGGCCTTTTCAGGGTGTATTCACAGCCACTATTGCCAGATGGGTGAAAGAGATCATGCAGGCATCTGGGATAGATGTAGGAAAGTACGGAGAGCATTCAGTGCGAGGAGCAATGGCATCTAAGGCATTTAAGACAGACTTAGAGATATTATGCTAACAGCAGACTGGTCGAATGATCCAACATTTAAAGAGTGTTATTTCAAGCCGACCGAGAGTTTAGCAGTCGCAGTGTTGGGAAGCTTTGAACAAGCATAATGCTCACCTCCAGACTTGTCATAGAATGAAGATTACCCCTGCTAACTGCGCAGGGAGTATTAATTCTATTAAAGACTAGGAGGTGAGCATTAAATTCCCACCCAAGCTATGTATTGCGCAGGAAATTGGTTTTATATGTGATAAGACTGTTATGAAATTTAGCTATACCTGGATGCCACCCTGATTTTTCTGCTTTCTATTGTCATTAGGGGAAGAGCAGAAGAAAAATTGATGTAGGAGAGTGGCAGACGTAGTCGCCTGGAGTCGAGGAAGTTCGGCATTCGGTTTGAAGTGATCCAAGTCTTTACCAGTTGCAGGACTTTGTGTGGAGTTGAAGAGTGACATTTCAGAGCGAGTAAAAGAGAGGAGGAGCTCAGGGACAGGAAGTGGTCATAGCTGAGCTGAGAGTGAGATGGACTACAGAGACTATGGGGATTGTAGTTTCAAAGGAAGAAAAGTCTGTTGAGAAATTTTTCAGTATTTATTATTGGTTTTATTAGTTTGTTGAAACTGCTGAGGAGTAGTAAAATAAAGAAGTTGAAGCATAATGCTTGCCTCCTAGTCTTTAATAGAAGTAATACTCCCTGCGCAGTTAGCAGGGGTAATCTTTATTGTTCCATCACTTGTGTTGTGAGAATCAGCGCGTGCCCAGTCTGGACTTTGTATGGTTGACTCTAAAAGCAGTGACATTATTGCAACCTTCCTGCTCTTCTAAGAGAGGGGGAAAGGACAGCCTGGTATCCACCAGAGAAGCCAACATGTAATCAGCAAATATAGTGAGCTCATGTTCCATCACAGAGAATGGAGCACTTTCAATATTAGGGTTATTTCAAATATTTTTAGTTATGGGTTCAACACTCAGTGTGAAAAGACGGTGAGGAAGAGGGCATCCCTGATTGTCATCTGGAGAGTGTTGGCCGTGCCATTCACAATACCACACAACACAACCCACTTCGTTAAAGGCAGTTGCAGGGAGTACACGCCCACTTGGTGAAATGCCTCCTGTCGATTGTCATTTTAAAATGGGTGGCACCGTAAAACAAGGTGTAAATGCAAGGCATAATTCATGTATGTTTTGCTTCACCAATCCAGCCCCTATTCGTCCTGTTATAAATTGGGAAGGGGCACAAAGAATAGTTACCATCTGCCCATGCTTTGCTCAATCATCTGTTATGAGCATTTTAAGCCTCATGAGCTTTGCATGCATGTGTAAAATGAATGGATCAAACCAGAAGTAAATGTAAAGAGCAAAGGTGATTTAGCCTTGCATTACTTTTTTCTTTTGCACTACACATTGCAAATGTTGAAAATTAGATGCAGGGAACCCACCTGCATGCACATTCAAACGCTGTGGATCCCCTCCATGCAATTTGCATTTGTATTTAAAAAAAAAAAATACCCTCTCTGAGTCCAAAGGCACGAAGATGTATGTGTCTTTTTTGCTGATTTTCTCAGTAAAGTTTTTGATTTGTATAATATTGTCGAAAGTTTGACATTCTTGTATGAACCAAATTTGCTTCGCATCTAATAGGTACTAAAAAAAGTTATTGAATCTGGATGCCAACATCTTTCTAAAGATACTTGCATCACTGTTTATTAAGGCAACAGAACTGTAAGAAATTCAGTCTAAGGGGTCTCCCTATGGTTTAGGGATCAAGTACATTTTAGATTCATGTACAGCTTTCAGTTATAGTCCCATTTGTTCAGAATAAATTGAACAAATCTATAAGAGAGGGTATCAATTGGTGGGCAAATTGTGAACATAGATGGAGAGGCTATCTGTGCATAAGAACAGAGCAAGTCACTGTAGTTACAATCTTTGCTCTAATGACATTCTGAACATGGCATTGTAGACTATGTGTGATGTATGCTCCTTTATTGAGTCATTCCTTTGAGTACAGTGCTTGCTGGCATGATCTAAAAAAGTGAAATTCTTGTTTTTTCAATAACTATTAAATATTTTTTTTTCTAACATACCATGTTAATACATGCTCTTCATAGATTGATTTTAATTTGCAGCTGTGAATCTTGTTCACTTTATTAGTTCTTTGCTAAAATGGCTTTCGCGTTCAGAACTGGACCAATTCAGATTTTTTTTTAAAGTTAACTAAGTTTGCTTCATAATTCCACAGTAAGTGGATTTCTCTTTTCTCTAAACCATCTGCAATTCACTCAGTTTTATCTGCAGTTGGTCCTCAGAAGAATGAATTATTCTCTTCTGCTCCAATACGAGAGCAAAGCACATGATCTCCAAAACCTGCTCTAAATAGATGCAATGGTCAGCCATTTAGAAAAAGACAAAAAAATTCAGAGTTCGGGAGGATATCTCGCGCTCACACCAACAACTTCTTGTAAACCCTATTATCACTAGTGCTACAATTCTTCTGAATAGGTACAAAAAAATTTCTTCAAATTGCATAACAGTTGTCAAATATATTATTTAATTTCGACTTTCAAAGTGTAGAACAGCCGACACGTGTTTCGACCTTTGGTCGTTATCAAGGCTGCATAAATCATTAAATTCATAAAATATATCATAAAAAAGAAAGAGAAAATTCAAGAAACCATACCATATAGTGCCAACATGTCAGATCAGGATATGGGAAAATTCACGCCATAAGCAAGATGTAAAATGAAAATTCAAAGAAAAATAAACAAAAGGCAATAGTTTAGTTTTTCCACATAGAAAAAAAATAAAAATAGGTAAATAAATACATTAATTCTGTGTGTTCAACATGGTACCCAATTATCATCTGATTGTATAATAATACTCAACCCCAATATATTAGTTACACAAATTACTGGTTATCACCCTGTGACGCCATTCCAACATGACCAGAGAGTATGTGAATATTCCAAATACATCATTGAACAATAAAGTTGCAACTTACCCTCTCTATATCAATAGCTTATATCTTCTGTCTTTGTATAGTAGACCCTTTAGGTTAAAATTGAGTAATATGAATTACATAAGCATTTTATCCCATATTGGAACATAAATTAAAAAGTAAAATATTCACCAACCTGAAAGTCTATGTTGCTAACATGCCATATGTTCCAATGGTCTTAACATTCCAAAATTTTTTTATCCAATATTGGCTTTCTCCTACAAAAAATATATGTATTATGGTACTTGTGCTTCATAGGGTTAACTATAGATCCCCCATGTGCTGTCATTTCAAATATATTGTTGAGCAAAATGATATTTTATTGTGTTTAGTTCCCATACACACATCATGAGTTACTTAAAGGACCTCCCCCAAACATACCAAAAGGAAAGTTCATTATATCTTGTTTATGAATCTCCATAGGCTTACCTATACATGGGCTGGATCCCCGAACTTCAATATACTAAGGTGGTCCCACGAGGTTGTCCTTCCATTTAAATGTATTGTCACTCGCGAGGTCGCGGGCCGCAACGTGATGACGTCACGCGTACGCACGCGTGATGACGTCACGCAAGCGCGATGACGTCACGCGCATAACCGCGCGATGACGTCACGCGCACGTCCGCGTGACGGCGCCTAATATACGCACAATTAGCGTGATACGAACAAATATGAATAATTCTTGTTCATTAACTAAATCGATCAATTGTGGTTATCCAATGTCTTAATAATGATAAGGCTACTCTAACTCGAATTTAACTTGCTGTATTGGTTAATACAAAATGAGACAATAAAACCACAATTGGTTCTACAGTTACATCCTCATGATGTATATGCGTCCATGAGACATATGAATTTCATTACAACCCTTAAATTATTTGTATAATCTACACTTTCACTAATGAATACATGGGATCCTATCTTCTGATACGAGCATTTATATCTTATTCCTTGGCTGCTACTTCCACTCGAATTTAACTAGCCGTATTGGTTAATAAAAAATAATACAATAGAACCATACCTAATCCTACACTTACATCCTCATGATGTGTATACGTCCACCAAACACATAAATTTCATTACATCCCTGAAATTACTTAAATGATCTATACTTTCACTAATGTGTACATGAGATCCTATAATTTCTGATCCCATATTTTCAAAGCTCTGGTAAGGCAGGAACAGCATCACAGGTTGTGATAATTACAATTGGTGACATTACCGATAATGCTGGTTACATTCATTTGTGAATCAGAAAGGAGAAAGATTGTCAATCATATTACTTTACAAGAAAACATGCATTTCGTGGTCCTGATTAAGACCAACTATGGTACTCCTAAAATAACAAATTAGTTTGCTCTCTTGTTGCCTGAGTTTGAGCCTAAGATTTCCACCCCGTTTACCCATCTTCACTTGCATGAGACCAATGAATCTTATATCCTCCTGGCTATCCAACTGATGTTGCAGCTGCCAATGAATGGACATTGGTGTCATAGGGACACTACTCTTTAAACTAGCCAAATGTTCCCTTACTCGTATTCTCAGTTGCCGAATAGTACTACCAATATAAAGCTTACCACATGTACATATAATGGCATAAACAACAAAGCTCGTTTTACAGTTAATAAACTGCTTAATCTTAATTGTCATTGCATTATCATCTGTAAAGGAGTCACAATTAGCATGCGCATATTTGCATTGGTTGCAATTACCACATTTAAAAAATCCCTTCTTGCCTTTAAGCCAAGTACCTTCAGTACTATCTGTCTTAACATCCAAAAAGGAGGGACTCAACTTCTGTTTGATACTGTGTGCTCTCGTGAAAATAAATTTGGGTTTCTCAGTCAGAAAAGGTAACAAATCCTTGTCAAGTCTCAAAATATCCCAATGTCTAGACACCATTTTATACAGTAAGGATGAGTCTTGCGAAAATTGAGTTATTATAGAAATACAATCACTCTCAGGTTTCTCTTTCACACGGTCACATAAAAGCTCCGATTGACTACACTCTTTGTACTTGTCTACCGCTTTCTTAATACATTTCAGGTTATAGCCTCTCTTTTGGAATCTTTGCGTGAGCAGATCAGACTCCCTCTGATAATCCAAATCCAAACTGCAATTTCGCCTGGCCCGATAAAATTCCCCAGCCGGGATATTATCGATTGTTGATCTCTGATGACTTCTTCTTGCATACAGTATTGAATTGACTTCGGTTGGTTTACGATATGTATGTGTTTCAATTTGCCCATTATTCACAAAAATGTGCAAATCTAAAAAATCAATGCTTTGTGGGCTCACTAGACCTGTAAACCTAATACCAAATTTGTTATGGTTAGTGTGTAGCACAAAGGTGTCATATAAATCAGGAGACCCTTTCCATACAATTAAAATATCATCTATATATCTTCTCCATGCTATTAGATTCGTTTGAAAGATCTCCTGATTGTAAATATGTGTTTCTTCAAATTGGGCCATAAACAAATTCGCCAAAGATGGCGCAAATTTAGCTCCCATGGCCACTCCTTTGGCCTGTGCATAATACTGTCCATTGAAAATGAATACATTATTTTGCAAAGTAAATTTAAGAAAACTTTTAAGCATTTGTATATGCTGCATATAAGAAGCAGAAGAATTCCCAAAGGTGTAGTCAATTGTTTGAACTGCTAGATCATGATCTATGCTAGTATAAAGCGCTGAAACATCAAGAGTAGCCAAAAGATAGTCTGATTCCCATTTAAAGGATTTGAAAAATTTCAAAACATGTGCACTGTCTCTAACATAAGATTTCATTTTGAGAACATGGGGTTTTAAGGCTTCATCCAAATATTGGGACATACCCTCCGTGACCCACCCTATCCCACTCATTATAGGTCTGACTGTTGGTAAAGTTTCATAACTCTTATGTATTTTAGGTAAAAAATACATAGTGGGCATGGTGGGTTCCGTATTAGTCAAAAAACTCTTTTCATCCTCTGTTAGAAAGCCACTGTCATACCATAACTGAATTAGTTCCAAATGTTCAGAAACAATTCTCTTCGTTGGATTAGATTTTAGAGGGGTATAGCATTGTGGAGTGTTCAAATGAAACATTGCCATAGTTATATAATCCTGCGTATTCATCACCACAATGTTGCCCCCCTTATCCGCTTCTTTAATAGTTATGCTCATGTCATTCATTAAAGCTTCTAAAGCTACCAATTCTTCTTGACTCAAATTAGTTTTAAGTCGCTTGATTTTCTTGGATCTGCTATCCATATGCTTGTATATATCCTTAATGATTGCCTTGTGAAAGGTTTCAATTACATTTTCTGTTCCTAAATTAGGTGTGAATTTAGACTTAAGCTTCAATTCTTTGAGATTAAGGTGTCTAGTGTTAACACCAAGTGATGAACAAATAGATTCAAAATCCACTGTCCTTTCTTCAGCTAATGCAGTCAAGGTGGTAATATTATGAATGTCTGAAATGGTATATGAACTAAGTGGGCTCAGAGTGGTCTTAGGTTGAAATGTTTGTACCTGTGTTGCAAAAAAATGTTTCAGTTTTAATTTCCTGATAAATTTGAAAATATCTATCTGAAAATTCACAAAATCTGTTCTGACGCCTGGTGCAAAAGAAAATCCTTTATTCAACACAGCATGTTCAGCCTCCGAAAGACATTTATCTGATAAATTAATGACCAAGTCACAATTTACTAGTTCATCTGACGTTTCTTGCTGCTCGATCTGGTCAGAATTCCTGGCCGACCCTGATCTTCGTCGGAGCTTCCACTCCCGCTTCCGCTTGCCCCCTCTCCTGCCCCTTGTGTGGCACCTGGTATTGGTGTAGTGCCTATTGGTGGTATTATAAATCTGACTTGTTTTGAATTTATAAATCGTATGTTTCCCTTTTTGTGTCTGCGAATTTGTTCTAAAAAACTTTGGCCTCCACTGCGTGTGGATTCAATATCTTCTTGATTATTAGCTTCACCTTCTCTAACTTCTTCCTCTGAATCAGGATCTGAGCTGGCAGGTGTAGTATTGGAAGACCTCGGTCTAGTTTGTGGTATTATGTTATCATATTTAGCTTGAAAAGTATATACACGTTGCTGTCTGTAATCCTTATCATCTCTGAAGTATTTTCTAAATTTCCTCAATTTAATATCGTCTTGATATTCTCGCAAAATTTCATTCATTTTCTCATAGTTTTTTTATTTTAGTAGTTTCTGCATTAGGCATAGTTTTTATTTCTTCCTTAAGTTTATTAATTGATATTATGACTCTTTTGTGCTCTCTTGTAGCATGGGTTATTAGTAATTCTAACATAGTTTTAGAACTCTGATTTAGATTCTTCTCCCAATCTTCTGCCAGATCAGCATCCTCATCATTGTCAAAAATTTTTTGTCTACTTTGTACAAACTTTGTGGGAAGTTTGAGGGAGTGATATCACTTGCTGCCGACCCCTCCGTATTTTCATTATATATATTATGTTTGAAATTTGAGAGTGGAAAAGAGCGCACGCAACTTGTTAGCGATCCCACAAATTTTTGTATTTCCATTTAGAAAAAGAGGCTGATACATCCGCCAGACTTTAGATGAAAATTGTATCTAAAATCTTTCTGTAATTAGATCAAAGGCCTGCAGATATGGCCCTGTCTGTTCCTGTCCAGGTCTAGGGGTGTCTACCCCCTCAACAAACATGGATTATGGAGGCTAAGCAACACAATTATGTCTCCCGGGTCCACTGAATACCATAGTATGATGTGTAGATGTGTATGCTGAACTACGTCAGCCTGTAGAAACCTCCCCAACACTTGCCTTTGCCACGCCTGACAATCATTTAGCCCTCGGAATGTCAGCCTCCACAACCCTATGCGTATATACTTTACCTCCACTACCTTAACTGCTCCACACCCCACTCTTTATCTGTACTTCTGATCACAATACCTCTTGATAAAATCAAATTTAGCTGTGTGCACATCCTACATTATTTTTTCTGCTTTAGCCTGAAATCAAATTTAGTGGGGTGCAGATCCTCTATTGTTTTTTCTGTTTTTGCCTAAATTGAATTTATTATATTATATTTATTTGTATATAGTTCTATAAGAACTTTTACAAAATATTATTGCAAACATTAAAACTATTCATTACATTTCATCACATATCTAACATGCACTATGCATACACAATTTAAGATATAAAAGTGAAAATTTAATTTACAACCGCAGATTTCATCTTCAAATTTCCAATAGTTTTAAACTTTGCAAACGGGCATAGTGCCCCAATGATTCTAAAACATGCATGTCCCTAATTCAAGGATCCATGCTTACGTTATAATAATACTGGTACCGAGGTATTTTCCAAACTAAGCTTGCTGTGCTCTAGCTTTTTATAGAGTACAATGGGTAGGGGTTCAGATCTTTAAGTCGAACCTTGATAGCCAAAAGCAGCTTATCATGTAACAATTTCCATTAAAACAATAAATACTAGACATTTTTTTTAACTAATTCTAAAAGCGAAGGATTCCCCTAAACATAGGGGTATCTAAAAGCTGTCAAGCTGCCCCCGTTTATGAAAGAGTTACTTAACGGTTAAAAATCGCTTGTGTATAATTGTCCTCAGGCGGTACAGTGCAAAGCACTTTATGAAATGGTAACAATACACCTTATGACCTAGAATAGTCATGTATTCAGAGCTCAAAGCTGAACATTCTGTGAATAAATGTTTTGCCGTCTTTAGTATCCCCGATTTTTTACACAGGCGACATCAATCATTAAGGGGAATCCACAAGTGTTGGTAGTTGGTTCATTCGCAATCTTAATCTGAATCTCTGAATCGATAGATTCAGGCATTGCCTCGGGTATCTCTGGGGATTCAAGTATTTATGCACTGCTCTAGCTACATACTCTTGTCTTCTAAGCATAGCCAAATGGGTGTAATTACTAACCCAGTCCCATTTTTAACTCTATACTTAAGTATAGATTTCGGAGTTTGATAACTTATCCCTCTAGTAACATCAAGGTACCAACCATTATCCTGGTGAACAAAGCATCAAACTGGCCTGTACCACACACAGGATACACCTGTCCCCAGTAATGAGAGCAATTAACATTTTGGATGTGTATAGGTTTTAATATGTAGTGAGCCTCTTCTAATGAACAATTCACTTTTGAGTGAAACCAACCCCAACTCTAATCGTAGATATTCCATGGGGGTAGATTTACTCAACTTAATACACGTTTCCAAAAGGCTCCTTCAATATGGCAGAACCATCGTAGGTCTCTCATAGTTAACGCCTCTAATCCATATAGCACCATAGGACAGAAGCATTGCTTGTAGAGGGTAATAATTCCCTCCATTGAGAACTAAGCAGTATTTTTAGCAAAGTTACAGATTAATTGGCTCATATGTAAGGCCTTCATCTTCTTAGTGGCCACTATATACTCATAGGCCATGCCTCCACTCAAGTCTAAATCAAAATAGGGATAAGATACCACATACTCAACCTTACCAAGGGAGGTCGGAAAGTCAAGGAGTTTCACTTTTTTAGAGGAGACAGCCCTAATCTTTGTCTTACCAAATTCATGCACTTCTCATTATCAGCCACATAATCAATCAACAATTCAAACATAGCTTTGGCCCCCATATAGGTGTAGTTATATATTAGGTCATAAGTGGTGTGCCCATCCTGCGTTGTTTTCTGCTTTAACCTAACATCGAATTTAGTGGTGTGCACATCCTGCATTATTTTTTCTGCTTTAGCCTAAAATCTAATTTAGCTGTGTGAACATCTGCATTGTTTTTTCTGCTTTAGCCTAAAATTTATTTTAGCGGTCTGCACATATATACGCTGCCTGGTTCTCACTTGCCCTCTGTTCTAGTTGTCTCCCCCAACCCTCTGCATCCCCCTTTGTCCTTTTCCCATCCCTCTGTGTCCTTGTGTGCCTGCTCCATCCCTGTCACGTCCCCCAGGTTCTTGCCGTGTTAAATGTACTACCTTGTACCCCCTATGGCACTTTCTACATCCCCTATCTCCTCCAGCTGCTTCTCCGCCTCCTATCCTTCACCGTACTAAATCAGGCAGGAAAAAAAAAAACACCCTGGCTTCCAATGCAGGCCTACCTATCGCTGACACCTATGTAAGCGCTTCCTCCAAGGAACCTCTTACCAACATTCTCTTTGTCATCCTTCACCCGGCCTATCAAGCCTTCATATGGTCACTCTGTTCTCTCCCTACTTCTCCTCACACATCAATGGTGGCACCCGCTGTGAGGTCCTTCCTGCCCCCTTCTCCTCCAGGGTCGTCATTAATGTCTATCTAAATGATACTGTCCTGGTACAGGGTCCTCAACCCAACCTCCTCCTTTTTGATAGGATACTCCCATGCCTTATCAACCTCCTCTTCAAGGGCACCCTTGTCTCCTTCTGCTCCCACCTCCACATATGCTACAGCCCAATTACTATCCTTATCTTCTATCTCTCTACCTTCTCATGTTTCCATCTCTCAGGTACTCTTGCTGTTTGTGGGGGAGGAGCTGTCTCATGTATCCCCTCCCGTTAGTCTCTCAAAGCAGGCAATCTGCTCCATGTTAATCATAAAAGAGATGGTATTCACCACCAGAGAACTCATACAGGAGAGAAACCTCATGAGTGCACTGCATGTGGGAAAGGGTTTGCTTGGAAAAAAACGTGTATTCAACACCAGGGAACTCATACAGGTTAGAAACCTTGGGAGAGTACTGAATGTGGGAACAGATTTGCTCAGAAGAGATGTCTTATTCAACACCAGATAACTCATACATGTGAGAAACCTCATGAGTGCACTGAATGTGGGAAAGGGTTTACTCACAAGGGATCTCTTACTAACCACCAGAGAACACATACAGGTGGGAAACCACATGAGTGCACTGAATGTGGGAAAGGGTTTACTCACAAGGGATCTCTTACTAACCACCAGAGAAAACATACAGGTTAGAAACCTCATGAGTGCACTGAATGTGGGACAGGGTTTGCTCACAAGGGATCTCTTACTAGCCACCAGAGAAAACATACAGGTGTCAAACCTCATGAGTGATGTGCAGGGACCTTATGTGTCCTCAGGTCCTTTATCCCCACATCTCTCATACCTGCTGCTGTGTTTCTACTGCACTTACTTGGCTCACCCACTCATCAGTGGCTGCACTTACCCTGTGCACTTCTCTATGAGCTTCAAAGTACCTTATTCTTCACCTCTCCCCCTCGGCACTTGCACATTCTGAACACTCAAAAGGCATAGCAGGTTCATCTCCCCTTCCTTTTATTCTATTATATATTTGTACTATTAATGCAATTATTTATCCTTGCTGTAATTCTTTGTCTACCTTCCCCTGTCCCCACCCTGTTTGTCCTGTGGGTGCTTTGAAACAGTTTTGCTAATTGTTTAAGTGCCAAATAAGTGACCAATAAATAAATTCATAAACAAATGTTGCCACTCTTAACTCTTCATCTGACATCTACCAGGTCTTTGAACTCTTGGACCTTGCTATCTTTGCCCTCACTGAGACTTGGTTTAAGGACAGCTCAGTCACAAGTTTTGATCCTCTCTGAGCCTAGGACTAACAGACAAGGAGGCGGAGTAGCCCTGATCTATCCAGAGTGGATCCCTGTCTCCATCATTCCCTGGTCTGCTGGCTCTCTCTCCCTCTCCAATCTCCTCTCTTACTTTGGCCACCTTCTATAGGCCGCCGGGCCAGTCCACCCTCTTCCTCTCTGAATGAGCTGACCTGGCCGCCTCTCTCCTCTCCACCTCCTCACAACTCCTCCTGCTCGGGGATCTAAACATCCATCTGGACTCCTTAACTCTTCTGGACCTTTCTGCAAACTCTGCAACTCTCTCTGTCCATTCTACCTTTTGGGCTGACTCACACCGCAGGACACACCGTGGATGCGCTCATCTCCACTGACATGCCTCTCTCTATCCCTCTTACTACAGCACTCTCCTGGACCGATCACTCTCTTCTCTCTTCCCACCTTAAGCTAGTGTCTCCTCTGGCATTGGCACACCCCACATAGCCCCCTGTCTTCAAGGCCAACGACCATGAAAAGAGTGACTGTGGCTGCCTTTGCCTGCTCTTACTCGCCACCGCCTATTCTTGTGGCTAACTCCTACCCTAACACAGCCCTCTCTAGCTTTCATCTCTCCTTTTCCAACACTCTTGACATCCTTGCCCCTCTCATTAGGGTGCGCTTGAAGCCTCCCAAAAAGTGCAATTCCTGGTACGGCTCTGATCTGGCTGCCTTCAAACACAAGTGTAGAGCATCAGAATGGAAATGGGTGGCCTCAGGTGCACCCTCTGACAAACTGGCCTGACTCCGTCTTCAAAGGCAATATCGACTCTGCATCCGGTGCAAGAAAAAGAGCCCATATTCAATCCTGCATCTCTGTGGTATCTAACAACATGGCCAAACTTTTCAAAGTCTGCAAAGAATTGGCCAACCCTTCAGTAGCCTCTTTACTTTACTTTATAACATTTTTAATGCACAACCAGGGACCCAGAGGCTTAAGGGCGCACAGTAATGAGACAGCGAACATATATGACAGAAACAAAGCCTAGACCTAAAACCAACTAAGGCCAGAGTGTTAAGATAAGATATAGAGAGGAACTAACAGGATAACAGCGTTTTTAGTTTTTTCTTGTATGTCTGTTGAATTGGTTTCTCTTAGGTCTGGCGGAAGGGCATTCTACAACCTTGGAGCAGCTTTAACAAACACTCTTACAATTCTTTACTGGTGTTACATATAGGTGTCTTCAATTGATGCGTGTTATTAGATCTAAAAGATCTGGGATTATATTTCTCTGAAAGTAAATCCTTCAAGTCGGCTGGCTTTGGTCCAACACAGCATTTGTGAGTGACCAGAAGCAGGTCATACTGTACCCTTGATTCTACTGAAAGCCAATGCAGACTCCGTCTAGCCTCTGAAATGTGACCTCTCGATGTAAGGCATTTGTCCACTCTCACAGTGTTGTTCTGGATCACCTGAAAACGGTTACACTCAGATTTCAGAATGCCAATCAAAAGACTACTACAATAGTTGATCTTTGACCTTACAATGGCCCTTGCAATGATCTCAGCATTTATCTGAGAAATAAATGGCAGGAGGTGGGCTAGCAGTTTTATATAGTAGGCCCGGGAGGATAAGAGATTACTAACCTGCACCTTCATATTTAGATTCTGGTCCAGTTCTATCCCAGGGTTTTACCTTTCTTTTTTGTGTTCATTTTGCAAACTGCGATCGAAAGGCATTCATAAGTTGGTCCTAACTTCTTTATCGTATTCTGTGTGCCAACTAACATAAGTTCAGTCTTTTCTTTATTTAATGCCAAGCCATTCTGCAGCATCCAGGTATGTATAAGGTATACTCACATATATATATATATATATATATATATATATATATATATATATATATATATATATATATATATATATATATATATATATATATATATTATGGTTCCAAGTAAAACCGAAAAACCCCTGAAATTCGCCAGTTATGGTAAATTAAGCAACCATAACTCGCGCCACCACCGTGCATTGCTAAGACTAACACCCAGGACATCAAAGATGACATCACAAATGTCATTGATGACATCACTGATGACATCACATGTACATTTACTTTTCATGCACACTCTGTAGAAGGTATTCTCATTATAATGTTGACCAAAAAGTGGCAAGAAATATTGAAATAAATATCAAGTGCTAATTAGTACATACATTAAGCAATGTGTTGATATAAATAGCATTCTATTATGAAGTTCTATCCAGAAGTTCTATCTTAGTAGAACTTCTGGATAGAACTAGAGGTCAACAAGGGGCATCATAGGAGGGGGCGACAAGAGGAAGACACAAGGCTTGAGCGGGGGGGAACAGGAGGAAGACACGGGGCATGAGCGGGGGGTGGGGGGAACAGGAGGAAGACACAGGGCATGAGTGGGGGGTGGGGGAACAGGAAAGAGACACAGGCATGAACGGGGGTGGGGGGAACAGGAGGGAGACACAGGGCATGAGCGGAGGGTGGGGGGAAACAGGTGAGACACAGGGCATGCGAGGAGGTGGGGGGGAACATCAGGTAGACACGGGGCATGAGCGGGGGGTGGGGGGAATGGGAGGTAGACACGGGGCATGAGCAGGGGGTGGGGGGGAACAGGGGAGACACGGGGCATGAGCGAGGGGTGTGGGGAACAGGGGAGACTCGGGGCATGAGCAGGGGTGGGGGAAACAGGGGAGACACAGGGCATGAACGGGGGTGGGGGGAACAGGAGGGAGACACGGGGCATGAGCGGGGGTGGGGGGAAAGGGAGGTAGACACGGGGCATGAGCGGGTGGTGGAGGAGAACGGGAGGGAGACACTTGGCATGAGCTGGGGGTGGGGAGTACAGGAGGGAGACACGGGGCATGAGCGGAGGGTGGGGGTACAGGAGAGAGACTTGAGGCATGAGCAGGGGTGGGGGGGAACGGGAGGGAGATACGGGACATGAGCGGGGGTAGGAGGGAACGGGGGAGACACAGGGCATGAACGGGGGGTGGGGGAAAGGAGGGAGACACAGGGCATGAGTGGGGAGTGGGGGGGAACAGGGGAGAGACATGGCATGAGCGGGGGGTGGGGGGGAACAGGGGAGACACAGGGCATGAGCAGGGAGTGGGGGGAACGGGAGGTAGACACGGGAAACAGGGCATGAGCGGGGGTGGGAGAAAGGGAGGGAGACACGGGTCATGAGCGGGGGGTGGGGGGAACGTCAGGTAGACATGGGGCATGAGCGGAGGGTGGGGGGAACGAGAGGTAGACACGGGGCATGAGCGGGGGGTGGGGGGAACAGTGGAGACACGGGGCATGAGCGGGGGGTGGGGGGGAACAGGGGAGACACGGGCATGAGCAGGGGGTGGGGGGAACAGGGGAGAAAAGGGGCATGGGCGGGGGGAGGGGGGAACAGGGGAGACACAGGGCATGAGCAGGGAGTGGGGGGAACGGGAGGTAGACACGGGAAACAGGGCATGAGCGGGGGTGGGAGAAAGGGAGGGAGACACGGGTCATGAGCGGGGGGTGGGGGGAACGTCAGGTAGACATGGGGCATGAGCGGAGGGTGGGGGGGAACGAGAGGTAGACACGGGGCATGAGCGGGGGGTGGGGGGAACAGTGGAGACACGGGGCATGAGCGGGGGGTGGGGGGGAACAGGGGAGACACGGGCATGAGCAGGGGGTGGGGGGAACAGGGGAGAAAAGGGGCATGGGCGGGGGGAGGGGGGAACAGGGGAGACACGGGGCATGAGTAAGGGGTGGGGGTAACAGGGGAGACACGGGCATGAGCGGGAGGAGGGGGTAATGGGAGGGAGACACGGGGCATGAACGGGGTGGGGGGAACAGGGGAGACATGGGGCATGAACGGGGGTGGGGGGAACAGGAGGAAGACACGGGGTATGAGCGGGGGATAGGGGGTACATGAGGGAGACACGGGGCATGAGCGGGGGTTGGGGGGAACGGGAGGTAGACATGGGGCATGAGTGGGGGTGGGGGAGAAAGGGAGGGAGACACTGGGCATGAGCGGGGGTGGGGGTAGAGGAGGGAGACACAGGGCTTGAGAGGGGCTGGGGGTATGGAAGGGAGACACGGGGCATGAGCGGGGGGTGGGGGGAATGGGAGGGAGACACTGGGCATGAGCAGGGGGTGGGGGGATGGGAGGGAGACACGGGGCATGAGCGTGGGGGGTAGCAGGGAACAGGGGAGACATGGGGCATGAGCGGGGGGTGGGGGGAAAAGGAGGAAGACACAGGGCATGAGCGGGGGGTGGGGGGAACAGGGGAGACACGAGGCATGAGTGGGGGCGGGGGGAATGAGAGGTAGACACAGGGCATGAGCGGGGGGTGGGGGAAGCGTCAGGTAGACAGGGGGCATGAGCGGAGGGTGGGGGGTAACAGGAGGTAGACACGGGGCATGAGCGGGGGGTGGGAGGGAACAGGGGAGATACGGGGCATGAGCGGGGGGTGGGGGGAACAGGGGAGACACGGGGCATGAGCAGGGGGTGGGGGGAACAGGGGAGACACGGGGCATGAACAGGGGGTAGGGGGAACGGGAGGGAGACACGGGGCATGAACGGGGGGTGGGGGGAACAGGGAAGACACGGGGCATGAACGGGGGTGGGGGAAACAGGAGGGAGACACGAGCATGAGCGGGAGGTGGGGGGAACAGGGGGTAGACACGGGCCATGAGTGGGGATGGGGGAGAACGGGAGGGAGACACTGGGCATGAGCGGGAGGTGGGGGGTACAGGAGGGAGAGACGGGCATGAGTGGGGATGGGGGGGTACAGGAGGGAGACACGGGTCATGAGCGGGGGTGGGGGGAACGGGAGGGAGACACGAGGCATGAGCGGGGGTGGGGGGAACAAGGGAGACACGGGCATGAGCAGGGGGTGGGGGGGAACAGGGGAGACATGGGGCATGAGCGGGGGGTGGAGGGAACAGGAGGGAGACACGGGGCATGAGCTGGGGGTGGGGGGTACAGGAGGGAAACATGGGGCATGAATGGGGGTAGGGGGGAACAGGTGAGACACGGGGCATGAGCAGGGGGTGGGGGGAATGGGAGGGAGACACTGGGCATGAGCGGAGGGTGGGGGGGTACAGGAGGGCGACACGGGGCATGAGCTGAGGGTGGTGGGGAACAAAAGGGAGACACGGGGCAAGAGAAGGGGGTGGGGAGAACAGGAGGGAGACACTGGGCATGAGCGGGGGGTAACAGGGGAGATACAGGGCATGAGCGGGTGGTGGGGGAAAAGGAGGGAGACACGGGGCATGAGCGGAGGCGGGGGGGAAGGAGGGAGACAAGGGGCACGAGCGGAGGGTGGGGGGAACAGGGGAGACACAGGGCATGAGCAGGGGGTCGGGGGGGAACAGGGGAGACATGGGGCATGAGCGGGGGGTGGGGGTACAGGAGGAAGACAATGGGCGTGAGCGGAGGGTGGGGGGTACAGGAGGGAGATACGAGGCATGAGCAGGGGGTGGGGGGGTAGGGAGGGAGACACGGGGCATGAGCGGGTGGTAGGGGGAACAGGGGAGGCATGGGGCATGAGCGGGGGGTGGGGGCAAAATGGAGGAAGACACGGGGCATGAGTGGGGGGTGGGGGAAACAGGGGAGACACGGGGCATGAGCGGGTGGTGGGGGAACAGGGGAGACACGGGGCATGAGTGGGGGTGGGGGGGTACAGGAGGTAGACACGGGGCATGAGCGGGGGGTGGGGGGGTACAGGAGCGAGACATGGGGCTTGAGCAGGGGTGGGGGGTATGGGAGAGTGACACGGGGGCATGAGCGGGGGGTGGTGGGGAACGGGAGGGAGACACGGGGCATGAGCAGGGGGTCGGGGGATGGGAGGGAGACACAGGGAATGAGCATGTGGGGTAGCGGGGAACAGGGGAGACACGGGGCATGACCCGGGGGTGGGGGAAAAGGAGGGAAACACGGGGCATGAGCGGGGTGTGGAGGGAACAGGGGAGACACAGGGCATGAGTGGGGGCTGGGGAGAACGTGAGGTAGACACAGGGCATGAGCGGGGGGTGGGGGGAATGGGAGGAAGACACGGGGCATGAGTGGGTGGTGGGGGAGCGTTAGGTAGACACGGGGCGTGAGCGGAGGGTGGGGGGGAACAGGAGGTAGACACGGGGCATGAGCGGGGGGTGGGGGGGAACAGGGGAGATACGGGGCATGAGTGGGGGATGGGGGTAGAGGAGGGCGACACGGGGCATGAGCGGAGGTGGTGGGGAACAAAAGGGAGACACGGGGCAAGAGCAGGGGGTGGGGAGAACAGGAGGGAGACAATGGGCGTGAGCGGAGGGTGGGGGGTACAGGAGGGAGACAATGGGCGTGAGCGGGGGGTAACAGGGGAGATACAGGGCATGAGCGGGCGGTGGGGGAAAAGGAGGGAGACACGGGGCATGAGCGGGGGGCGGGGGGGAAGGAGGGAGACAAGGGGCACGAGCGGAGGGTGGGGGGAACAGGGGAGACACAGGGCATGAGCGGGGGGTGGGGGGACAGGGGAGACATGGGGCATGAGCAGGGGGTGGGGGTACAGGAGGGAGACAATGGGCGTGAGCGGAGGGTGGGGGGTACAGGAGGGAGATACGAGGCATGAGCAGGGGGTGGGGGGGAAAGGGAGGGAGACACGGGGCATGAACGGGTGGTAGGGGGGAACAGGGGAGGCATGGGGCATGAGCAGGGGGTGGGGGCAAAAAGGAGGGAGACATGGGGCATGAGTGGGGGGTGGGGGAAACAGGGGAGACATGGGGCATGAGTGGTGGTGGGGGGTACAGGAGGGAGACACGGGGCATGATCGGGGGTTGGGGGGGTACAGGAGGGAGACACGGGGCTTGAGCAGGGGTGGGGGGTATGGGAGAGCGACACGGGGGCATGAGCGGGGGTGGTGGGGAACGGGAGGGAGACACGGGGCATGAGCAGGGGGTGGGGGGATGGGAGGGAGACACGGGGCATGAGCATGTGGGGTAGCGGGGAACAGGGGAGACACGGGGCATGAGCGGGGGGTGGGGGGAAAAGGAGGGAAACACGGGGCATGAGCGGGGTGTGGAGGGAACAGGGGAGACACAGGGCATGAGTGGGGGCTGGGGAGAACGTGAGGTAGACACAGGGCATGAGCGGGGGGTGGGGGGAATGGGAGGAAGACACGGGGCATGAGCGGGGGTGGGGGAGCGTTAGGTAGACACGGGGCATGAGCGGAGGGTGTGGGGGAACAGGAGGTAGACACGGGGCATGAGCGGGGGGTGGGGGGGAACAGGGGAGATACGGGGCATGAGTGGGGGGTGGGGGGTACAGGAGGGCGACACGGGGCATGAACGGAGGGTGGTGGGGAACAAAAGGGAGACACGGGGCAAGAGCAGGGGGTGGGGAGAACAGGAGGGAGACACTGGGCATGAGCGGGGTGTAACAGGGGAGATACAGGGCATGAGCGGGCGGTGGGGGAAAAGGAGGGAGACACGGGGCATGAGCGGGGGGTGGGGGGGAAGGAGGGAGACAAGGGGCACGAGCGGAGGGTGGGGGGAACAGGGGAGACACAGGGCATGAGCGGGGGTGGGGGGGACAGGGGAGACATGGGGCATGTGACGGGGGGTGGGGGTACAGGAGGGAGACAATGGGCGTGAGCGGAGGGTGGGGGGTACAGGAGGGAGATACGAGGCATGAGCAGGGGGTAGGAGGGGAAGGGAGGGAGACACGGGGCATGAGCGGGTGGTAGGGGGGAACAGGGGAGGCATGGGGCATGAGCGGGGGTGGGGGCAAAAAGGAGGGAGACATGGGGCATGAGTGGGGGTGGGGGAAACAGGGGAGACACGGGCAATGAGCGGGTGGTGGGGGAACAGGGGAGACATGGGGCATGAGTGGTGGTGGGGGGGTACAGGAGGGAGACACGGGGCATGATCGGGGTTGGGGGGGTACAGGAGGGAGACACGGGGCTTGAGCAGGGTTGGGAGGTATGGGAGAGCGACACGGGGGCATGAGCGGGGGGTGGTGGGGAACGGGAGGGAGACACGGGGCATGAGCAGGGGGTCGGGGGATGGGAGGGAGACACGGGGCATGAGCATGTGGGGTAGCGGGGAACAGGGGAGACACGGGGCATGAGTGGAGGGTGGGGGAAAAGGAGGGAAACACGGGGCATGAGCGGGGTGTGGAGGGAACAGGGGAGACACGGGGCATGAGTGGGGGGTCGGGGGAACGTGAGGTAGACACAGGGCATGAGCGGGGGTGGGGGAAATGGGAGGAAGACACGGGGCATGAGCGGGGGTGGGGGGAGCGTCAGGTAGACACGGGGCATGAGCGGAGGGTGGGGGGAACAGGAGGTAGACACAGGGCATGAGCGGGGGGTGGGGGGGAACAGGGGAGATACGGGGCATGAGTGGGGGGTAGGGGTAACAGGGGAGACATGGGGCATGAGCAGGGGATGGGGGAACAGGGGAGACACGGGGCATGAGCAGGGGGTGTGGGGAACGGGAGGAAGACACAGGGCATGAACGTGGGTGGGGGAACAGGGGAGACACGGGGCATGAACGGGGGGTGGGGTTAACAGGAGGGAGACACGGGGCATGAGTGGGAGGTGGGGGGAACAGGGGGTAGAAACGGGCCATGAGTGGGGGTGGGGGAGAACGGGAGGGAGACACTGGGCATGAGCGGGAGGTGGGGGGGTACAGGAGGGAGACACGGGTCATGAGCGGGGGGTGGGGGGAACGGGAGGGAGACATGGGGCATGAGCGGGGAGTGGGGGGGAAACAAGGGAGACATTGGGCATGAGCAGGGGGTGGGGGGTGGGGGGGAACAGGGGAGACATGAGGCATGAGCGGGGGGTGGGGGGAACAGGAGGGAGACACGGGGCATGAGCGGGGAGTGGGGGGTACAGGAGGGAAACACAGGGCATGAGTGGGGGGTGGGGGGGAACAGGGGAGACACGGGGCATGAGAAGGGGGTGGGGGGGAACGGGAGGGAGACACTGGGCTTGCACGGAGTGTGGGGGGGTACAGGAGGGCGACACGGGGCATGAGCGGAGGGTGGTGGGGAATGGGAGGGAGACACGGGGCAAGAGCGGGGGATGGGAGGTACAGGAGGGAGACACTGGGCATGAGCGGGGGGTAACAGGGGAGATACAGGGCATGAGCGGGCTGTGGGGGAAAAGGAGGGAGACACGGGGCATGAGCGGGGGTGGGAGGGGAAAGGAGGGAGACAAGGGGCACGAGCGGAGGGTGGGGGGAAGAGATGAGACACGGGGCATGAGTGGGGGTGGGGGGGAACAGTGGAGACATGGGGCAAGACCAGGGGGTGGGGGGTATAGGAGGGAAACAAGGGCATGAGCGGGGGGTGGGGGGAACAGGGGAGAAACGGAGCATGAGCGGGGGGTGGGGGGAACGGGAGGGAGACACTGGGCATGAGCGGAGGGTGGGGGGTACAGGAGGGAGATACGAGGCATGAGCAGGTTGTGGGGGGAACGGGAGGGAGACACGGGGCATGAGCGGGAGGTGGGGGGGTATAGGAGGGAAACACGGGGCATGAGCGGGAGGTCAGGGGGAAACAAGGGAGACACGGGGCATGAGCAGGGGGTGGGGGGAACAGGGGAGACACGGGGCATGAGCGGGGGGAGGGGGGGAACAGGGGAGACATGGGGCAAGAGCTGGGTGTGGGAGGAACAGGAGGGAGACACTGGGCATGAGCGGGGGGTAACAGGGGAGATACAGGGCATGAGCGGGCAGTGGGGGGAACAGGGGAAACATGGGCATGAGCAGGGGTTGGGGGAACAGGGGAGACAAGGGGCATGAGCGGGGGGTGGGGATAACAGGGGAGACACAGGGCATGAGCAGGGTGTGGGGGGAACAGGGGAGACATGGGGCATGAGCGGGAGGTGGGGCTAACGGGAGGGAGACACGGGGCATGAACAGGGGGTGGGGGAACAGGATGGAGACACGGGGCATGAGCGTGGGGGGTAGGGGGGAACAGGGGAGACACAGGGCATGAGCAGGGGGTGGGGGAAAAGGAGGGAGACACGGGGCATGAGCAGAGGGTGGGGGAACAGGGGAGACACGGGACATGAGTGGGGGATGGGGGAACGCGAGGTAGACACGGGACACAGGGCATGAGCGGGGGGTGGGGGGAACGGGAGGGAGACACGGGGCTTGAGTGGGGGTGGGGGGTATGGGAGGGAGACACAGGGCATGAGCGGGTTTGGGGGGGAATGGGAGGGAGACATGGGGCATGAGCGGGGGGGTAGGGGTGACGGGAGGGAGACACAGGGAATGAGCGGGTGTGGGGGAGCGTCAGGTAGACATGGGGCATGAGCGGAGGGTGGGGGGAATGGGAGGTAGACACGGGGCATGAGTGGGGGGTGGGGGGGAACAGGGGAGATGCGGGGCATGAGTGGGGGGTGGGGGAAACAGGGGAGGCATGGGGCATGAGCAGGGGGTGGGGGGAACAGGGGAGACACAGGGCATGAGCAGGGGGTGGGGGGAACGGGAGGGAGACACGGGGCATGAACGGGGGTGGGGGGAACAGGGGAGACACGGGGCATGAACGGGGGGTGGGGGAACAGAAGGGAGACACGTGGGCATGAGCGGGGGGTGGGGGGAACAGGGGTAGACACTGGGCATGAGCGGGGGTGGGGGAGAACGGGAGGGAGACACTGGGCATGAGTGGGGGCTGGGGGGTACAGAGGGAGACACGGGGCATGAGCGGGGGTTGGGGGGAACAGGGGAGACAGGTGGCATGAGCAGGGAGTGGGGGGAACAGGGGAGACACAGGGCATGAGCGGGGGGTGGGGGGAAAAGAAGGGAGACATGGGGCATGAGTGTGGGTGGGGGAGAATGGGAGGGAGACACTGGGCATGAGCGGGGGGGAGGGGTATAGGAGGGAGACACGGGCATGAGTGGGGGGTGGGGGTACAGGAGGGAGACAGGGGGCATGAGTGGGGCATGGGGGGAACGGGAGGGAGACACGGGGCATGAGCGGGGGATGGGGGGATCAGGGGAGACACAGGGCATGAGCGGGGGGTGGGCGGAACAGGGGAGACACGGGGTATGAGTGGGGGATGGGGGGAACGCGAGGTAGACAAGGGACACAGGGCATGCGCGGGGGTGGGGGGAATGGGAGGGAGACACAGGGAATGAGCGGGTGTGGGGGAGCGTCAGGTAGACATGGGGCATGAGCGGAGGGTGCTGGGGGAACGGGAGGTAGACACGGGGCATGAGTGGGGGGTGGGGGGGAACAGGGGAGATGCGGGGCATGAGCGGGGGGTGGGGGGAAACAGGGGAGGCATGGGGCATGAGCAGGGGGTGGGGGGAACAGGGGAGACACAGGGCATAAGCAGGGGGTGGGGGGAACGGGAGGGAGACACGGGGCATGAACGGGGGTGGGGGGAACAGGGGAGACACGGGGCATGAACGGGGGGTGGGGGGAACAGAAGGGAGACACGTGGGCATGAGCGGGGGGTGGGGGGAGTGGGGGTAGACACTGGGCATGAGCAGGGGTGGGGGAGAACGGGAGGGAGACACTGGGCATGAGTGGGGGGTGGGAGGTACAGAGGGAGATACGGGGCATGAGCGGGGGTTGGGGGAACAGGGGAGACACGTGGCATGAGCGGGGAGTGGGGGGAACAGGGGAGACACAGGGCATGAGCGGGGGGTGGGGAGAAAAGGAGGGAGACATGGGGCATGAGTGTGGGTGGGGGAGAATGGGAGGGAGACACTGGGCATGAGCGGGGGGGCGGGGTATAGGAGGGAGACACGGGGCATGAGCGGGGGGTGGGGGTACAGGAGGGAGACAGGGGGCATGAGTGGGGCATGGGGGGAACGGGAGGGAGACACGGGACATGAGCGGGGGATGGGGGATCAGGGGAGACACGGGGCATGAGCGGGGGGTGGGCGGAACAGGGGAGACACAGGGCATTAGCAGGGGGTGGGGGGAAAAGGAGGGAGACACGGGGCATGGTGTGGGGGTGTGGGAGAATGGGAGGGAGACACTGGGCATGAGCGGGGGGTGGGGGTATAGGAGGGAGACACGGGGCATGAGTGGGGGGTGGGGGGAGAAGGAGGGAGACACAGGGCATGAGCGGGGGGTGGGGGAGAACAGGGGAGACACGGGACATGAGTGGGGGGTGGGGGGTAAAGGAGGGAGGCAGGGGGTGGAGTGGAAAGGAGGGAGACGTGGGGCATGTGCGGGGGGCAAGGAGGGAGATTAAGGGGTTGGGGGGGTAAATGTAGGGAGACACGGGGCATGAGTGGGGGTTGGGGGGAACAGGGGAGACACGGGGCATAAGCAGGGGGTGGGGGGAACGGGAGGGGTACACGGGGCATGAACGGGGGTGGGTGGAAAAGGAGGGAGACACAGGGGAGGTGCTGGGGTGAGGGGAACAGGGAAGACGCGGGGCATGAGCGGGGGGTGGGGGAACAGGAGAAACACGGGGCATGAGCGGGGGGTGGGGGGAATGGGAGGGAGAAACGAGGCATGAGTGGGGGGTGGTGGGACCAAAAAGACATGGGGCATGAGCGGGGGGGTGGAGGGAACAGGGGAGACACGGGGCATGAGCGGGGGGTGTGGAGGAAAAGGAGGAAGACACGGGGCATGAGCGGGGGGTGGTGGGGAACAGGGGAGACACGGGGCATGAGCAGGGGGTGGGGGGAACAGGAGGGAGACACTTGGCATGAGCGGGGGGTGGGGGGTAACAGGGGAGACACGGGGCTTGAGTGGGGGTGGGGGAAAAGGAGGGAGACAAAGGGCACGAGCGGGGGTTGGGGGGGAACAGGGGAGACACGGGGCATGAGTGGGTAGTGGGCGGGAACAGGGGAGATATGGAGCATGAGCGGGGATGGGGGGAACAGGAGGGAGACATGGGGCATGAACAGGGGGTGGGGGTACAGGAGGGAAACACGGGGCATGAGCGGGGGGTGGGGGAACAGGGGAGATACGGGGCATGACTAGGGGGTGGGGGTAACGGGAGGGAGACACTGGGCATGAGGGGAGGGTGGGGGTGTACAGGAGGGTGACACGGGGCATGAGCGGAGGTTGGGGGAACGGGAGGGAGACACAGGGCAATAGCGGGGGGTGGGTGGGAACAGGGGAGACACGGTAAAAGAGCGGGGGGGTGGGAGGAATGGGAGGAAGACACTGGGCATGAGCGGGGGATGGGGGTAACAGGGGAGACACTGGGCATGAGTGGGGGATGGGGGGGAACAGGGGAGACACAGGGCTTGAGCAGGGGGTGGGGGGAACAGGGGAGACACAGGGCATGAGCGGGGGGTGGGGGGAACAGGAGGGAGACACTGGGCATGAGCGGGGTGTAACAGGGGAGACACAGGGCATGAGCGGGCAGTGGGGGGAAAAGGAGGGAGACACGGGGCATGAGCGGGGGTGGGGGGGAAAAGGAGGGAGACAAGGGGAATGAGTGGGGGGTGGGGGTGAACAGGGGAGACACGGGGCATGAGCGGGGGTGGGGGGTACAGGAGGGAAACACGGGCATGAGCAGGGGTAGAGGGGAACAGGGGAGACATGGGGCATGAGCGTGGGGGTGGGGTGGAACAGTGGAGACACGGGACATGAGCGGGGGTGGGGGGAACAGGGGAGACATGGGGCATGAGCAGGGGGTGGGGGGAACAGGAGGGAGACACGGGGCATGAGCGGGGGCGGGGGAACAGGGGAGACACGGGACATAAGCGGGGGTTGGAGTGAACGGGAGGGAGACACGGGGCATGGAGGGAGAACAGGGGAGACATGGGGCATGAGCGAGGGGTGGGGGGAACAGGAGGGAGACACGGGGCATGAGCGGGGTGGGGGAACAGGGGAGACACGGGACATAAGCAGGGGTTGGAGTGAACAGGAAGGAGACATGGGGCATGAGAGGGCGGACATGGGGCATGAGTGGGGGGTGGGGGTGAACAGGGGAGACACGGGGCATGAGCAGGGGTGGGAGGGAACGGGAGGGAGACACGGGGCATGAGCAGGGGGTTTGGGGCAACGGGAGGTAGACACGTAGCATGAGCGGGGGTGGGGGGAACGGGAGGGAAACACTGGGCATGAGCGGGGGTGGGGGGAACAGCGGAGACATGGGGCATGAGCAGGGTGGGGGAGAACTGGAGGGAGACACTGGGCCTAAGCGGGGGGTGGGGGGTAACAGGGGAGATACGGGGCTTGAGCGGGCAGTGGGGGGGGAAAGGAGGTATACACAGGGCATGAGTGGGGGGTGGGGGGAAATGGAGGGAGACACGGTCCATGAGCGGGGGGCGGGGGGGAACGGGGAGACACGGGCATGAGCGGGGGGGAACAGGGGAGACACGGGGCATGAGTGGGGGTGGGGGAGAATGGGAGGGAGACACTGGGCATAAGTGGTGGTGGGGGGTAACAGGGGAGATACGGGGCATGAGCGGGCGGTGGGGGGGAAAGGAGGTATGCACAGGGCATGAGCAGGGGGTGGGGGAAAAGGAGAGAGACAAGGGGCATAAGTGGGGGGTGGGGGGAAAGGAGGGAGCCACGGGGCATGAGCGGGGATGGGGGGGAAAGGAGGGAGACGTGGGGGGTATGGGGGAAAATGAGGGAGACATGGGGCATGAACGGGCTGGGGGGAACAGGGGAGACACGGGGCATGAGCGGGGGGTGGGGGGAACGGGAGGGAGACACTGGGCATGAGCGGGGGTGGGGGGTAACAGGGGGGAGACAGGACATGAGCGGGGGTTGGGGGTGAACGGGAGGGAGACACGGGGTATGAGGGGTGAACAGGGGAGACACGGGGTATGAGCGGGGGGTGGGGAGAAATGGGAGGGAGACACAGGGCATGAGCAGGGGGTGTGGGGGAACTGGAGGGAGACTCGGGGGTGGGGGGAACGAGAGGGAGACACGGGGCATGAGCAGGGGCTGTTGGGAATGGGAGGGAGACACGGGGCATGAGCAGGGGGTGGGGGGAACAGGGGAGACAAGGGGCATGAGCGGTGGTGTGGGGGGGAAAGAGGGAGACACAGGGCAAGAGCGGGGGTTGGGTGGGAACAGGGGAGACACAGTAAATGAACGGGGGTTGGGAGGAACGGGAGGAAGACACTGGGCATGAGTGGCGAATGGGGGGTAACAGGGGAGACACTGGGCATGAGTAGGTGGTGGGGGGTATAGGAGGGAGACACGGGGCATGAGTGGGGGGTGGGCGGAAAAGGAGGGAGACACGGGGAATGAGCGGGGGTGGGGGGAACAGTGGAGACACGGGGCATGAGTGGGGGGCTGGGGGGTAAAGAAGGGAGACACGGGGAATGAGCGGGGGTGGGGGGAAACGAGGGAGACGTGGGGCATGAGCAGGGGTTGGGGGGCTAGGAGGGAGATGAGGGGGGTGGGGGGTAAATGTAGGGAGACACAGGGCATGAGTGGGGGTGGGGCGGAACAGGGGAGACACGGGGCATGAGCAGGGGGTGGGGGGAACGGGAGGGGTACACGGGGCATGAATGGGGGTGGGCGGAAAAGGAGGGAGACACAGGGGAGGCGCGGGGGGTGAGGGGAACAGGGAAGACACGGGGCATGAGTGGGGGGTGGGGGAACAGGGGAGACACGGGGCATGAGCAGGGGGTGGGGGGAACGGGAGGGATAAACGGGGCATGTGCGGGGGGTGGTGGGAACAAAGAAACATGGGGCATGAGCGGGGGGTGGGGGGGAACAGGGGAGACACGGGGCATGAGCGGGGGGTGTGGAGGAAAAGGAGGGAGACACGGGGCATGAGCGGGGGGTGGTGGGGAACAGGGGAGACACGGGGCATGAGCAGGGGGTGGGGGGAACAGGTGGGAGACACTTGGCATGAGCGGGGGGTGGGGGTAACAGGGGAGACACGGGGCTTGAGTGGGGGTGGGGGGAAAAGGAGAGAGACAAGGGGCATGAGTGGGGGGTGGGGGGAAAGGCGGGAGCCACGGGGCATGAGCGGGGATGGGGGGAACGGGAGGGAGACACTGGGCATGAGCGGGGGTGGGGGGTAACAGGGGGGACACGGGACATGAGCGGGGGGTGGGGGTGAACGGGAGGGAGACACGGGGTATGAGGGGGGAACAAGGGAGACACCGAGCATGAGCGGGGGGTGTGGGGGAACTGGAGGGAGACGCGGGGGTGGGGGGAACGGGAGGGAGACACGGGGCATGAGCAGGGGCTGTGGGGAATGGGAGGGAGACACGGGGCATGAGCGGGGGGTGGGGGGAACAGGGGAGACACGGGGCATGAGCGGTGGTGTGGGGGGGAAGAGGGAGACACAGGGATGAGCAGGGTGCGGGGGGTACAGGAGGGAGACACGGGGCAAGAGCGGGGGGTGGGTGGGAACAGGGGAGACACGGTAAATGAGCGGGGGTTGGGAGGAACAGGAGGAAGACACTGGGCATGAGTTGGGAATGGGGGGTAACAGGGGAGACACTGGGCATGAGTGGGGGGTGGGGGGGAACAGGGGAGACACGGGGCATGAGTAGGGGGTGGGGGGTATAGGAGGGAGACATGGGGCATGAGTGGGGGTGGGGGGAAAAGGAGGGAAACACGGGACATGAGCGGGGGATGGGGGGAACAGGGGAGACACGGGGCATGAGTGGGGGTCGGGGGTAAAGGAGGGAGACACGGGGCTTGATCGGGGGTGGGGGGAAACGAGGGAGACGTGGGCATGAGCGGCGGTTGGGGGGCAAGGAGGGAGATGAGGCGGTTGGGGGTAAATGTAGGGAGACACAGGGAATGAGTGGGGGTTGGGGGCAACAGGGGAGACACGGTGCATGAGCAGGGGGTGGGGGGAACGGGAGGGGTACACGGGGCATGAATGTGGGTTGGCGGAAAAGGAGGGCGACACAGGGGAGGCGCGGGGGGTGAGGGGAACAGGGAAGACACGGGGCATGAGCGGGGGGTGGGGGAACAGGGGAGACACGGGGCATGAGCAGGGGGTGGGGGGGAACGGGAGGGAGAAACGAGGATGAGCAGGGGGTGGTGGGAACAAAGAGACATGGGGCATGAGCGGGGGGGTGGGGGGAACAGGGGAGACACGGGGCATGAGGGGGGGTGTGGAGGAAAAGGAGGGAGACACGGGGCATGAGTGTGGAGTGGTGGGGAACAGGGGAGACACGGGGCATGAGCAGGGGGTGGGGGGAACAGGAGGGAGACACTTGGCATGAGCGGGGGGTGGGGGGTAACAGGGGAGACACTGGGCTTGAGTGGGGGTGGGGGAAAAGGAAGGAGACAAGGGACATGAGCGGGGGTTGGGGGGGAACAGGGGAGACACGGGGCATGAGTGGGGGGGAACAGGGGAGACATGGGCCATGAGCGGGGGTGGGGGGAACAGGAGGGAGACATGGGGCATGAACGGGGGGTACAGGAGGGAAACACGGGGCATGAGCGGTGGGTGGGGGGGAAAGGAGGGAGACAAGGGGCATGAGTGGGGGTTGGGGGGAACAGGGGAGACACGGGGCATGAGCGTGTGGTGGGGGTACAGGAGGGAAACACGGGCATGAGCGGGGGTAGAGGGGAACAGGGGAGACATGGGGCATGAGCGTGGGGGTGGGGGGAACGGGAGGGAGACACTGGGCATGAGCAGAGGGTGGGGAGTACAGGAGGGTGACACGGGGCAAGAGCGGAGGGTGGGGGGAATGGGAGGGAGACACGGGGCATGAGGGCATGAGCGGGGGTGGGAGGAACGGGAGGGAGACACGGGGCATGAGGGCATGAACAGGGGGTGGGGGTAACAGGGAAGACACTGGGCATGAGCGGGAGGTGGGGTGGCACAGGGGAGACACAGGGCATGAGCGGGGGTGGGGGAACAGGGGAGACATGGGGCATGAGCAGGGTGTGGGGGGAACAGGAGGGAGACACGGGCATGAGTGGGGGTGGGGGAACAGGGGAGACACGGGACATGAGCGGGGGGTGGGGGTGAACGGGAGGGAGACACAGGGCATGGGGGGGAACAGGGGAGACACAGGGCATGAGCGGGGGTGGGGGGAACAGGAGGGAGACACGGGGCATGAGCGGGCGGACATGGGGCATGAGTGGGGTGTGGGGGTGAACAGGGGAGACACGGGGCATGAGCAGGGGTGGGAGGGAACGTGAGGGAGACAGGGGGTTTGGGGCAACGGGAGGTAAACACGGGGCATGAGCGGGGGTGGGGGGAACGGGAGGGAAACACTGGGCATGAGCGGGGGTGGGGGGAACAGGGGAGACATGGGGCATGAGCGTGGAGGGGGAGAACTGGAGGGAGACACTGGGCCTAAGCGGGGGGTGGGGGGTACAGGGGAGATACGGGGCTTGAGCGGGCAGTGGGGGGGAAAAGGAGGTATACACAGGGCATGAGCGGGGGGTGGGTGGAAAAGGAGGGAGACACGGGGCATGAGTAGGGGTTGGGGGGAACAGGGAGACACAGGCATGAGCGGGGGGGAACAGGGGAGACACGGGGCATGAGTGGTGGTGGGGGAGAATGGGCGGGAGACACTGGGCATAAGCGGGGGGTGGGGGGTAACAGGGGAGATACGGGGCATGAGCGGGCAGTGGGGGGGAAAGGAGGTATGCACAGGGCATGAGCGGGGGGTGGGGGAAAAGGAGAGAGACAAGGGGCATGAGTGGGGGGTGGGGGGAAAGGAGGGAGCCACGGGGCATGAGCGGGGATGGGGGGAAAGGAGGGAGATGTGGGGGTATGGGGGAAAATGAGGGAGACATGGGGCATGAGCGGGCTGGGGGAACAGGGGAGACACGGGGAATGAGCGGGGGGGTGGGGGGAACGGGAGAGAGACACTGGGCATGATCGGGGGTGGGGGGTAACAGGGGGGACACGGGACATGAGCGGGGGGTGGGGGTGAACGGGAGGGAGACACGGGGTATGAGGGGGGAACAGGGGAGACACGGGGCATGAGCAGGGGCTGTGGGGAATGGGAGGGAGACACGGGGCATGAGCGAGGGGTGGGGGGAACAGGGGAGACATGGGGCATGAGCGGTGGTGTAGGGGGGAAAGAGGGAGACACGGGGCATGAGCAGGGGGTGGGGGCTACAGGAGGGAGACACAGGGCATGAGCGGGGGGTGAGGGGGAAAAGGAGGGAGACACGGGGCAAGAGCGGGGGGTGGGTGGGAACAGGGGAGACATGGTAAATGAGCGGGGGTTGGGAGGAACGGGAGGAAGACACTGGGCATGAGTGGGGAATGGGGGTAACAGGGGAGACACTGGGCATGAGTGGGGGGTGGGGGGGAACAGGGGAGACACGGGGCATGAGCAGGGGGTGGGGAGAAATGGGAGGGAGACACAGGGCATGAGCAGGGGGTGTGGGGGAACGGGAGGGAGACGCGGGGTGGGGGGGAATGGGAGGGAGACACGGGGCATGAGCAGGGGCTGTGGGGAATGGGAGGGAGACACGGGGCATGAGCGGGGGGTGGGGGGAACAGGGGAGACACGGGGCATGAGCGGTGGTGTGGGGGGGGAAGAGGGAGACACAGGGATGAGCAGGGGGCAGGGGGTACAGGAGGGAGACACGGGTAAGAGCGGGGGGTGGGTGGGAACAGGGGAGACACGGTAAATGAGCGGGGGTTGGGAGGAACAGGAGGAAGACACTGGGCATGAGTGGGGAATGGGGGGTAACAGGGGAGACACTGGGCATGAGTGGGGGGTGGGGGGGCACAGGGGCGACACGGGGCATGAGTAGGGGGTGGGGGTATAGGAGGGAGACATGGGGCATGAGTGGGGGTGGGGGGAAAAGGAGGGAAACACGGGGCATGAGCAGGGGATGGGGGGAACAGGGGAGACACGGGGCATCAGTGGGGGTCGGGGGGTAAAGGAGGGAGACACGGGGCATGAGCGGGGGTGGGGGGAAACGAGGGAGACGTGGGGCATGAGCGGGGGTTGGGGGGCAAGGAGGGTACTGAGGGGGGTGGGGGGTAAATGTAGGGAGACACAGGGAATGAGTGGGGGTTGGGGGGAACAGGGGAGACACGGGGCATGAGCAGGGGGTGGGGGGAACGGGAGGGGTACACGGGGCATGAATGGGGGTGGGCGGAAAAGGAGGGAGACACAGGGGAGGCGCGGGGGGTGAGGGGAACAGGGAAGACACGGGGCATGAGCGGGGGGTGGGGAAACAGGGATTCACGGGGCATGAGCAGGGGGTGGGGGGGAACGGGAGGGAAACGCGGATGAGCGGGGGGTGGTGGGAACAAAGAGACATGGGGCATGAGCGGGGGGGTGGGGGGAACAGGGGAGACACGGGGCATGAGCGGGGGGTGTGGAGGAAAAGGAGGGAGACACGGGGCATGAGCGGGGGGTGGTGGGGAACAGGGGAGACACGGGGCATGAGCAGGGGGTGGGGGGAACAGGAGGGAGACACTTGGCATGAGCGGGAGGTGGGGGGTAACAGGGGAGACACTGGGCTTGAGTGGGGGTGGGGGAAAAGGAGGGAGACAAGGGGCATGAGCGGGGGTTGGGGGGGAACAGGGGAGACACGGGGCATGAGTGGGGGGTGGGGGGGAACAGGGGAGACATGGGGCATGAGCGGGGGTGGGGGGAACAGGAGGGAGACATGGGGCATGAACGGGGGGTGGGGGGTACAGGAGGGAAACACGGGGCATGAGCGGGGGGTGGGGGGGGAAAAGGAGGGAGACAAGGGGCATGAGTGGGGGGTGGGGGGAACAGGGGAGACACGGGGCATGAGCGGGGGGGTGGGGGGTACAGGAGGGAAACACGGGCATGAGCGGGGGTAGAGGGGAACAGGGGAGACATGGGGCATGAGCGTGGGGGTGGGGGGAACGGGAGGGAGACACTGGGCATGAGCGGAGGGTGGGGAGTACAGGAGGGTGACAGGAGGCAAGAGCGGAGGGTGGGGGGAATGGGAGGGAGACACGGGGCATGAGGGCATGAGCGGGGGGTGGGAGGAATGGGAGGGAGACACGGGGCATGAGGGCATGAGCAGGGGGTGGGGGGTAACAGGGAAGACACTGGGCATGAGCGGGGGGTGGGGTGGAACAGGGGAGACACAGGGCACGAGCGGGAGTGGGGGGAACAGGGGAGACATGGGGCATGAGCAGGGTGTGGGGGGAACAGGAGGGAGACACGGGGCATGAGCGGGGGCGGGGGAACAGGGGAGACACGGGACATGAGCGGGGGGTGGGGGTGGGGGTGAACGGGAGGGAGACACAGGGCATGGGGGGAACAGGGGAGACACAGGGCATGAGCGGGGGTGGGGGGAACAGGAGGGAGACACGGGGCATGAGCGGGCGGACATGGGGCATGAGTGGGGGGTGGGGGTGAACAGGGGAGACACGGGGCATGAGCAGGGGTGGGAGGGAACGTGAGGGAGACAGGGGGTTTGGGGCAACGGGAGGTAAACACGGGACATGAGCGGGGGTGGGGGGAACGGGAGGGAAACACTGGGCATGAGCGGGGGTGGGGGGAACAGGGGAGACATGGGGCATGAGCGTGGAGGGGGAGAACTGGAGGGAGACACTGGGCCTAAGCGGGGGATGGGGGTAACAGGGGAGATACGGGGCTTGAGCTTGCAGTGGGGGGGAAAAGGAGGTATACACAGGGCATGAGCGGGGGTGGGGGGAAAAGGAGGGAGACACGGGGCATGAGTAGGGGTTGGGGGGAACAGGGAGACACGGGCATGAGCGGTGGGAACAGTGGAGACACGGGGCATGAGTGGTGGTGGGGGAGAATGGGCGGGAGACACTGGGCATAAGCGGGGGGTGGGGGGTAACAGGGGAGATACGGGGCATGAGCGGGGGGTGGGGGGGAAAGGAGGTATGCACAGGGCATGAGCGGGGGGTGGGGGAAAAGGAGAGAGACAAGGGGCATGAGTGGGGGGTGGGGGGAAAGGAGGGAGCCACGGGGCATGAGCGGGGATGGGGGGAAAGGAGGGAGATGTGGGGGTATGGGGGAAAATGAGGGAGACATGGGGCATGAGCGGGCTGGGGGGAACAGGGGAGACACGGGGCATGAGCGGGGGGTGGGGGGAACGGGAGGGAGACACTGGGCATGAGCGGGGGTGGGGGGTAACAGGGGGGACACGGGACATGAGCGGGGGGTGGGGGTGAACGGGAGGGAGACACGGGGTATGAGGGGGGAACAGGGGAGACACGGGGCATGAGCTGGGGGTGGGAGAAATGGGAGGGAGACACAGGGCATGAGCAGGGGGTGTGGGGGAACTGGAGGGAGACGCGGGGGTGGGGGGAACGGGAGGGAGACACGGGGCATGAGCAGGGGCTGTGGGGAATGGGAGGGAGACACGGGGCATGAGCGGGGGGTGGGGGGAACAGGGGAGACACGGGGCATGAGCGGTGGTGTGGGGGGGAAAGAGGGAGACATGGGGCATGAGCAGGGGGTGGGGGGTACAGGAGGGAGACACAGGGCATGAGCGGGGGGTGAGAGGGAAAAGGAGGGAGACACGGGGCAAGAGCGGGGGGTGGGTGGGAACAGGGGAGACACGGTAAATGAGCGGGGGTTGGGAGGAACGGGAGGAAGACACTGGGCATGAGTGGGGAATGGGGGGTAACAGGGGAGACACTGGGCATGAGTGGGGGGTGGGGGGGAACAGGGGAGACACGGGGCATGAGTAGGGGGTGGGGAGTATAGGAGGGAGACACGGGGCATGAGTGGGGGTGGGGGGAAAAGGAGGGAGACACGGGGCATGAGCGGGGGGTGGGGGGGAACAGGAGGGAGACATGGGGCATGAGCGGGGGCGGGGGAACAGGGGAGACACGGGACATGAGCGGGGGGTGGGGGTGAACGGGAGGGAGACATGGGGCATGGACGGGGGTTGGGGGGCAAGGAGGGAGATCACGGGGGGTGGGGGTAAATGTAGGGAGACACGGGGCATGAGTGGGGGTTGGGGGGAACAGGGGAGACACGGGGCATGAGCAGGGGGTGGGGGGAACGGGAGGGGTACAAGGGGCGTGAATGGGGGTGGGCGGAAAAGGAGGGAGACACAGGGGAGGCACGGGGGTGAGGGGAACAGGGAAGACAAGGGGCATGAGCGGGGTGGGGGGGAACGGGAGGGAGAAACGGGCCATGAGCGGGGGGTGGTGGGTAACAGGGGAGATACGGGGCTTGAGCGGGCGTTGGGGGGGAAAAGGAGGTATACACTGGGCATGAGCGGGGGGTGGGGGAAAAGGAGGGAGACATGGGGCATGAGTGGGGGGTGGGGGGGTACGGGGAGACACGGGCATGAGAGGGGGGAACAGGGGAGACACGGGGCATGAGTGGGGGTGGGGGAGAATGGGAGGGAGACACTCGGCATAAGCGGGGGGTGGGGGTAACAGGGGAGATACGGGGCATGAGCGGGCGGTGGGGGGAAAGGAGGTATGCACAGGGCATGAGCGGGGGGTGGGGGAAAAGGAGATAGACAAGGGGCATGAGTGGGGTGTGGGGGGAAAGGAGGGAGCCACAGGGCATGAGCGGGGATGGGGGGGAAAGGAGGGAGACGTGGGGGGTATGGGGGAAAATGAGGGAGACATGGGGCATGAGCGGGCTGGGGGGAACAGGGGAGACACAGGGCATGAGCGGGGGGTGGGGGGAATGGGAGGGAGACACTGGGCATGAGCGGGGGTGGGGGGTAACAGGGGGGACACGGGACATGAGCGGGGGGTGGGGGCGAATGGGAGGGAGACACGGGGTATGAGGGGGGTGGGGGGAGACATGGGGCATGAGCGGGGGGTGGGGAGAAATGGGAGGGAGACACAGGGCATGAGCAGGGGGTGTGGGGGAACTGGAGGGAGACGTGGGGGTGGGGGGGAATGGGAGGGAGACACTGGGCATGAGCAGGGGGTGGGGGGAATGGGAGGGAGTCAAGGGGAATGAGAGGGGGTGGGGGGAACAGGGGAGACACGGGGCATGAGCAGTGGTCTGGGGGGAAAGAGGGAGACATGGGGCATGAGCAGGGGGAGGGGGGTACAGGAGGGAGACACGGGGCATGAGCGGGGGGTGAGGGGGAAAAGGAGGGAGACACGGGGCATGAGGAGGGGCTGGGGGTATACAGGGGAGACACGGGGCATGAGTGGGGGGTGGGGGGAAATGGAGAGAGACACGGGGCATGAGCAGGGGGTGGGGCGAAAAGGAGGGAGACTTGGGGGTTGTGGGGGAAAAGGAGGGAGACATGGGGCATGAGCAGGGGGTGGGGGGAACAGGGGAGACACGGGGCATGAGCGGGGGGTGGGGGGAATGGGAGGGAGACACTGGGCATGAGCGGGGGTGGGGGGTAACAGGGGGGACACGGGACATGAGCGGGGGGTGGGGGCGAACGGGAGGGAGACACGGGGTATGAGGGGGGTGGGGGGAGACATGGGGCATGAGCGGGGGGTGGGGGGAAATGGAGAGAGACACGGGGCATGAGCAGGGGGTGGGGGGGAAAAGGAGGGAGACTTGGGGGTTGTGGGGGAAAAGGAGGGAGACATCGGGCATGAGCAGGGGGTGGGGGGAACAGGGGAGACACTTGGCATGAGCGGGGGTGGGGGGTAAGAGGGGGGACACGGGACATGAGCGGGGGGTGGGGGTGAATGGGAGGGAGACACGGGGTATGAGGGGGGAACAGGGGAGACACGGAGCATGACCGGGGGGTGGGGAGAAATGGGAGGTAGACACAGGGCATGAGTGGGGGGTGTGGGGGAACTGGAGGGAGACGTGGGGGTGGGGGGGAACGGGAGGGAGACACTGGGCATGAGCAGGGGGTGGGGGGAATGGGAGGGAGTCACGGGGCATGAGAGGGGGTGGGGGGAACAGGGGAGACACGGGGCATGAGCGGTGGTCTGGGGGGAAAGAGGGAGACATGGGGCATGAGCAGGGGGAGGGGGGTACAGGAGGGAGACACGGGGCATGAGCGGGGGGTGAGGGGATAAAGGGAAAAGGGGGAAAATGAGGGAGACACGGGGCAAGAGCGGGGGGTGGGTGGGAACAGGGGAGACACAGTAAATGAGCGGGGGTTGGGAGGAACTGGAGGAAGACACTGGGCATGAGTGGGGAATGGGGGGTAACAGGGGAGACACTGGGCATGAGTGGGGGGTGGGGGGGAACAGGGGAGACACGGGGCATGAGCGGGGGGTGGGGAGAAATGGGAGGGAGACACAGGGCATGAGCAGGGGGTGTGGTGGAACTGGAGGGAGACGCGGGGGTGGGGGGGAACGGGAGGGAGACACGGGGCCTGAGCAGGGGCTGTGGGGAATGGGATGGAGACACGGGGCATGAGCGGGGGGTGGGGGGAACAGGGGAGACACGGGGCATGAGCGGTGGTGTGGGGGGAAGAGGGAGACACAGGGATGAGCAGGGGGTGGGGGGTACAGGAGGGAGACACGGGGCAAGAGCGGGGGGTGGGTGGGAACAGGGGAGACACGGTAAATGAGCGGGGGTTGGGAGGAACAGGAGGAAGACACTGGGCATGAGTGGGGAATGGGGGGTAACAGGGGAGACACTGGGCATGAGTGGGGGGTGGGGGGGCACAGGGGAGACACGGGGCATGAGTAGGGGGTGGGGGGTATAGGAGGGAGACATGGGGCATGAGTGGGGGTGGGGGGAAAAGGAGGGAAACACGGGGCATGAGTGGGGGATGGGGGGAACAGGGGAGACACGGGGCATGAGTGGGGGTTGGGGGGTAAAGGAGGGAGACACGGGGCATGAGCGGGGGTGGGGGAAACGAGGGAGACGTGGGGCATGAGCGGGGGTTGGGGGGCAAGGAGGGTGATGAGGGGGGTGGGGGGTAAATGTAGGAAGACACGGGGAATGAGTGGGGGTTGGGGGGAACAGGGGAGACACGGGGCATGAGCAGGGGGTGGGGGGAACGGGAGGGGTACACGGGGCATGAATGGGGGTGGGCGGAAAAGGAGGGAGTCACAGGGGAGGTGCGGGGGTGAGGGGAACAGGGAAGACACGGGGCATGAGCGGGGGATGGGGAAACAGGGATTCACGGGGCATGAGCAGGGGGTGGGGGGGAACGGGAGGGAGAAACGCGGATGAGCGGGGGGTGGTGGGAACAAAGAGACATGGGGCATGAGCGGGGGGGTGGGGGGAACAGGGGAGACACGGGGCATGAGCGGGGGGTGTGGAGGAAAAGGAGGGAGACACGGGGCATGAGCGGGGGGTGGTGGGGAACAGGGGAGACACGGGGCATGAGCAGGGGGTGGGGGGAACAGGAGGGAGACACTTGGCATGAGCGGGGGTGGGGGGTAACAGGGGAGACACTGGGCTTGAGTGGGGGTGGGGGAAAAGGAGGGAGACAAGGGGCATGAGCGGGGGTTGGGGGGGAACAGGGGAGACACGGGGCATGAGTGGGGGGTGGGGGGGAACAGGGGAGACATGGGGCATGAGCGGGGGTGGGGGGAACATGAGGGAGACATGGGGCATGAACGGGGGGTGGGGGGTACAGGAGGGAAACACGGGGCATGAGCCGGGGGTGGGGGGGAAAAGGAGGGAGACAAGGGGCATGAGTGGGGGGTGGGGGGAACAGGGGAGACACGGGGCATGAGCGGGGGTGGGGGGTACAGGAAGGAAACACGGGCATGAGCGGGGGTAGAGGGGAACAGGGGAGACATGGGGCATGAGCGTGGGGGTGGGGGGAACGGGAGGGAGACACTGGGCATGAGCGGAGGGTGGGGAGTACAGGAGGGTGACACGGGGCAAGAGCGGAGGGTTGGGGGAATGGGAGGGAGACACGGGGCATGAGGGCATGAGCGGGGGGTGGGACGAACGGGAGGGAGACACAGGGCATGAGGGCATGAGCAGGGGGTGGGGGGTAACAGGGAAGACACTGGGCATGAGCGGGGGTGGGGTGGAACAGGGGAGACACAGGGCATGAGCGGGGGTGGGGGGAACAGGGGAGACATGGGGCATGAGCAGGGTGTGGGGGGAACAGGAAGGAGACACGGGGCATGAGCGGGGGCGGGGGAACAGGGGAGACACGGGACATGAGCGGGGGGTGGGGGTGAATGGGAGGGAGACACAGGGCATGGGGGGGAACAGGGGAGACACAGGGCATGAGCGGGGGGGGAACAGGAGGGAGACACGGGGCATGAGCGGGCGGACATGGGGCATGAGTGGGGGGTGGGGGTGAACAGGGGAGACACGGGGCATGAGCAGGGGTGGGAGGGAACGTGAGGGAGACAGGGGGTTTGGGGCAATGGGAGGTAAACACGGGGCATGAGCAGGGGGTGGGGGGAACGGGAGGGAAACACTGGGCATGAGTGGGGGTGGGGGGAACAGGGGAGACATGGGGCATGAGCGTGGAGGGGGAGAACTGGAGGGAGACACTGGGCCTAAGCGGGGGATGGGGGGTAACAGGGGAGATACGGGGCTTGAGCGGGCAGTGGGGGGGAAAAGGAGGTATACACAGGGCATGAGCGGGGGGTGGGGGGAAAAGGAGGGAGACACAGGGCATGAGTAGGGGTTGGGGGGAACAGGGAGACACGGGCATGAGCGGGGGTACAGGGGAGACACGGGGCATGAGTGGTGGTGGGGGAGAATGGGCGGGAGACACTGGGCATAAGCGGGGGGTGGGGGGTAACAGGGGAGATACGGGGCATGAGCGGGCGGTGGGGGGGAAAGGAGGTATGCACAGGGCATGAGCGGGGGGTGGGGGAAAAGGAGAGAGACAAGGGGCATGAGTGGGGGGTGGGGGGAAAGGAGGGAGCCACGGGGCATGAGCGGGGATGGGGGGAAAGGAGGGAGATGTGGGGGTATGGGGGAAAATGAGGGAGACATGGGGCATGAGCGGGCTGGGGGGAACAGGGGAGACACGGGGCATGAGCGGGGGGTGGGGGGAACGGGAGGGAGACACTGGGCATGAGCGGGGGTGGGGGGTAACAGGGGGGACACGGGACATGAGCGGGGGTGGGGGTGAACGGGAGGGAGACACGGGGTATTAGGGGGGAACAGGGGAGACACGGGGCATGAGCGGGGGGTGGGAGAAATGGGAGGGAGACACAGGGCATGAGCAGGGGGTGTGGGGGAACTGGAGGGAGACGCGGGGGTGGGGGGGAATGGGAGGGAGACACGGGGCATGAGCAGGGGCTGTGGGGAATGGGAGGGAGACACGGGGCATGAGCGGGGGGTGGGGGGAACAGGGGAGACGCGGGGCATGAGCGGTGGTGTGGGGGGGAAAGAGGGAGACATGGGGCATGAGCAGGGGGTGGGGGGTACAGGAGGGAGACACAGGGCATGAGCGGGGGGTGAGGGGGAAAAGGAGGGAGACACGGGGCAAGAGCGGGGGGTGGGTGGGAACAGGGGAGACACAGTAAATGAGCGGGGGTTGGGAGGAACGGGAGGAAGACACTGGGCATGAGTGGGGAATGGGGGGTAACAGGGGAGACACTGGGCATGAGTGGGGGGTGGGGGGGAACAGGGGAGACACGGGGCATGAGTAGGGGGTGGGGAGTATAGGAGGGAGACACGGGGCATGAGTGGGGGGTGGGGGGAAAAGGAGGGAGACACGGGGCATGAGCGGGGGGGGGGAACAGGAGGGAGACACGGGGCATGAGCGGGGGCGGGGGAACAGGGGAGACATGGGACATGAGCGGGGGTGGGGGTGAACGGGAGGGAGACACGGGGCATGGACGGGGGTTGGGGGGCAAGGAGGGAGATCAGGGGGCTGGGGGGTAAATGTAGGGAGACACGGGGCATGAGTGGGGGATGGGGGAAACAGGGGAGACACGGGGCATGAGCAGGGGGTGGGGGGAACGGGAGGGGTACAAGGGGCGTGAATGGGGGTGGGCGGAAAAGTAGGGAGACACAGGGGAGGCACGGGGGGTGAGGGGAACAGGGAAGACAAGGGGCATGTGCGGGGGTGGGGTAACAGGGGAGACACGGGGCATAAGCAGGGGGTGGGGGGGGACGGGAGGGAGAAATGGGGCATGAGCGGGCGTTGGGGGGAAAAGGAGGTATACACTGGGCATGAGCGGGGGGTGGGGGAAAAGGAGGGAGACATGGGGCATGAGCGGGGGTGGGGGGTACGGGGAGACACGGGCATGAGCGGGGGGAACAGGGGAGACACGGGGCATGAGTGGGGGTGGGGGAGAATGGGAGGGAGACACTGGGCATAAGCGGGGGGTGGGGGTAACAGGGGAGATACGGGGCATGAGCGGGCGGTGGGGGGAAAGGAGGTATGCACAGGGCATGAGCGGGGGGTGGGGGAAAAGGAGATAGACAAGGGGCATGAGTGGGGTGTGGGGGGAAAGGAGGGAGCTACGGGGCATGAGCAGGGATGGGGGAAAGGAGGGAGACATGGGGGTATGGGGGAAAATGAGGGAGACATGGGGCATGAGCGGGCTGGGGGGAACAGGGGAGACACAGGGCATGAGCGGGGGTGGGGGGAATGGGAGGGAGACACTGGGCATGAGCGGGGGTGGGGGGTAACAGGGGGGACACGGGACATGAGCGGGGGGTGGGGGCAAACAGGAGGGAGACACGGGGTATGAGGGGGGTGGGGGGAGACATGGGGCATGAGGGGGGGGTGGGGAGAAATGGGAGGGAGACACAGGGCATGAGCAGGGGGTGTGGGGGAACTGGAGGGAGACGTGGGGGTGGGGGGGAATGGGAGGGAGACACTGGGCATGAGCAGGGGGTGGAGGAATGGGAGGGAGTCAAGGGGCATTAGAGGGGGTGGGGGAACAGGGGAGACACGGGGCATGAGCAGTGGTCGGGGGGGAAAGAGGGAGACATGGGGCATGAGCAGGGGGAGGGGGGTACAGGAGGGAGACACGGGGCATGAGCGGGGGGTGAGGGGGAAAAGGAGGGAGACACGGGGCATGAGGAGGGGCTGGGGGTATACAGGGGAGACACGGGGCATGAGTGGGGGGTGGGGGGAAATGGAGAGAGACACGGGTCATGAGCACGGGGTGGGGGGAAAAGGAGGGAGATATGGGGGGTGTGGGGGAAAAGGAGGGAGACATGGGGCATGAGCAGGGGGTGGGGGGAACAGGGGAGACACGGGGCATGAGCGGGGGGTGGGGGGAATGGGAGGGAGACACTGGGCATGAGCGGGGGTGGGGGGTAACAGGGGGGACACGGGACATGAGCGGGGGGTGGGGGTGAATGGGAGGGAGACACGGGGTATGAGGGGGGAACAGGGGAGACACGGGGCATGACCGGGGGGTGGGGAGAAATGGGAGGGAGACACAGGGCATGAGTGGGGGGTGTGGGGGAACTGAAGGGAGACGTGGGGTGGGGGGGAACGGGAGGGAGACACTGCGCATGAGCAGGGGGTGGGGGGAATGGGAAGGAGTCACGGGGCATGAGAGGGGGTGGGGGGAACAGGGGAGACACGGGGCATGAGCGGTGGTCTAGGGGGGAAAGAGGGAGACATGGGGCATGAGCAGGGGGAGGGGGGTACAGGAGGGAGACACGGGGCATGAGCGGGGGGTGAGGGGGAAAAGGAGGGAGACACAGGGCATGAGGAGGGGCTGGGGGTATACAGGGGAGACACGGGGCATGAGTGGGGGGTGGGGGGAAATAGAGAGAGACACGGGGCATGAGCAGGGGGTGGGGGGAAAGGAGGGAGAACCGGGGCATGAGCGGGGGTGGGTGGGAAAATGAGGGAGACACGGGGCATAAGCTGGGGGTGGTGCGGAACAGGGGAGACACGGGGCATGAGCCGAGGGTGGGAGGGAACGGGAGGGAGACACGGGGCATGAGCGGGTGGACATGGGGCATGAGCGGGGGTGGGTGGGAAAATGAGGGAGACACGGGGCATAAGCTGGGGGTGGGGGGGAACAGGGGAGACACGGGGCATGAGCGGAGGGTGGGAGGGAATGGGAGGGAAACACTGGGCATGAGCGGGGGTGCGGGGTAACAGGGGAGACACGGGGCATGGGCGGGAGGTGGGGGGGAACAGGCGAGACACAGGGCATGAGCGGGGGATGGGGGAAGAGGGGAGACATGGGGCATGAGCGGGGGGTGAGGGGGAACGGGAGGGAAAAACGGGGCATGAGCGGGGGTGGGGGGAACAGGGGAGACACGGGGAATGAGCGGGGGGTGGGGGAAATGTCAGGTAGACACAGGGTATGGGCGGGGGGGAAACAGGGGAGACACAGGGCATGAGCGGGGGTGGGGGAAAAGGAAGGAGATGCGGGGCATGAGCGGGGGTGGGGGGGAAAATGAGGGAGACACGGGGCATGAGCAGGGGGTGGGGGAATGGGAAGGAGACACTATGCATGAACGGGGAATGGGGTGACAGGGGAGACATGGGGCATAGGCGGGGGTGGGGGTGCAACAGGCGAGACACGGGGCATGAGCGGGGGATGGGGGAACAGGGGAGACATGGGGCATGAGCGGGGGGTGGGGGGAACGGGAGGGAAAAACGGGGCATGAGCGGGGGTGGGGGAACAGGGGAGACACGGGGAATGAGGGGGGTGGGGGAAATGTCAGGGAGACATGGGGCATGAGCAGGAAGTGGGTGGAACAGGGGAGACACAGGGCATGAGCGGGGGGTGGGGGGAAAAGGAGGGAGACATGGGGCATGAGCAGGGGGTGGGGGGTAACAGGGGAGACACGGGGCATGAGCGGGGGGTGGGGAGGAATGGGAGGGAGACACTATGCATGAATGGGGGATGAGGGGGGACAGGGGAGACATGGGGCATGAGCTGGCAGTGGGGGAAAAGGAGGGAGACATGGGGCATGAGCGGGGGGTTGGGGGAAAAGTAGGGAGACACGGGGCATGAGTGGGGGGTGGGGGGAACAGGGGAGCCACGGGGCATGAGCGGGGGAGGGGGGAACAGGGGAGACATGGGGCATGAGCAGGGGGTGAGGGGGAAAAGGAGGGAGACACGGGGCATGAGCAGGGGGTGGGGGGTATACAGGGGAGACACGGGGCATGAGTGGGGGGTGGGGTTAAATGGAGAGATACACGGGGCATGAGCGGGGGGTGGGGGGGAATGGAGGGAGAGACGGGGCATGAGCGGTGGTGGGGGGTAATAGGGGAGACACAGGGCATGAGCGGGGGGTGGGGGGGAACAGGGAAGAAACGGGGCATGAGCGGTGGGTGGGGGGAATGGGAGGGAGACATGGGGCATGAATGAGAGGGGGTGGGGGGAACAGGAGGGAGACATGGGGCATGAGCGGGGGGGGGTGGGGAACAGGGGAGACAGGGGGCATGAGCGGGGGGTGGGGGTGAACGGGATGGAGACACGGGGCATAAGGGGGGGTACAGGGGAGACACGGGGCATGAGTGGGGGGAACGGGAGTGAGGCACGGGGCATGAGCGGGGTGGGGGGAATGTGAGGGAGACACGGGCATGAGCGGGGGGTGGGGGGTAATGGAAGGGAGACAAGGGGCATGAGGGGGGGAACAGGGGAGACACAGGGCATGAGTGGGGGGAACGGGAGGGAGACACAGGGCATGAGCGGGGGTGGGGGGAACAGGGGAGACACGGGGAATGAGCGGGGGGTGGGGGAAATGTCAGGTAGACACAGGGCATGGGCGGGGGGGAAACAGGGGAGACACAGTGCATGAGCGGGGGTGGGGGGAAAAGGAAGGAGATGCGGGGCATGAGCGGGGGTGGGGGGAAAATGTGGGAGACACGGGGCATGAGCAGGGGGTGGGGGGAATGGGAAGGAGACACTATGCATGAACAGGGAATGGGGTGACAGGGGAGACACGGGGCATGGGCGGGGGTGGGGGGCAACAGGCGAGACACGGGGCATGAGCGGGGGATGGGGGAACAGGGGAGACATGGGGCATTAGCAGGGGGGGGGGAACGGGAGGGAAAAACGGGGCATGAGCGGGGGTGGGGGAACAGGGGAGACACGGGGAATGAGGGGGGATGGGGGAAATGTCAGGGAGACATGGGGCATGAGCAGGAAGTGGGTGGAACAGGGGAGACACAGGGCATGAGCGGGGGGTGGGGGGAAAAGGAGGGAGACACGGGGCATGAGCGGGGGGTGGGGGGTAACAGGGGAGACACGGGGCATGAGCGGGGGGTGGGGAGGAATGGGAGGGAGACACTATGCATGAATGGGGGATGGGGGGTGACAGGGGAGACATGGGGCATGAGCTGGCAGTGGGAGAAAAGGAGGGAGACATGGGGCATGAGCGGGGGGTTGGGGGAAAAGTAGGGAGACACGGGGCATGAGTGGGGGGTGGGGGGGAACAGGGGAGCCACGGGGCATGAGCGGGGGAGGGGGGAACAGTGGAGACATGGGGCATGAGCAGGGGTGAGGGGGAAAAGGAGGGAGACACGGGGCATGAGCAGGGGGTGGGGGGTATACAGGGGAGACACGGGGCATGAGTGGGGGGTGGGGTTAAATGGAGAGAGACACGGGGCATGAGCGGGGGGTGGGGTGGAATGGAGGGAGACACGGGGCATGAGCGGGGGTGGGGGGTAATAGGGGAGACACAGGCATGAGCGGGGGGTGGGGAGGAACAGGGAAGAAACGGGGCATGAGCGGTGGGTGGGGGGAATGGGAGGGAGACATGGGGCATGAATGAGCGGGGGTGGGGGGAACAGGAGGGAGACACGGGGCATGAGCGGGGGGTGGTGGGGAACAGGGGAGACAGGGGGCATGAGCAGGGGTGGGGGTGAACGGGAGGGAGACACGGGGCATAAGGGGGGGAACAGGGGAGACACGGGGCATGAGTGGGGGGAACGTGAGTGAGGCACGGGGCATGAGCGGGGTGGGGGGGAATGTGAGGGAGACACGGGCATGAGCGGGGGGTGGGGGGTAATGGAAGGGAGACAAGGGGCATGAGGGGGGAACAGTGGAGACACAGGGCATGAGTGGGGGGAACGGGAGGGAGACACAGGGCATGAGCGGGGGTGGGGGGGAATGTGAGGGAGTCACGGGGCATGAGCGGGGGTTGGGGGAACGGGAGGGAGACATGGGGCATGAGCGGGGAGTGGGGGGCAACAGCAGGTAGACATGGGGCATGAGCGGGGGGTGGGGGGAACGGGTGAAACGGGACATGAGCAGGGGGTGGGGGGAAAAGAAGGGAGACATGGCGCATGAGCGGGGGGTTGGGGAAAAGGAGGGAGACACAGGGCATGAGAGGGGGGTGGGGGGAACAGGAGGGAGACATGGGGCATGAGCGGGGGTGGGGGGGAATGGGAGGGATACACGGGGCATGAAGGGGGTGGGGGGAACAGGGGAGACACAGGGCATGAGCGGGGGGTGAAGGGAAATGGGAGGGAGACAAGGGGCATGAGTGGGGTTGGGGGGTAACAGGGGAGACACAGGGCATGAGCGGGTGGTGGGGGAACAGGAAGACACTGGGCATGAGTGGAGGGTGGGGGGGTACAGGAGGGCGACACGGGGCATGAGGGGAGGGTGGTGGGGAACGGGAGGGAGACAAGGGGCAAGAGCAGGGGGTGGGGAGAACAGGAGGGAGACTCTGGGCATGAGCGGGGGGTAACAGGGGAGATACAGGGCATGAGCGGGTGGTGGGGGAAAAGGAGGGAGACACGGGGCATGAGCGGGGGGCGGGAGGGAAGGAGGGAGACAAGGGGCACGAGCAGAGGGTGGGGGGAACAGGGGAGACACAGGGAATGAGCAGGGGGTGGGGGGGGAACAGGGGAGACATTGGGCATGAGCGGGGGTGGGGGTACAGGAGGGAGACAATGGGCGTGAGCGGAGGGTGGGGGTACAGGAGGGAGATACGAGGCATGAGCAGGGGGTGGGGGGAAAGGGAGGGAGACACAGGGAATGAGTGGGGGGTGGGGGAAACAGGGGAGACACGGGGCATGAGCGGGTAGTGGGGGGATGGGGAGGGAGACACGGGGCATGAGCATGTGGGGTAGCGGGGAACAGGGAGACACGGGGCATGAGCGGGGGGTGGGGGGAAAAGGAGGGAAACACGGGGCATGAGCGGGGTGGGAGGGAACAGGGGAGACACGGGGCATGAGTGGGGGGTGGGGGGAATGTGAGGTAGACACAGGGCATGAGCGGGGGGTGGGGGGAATGGGAGGAAGACACGGGGCATGAGAGGGGGGTGGGGGGAGCGTCAGGTAGACACGGGCATGATCGGAGGGTGGGGGGAACAGGAAGTAGACACGGGGCATGAGCGGGGGTGGGGGGGAACAGGGGAGATTCGGGGCATGAGTGGGGGGTGGGGGGAACAGGGGAGACACGGGGCATGAGCAGGGGGTGGGGGAACAGGTGAGACACGGGGCATGAGCAGGGGGTGTGGGGAACAGGAGGGAGACATGGGGCATGAGCGGGGGGTGGGGGGAACAAGGGAGACACGGGGCATGAGCAGGGGGTGGGGGGGTACAGGAGGGAGACACGGGGCATGAGCGGGGGTGGGGGGTACAGGAGGGAGACACGGGTCATGAGCGGGGGGTGGGGGGAACGGGAGGGGGACATGGGGCATGAGCAGGGGGTGGGAGGAACAAGGGAGACACAGGGCATGAGCAGGGGGTGGGGGGTGAGGGGGAACAGGGGAGACACGGGGCATGAGCGGGGGGTGGGGGAACAGGAGGGAGACACGGGGCATGAGCGGGGGGTGGGGGGTACAGGAGGGAAACACAGGGCATGAGTGGGGGGTTGGGGGTAACAGGGGAGACAAGGGGCATGAGAAGGGGGTGGGGGGGAACAGGAGGGAGACATGGGGTTTGAGCAGGGGTGGGGGGATGGGAGGGAGACACGGGGCATGAGCATGTGGGGTAGCGGGGAACAGGGGAGACACGGGGCATGAGCGGGGGGTGGGGGGAAAAGGAGGGAAATACGGGGCATGAGCGGGGTGTGGAGGGAACAGGGGAGACACGGGCATGAGTGGGGGGTGGGGGGAATGTGAGGTAGACACAGGGCATGAGCGGGGGGTGGGGGGAATGGGAGGAAGACACGGGGCATGAGAGGGGGGTGGGGGGAGCGTCAGGTAGACACGGGGCATGAGCGGAGGGTGGGGGGGAACAGGAAGTAGACACGGGGCATGAGCGGGGGGTGGGGGGAACAGGGGAGATTTGGGGCATGAGTGGGGGGTGGGGGGAACAGGGAGACACGGGGCATGAGCAGGGGGTGGGGGAACAGGTGAGACACGGGGGCATGAGCAGGGGGTGTGGGGAACGGGAGGGAGACATGGGGCATGAGCGGGGGGTGGGGGGAACAAGGGAGACACGGGGCATGAGCAGGGGGTGGGGGGTACAGGAGGGAGACACGGGGCATGAGCGGGGGTGGGGGGTACAGGAGGGAGACACGGATCATGAGCGGGGGTGGGGGGAACGGGAGGGAGACATGGGGCATGAGCGGGGGTGGGGGGAACAAGGGAGACACAGGGCATGAGCAGGGGGTGGGGGGTGGGGGGAACAGGGGAGACACGGGGCATGAGCGGGGGGTGGGGGAACAGGAGGGAGACACGGGGCATGAGCGGGGGTTGGGGGGTACAGGAGGGAAACACAGGGCATGAGTGGGGGGTGGGGGGAACAGGGAGACAAGGGGCATGAGAAGGGGGTGGGGGGAACGGGAGGGAGACACTGGGCATGCACGGAGTGTGGGGGGGTACAGGAGGGCGAGACGGGGCATGAGCGGAGGGTGGTGGGGAATGGGAGGGAGACACGGGGCAAGAGCGGGGGGTGGGAGGAACAGGAGGGAGACACTGGGCATGAGCGGGGGGTAACAGAGGAGATACAGGGCATGAGCGGGCTGTGGGGGAAAAGGAGGGAGACACGCGGCATGAGTGGGGGGTGGGAGGGGAAAGGAGGGAGACAAGGGGCACGAGCGGAGGGTGGGGGAACAGGGGAGACACGGGGCATGAGTGGGGCGTGGGGGGAACAGTGGAGACATGGGGCATGAGCAGGGGGTGGGGGGTACAGGAGGGAAACAAGGGCATGAGCGGGGGGTGGAGGGGAACAGGGGAGACACGGAGCATGAGCGGGGGGTGGGGGGAACGGGAGGGAGACACTGGGCATGAGCGGAGGGTGGGGGGTACAGGAGGGAGATAGGAGGCATGAGCAGGTTGTGGGGGGGAACGGGAGGGAGACACGGGGCATGAGTGGGGTGGGGGGTACAGGAGGGAGACACGGGTCATGAGCGGGGGTGGGGGGAACGGGAGGGAGACACTGGGCATGAGCGGAGGGTGGGGGGTACAGGAGGGAGATAGGAGGCATGAGCAGGTTGTGGGGGGGAACGGGAGGGAGACATGGGGCATGAGTGGGGTGGGGGGTACAGGAGGGAGACACGGGGCATGAGCGGGGGGTCGGGGGGGAAACAAGGGAGACACGGGCATGAGCAGGGGGTGGGGGGGAACAGGGGAGACACGGGGCATGAGCGGGTGGTGGGGGGGAACAGGGGAGACACGGGGCAGGGGGTGGGGGGAACGGGAGGGAGACACTGGGCATGCGCGGACGTTGGGGGGGTACAGGAGGGTGACACGGGGCATGAGCGGAGGGTGGTGGGGAATAGGAGGGAGACACGGGGCAAGAGCTGGGGGTGGGAGGAACAGGAGGGAGACACTGGGCATGAGCGGGGGGGTGACAGGGGAGATACAGGGCATGAGCGGGCAGTGGGGCAAAGGAGGGAGACACGGGGCATGAGCAGGGGGTGGGGGGAAGGAGGGAGACAAGGGGCACGAGCGGAGGGTGGGGGGAACAGGGGAGACATGGGGCATGAGCGGGGGTGGGGGAACAGGGGAGACATGGGGCATGAGCGGGGGGTGGGGGGTACAGGAGGGAAACAAGGGCATGAGCGGGAGTTGGGGGGGAACAGGGGAGACATGGAGCATGAGCGAGGGGTGGGGGGAATGGGAGGGAGACACTGGGCATGAGCGGAGGGTGGGGGGGAAAAGGAGGGTGATACGAGGCATGACCAGGGGGTGGGGGGGAAAGGGAGGGAGACACGGGGCATGAGCAGGTGGTAGGGGGGAACAGGGGAGGCATGGGGCATGAGCGGGGGGTGGGGCAAAAAGGAGGGAGACACAGGGTATGAGTGGGGGGTGGGGGAAACAGGAGAGACACGGGGCATGAGCGGGTGGTGGGGGAACAGGGGAGACATGGGGCATGAGCGGGGGTGGGGGGGTACAGGAGGGAGACACGGGGCATGAGCGGGGGTGGGGGGGTACAAGAGGGAGACATGGGGCTTGAGCAGGGGTGGGGGGATGGGAGGGAGACACGGGGCATGAGCATGTGGGGTAGCGGGGAACAGGGGAGACACGGGGCATGAGCGGGGGGTGGGGGGAAAAGGAGGGAAACACGGGGCATGAGCGGGGTGTGGAGGGAACAGGGGAGACACGGGGCATGAGTGGGGGGTGGGGGGAATGTGAGGTAGACACAGGGCATGAGCGGGAGGTGGGGGGAATGGGAGGAAGACACGGGGCATGAGAGGGGGGTGGGGGGAGCGTCAGGTAGACATGGGGCATGAGCGGAGGGTGGGGGGAACAGGAAGTAGACACGGGGCATTAGCGGGGGGTGGGGGGAACAGGGGAGATTTGGGGCATGAGTGTGGGGGAACAGGGGAGACACGGGGCATGAGCAGGGGGTGGGGGAACAGGTGAGACCCGGGGCATGAGCAGGGGGTGTGTGGAATGGGAGGGAGACACAGGGCATGAACCTGGGTGGGGGAACAGGGGAGACACAGCGCATGAACGGGGGGTGGGGTGAACAGGAGGGAGACACGGGGCATGAGTGGGAGGTTGGGGGAACAGGGGGTAGAAACGGGCCATGCGTGGGGGTGGGGGAGAATGGGGAGGGAGACACTGGGCATGAGCGGGAGGTGGGGGGGTACAGGAGGGAGACACGGGGCATGAGCGGGGGTGGGGGGAACGGGAGGGAGACATGGGGCATGAGCGGGGGGTGGGGGGAACAAGGGAGACACGGGGCATGAGCAGGGGGTGGGGGGTGGGGGGGAACAGGGGAGACACGGGGCATGAGCGGGGGGTGGGGGGAACAGGAGGGAGACACGGGGCATGAGCGGGGGGTGGGGGGTACAGGAGGGAAACACAGGGCATGAGTGGGGGGTGGGGGGGAACAGGGGAGACAAGGGGCATGAGAAGGGGGTGGGGGGAACGGGAGGGAGACACTGGGCATGCACGGAGTGTGGGGGGGTACAGGAGGGCGACACGGGCCATGTGCGGAGGGTGGTGGGGAATGGGGAGGGAGACACGGGGCAAGAGCGGGGAGTGGGAGGAACAGGAGAGAGACACTGGGCATGAGCGGGGGTAACAGGGGAGATACAGGGCATGAGTGGGCTGTGGGGGAAAAGGAGGGATACACGGGGCATGAGCAGGGGGTGGGGGGGAAGGAGGGAGACAAGGGGCACGAGCGGAGGGTGGGGGAACAGGGGAGACACGGGGCATGAGCGGGGGTGGGGGGGAACAGGGGAGACATGGGGCATGAGCGGGGGGTGGGTGGTACAGGAGGGAAACAAGGCATGAGCGGGGGGTGGGGGGGAACAGGGGAGACATGGAGCATGAGCGAGGGGTGGGGGGAATGGGAGGGAGACACAGGGCATGAACATGGGTGGGGGAACAGGGGAGACAGGGGGCATGAACAGGGGTGGGGTGAACAGGAGGGAGACACGGGGCATGAGTGGGAGGTTGGGGAACAGGGGGTAGAAACGGGCCATGCGTGGGGGTGGGGGAGAATGGGAGGGAGACACTGGGCATGAGCGGGAGGTGGGGGGGTACAGGAGGGAGACACAGGGCATGAGCGGGGGTGGGGGGTACAGGAGGGAGACACGGGTCATGAGCGGGGGGTGGGGGGAACGGGAGGGAGACATGGGGCATGAGCGGGGGGTGGGGGGAACAAGGGAGACACGGGGCATGAGCAGGGGGTGGGGGGTGGGGGGGGAACAGGGAAGACACGGGGCATGAGCGGGGGGTGGGGTGAACAGGAGGGAGACACGGGGCATGAGCGGGGGGTGGGGGGTACAGGAGGGAAACACAGGGCATGAGTGGGGGGTGGGGGGGAACAGGGGAGACAAGGGGCAGGAGAAGGGGGTGGGGGGAACGGGAGGGAGACACTGGGCATGCACGGAGTGTGGGGGGGTACAGGAGGGCGACACGGGGCATGAGCGGAGGGTGGTGGGGAATGGGAGGGAGACACGGGGCAAGAGCGGGGGGTGGGAGGAACAGGAGAGAGACACTGGGCATGAGCGGGGGTAACAGGGGAGATACAGGGCATGAGCGGGCTGTGGGGGAAAAGGAGGGAGACACGGGGCATGAGCGGGGGGTGGGAGGGGAAAGGAGGAAGACAAGGGCACGAGCGGAGGGTGGGGGGAACAGGGGAGACACGGGGCATGAGTGGGGGGTGGGGGGAACAGTGGAGACATGGGGCATGAGCAGGGGGTGGGGGGTACAGGAGGGAAACAAGGGCATGAGCGGGGGTGGAGGGGAAAAGGGGAGACATGAAGCATGAGCAGGAGGGGGGGGAACGGGAGGGAGACACTGGGCATGAGCGGAGGGTGGGGGTACAGGAGGGAGATACGAGGCATGAGCAGGTTGTGGGGGGGAACGGGAGGGAGACAAGGGGCATGAGCGGGAGGTGGGGGGGTACAGGAGGGAGACACGGGGCATGAGTGGGTGGGGGGGTACAGGAGGGAGACACGGGTCATGAGCGGGGGGTGGGAGGAACGGGAGGGAGACATGGGGCATGAGCGGGGGGTCAGGGGGAAACTAGGGAGACACGGGGCATGAGCAGGGGGTGGGGGGGAACAGGGGAGACACGGGGCATGAGCGGGGGGTGGGGGGGAACAGGGGAGACACGGGGCAGGGGGTGGGGGGAACGGGAGGGAGACACTGGGCATGCGCGGACATTGGGGGGGTATAGGAGGGTGGCACGGGGCATGAGCGGAGGGTAGTGGGGAATGGGAGGGAGACACGGGGCAAGAGCTGGGGGTGGGAGGAACAGGAGAGAGACACTGGGCATGAGCGGGGGGGTGACAGGGGAGATACACGGCATGAGCGGGCAGTGGGGAAAAGGAGGGAGACACGGGGCATGAGCGGGGGGTGGGGGGGAAGGAGGGAGACAAGGGGCACGAGCGGAGGGTGGGGGGGAACAGGGGAGACACGGGGCATGAGCGGGGGTGGGGGGAACAGGGGAGACATGGGGCATGAGCGGGTGGGGGGAACAGGGGAGACATGGAGCATGAGCGAGGGGTGGGGGGAATGGGAGGGAGACACTGGGCATGAGCGGAGGGTGGGGGTTACAGGAGGGAGATACAAGGCATGAGCAGGGGGTGGGGGGAATGGGAGGGAGACACAGGGCATGAGCGGGTGGTAGGGGAGAACAGGGGTGACACGGGGCATGAGCGGGGGGTGGGGGTGAAAAGGAGGGAGACACGGGGCACAGGGCAAGAGCGGGGGTGTCGGGAACGGGAGGGAGACACAGGGCATGAGCAGGGGGTAGGGGGAACATCAGGTAGACAGTGGACATGGGGCATGAGTGGAGGGTGGGGGGGATGGGAGGTAGACACAGGGCATGAGTGGGGGGTGGGGGGGAACAGGGAGACACGGGGGCATGAGCGGGGGGTGGGGGGAACAGGGGAGACACAGGCATGAGCAGGGCAGGGGGTGGGGGAACCAGTGGAGACAAGGGGCATGAGCGGGTGGTGGGGGAACAGGGGAGACAAGGGGCATGAGCAAGGGGTGGGGGGAACAGGGGAGACATGGTGCATAAGCGGGAGGTTGGGGGAACGGGAGGACACAGGGCATGGTGAGCGGGGGGTGGTGGGGTACAGGAGGGAGACACGGGGCATGAGTGGCGGGGGGTGGGTGGAATGGGAGATAGACACGAGGCATGAGCGGGTGTGGGGGAGAATGGGAGGGAGACACTGGGCATGAGCAGGGGGTGGGGGGTACAGGAGGGAGACACAGGGCTTAAGCAGGGGTGCGGGGTATGGGAGGGAGACAGGGGGCATGAGCGGGGGGGGAGGGGATGGGAGGGAGACACGGGGCATGAGCGGGGGGTGGGGGAACAGGGGAAACACGGGGCAGGGGGTGGGGAGAACATGATGGAGACACAGGGCATGAGCAGGGGGTGGGGGAACAGGGGAGACATGGGGCATGAGCGGGAGCTAACGGGAGGGAGACAACGGGGCAGGAACGAGGCTGGGGGGGAACAGGGGAGACACGGGGCATGAACAGGGGATGGGGGAACAGGATGGAGACACGGGGCATGAGCGGCGGCGGGTGGGGGGAATGGGAGGTAGACACAGGACCCAGGGCCTGAGCGGAAGGTGGGGGGAACGGGAGGGAGCCACAAGGCATGAGCGGAGGGTGGGGGGAACAGGGGAAACATGGGCATGAGCAGGGTTTGGGGGAACAGGGAGACAAGGGGCATGAGTGGGGGTGGGGATAACAGGGGAGACACAGGACATGAGCAGGGGGTGGGGGGAACAGGGGAGACATGGGGCATGAGCGGGAGGTGGGGCTAACGGGAAGGGAGACACGGGGCATGAACGGGGGTGGGGGAACAGGGGAGACACAGGGCATGAACAGGAGGTGGGGGAACAGGATGGAGACACGGGGCATGAGCGGCGGGGGATGGGGGAACGGGAGGTAGACATGGGGCATGAGCAGACGTGGGGGAGAACGGGAGGGAGACACTGGGCATGAACGGGGGTGGGGGGGTTCAGGAGGAAGACACTGGGCTTGAGTGGTTGGTATGGGAGGGAGACACGGGGCATGAGCGGGTGTGGGGGGGAACGGGAGGGAGACATGGGGCAGGAGCGGGGGGTGGGGGGACGGGAGGGAGACATGGGACATGAGCATGGGGGGTAGGGGGGAACAGGGGTGACACAGGGCATGAGCAGGGTGTGGGGGGAAAAGGAGGGAGATACGGGGCATGAGCAGGGGGTGGGGGTAACAGGGGAGACACGGGGCATGAGTGGTGGATGGGGGAACGCGAGGTAGACACGGGACACAGGGCATGAGCGGGGGGTGGGTGGAACAGGAGGGAGACACAGGGCATGAGTGGGGGTGAGGGGTATGGGAGGGAGACACAGGGCATGAGCGGGTTTGGGGGGGAACGGGAGGGAGACATGGGGCATGAGCGGGGGGTAGGGGGGACAGGAGGGAGACACAGGGCATGAGCGTGGGGGGCAGGGGGGAACAGGGGAGACACAGGGCATGAGCAGGGGGTGGGGGGAACAGGGGAGACACGGGGCATGAGTGGGGGATGGGGGGAACGCGAGGTAGACACGGGACACAGGGCATGCGCGGGGGTGGGGGGAACGGCAGGGAGACACAGGGAATGAGCGGGTGTGGGGGAGCGTCAGGTAGACATGGGGCATGAGCGGAGAGTGGGGGGAACGGGAGGTAGACACGGGGCATGAGTGGGGGGTGGGGGGAACAGGGGAGATGTGGGGCATGAGCGGGGGGTGGGGGGAAACAGGGGAGGCATGTGGCATGAGTAGGGGGTGGGGGGAACAGGGGAGACACAGGGCATGAGCAGGGGGTGGGGGGAACGGGAGGGAGACACAGGGCATGAACGGGGGTCTGGGGAACAGGGGAGACATGGGGCATGAACGGGGGGTGGGGGGAACAGAAGGGAGACACGTGGGCATGAGCAGGGGGTGGGGGGCACGGGGGTAGACACGGGGCATGAGCGGGGGTGGGGGAGAACGGGAGGGAGACACTGGGCATGCGTGGGGGGTGGGGGGTACAGAGGGAGACACGTGGCATGAGCGGGGAGTGGGGGGAACAGGGGAGACACAGGGCATGACCGGGGGGTGGGGGGAAAAGGAGGGAGACATGGGGCATGAGTGGGGGTGCGGGAGAATGGGAGGGAGACACTGGACATGAGCGGGGGGTCGGGGGTATAGGAGGGAGACACGGGGCATGAGCGGGGGGTGGGGGGTACAGGAGGGAGACACGGGGCATGAGTGGGGCATGGGGGCAACGGGAGGGAGACACGGGGCATGATCGGGGGGTGGGGGGATCAGGGGAGACACTGGGCATGATCGGGGGGTGGGCGGAACAGTTGAGACACAGGGAATGAGCAGGGGGTGGGGGGGAAAAGGAGGGAGACACGGGGCATGGTGTGGGGGTGTGGGGAACAGGGGAGACAGGGGACATGAGTGGGGGATGGGGGAACATCAGGTAGACACGGGACACAGGGCATGAGCAGGGGTGGGGGGAATGGGAGGGAGACACGGGGCTTGAGTGGGGGTGGGTGGTATGGGAGGGAGACACAGGGCATGAGCGGGTTTGGGGGGGAACGGGAGGGAGACATGGGGCATGAGCGGGGGGTAGGGGGGACGGGAGGGAGACACAGGGCATGAGCGTGGGGGGTAGGGGGGAACAGGGGAGACACGGGGCATGAGCAGGGGGTGGGGGGAACAGGTGAGACACGGGGCATGAGTGGGGGATGGGAGGAACGAGAGGTAGACATGGGACACAGGGCATGCGCGGGGGTGGGGGGAACTGTCACGCTCACCTGATTCCCACGGAGGCGCAGGTCTGGCTTCGAGTGCTGATGCTTCTTCTATGGTGAAGCGCAGGACTCTGAAGATGGACTCACTGGCTCGCAGGAATATTCCCCTGTGCGTGAAAAGGGAGTATTACCTACTGACGGAATAATGCTCAAGCCTCCCACTCCCTTCCAGCCCTCCACAATACCCTTCCTCGATTCCCCGTGAAGTCTCACCTTAGGGTCTGGAAGGATGAGTTCTCCATCCTGCTTCTGATGCAGGGGCGCGTTGAAACCCAGTTACTTCACTGGATTGAGGTTTGATGGGAGTTCAATAAGCTTGACTATTCAGGTAAGGCGCTGTAAGAGTTCTGTAGCAAGTTCAAAAGTTCAAGCTTAATAATAATGTTCATTGTGTTATTGCAGCAAGTGCTAACGCATATGTCTTTTTCCCCTTAGGGGCCGGGGTTCAGAATGCCGGAGATATGGCGCCGACCCGAAGTGAAATGTGCAGTTCCAGTAAATGACAGGTAAGTTCTGGATGAGCGTTCGGGTAATGTCTTTGCATTCGCTCATTCAATGTCTTTGTCTTTTTTCCCCATAGGGGCCGGGGTCCGGAATGCCAGGAAGCGGCAGGACCCGAAATGAAATGGGAATGACCCAACAGGTAAGTCTTAGAAGGAAACTGAGCTTTTCCTATTCCCTTCCTTCTCTCACCTTGTGTTCTTGTCTTTTTCTCTCTAGGCTCTGGGAAGTGTCTGCGGATCCGGATGATCGCTGCTGAAGATGGAGGTGCCCAGGAAAGGTGAGTGAAATGCAGCGCTGCAGCGATCAAAGCGAAATGCCTTTAAAATGATGTCTTCCCTTTCAGGATCGTCGGTGTGAAGTCTCCGTGATGCAGCTTTAGCAGGTAAGGTCTTCTTTCTCTCCAATTCTCTCTTAGCAGGTGACCCAGGATGCTGACAGGCGTGGCTGAAGTCCAGATGCAGGAGCTGACACAGTAAGCGTCCAGCTGCGAGGAGCAGAACAACACGAAGCGTGAGTTGCTGATCGGGCGTGGTTTAAATAGCTTTGGAAGAAGTTCCAGGTATGTATCCTTCCACCTATCAGGTATGTATCCTTCCCCGACCACACCCAGGGGAAAGTAGGTCCAAAGGTTAAGTAGTTCCATTCAGGCCTCAAGAGGGCCTGGATGTAGCAGCATGGTCTGCATCAGGTAAGTGCACCCTAAAACACTGGAACACATGTCTAGCTTTATGAGCCTGGCGCCTAAGGCGCCAGGACAGGGGTCCAACATGAGCCTGGCGCCTAAAGCGCCAGGACTGTGTCCAAAGGGCCCCAGCTTGGGCCCACTGGCGCTTCCCTGGGGGAAATGATGCCTGCCTCTGGGGTTGCTGGGTCGGACCTGGCTCCTTGGAGGTAGGCATCATGACAGGAACGGGAGGGAGACACAGGGAATGAGCGGGTGTGGGGGAGCGTCAGGTAGACATGGGGCATGAGCGGAGGGTGGGGGGGAACGGGAGGTAGACACGGGGCATGAGTGGGGGGTGGGGGGAACAGGGGAGATGCGGGGCATGAGGGGGAATGGGGGAAACAGGGGAGGCATGTGGTATGAGCAGGGGGTGGGGGGAACAGGGGAGACACAGGGCATGAGCAGGGGGTGGGGGGAACAGGAGGGAGACACGGGGCATGAACGGGGGTGGGGGGAACAGGGGAGACACGGGGCATGAAGGGGGGTGGGGGGAACAGAAGGGAGACACGTGGGCATGAGTGGGGGATGGGGGGAACGGGGGTAGACACGGGGCATGAGCGGGGGTGGGGGAGAACGGGAGGGAGACACTGGGCATGCGTGGGGGGTGGGGGGTACAGAGGGAGACACGGGGCGTGAGCGGGGGGTGGGGGGAACATGGGAGACACGTGGCATGAGCGGGGAGTGAGGGGAACAGGGGAGACACAGGGCATGAGCGGGGGGTGGGGGGGAAAAGGAGGGAGACATGGGGCATGAGTGGGGGTGGGGGAGAATGGGAGGGAGACACTGGGCATGAGCGGGTGGTCGGGGGTATAGGAGGGAGACACGGGGCATGAGCGGGGGTGGGGGGTACAGGAGGGAGACACGGGGCATGAGTGGGGCATGGGGGGAACGGGAGGGAGACACGGGGCATGAGCTGGGGGTGGGGGGATCAGGGGAGACACGGGGCATGAGCGGCGGGTGGGCGGAACATGGGAGACACAGGGCATGAGGAGGGGGTGGGGGGGAAAAGGAGGGAGACACAGGGCATGGTGTGGGGGTGTGGGAGAATGGGAGGGAGACACTGGGCATGAGCGGGGAGTGGGGGGTATAGGAGGGAGACACGGGGCATGAGTGGGGGGTGGGGGGAGAAGGAGGAAGACACGGGGCATGAGCGGGGGGTGGGGGGAACAAGGGAGACACGGGGCATGAGTGGGGGGTGGGGGCGTAAAGGAGGGAGACACGGGGCATGAGCGGGGGTGGGGGGGGAAGGAGGGAGACGTGGGGCATGAGCGGGGGGTGGGGGGAAAGGAGGGAGATGAGGGGGGTGGGGGGGTAAATGTAGGGAGACACATGGCATGAGTGGGGGTTGGGGGAACAGGGGTGACACGGGGCATGAGCGGGGGGTGGGGGGATCAGGGGAGACATGGGGCATGAGCGGGGGGTGGGCGGAACAGGGGAGACACAGGGCATGAGCAGGGGGTGGGGGGAAAAGGAGGGAGACACAGGGCATGGTGTGGGGGTGTGGGAGAATAGGAGGGAGACACTGGGCATGAGTGGGGGGTGGGGGGTATAGGAGGGAGACACGGGGCATGAGTGGGGGGTGGGGGGAGAAGGAGGAAGACACAGGGCATGAGCGGGGGGTGGGGGGAACAGGGGAGACACGGGGCATGAGTGGGGGGTGGGGGGGTAAAGGAGGGAGACACGGGGCATGAGCGGGGGGTGGGGGGAAAGGAGGGAGACGTGGGGCATGAGCAGGGAGTGGGGGGCAAGGAGGGAGATGAGGGGGCTGGGGGGGTAAATGTAGGGAGACACAGGGCATGAGTGGGGGTTGGGGGAGCAGGGGTGACACGGGGCATAAGCAGGGGGTGGGGGGAACGGGAGGGGTACACGGGGCATGAACGGGGGTGGGTGGAAAAGGAGGGAGACACGGAGGAGGCACGGGGGGTGAGGGGAACAGGGAAGACACGGGGCATGAGCGGGGGGTGGGGGAACAGGAGAGACACGGGGCATGAGCAGGGGGTGGGGGAAACGGGAGGGAGAAACGAGGCATGAGCGGGGGGTGGTGGGAACAAAGAGACATGGGGCATGAGCGGGGGGGTGGGGGGGAACAGGGGAGACACGGGGCATGAGCGGGGGGTGGTGGGGAACAGGGGAGACACGGGGCATGAGCAGGGGGTGGGGGAACAGGAGGGAGACACTTGGCATGAGCGGGGGCTGGGGGGTAACAGGGGAGACACGGGGCTTGAGTGTGGGTGGGGGAAAAGGAGGGAGACAAAGGGCACGAGCGGGGGTTAGGGGGAACAGGGGAGACACGGGCATGAGTGGGGGGTGGGGGGGAACAGGGGAGATATGGGGCATTAGCGGGGGTGGGGGGAACAGGAGGGAGACATGGGGCATGAACGGGGGTGGGGGGTAGAGCAGGGAAACACGGGGCATGAGCGGGGGGTGGGGGGAACAGGGGAGATACAGGGCATGACTAGGGGGTGGGGGTAACGGGAGGGAGACACTCGGCATGAGCGGAGTTTGGGGGTGTACAGGAGGGTGACACGGGGCATGAGTGGAGGTTGGGGGGAACGGGAGGGAGACACAGGGCAAGAGCGGGGGGTGGGTGGGAACAGGGGAGACACGGTAAAAGAAGAGCGGGGGGTGGGAGGAACGGGAGGAAGACACTGGGCATGATCGGGGAATAGGGGGTAACAGGGGAGACACTGGGCATGAGTGGGGGTAGGGGGGAACAGGGGAGACACGGGGATTGAGCAGGGGGTGGGGGGAACAGGGGAGACACAGGGCATGAGCGGGGGGTGGGGGGAACAGGAGGGAGACACTGGGCATGAGCGGGGTGTAACAGGGGAGACACAGGGCATGAGCGGGCAGTGGGGGGAAAAGGAGGGAGACAAGGGGCATGAGCGGGGGGTGGGGGGGAAAAGGAGGGAGACAAGGGGCATGAGTGGGGGGTGGGGGGAACAGGGGAGACACGGGGCATGAGGGGGGGTGGGGGGTACAGGAGGGAAACACGGGCATGAGCGGGGGTAGAGGGGAACAGGGGAGACATGGGGCATGAGCGTGGGGGTGGGGGGAACGGGAGGGAGACACTGGGCATGAGCGGAGGGTGGGGGGTACAGGAGGGTGACACGGGGCAAGAGCGGAGGGTGGGGGGAATGGGAGGGAGACACGGGGCATGAGGGCATGAGCGGGGGTGGGAGGAACGGGAGGGAGACACGGGGCATGAGGGCATGAGCAGGGGGTGGGGGGTAACAGGGGAGACACTGGGCATGAGCGGGGGGTGGGGTGGAACAGGGGAGACACGGGGCATGAGCGGGGGTGGGGGGAACAGGGGAGACACGGGGCATGAGCAGGGGGTGGGGGAACAGGAGGGGGACACGGGGCATGAGCAGGGGCGGGGGAACAGGGGAGACACGGGACATGAGCGGGGGGTGGGGGTGAACGGGAGGGAGACACGGGGCATGGGGGGGAACAGGGGAGACACGGGGCATGAGCGGGGGGTGGGGGGAACGGGAGAGAGACACGGGGCATGAGCGGGCGGACATGGGGCATGAGTGGGGGGTGGGGGTGAACAGGGGAGACACGGGGCATGAGCAGGGGTGGGAGGGAACAGGAGGGAGACAAGGGGCATGAGCAGGGGGTTTGGGGCAACGGGAGGTAGACACGGGCATGAGCGGGGGGTGGGGGGAACGGGAGGGAAACACTGGGCATGAGCGGGGGTGGGGGGAACAGTGGAGACATGGGGCATGAGCGGGGAGGGGGAGAACTGGAGGGAGACACTGGGCCTAAGCGGGGGGTGGGGGGAACGGGAGGGAAACACTGGGCATGAGCGGGGGTGGGGGTAACAGGGGAGATACGGGGCTTGAGCGGGCAGTGGGGGGGAAGGAGCTATACACAGGGCATGAGCGGGGGGTGGGGGGAAAAGGAGGGAGACACGGGGCATGAGCAGGGGGTGGGGGGGAACGGGGAGACACGGGCATTAGCGGGGGGGAACAGGGGAGACACAGGGCATGAGTGGGGGTGGGGGAGAACGGGAGGGAGACACTGGGCATAAGCGGGAGGTGGGGGGTAACAGGGGAGATACGGAGCATGAGCGGGCGGTGGGGGGAAAAGGAGGTATGCACAGGGCATGAGCGGGGGGTGGGGGAAAAGGAGAGAGACAAGGGGCATGAGTGGGGGGTGGGGGGAAAGGAGTGAGCCACGGGGCATGAGCGGGGATGGGGGGGTAAAGGAGGGAGACGTGGGGGGTATGGGGGAAAATGAGGGAGACATGGGGCATGAGGGGGCTTGGGGGAACAGGGGAGACACGGGGCATGAGGGGGGTGTGGGGGGAATGGGAGGGAGACACTGGGCATGAGCGGGGGTGGGGGGTAACAGGGGGGACACGGGACATGAGCGGGGGGTGGGGGTGAACAGGAGGGAGACACGGGGTATGAGGGGGGAACAGGGGAGACACGGGGCATGAGCGGGGGATGGAGAGAAATGGGAGGGAGACACAGGGCATGAGCAGGGGGTGTGGGGAAACTGGAGGGAGACGCGGGGGTGGGGGGAACGGGAGGGAGACACGGGGCATGAGCAGGGGCTGTGGGGAATGGGAGGGAGACACGGGGCATGAGCGGGGGGTTGGGGGAACAGGGGAGACACGGGGAATGAGCAGTGGTGTGGGGGGGAAAGAGGGAGACACGGGGCATGACCAGGGGGTGGGGGGCACAGGAGGGAGACACAGGGCATGAGCGGGGGGTGAGGGGGAAAAGGAGGGAGACACGGGGCAAGAGCGGGGGGTGGGTGGGAACAGGGGAGACACGGTAAATGAGCGGGGGTTGGGAGGAATGGGATGAAGACACTGGGCATGAGTGGGGAATGGGGGTAACAGGGGAGACACTGGGCATGAGTGGGGGGTGGGGGGGAACAGGGGAGACACGGGGCATGAGTAGGGGGTGGGGGGTATAGGAGGGAGACACGGGGCATGAGTGGGGGGTGTTGGGAAAAGGAGGGAGACACGGGGCATGAGCGGGGGGTGGGGGGGAACAGGGGAGACACGGGGCATGAGTGGGGGGTCTGGGGGTAAAGGAGGGAGACACGGGGCATGAGCGGGGGTGGGGGGAAATGAGGGAAACGTGGGGCATGAGCGGGGGATGGGGGCAAGGAGGGAGATGAAGGGGATGGGGGTTAAATGTAGGGAGACACGGGGCATGAGTGGGGGTTGGGGGGAACAGGGGAGACACGGGGCATGAGCAGGGGGTGGGGGGAACGGGAGGGGTACACGGGCATGAATGGGGGTGGGCGGAAAAGGAGGGAGACACAGGGGAGGCGCGGGGGGTGAGGGGAACAGGGAAGACACGGGGCATGAGCAGGGGGTGGGGGAACAGGGGAGACACGGTGCATGAGCAGGGGGTGGGGGGGAATGGGAGGGAGAAACGGGGCATGAGCGGGGGGTGGTGGGAACAAAGAGACACGGGGCATGAGCGGGGGCGTGGGGGGGAACAGGGGAGACACGGGGCATGAGCGGGGTGTGTGGAGGAAAAGGAGGGAGGCACAGGGCATGAGCATGGGGTGGTGGGGAACAGGGAAGACACGGGGCATGAGCAGGGGGTGGGGGGAACAGGAGGGAGACACTTGGCATGAGCGGGGGGTGGGGGTTAACAGGGGAGACACGGGGCTTGAGTGGGGGTGGGGGATAAGGAGGGAGACAAGGGGAATGGGCAGGGGTTGGGGGGAACAGGGGAGACACGGGGCATGAGTGGGGGTGGGGGGAACAGGGGAGACATGGGGCATGAGCGGGGGTGGGGGGAACAGGAGGGAGACATGGGGCATGAACGGGGGGTGGGGGGTACAGGAGGGAAACACGGGGCATGAGCGGGGGGTGGGGGGAACAGGGGAGACACGGGGCATGACCAGGGGGTGGCGGTAACGGGAAGGAGACACTGGGCATGAGCGGAGGGTGGGGGTGTACAGGAGGGTGACACGGGGCATGAGCGGAGGTTGGGGGGAACGGGAGCGAGACACATGGCAAGAGCAGTGGGTGGGTGGGAACAGGGGAGACACGGTAAATGAGCGGGGGTGGGAGGAACGGGAGGAAGACACAGGGCATGAGCGGGGAATAGGGGGTAACAGGGGAGACACTGGGCATGAGTGGGGGGTGGGGGGAACAGGGGAGACACGGGGCATGAGCAGGGGGTGGGGGGAACAGGGGAGACACAGGGCATGAGCAGGGTGTGGGGGGAACAGGAGGGAGACACTGGGCATGAGCGGGGTGTAACAGGGGAGACACGAGAGATGAGCGGGCAGTGGGGGGAAAAGGAGGGAGACACGGGGCATGAGCGGGGTGTGGGGGGGAAGGAGGGAGACAAGGGGCATGAGTGGGGGGTGGGGGGAACAGGGGAGACACAGGGCATGAGCGGGGTTGGGGGGTACAGGAGGGGAACACGGGCATGAGCGGGGGGTAGAGGGGAACAGGGGAGACATGGGGCATGAGCGGGGGTGAGGGGAAAGGGAGGGAGACACTGGGCATGAGGGCATGAGCGGGGGGTGGGAGGAACGGGAGGGAGACACGGGGCATGAGGGCATGAGCAGGGGGTGGGGGGTAACAGGGGAGATACTGGGCATGAGCGGGGGTGGGGTGGAACAGGGGAGACACGGGGCATGAGCGGGGGTGGGGGGGAATGGGAGGGAGACACTGGGCATGAGGGCATGAGCGGGGGTGGGAGGAACGGGAGGGAGACACGGGGCATGAGGGCATGAGCAGGGGGTGGGGGGTAACAGGACAGACACTGGGCATGAGCGGGGGGTGGGGTGGAACAGGGGAGACACGGTGCATGAGCGGGGGTGGGGGGAACAGGGGAGACACGGGGCATGAGCAGGGGGTGGGGGGAAAAGGAGGGAGACACGGGGCATGAGCGGGGGCGGGGGAACAGGGGAAACACAGGACATGAGCGGGGGGTGGGGGTGAACGGGAGGGAGACACGGGGCATAGGGGGGAACAGCGGAGACACGGGGCATGAGCAGGGGGTGGGAGGAACGGGAGGGAGACACGGGACATGAGCGGACGGACATGGGGCATGAGCGGGGGTGGGGGTGAACAGAGGAGACACGGGGCATGAGCGGGGGTGGGAGGGAACGGGAGGGAGACACGGGGCATGAGCAGGGGGTTTGGGGCAACGGGAGGCAGACACGGGGCATGAGCGGCGGGTGGGGGGAACGGGAGGGAAACACTGGGCATGAGCGGGGGTGGGGGGAACAGGGGAGACACGGGGCATGAGCGTGGGGTGGGGGAACAGGAGGGAGACACAGGGCATGAGCGGAGAGTGGGAGGGAACGGGAGGGAGACACGGGGCATGAGCAGGGGGTTTGAGGCAACGGGAGGTAGACATGGGGCATGAGCAGGGGGTGGGGGGAACGGGAGGGAGACACGGGGCATGAGCGGGGGTGGGGGGAACAGGGGAGACACGGGGCATGAACGTGGGGTGTGGGGAACAGGGGAGACACGGGGCATGAGGGGGGAACAGGGGAGACATGGGGCATGAGCGGGGAGGGGGAGAACGGGAGGGAGACACTGGGCCTACCCGGGGGGTGGGGGAATGGGAGGTAGACACGAGGCATGAGTGGGGGGTGGGGGGAACAGGGGAGACACGGGGCATGAGCGGTGGTGTGGGGGGTACAGGAGGGAGACACGGGGCATGAGCAGGGGTTGGGGGGAAAAGGAGGGAGACACGGGGCAATAGTGGGGGGTGGGTGGGAACAGGTGAGACACGGTAAATGAGCGGGGGTTGGGAGGAACGGGAGGAAGACACTGGGCATGAGTGGGGAATGGGGGGAACATGAGGGAAACACTGGGCATGAGCGGGGGTGGGGGGAACAGGAGAGAAACAGGGCATGAGCGTGGGGTGGGGGGAACAGGAGGGAGACACGGGGCATGAGCGGAGGGTGGGAGGGAACGGGAGGGAGACACGGGGCATGAGCAGGGGGTTTGGGGCAACGGGAGGTAGACACGGGGCATGAGCAGGGGGTGGGGGGAAACGAGAGGGAGACACGGGCCATGAGCGGTGGTGGGGGGAACAGGGGAGACACGGGGCATGAGCGTGGGGTGTGGGGAACAGGGGAGACACGGGGCATGAGGGGGGGAACAGGGGAGACATGGGGCATGAGCGGGGAGGGGGAGAACGGGAGGGAGACACTGGGCCTAAGCGGGGGGTGGGGGTTAACAGGGGAGATACGGGGCTTGAGCGGGCAGTGGGGGGGGAAAGGAGGTATACACAGGGCATGAGCGGGGGTGGGGGGAAAAGGAGGGAGACACGGGGCATGAGCAGGGGGTGGGGGGGAACGGGGCGACACGCGCATGAGCGGGGGGAACAGGGGAGACATGGGGCATGAGCGGGGGTGGGGGATAACGGGAGGGAGACACTGGGCATAAGCGGGGGGTGGGGGTAACAGGGGAGATACGGGGCATGAGCGGGCGGTGGGGGAAAAAGGAGGTATTCACAGGGCATGAGCGGGGGGTAGCGGGAAAAGGAGAGAGACAAGGGGCATGAGTGGGGGGTGGGGGGAAAGGAGGGAGCCATGGGGCATGAGCGGGGGTGGGGGGAAAGGAGGGAGACGTGGGGGGTATGGGGGAAAAGGAGGGAGAGAGGGAGACATGGGGCATGAGCGGGGCTGGGTGGAACAGGGGAGACACGGGGCATGAGCAGGGAGTGAGGGGTACGGGAGGGAGACACTGGGCATGAGCGTGGGGTGGGGGGTAACAGGGGGGACACGGGACATGAGCGGGGGTGGGGGTGAACGGGAGGGAGACACGGGGTATGAGGGGGGAACAGGGGAGACACGGGGCATGAGCGGGGGGTGGGGAGAAATGGGAGGGAGACACAGGGCATGAGCAGGGGGTGTGGGGGAACTGGTGGGAGACGCGGGGGTGGGGGGGAACGGGAGGGAGACACGGGGCATGAGCAGGGGGTGGGGGGAATGGGAGGGAGACACAGGGCATGAGCGGGGGGTGGGGGGAACAGGGGAGACACGGGGCATGAGCGGTGGTGTGGGGGGGAAGAGGGAGGCACGGGGCATGAGCAGGGGGTGGGTCCGAACAGGGGAGACACGGTAAATGAGCGGGGGTTGGGAGGAATGGGAGGAAGACACTGGGCATGAGTGGGGAATGGGGGGTAACAGGGGAGACACTGGGCATGAGTGGGGGGTGGGGGGAACAGGAGAGACAGAGGGCATGAGCAGGGGGTGGGGGGAAGAGGGGAGACACGGGGCATGAGCGGAGGGTGGGAGGTACAGGAGGGAGACACTGGGCATGAGTGGGGTGTAACAGGGGAGACACGGGGCATGAGCGGGCAGTGGGGGGAAAAGGAGGGAGACACGGGGCATGAGCGGGGGTAGGGGGGAAAAGGAGGGAGACAAGGGGCATGAGTGGGGGGTGGGGGGAACAGGGGAGACACGGGGCATGAGCGGGGGGTGGGGGGAACGGGAGGGAGACACTGGGCATCAGCGGAGGGTGGGGGGTACAGGAGGGCGACACGGGGCAAGAGCGGAAGGTGGGGGGGAATGGGAGGGAGACACGGGGCATGAGGGCATGAGCAGGGGGTGGGAGGAACGGGAGGGAGACACGTGGCATGAGGGCATGAGCAGGGGATGGGGGGTAACAGGAGAGACACTGGGCATGAGTGGGGGGTGGGGTGGAACAGGGGAGACACGGGGCATGAGCGGGAGTGGGGGGAACAGGGGAGACACGGGGCATGAGCGGATGCGTGGGGGGAACAGGAGGGAGACACGGGGCATGAGTGGGGGTGGGGGAACAGGGAAGACACGGGACATGAGGGGGGTGGGGGTGAACGGGAAGGAGACCAGGGGCATGGGGGGGAACAGGGGAGACACGGGGCATGAGCGGGGGGTGGGGAGAATGGGAGGGAGACACAGGGCATGAGCGGGCGGACATGGGGCATGAGCGGGGGGTGTGGGGGAACAGGGGAGACACGGGGCATGAGCGGGGGGTGGGATGGAATGGGAGGGAGACACGGGGCATGAGCAGGGGGTTTGGGGCAACGGGAGGTAGACACGGGGCATGAGCGGGGGTGGGGGAACGGGATGGAGACACAGGGCATGAGCGGGGGTGGGGGAACAGGGGAGACATGGGGCATGAGCGTGGGGTGGGGGAACAGGAGGGAGACATGGGGCATGAGCGGAGGGTGGGGGAACAGGGGAGACACGGGGCATGAGGGGGGGAACAGGGGAGACATGGGGCATGAGCGGGGGTGGGGGGAACAGGGGGGATCAGGAGGGAGACATGGGGCATGAGCGGGGGTGGGGGAGAATGGGAGGGAGACAGTGGGCATAAGCGGGAGGTGGGGGCTAACAGGGGAGACACGGGAATGAGCGGGCGGTGGGGGGAAAAGGAGGTATACACAGGGCATGAGCGGGGAGTGGGGGGAAAAGGAGAGAGACAAAGGGCATGTGCAGGGGGTGGGGGGAAAGGAGGGAGCCACGGGGCAAGAGCGGGGGTGGGGGGGAAATGGAGGGAGATGTGGGGGGTGTGGGGGAAAAGGAGGGAGACATGGGGCATGAGCGGGGGGTGGGGGAAATGGGAGGGAGACACTGGGCATGAGCGGGGGGTGGGGGAAATGGGAGGGAGACACTGGGCATGAGCGGGGGGTGGGGGGTAACAGGGGAGACATGGGACATAAGCGGGGGGTGGGGGTGAATGGGAGGGAGACACGGGGTATGAGGGGGAACAGGGGAGACACGGGGCTTGACCGGGGGGTGGGGAGAAATGGGAGGGAGACACAGGGCATGAGTGGGGGGTGTGGGGGAACTGGAGGGAGACGTGGGGGTGGGGGGAACGGGAGGGAGACACTGGGCATGAGCAGGGGGTGGGGGGAATGGGAGGGAGTCACGGGGCATGAGAGGGGGTGGGGGGAACAGGGGAGACACGGGGCATGAGTTTTGGTCTGGGGGAAAGAGGGAGACATGGGGCATGAGCAGGGGGTGGGGGGTACAGGAGGGAGACACGGGGCATGAGCGGTGGGTGAGTGGGAACAGGAGGGAGACACGGGGCATAAACTGGGGGTTTGGGGGAACAGGGGAGACATGGGGCATGAGTGGGGGGTGGGGGGAATGGGAGGGAAACACTGGGCATGAGCGGGGGTGCGGGGTAACAGGGGAGACATGGGGCATGGGTGGGAGGTGGAGGGGGAACAGGCGAGACACAGAGCATGAGCGGGGGATGGGGGAACAGGGGAGATATGGGGCATGAGCGGGGGGTGAAGGGGAACGGGAGGGAAATACGGGGCATGAGGAGGGGTGGGGGGAACAGGGGAGACACGGGGAATGAGCGAGAGGTGAGGGAAATGTCAGGGAGACATGGGGCATGAGCAGGGGGTGGGTGGAACAGGGGAGACACAGGGCATGAGCGGGGGTGGGGGTAAAAGGAGGGAGACACGGGGCATGAGCGGGGGGTGGGGGGTAACAGGGGAGACACGGGGCATGAGCGGGTGGTGGGGAGGAATGGGAGGGAGACACTATGCATGAATGGGGGATGGGGGTGACAGGGGAGACAGTGGGGGAAAAGGAGGGAGACATGGGGCATGAGCGGGGGGTTGGGGGAAAAGTAGGGAGACACAGGGCATGAGCGGGGGGTGGGGGGTAACAGGGGAGCCACGGGGCATGAGCGGGGGAAGGGGGGAACAGGGGAGACATGGGGCATGAGCAGGGGGTGAGGGGGGAAAAGGAGGGAGACACGGGGCATGAGCAGGGGGTGGGGGGTATACAGGGGAGACATGGGGCATGAGTGGGAGGTGAGGTTAAATGGAGAGAGACACGGGGCATGAGCGGGGGTGGGGGGGAAGGAGGGAGACACGGGGCATGAGCGGGGGTGGGGGGTAATAGGGGAGATACAGGGCATGAGCGGGGGGTGGGGGGAACAGGGAAGAAACGGGGCATGAGCGGTGGGTGGGGTGAATGGGAGGGAGACATGGGGCATGAATGAGCGGGGGTGGGAGGAACAGGAGGGAGACAAGGGGCATGAGCAGGGGGTGGTGGGGAACAGGGGAGACAGGGGGCATGAGCAAGGGGTGGGGGTGAACGGGAGGGAGACACGGGGCATGAGTGGGGAACAGGGGCGACACGGGGCATGAGTGGGGGAACGGGAGGGAGACACGGGGCATGAGCGGGGTGGGGGGAATGTGAGGGAGACACGGGCATGAGCGGGGGGTGGGGGGTAATGGGAGGGAGACAAGGGGCATGAGTGGGGAACAGGGGAGACACAGGGCATGAGTGGGGGGAACAGGAGGGAGACACAGGGCATGAGCGGGGGTTGGGGGGAACGAGAGGGAGACATGGGGCATGAGCGGCGAGTGGGGGGCAACAGCAGGTAGACATGGGGCATGAGCGGGGGGTGGGGGGAACAGGGGAGACACGAGACATGAGCAGGGGGTAGGGGGAAAAGAAGGGAGACATGGCGCATGAGCGGGGGGTGGGGGAAAAGGAGAGAGACACAGGGCATGAGCGGGGGGAACAGGGGAGACACAGGGCATGAGCGGGGGGTGAGGGGAAATGGGAGGGAGACAAGGGGTATGAGTGGGGTTGGGGGGTAACAGGGGAGACACGGGGCATGAGCGGGGGGTGGGGGGAACAGGGAAGACACGGGGCATGAGCGGGGGATGGGGGAACAGGGGAGACACGGGGCATGAGCGGGGGTGGGGGGAACGGGAGGGAGACACAGGGCATGAGCGGGGGTGGGGGGGAACAGGGTAGACATTGGGCATGAGCGGGGAGTGGGGGGGAACAGGAGGGAGACACAGGGCATGAGCAGGGGGTGGGGGGGAACAGGGGAGACACGGGACATGAGCGGGGGTGGGGTTGAATGGGAGGGAGACACGGGGCATGAGGGGGGACAGGGGAGACATGGGGCATGAGCGGGGGAGGGGGTGAATGGGAGGGAGACACTGGGCATGAGCAGGGGTGGGGGGTCACAGGGGAGACACGGGGCATGAGCGGGGGTGGGGGGTAATAGGGGAGACACAGGGCATGAGCGGGGAGTGGGGGGGAACAGGGAAGAAATGGGGCATGAGCGGTGGATGGGGGGAACAGGGGAGACAGGGGGCATGAGCGGGGGTGGGGGTGAACGGGAGGGAGACACGGGGCATGAGGGGGTAACAGGGGAGACACGGGGCATGAGTGGGGGGAACGGGAGGGAGACACGGGGCATGAGCGGGGTGGGGGGGAATGTGAGGGAGACACGGGCATGAGCGGGGGGTGAGGGGTAATGGGAGGGAGACAAGGGGCATGAGGGGGGAACAGGGGAGACACAGGGCATGAGTGGGGGGAACGGGAGGGAGATACAGGGCATGAGCGGGGGTGGGGGGGAATGTGAGGGAGACACGGGGCATGAACGGGGGTTGGGGGAACGGGAGGGAGACATGGGGCATGAGCAGGGAGTGGGGGGCAACAGCAGGTAGACATGGGGCATGAGCGGGGGTGGGGGGAACAGGGGAGACACGGGACATGAGCAGGGGGTGGGGGAAAAGAAGGGAGACATGGCGCATGAGCGGGGGTGGGGGAAAAGGAGGGAGACACAGGGCATGAGCGGGGGGTGGGGGGAACAGGAGGGAGACATGGGGCATGAGTGGGGGGTGGGGGGGAACGGGAGGGATACACGGGGCATGAAGGGGGTGGGGGGAACAGGGAAGACCCGGGGCATGAGCGGGGGGTGGGGGAACGGGAGGGAGACACAGGGCATGAGCAGGGGTGGGGGGGAACAGGGTAGACATTGGGCATGAGCGGGGAGTGGGGGGAACAGGAGGGAGACACAGGGCATGAGCAGGGGGTGGGGGGATCAGGGGAGACACGGGACATGAGCGGGGGTGAGGTTGAAAGGGAACGAGACACGGGGCATGAGGGGGACAGGGGAGACATGGGGCATGAGCGGGGGAGGGGGTGAATGGGAGGGAGACACTGGGCATGAGCAGGGGTGGTGGGTCACAGAGGAGACACGGGGCATGAGCAAGTCGTGGGGGAGAAAAGGAGGGAGACACGGGGCATAAGCGGGGGGTGGGGGGGAAAGGAGGGAGATACGGGGCATGAGTGGGGGGTGGGGGAACAGGGGAGACACGGGGCATGAGCTGGTTGTGGGGGGGAACAGGGGAGACATGGGGCATGAGCGGTGGGTGGGGGAACAGGAGGGAGATATGGGGCATGAGCGGGGGGGGTAGGGGGTAACATGTGAGACACGGGACATGAGCGGGGGGTGGAGGGGAACAGGGGAGACACGGACATGAGCCGGGGGTGGGGGTGAATGGGAGGGAGACATGGGGCATGAGCTGGGGGAACAGGCGGGACACTGGGCATAAGCGGGGGGTGGAGGGAACGCGAGGGAGACACGGGGCATGAGCGGGGGGGTGGGGGGAACGTCAGGTAGACACGGGGCATGAGCGGGGGTGGGGGGCAAAGGGAGGGAGACACGGGGAATGAGCAGGGGGTGGGGGAAACAAGGGAGTCACGGGGCATGAGCGGGGGTGGGTAGCAATGGGAGTTAGACATAGGGCATGAGCGGGGGGTGGGGGGAACTGGGGAGACACTGGGCATGAGCGGGGGGTGGGGGGAACAGGAGGGAGACACAGGGCCTGAGCGGGGAGTGGGGGGGAACAGGAGGGCTCCACGGGGCATGAGCGGGGGTGGGGGGTAATAGGGGAGACACGGGGCATGAGCGGAGGGTGGGGGAACAGGGAAGACATGGGGCATGAGCAGGGGGTGGGGGGAATGGGAGGTAGACACGGGGCATGAGCGAGGGTGGGGGGAACAGGAGGGAGACACGGGGCATGACCGGGGGGTGTTGGGGAACAGGGGAGACACAGGGCATGAGCGGGTGGTGGGGGTTAATGGTAGGGAAAGATGGGGCATGAGGGGGGAACAGGGGAGACATGGGGCATGAGCAGGGGGTGGGGGGAATGGGAGGTAGACACGGGGCATGAGCGAGGGTGGGGGGAACAAGAGGGAGACACGGGGCATGAGCGGGGGGTGGGGGGGAACAGGGGAGCCACGGGGCATGAGCGGGGGAGGGGGGGAACAGGGGAGACATGGGGCATGAGCAGGGGGTGAGGGGGAAAAGGAGGGAGACACGGGCATGAGCAGGGGGTGGGGGGTGTACAGGGGAGACACGGGGCATGAGTGGGAGGTGAGGTTAAATGGAGAGAGACACGGGGCATGAGCGGGGGTGGGGGGGGAAGGAGGGAGACACGGGGCATGAGCGGGGGGTGGTGGGGAACAGGGGAGACAGGGGGCATGAGCGGGGGGTGAGGGTGAACGGGAGGGAGACACGGGGCATGAGGGGGGAACAGGGGAGACACGGGGCATGAGTGGGGGAACGGGAGGGAGACACGGGGCATGAGCGGGTGGGGGGGAATGTGAGGGAGACACGGGCATGAGCGGGGGGTGGGGGGTAATGGGAGGGAGACAAGGGGCATGAGGGGGGAACAGGGGAGACACAGGGCATGAGTGGGGGAACGGGAGGGAGACACAGGGCATGAGCGGGGGTTGGGGGGAACGGGAAGGAGACATGGGGCATGAGCGGCGAGTGGGAAGCAACAGCAGGTAGACATGGGGCATGAGCGGGGGGTGGGGGGAACAGGGGAGACACGAGACATGAGCAGGGGGTGGGGGGAAAAGAAGGGAGACATGGCGCATGAGCGGGGGGTGGGGGAAAAGGAGGGAGACACAGGGCATGAGCGGGGGGTGTGGGGAACAGGGGAGACACAGGGCATGAGCGGGGGGTGAGGGGAAATGGGAGGGAGACAAGGGGCATGAGTGGGGTTGGGGGGTAACAGGGGAGACACGGGGCATGAGCGGGGGTGGGGGGAACAGGGAAGACACGGGGCATGAGCGGGGGATGGGGGAACAGGGGAGACACGGGGCATGAGTGGGGGTGGGGGGAACGGGAGGGAGACACAGGGCATGAGCGGGGGTGGGGGGGAACAGGGTAGACATTGGGCATGAGCAGGGAGTGGGGGGGAACAGGAGGGAGACACAGGGCATGAGCAGGGGGTGGGGGGGAACAGGGGAGACACGGGACATGAGCGGGGGTGGGGTTGAATGGGAGGGAGACACGGGGCATGAGGGGGGACAGGGGAGACATGGGGCATGAGCGGGGGAGTGGGTGAATGGGAGGGAGACATTGGGCATGAGCAGGGGTGGGGGGTCACAGGGGAGACACAGGGCATGAGCGGGGTGTGGGGGGGAACAGGGAAGAAATGGGGCATGAGCGGTGGATGGGGGGAACAGGGGAGACAGGGGGCATGAGCGGGGGTGGGGGTGAACGGGAGGGAGACACGGGGCTTGAGGGGGTAACAGGGGAGACACGGGGCATGAGCGGGGTGGGGGGGAATGTGAGGGAGACACGGGCATGAGCGGGGGGTGAGGGGTAATGGGAGGGAGACAAGGGGCATGAGGGGGGAACAGGGGAGACACAGGGCATGAGTGGGGGGAACGGGAGGGAGATACAGGGCATGAGCGGGGGTAGGGGGGAATGTGAGGGAGACACGGGGCATGAACGGGGGTTGGGAGAACGGGAGGGAGACATGGGGCATGAGCAGGGAGTGGGGGGCAACAGCAGGTAGACATGGGGCATGAGCGGGGGGTGGGGGGAACAGGGGAGACATGGGACATGAGCAGGGTGTGGGGGAAAAGAAGGGAGACATGGCGCATGAGCGGGGGTGGGGGAAAAGGAGGGAGACACAGGGCATGAGCGGGGGGCGGGGGGGAAAGGGAGGGATACACGGGGCATGAAGGGGGTGGGGGGAACAGGGAAGACCCGGGGCATGAGCGGGGGGTGGGGGAACGGGAGGGAGACACAGGGCATGAGCAGGGGTGGGGGGGAACAGGGTAGACATTGGGCATGAGCGGGGGTGGGGTTGAAAGGGAACGAGACACGTGGCATGAGGGGGACAGGGGAGACATGGGGCATGAGCGGGGGAGGGGGTGAATGGGAGGGAGACACTGGGCATGAGCAGGGGTGGTGGGTCACAGGGGAGACATGGGGCATGAGCGGGTCGTGGGGGAGAAAAGGAGGGAGACACGGGGCATAAGCAGGGGGTGGGGGGGAAAAGGAGGGAGATACGGGGCATGAGTGGGGGGTGGGGGAACAGGGGAGACACGGGGCATGAGCTGGTTGTGGGCGGGCACAGGGGAGACATGGGGCATGAGCGGGGGTGGGGGAACAGGAGGGAGATATGGGGCATGAGCGGGGGGTAGGGGGTAACATGGGAGACACGGGGCATGAGCGGGGGGTGGAGGGGAACAGGGGAGACACGGACATGAGCCGGGGGTGGGGGTGAATGGGAGGGAGACATGGGGCATGAGCTGGGGGAACAGGCGGGACACTGGGCATAAGCGGGGGGTGGAGGGGACGCGAGGGAGACACGGGGCATGAGCGGGGGGGTGGGGGGAACGTCCGGTAGACACGGGGCATGAGCGGGGGTGGGGGGCAAAGGGAGGGAGACACGGGGAATGAGCAGGGGGTGGGGGAAACAATGGAGTCACAGGGCATGAGCGGGGGTGGGTAGCAATGGGAGTTAGACATAGGGCATGAGCGAGGGGTGGGGGGAACAGGGGAGACACTGGGCATGAGCGGGGGGTGGGGGGAACAGGAGGGAGACACAGGGCCTGAGCGGGGAGTGGGGGGGAACAGGAGGGCTCCACGGGGCATGAGCGGGGGTGGGGGGTAATAGGGGAGACACGGGGCATGAGCGGAGGGTGGGGGGAACAGGGAAGACATGGGGCATGAGCAGGGGGTGGGGGGAATGGGAGGTAGACACGGGGCATGAGCGAGGGTGGGGGGAACAGGAGGGAGACACGGGGCATGAGCGGGGGGTGTTGGGGAACAGTGGAGACACGGGGCATGAGTGGGTGGTGGGGGTGAATGGTAGGGAAAGATGGGGCATGAGGGGGGAACAGGGGAGACACGGGGCATGAGTGGGGGGAACAGGAGGGAGACACGGAGCATGAGCGGGGGTGGGGGGAATGTGAGGGAGACACAGGACATGAGCGGGGGTGGGGGGAACAGGAGGGAGACATGGGGCATGAGCGGGGGTGGGGGTGGAAAATGAGGGAGACACGGGGCATGAGCAGGGGGTGGGGGGAATGGGAAGGAGACACTATGCATGAACGGGGGATGGGGTGACAGGGGAGACACGGGGCATGGGCGTGGGGTGGGGGGCAAAAGGCGAGACACGGGGCATGAGCGGGGGATGGGGGAACAGGGGAGACATGGGCATGAGCGGGGGGTGGGGGGGAACGGGAGGGAAAAACGGGGCATGAGCAGGGGTGGGGGGAACAGGGGAGACACGGGGAATGAGCGGGGGGTGAGGGAAATGTCAGGGAGACATGGGGCATGAGCAGGGGGTGGGTGGAACAGGGGAGACACAGGGCATGAACGGGGGGTGGGGGTAAAAGGAGGGAGACACGGGGCATGAGCGGGGGTAACAGGGGAGACACGGGGCATGAGCGGGGGGTGGGGAGGAATGGGAGGGAGACACTATGCATGAATGGGGGATGGGGGGGTGACAGGGGAGACAGTGGGGGAAAAGAAGGAGGGAGACATGGGGCATGAGCGGGGGGTTGGGGGGAAAAGTAGGGAGACACGGGGCATGAGCGGGGGTGGGGGGGAACAGGGGAGCCACGGGGCATGAGTGGGGGAGGGGGGGAAGAGGGGAGACATGGGGCATGAGCAGGGGGTGGGGGGTATACAGGGGAGACACGGGGCATGAGTGGGAGGTGAGGTTAAATGGAGAGAGACACGGGGCATGAGCGGGGGGTGGGGGGGAAAGGAGGGAGACACGGGGCATGAGCGGGGGTGGGGGGTAATAGGGGAGACACAGGGCATGAGCGGGGGGTGGGGGGAACAGGGAAGAAACGGGGCATGAGCGGTGGGTGGGGTGAATGGGAGGGAGACATGGGGCATGAATGAGCGGGGGTGGGAGGAACAGGAGCGAGACACGGGGCATGAGCGGGGGGTGGTGGGGAACAGGGGAGACAGGGGGCATGAGCGGGGGCTGGGGGTGAACGGGAGGGAGACACGGGGCATGAGGGGGGAACAGGGGAGACACGGGGCATGAGTGGGGGGAACAGGAGGGAGACACGGGGCATGAGCGGGGTGGGGGGGAATGTGAGGGAGACACGGGCATGAGTGGGGGGTGGGGGGTAATGGGAGGGAGACAAGGGGCATGAGGGGGGGAACAGGGGAGACACAGGGCATGAGTGGGGGGAACGGGAGGGAGACACAGGGCATGAGCGGGGGTTGGGGGGAACGGGAGGGAGACATGGGGCATGAGCGGCGAGTGGGGGGCAACAGCAGGTAGACATGGGGCATGAGCGGGGGGTGGGGGGAACAGGGGAGACACAAGACATGAGCAGGGGGTGGGGGGAAAAGAAGGGAGACATGGCGCATGAGCGGGGGGTGGGGGAAAACGAGGGAGACACAGGGCATGAGCGGGGGGTGGGGGGAACAGGGGAGACACAGGGCATGAGCGGGGGGTGAGGGGAAATGGGAGGGAGACAAGGGGCATGAGTGGGGTTGGGGGGTAACAGGGGAGACACGGGGCATGAGCGGGGGGTGGGGGGAACAGGGAAGACACGGGGCATAAGCGGGGGATGGGGGAACAGGGGAGACACGGGGCATGAGCGGGGGTGGGGGGAACGGGAGGGAGACACAGGGCATGAGCAGGGGTGGGGGGGAACAGAGTAGACATTGGGCATGAGCGGGGAGTGGGGGGGAACAGGAGGGAGACACAGGGCATGAGCAGGGGGTGGGGGGGAACAGGGGAGACACGGGACATGAGGGGGGTGGGGTTGAATGGGAGGGAGACACGGGGCATGAGGGGGGACAGGGGAGACATGGGGCATGAGCGAGGGAGGGGGTGAATGGGAGGGAGACACTGGGCATGAGCAGGGGTGAGGGTCACAGGGTAGACACGGGGCATGAGCGGGGGTGGGGGGTAATAGGGGAGACACAGGGCATGAGCGGGGAGTGGGGGGAACAGGGAAGAAATGGGGCATGAGCGGTGGGTGGGGGGAACAGGGGAGACAGGGGGCATGAGCGAGGGGTGAGGGGAAATGGGAGGGAGACAAGGGGCATGAGTGGGGTTGGGGGGTAACAGAGGAGACACGGGGCATGAGCGGGGGGTGGGGGGGAACAGGGAAGACACGGGGCATGAGCGGGGGATGGGGGAACAGGGGAGACACGGGGCATGAGCGGGGGTGGGGGGAACGGGAGGGAGACACAGGGCATGAGCGGGGGTGGGGGGGAACAGGGTAGACATTGGGCATGAGCGGGGAGTGGGGGGGAACAGGAGGGAGACACAGGGCATGAGCAGGGGGTGGGGGGAACAGGGGAGACACGGGACATGAGCGGGGGTGGGGTTGAATGGGAGGGAGACACGGGGCATGAGGGGGGACAGGGGAGACATGGGGCATGAGCGAGGGAGGGGGTGAATGGGAGGGAGACACTGGGCATGAGCAGGGGTGGGGGGTCACAGGGGAGACACGGGGCATGAGCGGGGGTGGGGGGTGATAGGGGAGACACAGGGCATGAGCGGGGAGTGGGGGGGAACAGGGAAGAAATGGGGCATGAGCGGTGGGTGGGGGGAACAGGGGAGACAGGGGGCATGAGCGGGGGTGGGAGTGAACGGGAGGGAGACACGGGGCATGAGGGGGTAACAGGGGAGACACGGGGCATGAGTGGGGGGAACGGGAGGGAGACACGGGGCATGAGCGGGGTGGGGGGAATGTGAGGGAGACACGGGCATGAGCGGGGGGTGAGGGGTAATGGGAGGGAGACAAGGGGCATGAGGGGGGAACAGGGGAGACACAGGGCATGAGTGGGGGGAACGGGAGGGAGACACAGGGCATGAGCGGGGGTGGGGGGGAATGTGAGGGAGACACGGGGCATGAACGGGGGTTGGGGGAACGGGAGGGAGACATGGGGCATGAGCAGGGAGTGGGGGGCAACAGCAGGTAGACATGGGGCATGAGCGGGGGGTGGGGGGAACAGGGGAGACACGGGACATGAGCAGGGGGTTGGGGAAAAGAAGGGAGACATGGCGCATGAGCGAGGGTGGGGGAAAAGGAGGGAGACACAGGGCATGAGCGGGGGGTGGGGGAACAGGAGGGAGACATGGGGATGAGCGGGGGGTGGGGGGGAACGGGAGGGATACACGGGGCATGAAGGGGGTGGGGGGAACAGGGAAGACACGGGGCATGAGCGGGGGGTGGGGGAACGGGAGGGAGACACAGGGCATGAGCAGGGGTGGGGGGGAACAGGGTAGACATTGGGAATGAGCGGGGAGTGGGGGGGAACAGGAGGGAGACACAGGGCATGAGCAGAGGGTGGGGGGGAACAGGGGAGACACGGGACATGAGCGGGGGTGGGGTTGAAAGGGAACGAGACACGGGGCATGAGGGGGGACAGGGGAGACATGGTGCATGAGCGGGGGAGGGGGTGAATGGGAGGGAGACACTGGGCATGAGCAGGGGTGGTGGGTCACAGGGGAGACACGGGGCATGAGCGGGTCGTGGGGGAGAAAAGGAGGGAGACACGGGGCATAAGCGGGGGGTGGGGGGAAAAGGAGGGAGATACGGGGCATGAGTGGGGGGTGGGGGAACAGGGGAGACACGGGGCATGAGCTGGTTGTGGGGGGGAACAGGGGAGACATGGGGCATGAGCGGGGGGTGGGGGAACAGGAGGGAGATATGGGGCATGAGGGGGGGTAGGGGGTAACATGGGAGACACGGGGCATGAGCGGGGGGTGGAGGGGAACAGGGGAGACACGGACATGAGCCGGGGGTGGGGGTGAATGGGAGGGAGACATGGGGCATGAGCTGGGGGAACAGGCGGGACACTGGGCATAAGCGGGGGGTGGAGGGAACGTGAGGGAGACACGGGGCATGAGCGGGGGGGTGGGGGGAACGTCAGGTAGACACGGGGCATGAGCGGGGGTGGGGGGCAAAGGGAGGGAGACACGGGGAATGAGCAGGGGGTGGGGGAAACAGGGGAGTCACGGGGCATGAGCGGGGGTGGGTAGCAATGGGAGTTAGACATAGGGCATGAGCGGGGGGTGGGGGGAACAGGGGAGACACTGGGCATGAGCGGGGGGTGGGGGGAACAGGAGGGAGACACAGGGCCTGAGCGGGGAGTGGGAGGGAACGGGAGGGCTCCACGGGGCATGAGCAGGGGTGGGTGTAATAGGGGAGACACGGGGCATGAGCGGAGGGTGGGGGGAACAGGGAAGACATGGGCATGAGCAGGGTGTGGGAAGAATGGGAGGTAGACACGGGGCATGAGCGAGGGTGGGGGGAACAGGAGGGAGACACGGGGCATGAGCGGGGGTGTTGGGGAACAGGGGAGACACGGGGCATGAGTGGGGGGAACAGGAGGGAGACACGGAGCATGAGCGGGGGTGGGGGGAACAGGAGGGACACATGGGGCATGAGCAGGGAGTGGGGGGCAATGGGAGGTAGACACGGGGCATGAGCGGGGGGTGGGGGGAACAGGGGAGACACGGGACATGAGCGGGGGTGGGGGAAAAGAAGGGAGACACGGGGCATGAGCAGGGAGTGGGGGGAAAAGGAGGGAGACACAGGGCATGAGCGGGGGGTGAGGGGTAACAGGAGGGAGACACTGTTAGGCGGAAACCTGTGCAATTCCCTCTGGGACCACTGCAAAAGATTTAGGACTACAGGTGTTTGGCAGTAAACCCACTTGGTAGCAGTCTGTACCACACAGATTCACTGTTGGTAGCTGTGGCTGAGCAGTCAGACTTCTCTCAAGAAGAGTTAAGCAGTATGTGGATTATACAAAATAGGGCAATTCTTCACAGTAAGACAAGCAAACACTCAACGAGGCTCAGTGTAAAGATATTAAGGTATTTATTTATAACGAAACATCTATCAAAAACTCTATGGCACTATCACGGCAAATAAATAAAACACAATTACTCTACGAAGAAGAAACGATCAATCCCCCTAGCAATATTTCGACAAGTGTAGGTTTTACCGGCACCACTTATTTACAGACAGAGGTGTATGCCTCAACCTAGATGGCACTCTAATATTTAGTTAGGATGGGAGAGAAAAATAAGCAGGTTACGAAATCAACACAGTTCAATACTTCACGGGAAAAAATGCAAGGCAAGAAGGCAAGAACCACAATAGATCATAAAGTTCAGAGGCCAGGCCCACTCGGAGAGAGGCAAGGCGATATGTCCCAAAAGTATTTAGTGGTGAAGCGTTCGAGTCTTTATAGCAAATTGTTATCGGCAGATTGAACCAGTTCAGAACATTACGTGAGAAAGCTTGGAGGCGACCCAACGGAAAGGAGAGGATTAAGACACCTCACTCGAACCGATCGAAAAGGGAACCCAGGACACGGTACCTTGTTGTGGAGGGAAGCTCCGGCGGGGGCAGTTGTTCCTGGTGGTGGATGCACGTCGGGTCTTTGCCAAGAGTAGAGATGTTCTCGTTGTCGAAGAAAAGTGAAGTCCGGTGCACCACCAGGGAAGAGACCAGCCGCGGAGTGCTCCGTCACAAGGCACCACCTTTTGGTCACGGTACAGGGGTAGCGGCTATCCGGTTGCTGAGGTGCTCTGCACGGGCAATTCAACCACTGCGTCCTGAGGCGAATAAAAAGCAAAGGGGACTGGTTGTTCCCACCAGTCAGGGGAAGAAACTCTCCAGCAGGGAGATCTCCTCTGTCGTCGGGAAGTGGTGAGTCGGTTCCGCAGGGCTCCACTGGAGGTGTCGTTGTGCAGGTCGGCTCAGCGTTACCCTCGTCGAATTCTTAGGTCCTGTGGTGACTTCTGAAGATCCAGTCCCAAAAGCCCTGCTTTTATGCAGAAAACCCCCATTCATTCAGCCTAGCTGTCAATCAACACATGCTAAGTGGTGAGTGGGGAGGCTCACCACTTGGGCCAATCACTCCAGAGTGCGACCGGAGTTGGAAAGGCAACTCGGTCCAGGGTGCCTAAACCCCCTCCCACACCCCTGTGGTAACCCAGACAGAATGGCACCACTTTGGAGGGTCTCTGTACAGAGCCCGCCAAAAGTGGAACAAAGGGCTCAACCTTTGTTTTAGGAGTCACAGAGACGAACAAAGACGCCATTTTACAAACCGAGTTCTGGCAGAAAATACCATCCGATAAACTTATTTAAGATAAGTAGATCGGTGGTACGTTAGAGATTAACGAGAAAAAGTATCAATCTCCAACAACGGGACAAATCCCATAGGGTTATGTTCGGGGTCGAGCATAACAAGTAGTTTCCACTGCCACCAGCCAAAACTCGACGAGGGGGGATGGGACAGTGCCCCCTCGAATAACAGATCCAGGAGTAATCGAATTACCCCTACTAGTACTTCCACAATAAGATGGTTTGTACTAGTTCTGTTAGTAAATGTAGGTCTTGTAATGCCAATGGTGACTTTACATGCCTGGGGAGACAGTAGTCAGTCCCCGGGTATGGAGTCTATGAGGGGGGTCCGCTAGGACGCCCCAGTGCTACGGCACGTAGGGTGCGGTGTAACACGCATAGAAAAACATATGAGACCCTATGGAGTAAAAGACCCGATAGCCCATAGAACACATTGACATTCGAAGGAATTACACACATACATGTCCAAGAGTGGGAGAAAAAAGAGTCTCACTCTTGGGAGGATAGAAAAAACAACTCCAGAAATCCAGCAGAGCTGCTGGGGGACTCACTAGGTTAGGAAATTCAGCCTAAACAGAGAATTCTCCCTAACACTTGCCCCCCCCAGACTAAGGGACAGGAGGATTTAATCCACTCCTGGATGAATCTCATACCTCTAGTCGATGACATACATTTTGGTGGTGACACCCTGACCTGTGTTCAATGGTGAAATCAAACCCTTGCAGGCAGATCGACCATCTCAATAGTTTTGGGTTTTCACCTTTCATTTCATTAACCATCTCAAGGGTTGGTGGTCAGTCTGAATGACAAAAGTAGAACCATAAAAGTACGGCCTAAACTTCTTCAGAGCCCACACGATAGCAAAGCACTCTCTTTCGATTGTTGCCCACCTTGTTTCAGGATCCTTCAGCTTGCGGCTGATGAAGCAAACGGAGTGCTCCCTACCTTTCCCATCCAGTTGACTGAGTACGGCACCTATTCCTACATTTGAAGCATCTGTCTGCACAATGAAGTGTTGGCGGTAATCAGGAGCTCTGAGTACTGGGGCTTGGCAAAGAGCCTTTTTCAGGTTTTCAAAAGCCTGATTGCACTCCTCGTTCCATCTAACCTTCTTTGGAAACTTGGGCGAGGAGATGACATTCAGTGGAGAAGCTATGGTCCCATAGTTCTCTATGAAATTCCTGTAATACCCAGTGGGGCCTAGGAAGGCTCTCACTTGGGTTTGAGTATTCGGTGTTGTCCAATTTTGCACAGCTTCAATTTTACTGAGCAAAGGCCTTATTTCTCCACCTCCTACCTCATGTCCAAGATAGGCTACCTTACTCTGTCCAATTTGGCATTTACTCACCTTTATGGTCAGATTGGCTCGTCCAAGAGCCTGCAAAACATCTCTCAGGTGGGTTATATGTTCTTCCCAGGAATTGCTGAACACTGCGATGTCATCCAAGTATGCCATGCAGAAGTCCTCCATCCCATTCAGAACCTGGTTTACCATCTGTTGAAACGTAGCAGGTGCATTCTTCAATCCGAAAGGCATTACCTTAAACTGGTATAAGCCAACGGGGGTGGAAAATGCAGTTTTCTCCTTGGCATGGTCTGTCAGGGCTATTTGCCAATAGCCTGACGTCAAGTCAAATGTGCTGAGGAACTTGGCGGCGCCAAGTTTATCCACCAACTCATCTGTTCTTGGCAAAGGGTGGGCATCAGTCTTGGTGACTGCATTAAGAGCTCTATAATCCACGCAGAATCTAAGTTCTTTAAATCCGGCCTTTGGTACTAACACAACTGGGCTAGACCATGGACTAGTAGAGGGCTCTATTACCCTGAGATCAAGCATCTTGCTGACCTCACCTTTGATGTGGGTTCGTACGTTCTCTGACATGCGGTATCCTCTGCTTTTGACTGGCAGACAGTCACCAGTGAGTATGTCGTGCTGGCCCCAAGGGGTCAAGCCTGGTGAAAGCGAGAACAGAGAGGCAAACTGATTCAACAAAGATTGGCACTCCTCTTGTTGCTCGGGTGTCAGATTGGAGGAAGATTTACTCCTTCAATGTTTTCATCTAAAGGTAAGCCTCTGAGGAGATCCGGAAGAGCTTCACTCTCCTCTTCTTCCTCGGATGATGCTAGCAGCAACGCTCCTACATCAGGTCGTGAGACATACGCTTTAAGTCGGTTGGTGTGAAGGACTGTCGGAGCCTCCTTGGGATTGCCCAAGTCCACCAGATAGTTGACCTCTCCGAGTTTACCCACAACTCTGACGGGTCCCATCCACTTGTCTTGCAAGGCCCTCTGCCTTGTTGGGATCATAACGAGAACGAGCTGGTCTTGAGCGAACTCAACCATGTTAGCCTTTTGATCGTGCCAGTGCTTGACCAATGCTTGTCCAGCTTTCAAGTTATCGCTTGCTTCCGTCATCATGTGCGACATTCTCCTCCGGAGACCTATCACGTAGTCAGTCACTCTGACTGGCTTGGGGGAAGGAGCACTCTCCAACCCCTCCTTAATCAGGGCCAATGGACCTCTGACGGGATGACCATAGAGAAGTTTGAAGGGAGAGTAACCTACTCCCTCCTGAGGGACTTCTCTATAAGCAAAGAGAAGGCATGGCAGTAGAAGGTCCCACTTATGCTTAAGGGGTTCTTCTAAAGCACCTATCATGCTCTTCATGGTTCGGTTGAACCGGTCTACCAACCCATTGGTTTGTGGGTGGTACGCTGTTGAGAACTTGTAAGTAACTCCACAGGTTTTCCACATGGCTTTCATGTAGTGGGACATAAAGTTTGACCCCCTGTCAGAGATTACATCCTTAGGAAACCCGACCCTAGTAAAAATACCAAGGAGGGCCTTAGCCACAGCCAGAGCTGTAACAGTCCTCATAGGAATTGCCTCAGGATACCTAGTAGCATGGTCTATTACAACAAGTATAAACCTTTTGCCTGAGGAGGTCGGAGGATCAAGGGGACCAACAATGTCAATCCCTACTCTCTCAAACGGGACTCCCACAACTGGGAGAGGCACTAAAGGTGCCACATTCTTGGAGCCAACCTTACCAGAGGTCTGGCAGGTGTGGCAGCTCCTACAGTGGTTTTCTACTTCAGCCCCCATCTTCAGCCAATAGAAGTAGAGCGAGAGCCTTTCCTTAGTCTTCTTGAAACTCAAGTGACCAGCCAAAGGAATCTCGTGGGCTAACTGCAAGAACTGTGGTCTGTTCTCTTGGGGTACTACAAGTCGTTTGTAGTCTCCAGGTGCAGACTCGGTCGGTTTACTGTAGAAGAGGCCATCTTCCCAGTCAACCTGTGTTTTCCAGGCTCTTGCCCTTCAGCCTGATCTTCTGCCTGGTGGCGAAGACCTTCCAGAGTTGGACATTCTCTCTGTCCCTTACTGAAGTCTGCCCTGCTGGGTCCACCTTCTGCCAGTAAAGACTGCAGCTCAGGATGGTCAACAGGGTCCAGATCTCCAATGAGTTCCTGGCCTTCCATTAGCTCTTCCTCAGAGTCTAATTCTACCACACAGGGTTGTACCTCCCTCTCAGCCTCGGCTGGAGGTGGAGTTACGGGTGTAACTTTGGACAACCGCGGGGAAGTCTGTGTTGGCTGCACTGGAATGCTGGCTGCTGGTTTCGGGATAGAAGTCTTAGGTTTCCCTTTTGCTTCCGATTTCTTGGAGACAGCGGCCGACAATTCCAGTGGAGCAGGAGTGATTTCTTTCTTCGTCATCTCCTGGAGAGTACCGCGCATGGTCCTCTCTCTTGCGGATCTGGTTAGCTCCTGTAACCATTTACTAGGAGGTCTGGGAGTATGCTATACAACTCCGAGAGTTTTCAAATCGTTACCCAACAGTACGCGTCCTGGTACCTCACTCTGTATGCTGACAGGTAACTTCACAGTCATGTCGTTACACTGGATGAGAACTGGTAATTGGGGAAGCATCTGCACAGGCCCTCCAACTAACTTGGTGAGGCGTTTGGGTGCCTTAGCAACATCCTCAGCCTGAAAAAACGATTTATCCACCACAGTTATGCTGGCTCCAGTGTCCCTAATGGCAGGAGTCTCCTGACCATTCACCTGGACACTGTCCTTATAATACTCTTTAGTATTATCGGGATAGAATTATAGACATCTAAGTTCTGTTGTTCCCACAACCCCAGAGATACTAAAGAAACGCTGGCTGAGACTCCAATGGGTTCGTCAGCTAGCAGTAGAAAGTTTCCACTTGCCATTTGGACTTCCTCCTCTGGAGCAAAGGCTAAGGAGACAAGCTGGACCCCTGAAGGTTTACCCTCACATCTGGGACCTCCTTTCACGTGGTCAGTCGAGCCACAAACAAAGCATTTACCGAATGCTTTCTGGAATGGTGGCTTGTTCTGACCTCCTTCCGGTTTGGCACCAGAAGACACACTATTCTGCTGTGGTTTTCCTGGTGGCTTACCCTTCTGGTTTTGTTTGGGGCCCTCTTTGGAATTTGAGTTATTAGAATTCTCTTTTGAGTCTTTTTTAGGCTGCTTTCCCTCATCCTTTTTCTGAGTTGCCCCAGAATCCTTATGAGTAGCCCTGTTGGCAACCCACAAGTCAGCAGCCTTAGCTAGCTTCCGGGAATCCAGTTCCTTCGAATCAGCCAAGTGCTGTCTGAGCTCAGGAGAACAGGCATCATAAATAGACTCCAACATAAAAAGATTCCTCATACCCTCATAAGTGTTCACTTTGTAACCCTTAATCCATCCCTCTAAGTTTTTCAACCCTTCACTCACCCAGGTAGCCCAAGGGGTACCATCATGCTTTTTAAGGGTTCTAAACCTCTTAAGATACTGGGAAGGGGTCTTCCCGAACCTAGCTATCAAAGCTAGTTTCACACTTTTGTAATCCGTCTTATCCGCCTCCCCCAACTCCATTACCACATCAGTCGCAACAGGAGGGAGCCTAGAGAACAACCAGGGAAGTAAATCATTCCCGGTGATGTCCTGGAGCCCATGATTGTACTCAAACAGTTTCAACCAATCCAACACATCCAACCTCGGTTCATACATACCCACTAATTCCTTCGGCATCCGGGGTCTTTTGGGACTGGAGCTCCTAGAGGAACCAGAGGAGAGAGAAGCATTTTCCATAGACAACTTTTTCATCTGTAACTCGTGATTAAGTTCTATTTCCCTGAGTCTCAACTCAGCTTGCTTCTGCTCAGCCTGGGCATTCACCCGTCTGAACGCGAGCTCTTGGTTTTGTTCAGATTGAGCCAAGAACCGTTTGTATTCTAATTTGAGCTTCATTTTTTCAAGTTCAAAATAAGAAGGGTTACTTGTGGGACCTGGTATGGGCCCCGTAGGCACAGCTGGTAAGGCAGGTAGAGGAGCAGGGGAGACAGTTTCGTTAGCCTCTCCTTCCTCTTCAGCCTCTTCATCACTATCATCAGAATTATGATTTAGATCAACACCATCACTGTTATCTACATTTGCTGGAGTAATTGATTCCTCTGAACCAGTACCCAGACTTTGGTTCCCCAGCAATCGCTCTATTAGTTCTAACTTCTTGCCTCTTACAGTAAGATTCTCTTGCCTACAGAGAGCTCGCAAACTCTCAGTATTTTCACCTGACAAGGATTCTTGACTGTAAGTTTCCATCGTAGACATGTTTTTGAAAGTTGCTTTTTAGTGCTAAGTTTTGTGGTTAGTTATCCTAAAGTGTCGAAAAGCACTCTAAACTGTATACTCGATACAAATCCCACCGCTGTACACCAGTGTTAGGCGGAAACCTGTGCAGTTCCCTCTGGGACCACTCCAAAAGATTTAGGACTACAGGTGTTTGGCAGTAAACCCACTTGGTAGCAGTCTGTACCACACATATTCACTGTTGGTAGCTGTGGCTGAGCAGTCAGACTTCTCTCAAGAAGAGTTAAGCAGTATGTGGAGTATACAAAATAGGGCAATTCTTCACAGTAAGACAAGCAAACACTCAACGAGGCTCAGTGTAAAGATATTAAGGTATTTATTTATAACAAAACATCTATCAAAAACACTATGGCACTATCACGGCAAATAAATCAAACACAATTACTCTACGAAGAAGAAACGATCAATCCCCCTAGCAATATTTCAACAAGTCTAGGTTTTACGGGCACCACTTATTTACAGACAGAGGTGTATGCCTCAACCTAGATGGCACTCTAATATTTAGTTAGGATGGGAGAGAAAAATAAGCAGGTTACGAAATAAACACAGTTCAATACTTCACGGGAAAAAATGCAAGGCAAGAAGGCAAGAACCACAATAGATCATAAAGTTCAGAGGCCAGGCCCACTCGGAGAGAGGCAAGGCGATATGTCCCAAAAGTCTCTAGTGGTGGAGCGTTCGAGTCTTTATAGCAAATTGTTATCGGCAGATTGAACCAGTTCAGAACAATACGTGAGAAAGCTTGGAGGCGACCCAACGGAAAGGACAGGATTAAGACACCTCACTCGAACCGATCGAAAAGGGAAGCCAGGCAGACACAGTACCTTGTTGTGGAGGGCAGCTCCGGCGGGGGCAGTTGTTCCTGGTGGTGGATGCACGTCGGGTCTTTGCCAAGAGTAGAGATGTTCTCGTCGTCGAAGAAAAGTGAAGTCCGGTGCACCACCAGGGAAGAGACCAGCCGCGGAGTGCTCCGTCACAAGGCATCACCTTTTGGTCGCGGTACAGGGGTAGTGGCTATCCGGTTGCCGAGGTGCTCTGCACGGGCAATTCGACCACTGCGTCCTGAGGCGAATAAAAAGCAAAGGGGACTGGTTGTTCCCCCCAGTCAGGGGAAGAGACTCTCCGGCAGGGAGATCTCCTCTGTCGTCGGGAAGTGGTGAGTCGGTTCCGCAGGGCTCCACCGGAGGTGTTGTTGTGCAGGTCGGCTCAGCGTTACCCTCGTTGGATTCTTAGGTCCTGTGGCGACTTCTGAAGATCCAGTCCCAAAAGCCCTGCTTTTATGCAGAAAACCCCCATTCATTCAGCCTAGCTGTCAATCAACACATGCTAAGTGGTGAGCGGGGAGGCTCACCACTTGGGCCAATCACTCCAGAGTTCAACCGGATTTGGCAAGGCAACTCGGTCCAGGGTGCCTAAACCCCCTCCCACACCCCTGTGGTAACCCAGACAGAATGGCACCACTTTGGAGGGTCTCTGTACAGAGCCTGCCAAAAGTGGAACAAAGGGCTCAACCTTTGGTTTAGGAGTCACAGAGACGAACACAGACGCCATTTTACAAACCGAGTTCTGGCAGAAAATACCATCCGATAAACTTATTTAAGATAAGTAGATCGGTGGTACGTTAGAGATTAACGAGAAAAAGTATCAATCTCCAACAATGGGACGAATCCCATAGGGTTATGTTCGGGGTCGAACATAACAAGTAGTTTCCACTGCCACCAGCCAAAACTCGATGAGGGGGGACGGGACAGTGCCCCCTCGAATAACAGATCCAGGAGTAATCGAATTACCCCTACTAGTACGTCCACAATAAGATGGTTTGTACTAGTTCTGTTAGTAAATTTAGGTCTAGTAAAGCCTTTGGTGACTTTACATGCCCGGGGAGACAGTAGTCAGTCCCCGGGTATGGAGTCTATGGGGAGGGTCCGCTAGGACGCCCCAGTGCTACGGCACGTAGGGTGCGGTGTAACACACATAGAAAAACATATGAGACCCTATGGAGTAAAAGACCCCATAGCCCATAGAACACATTGACATTCGAAGGAATTACATACATACATGTCCAAGAGTGGGAGAAAAAAGAGTCTCACTCTTGGCAGGATGGAAAAAACAACTCCAGAAATCCAGCAAAGCTGCTGGGGGACTCACTAGGTTAGGAAATTCAGCCTAAACAGAGAATTCTCCCTAACAGACACGGGGCATGAGCGCGGGGTGTGGGGGAACGGGAGGGATAAACAGGGCATTAACGGGGGGTGGTGGGAACAGGTGTCATGATGCCTGCTCCCGGGGAGCCGTTTCAAGCCCGGCGTCCCCAAAAGCGGACATCCAGTCCCCAAGGAAGGACCCAGCAACCCCATATAGGGGCCCTTTGGACAGTGTCCTGGCGCCTATGGCGCCAGGCTCATAAAAGACATCAGTCCTGGCGCCATAGGCGCCAGGCTCATTATGGGAATGCTTGGGTGCACTTACCTGATGCAGACCATGCTGCAGGATCCCTGCCTCCTTGAGGCCTGAAAGGAACTACTTTACCTGTGGGACTAATTTAACATCCGGGCGTGGTCGGAGAAGGATACATACCTGATTGGAGGAAGGATACATACCTGGAACTTCTTCCAAGGCTATTTAAACCCCACCCGAACAGCCACACGTGCTTTGCGTTGTTCTGCATCTAGCAACTGGACGCTCACCGTGTCTGCTCCTGCATCCTGACTTCTGCCACGCCTGCCAGCATCCTGGATCACCTGCAAAGGAAGAGAAGAAGAGAACAGAAGAAGGATAAGTCCTTACCTGCTAAATCCGCGTCCCGGAGACATCTCGCCGACAATCCTGAAAAGGAAGACTTTAATTTAAAAGCTCATCGCGTCGATCGCTGCAGCGCCGCATTCCACTCACCTTTACAGGGCGCCTCCATGTTCAGCAGCGATCATCCGGATTCACAGTCAAACCCCAGCGCCTAGGGAGAAAAAGACCAGAACAAAAGGTGAGAGAGTGAAGGGAATAAGGAAAGCTAAATCTCCATGTTAAGACTTACCTGTTGATTCATTCCCTCTTCATTTCGGGTCCGCGCCGCATCCTGGCATTTCCGGACCCCGGCCCCTAAGGGGAAAAAGAGACATCAGCGTTAATGAGCGAATGAAAAGACATTACCAAAAAACGCTCATTAAAGACTTACCTGATTTCTACAAGGATTTCACCTCTCATCTCGGGTCGGTGCCTGTTCCCCGGCATTCCGTACCCTGGCCCCTATGGGGAAAAAGACACTAGCATTAGTACATTAATGCATGGACACAAGGGGAACCTCTTATCAAAAAAACTTACCTGGAAGCCAAGCAAGTTTGGTTCTCACCAATCCGAAAATCCAGTGAAGTAACTGGAAACCAACGCGCCCCTGCATCTGAAGCAGGATGGAGAGCTCGTCCTTCCAGACACTAAGAAGGATACTTCTGCGAGCCAGACAAGCCAGATTTGGGGGCCCGGTCCAGTCCGTCTTCCGAACCCTGCGCATCACCTTAGAAGAGGTCACAGCAGTGCGAACCAGGCCAGCGCCTCCGTGGAAGTCAGGTGAGCGTAACACAGGGGAGATACGGGGCATGAGCGGGGGGTGAGGGCAAACGGGAGGGAGACTAGGGGCATGAGCAGGGGTGGGGGGTAACAGGGGAGACACTGGGCATGAGCAGGGGGTGGGGGGAACAGGAGGGAGACACAGGTCATGAGCGGGGGGTGGGGGGGAACAGGAGAGACACAGGACATGAGCGGGGGTGGGGTTGATTGGGAGGAAGACACGGGGCATGGGGGGGACAGGGGAGACACAGGGCATGAGCGGGGGGGAACGTGAGGGAGACACTGGGCATGAGCGGGGGTGGGGGTTCACAGGGGAGACACGGGGCATGAGCGGGCAGTGGGGGGGAAAAGGAGGGAGACACGGGGCATGAGCGGGGGGTGGGGGGAAAAGGAGGGAGACACAGGGCATGAGTGGGGGTGGGGGGAACAGGGGAGACACGGGGCATGAGCGGGTTGTGGGGGGGAACAGGGGAGACACGGGGCATGAGCGGGGCGTGTGGGGGAACGGGAGGGATACAAGGGGCATTAACGGGGGGTGGGGGGAACAGGGTAGATACGGGGCATGAGCGGGGGGTGAGGGGAAACGGGAGGGAGACTAGGGGCATGAGTGGGGGTGGGGGGTAACAGGGGAGACATGGGGCATGAGCGGGGGTGGGGGGAACAGGGAAGACACGGGGCATGAGCGGGGTATGGGGGGAATGGGAGGGAGACACGGGGCATGAGCGGGGGTGGGGGGAGCAGGGGAGACATGGGGCATGAGCAGGGGGTGGGGGGAACAGGAGGGAGACACAGGTCATGAGCGGGGGGTCGGGGGAACAGGGTAGACAAGGGACATGAGCGGGGGTGGGGTTGAATGGGAGGGAGACACGGGGCATGAGGGGGGGACAGGGGAGACACGGGGCATGAGCGGGGGGGAACGTGAGGGAGACACTGGGCATGAGCGGGGGTGGGGGTTCACAGGGGAGACACGGGGCATGAGCGGGCAGTGGGGGGGAAAAGGAGGGAGACACGGGCATGAGCGGGGGGTGGGTGGAAAAGGAGGGAGACACAGGGCATGAGTGGCGGGTGGGGGAACAGGGGAGACACGGGGCATGAGCGGGTTGTGGGGGGAACAGGCGAGACAGGGGGCATGAGCAGGGGGTGGGGGAACAGGAGGGAGACACGGACATGAGCAGGGGGGGTAACAGGGGAGACACGGGGCATGAGCGGGGGGTGAGGGGAAACGGGAGGGAGACTAGGTGCATGAGCGGGGGTGGGGGGTAACATGGTTGACATGGGGCATGAGCGGGGGGTGGGGGAACAGGGAGACATGGAGCATGAGCGGGGGATGGGGGGAATGGGAGGGAGACACAGGGCATGAGCGGGGGTGGGGGGGAACAGGGGAGACATGGGGCATGAGCAGGGGGTGGGGGGGAACAGGAGGGAGACACAGGTCATGACCGGGGGGTGGGGGGGAACAGGGGAGACACGGGACATGAGCGGGTGTGGGGGTGAATGGGAGGGAGACACAGGGCATGAGGGGGGACAGGGGAGACACGGGGCATGAGCGGGCGTTGGGGGGGAAAAGGAGGGAGACACGGGGCATGAGTGGGGGGTGGGGGGAACAGGGGAGACACGGGGCATGAGCGGGTTGTGGGGGGAGAACAGGGGAGACATGGGGCATGAGCGGGGGGTGAGGGGAGAACAGGGGAGACATGGGGCATGAGCGGGGGGTGGGGGGGAACAGGAGGGAGACACAGGGCATGAGCGGGGAGTGGGGGGAACAGAGGAGACACGGGACATGAGCAGGGGTGGGGGTGAATGGGAGGGAGACACAGGGCATGACGGGGGACAGGGGAGACATGGGGCATGAGCAGGGGCAGGGGGTTAATGGGAGGGAGACACTGGGCATGAGTAGGGGTGGGGGGTCACAGGGGAGACACGGGGCTTGAGCGGGCCGTGGGGGAGAAAAGGAGGGAGACACGGGGCATGAGTGGGGGTGGAGGAACAGGGGAGACACCGGGCATGAGCAGGGGGTAGGGGGTAACAGGGGAGACACGGGGCATGAGCGGGGGGTGGAGGGGAACAGGGGAGAAACGGACATGAGTCGGGGGTGGGGGTGAACGGGAGGGAGACACGGGGCATGAGCTGGGGGAACATGGAGACACTGGGCATAAGCGGGGGTGGAGGGAACGTGAAGGAGACACGGGGCATGAGCGGGGGGGTCGGGGGAACATCAGGTAGACACGGGGCATGAGTGGGTGTGGGGGGCAATGGGAGGGAGACACGGGGCATGAGCAGGGGGTGGGGGAAACAAGGGAGTCACGGGGCATGAGCGGGGGGTGGGGGCAATGGGAGTTAGACATAGGGCATGAGCGGGGGGTGGGGGGAACAGGGGAGACACGGGGCATGAGCGGGGGGTGGGGGTAACAGGAGGGAGACACAGGGCCTGAGCGGGGAGTGGGGGGAACGGGAGGGCTCCACGGGGCATGAGCAGGGGGGGGAACAGGGAAGACACGGGGCACGAGCGGGGGGTGAGGGGAAAAGAAGGGAGACACAAGGCATGAGCGGGGGTGGGGGGAAAAGGAGGGAGACACGAGGCATGAGCGGGGTGTGGGGGGAAAAGGAGGGAGACACAGGGCATGAGCGGGGGGTGAGGGGGAACAGGAGGGAGACACAGGGCATGAGAGGGGTGGGGGGAATGTCAGGGAGACACAGGGCATGAGCAGGGGTGGGGGGAACGGGAGGGAGACATGGGGCATGAGCGGGCGGGGGGGAACGGGAGGGAGACATGGGGCATGAGCAGGGAGTGGGGGGCAACAGGAGGGATACACAGGGCATAGCGGGGGTGGGGGGGAACGGGAGGGAGACATGGGGCTTGAGCAGGGAGTGGGGGGCAGCGGGAGGGATACACGGGGCATTAACGTGGGGTGGGGGGAACAGGGGAGACACGGGGCATGATCGGGGGTGAGGGGAAATGGGAGGGAGACTAGGGGCATGAGCGGGGGTGGGGGGTAACAGGGGAGACACGGGGCATGAACAGGGGTGGGGGGAACAGGGAAGACACGGGGCATGAGCAGGGGTTCGGGGGGAATGGGAGGGAGACACGGGGCATGAGCGGGGGTGGGGGGAACAGGGGAGACATGGGGCATGAGCAGGGGGTGGGGGGAACAGGAGGGAGACACAGGTCATGAGCGGGGGTGGAGGGGAACAGGGGAGACACGGGACATGAGCGGGGTGGGGTTGAATGGGAGGGAGACACGGGGCATGAGGGGGGACAGGGGAGACACCGGGCAAGAGCGGGGGGGAACGTGAGAGGGAGACACTGGGCATGAGCGGGGGTGGGGGTTCACAGGGGATACACAGGGCATGAGCGGGCAGTGGGGGGAAAAGGAGGGAGACATGGGGCACGAGCGGGGGATGGGGGGAAAAGGAGGGAGACACAGGGCATGAGTGGGGGAACAGGGGAGACACGGGGCATGAGCAGGTTGTGGGGGGGAACAGGGGAGACACAGGGCATGAGCGGGGGGTGGGGGAACAGGAGGGAGACACGGGGCATGAGCGGGGGTTGAGGGGAAACGGCAGGGAGACTAGGGGCATGAGCGGGGGTGGGGGGTAACAGGGGAGACACGGGGCATGAGCGGGGGGAGAGGGGTTGGGGGAACAGGGAAGATACAGGGCATGAGCGGGGGTGGGGGAATGAGAGGGAGACACGGGGCATGAGCGTGGGTGGGGGGAACAGGGGAGACATGGGGCATGAGCAAGGGGTGGGGGGAACAGGAGGGAGACACAGGTCATGAGCGGGGGGTGGGGGGAACAGGGGAGACATGGGACATGAGCGGGGGTGGGGGTGAATGGGAGGGAGACACGGGGCATGAGGGGGGACAGGGGAGACACGGGGCATGAGTGGGGGGAGGGGGAACGGGAGGGAGACACTGGGCATGAGTGGGGGTTCACAGGGGAGACACAGGGCATGAGCGGGTGGTGGGGGGAAAGGAGGGAGACACAGGGCATGAGTGGGGGTGGGGGAAAAGGAGGGAGACATGGGGCATGAGTGGGGGGTGGGGGGAACAAGGGAGACACGGGGCATGAGCGGGGGGTGGGGGAACAGGAGGGCGACACGGGGCATGAGCGGGGGGTGGGCGGTAACAGGGGAGACACAGGACATGAGCCGGGGTAGGGGTGAACAGGAGGGAGACAAGGGCATGAGCTGGGGGAACAGGGGAGACACAGGGCATGAGCCGGGGGGTGGGGGGAACGTCAGGTAGACACGGGGCATGGGCGGGGGTGGGGGGCAATGGGAGGGAGACACGGGGCATGAGCAGGGGATGGGGGGAACAGGGGAGTCACGGGGCATGAGCAGGTGGTGGGGGGCAATGGGAGTTAGACACGGGGCATGAGCGGGGTGGGCGGAACAGGGGAGACACAGGGCATGAGCGGGGGGTGGGGGAGAAAAGGAGGTAGACACGGGGCATGAGCGGGGCATGGGGGAAAAGGAGGGAGACACTGGGCATGAGCGGTGGGTGGGGGGTAACAGGGGAGACATGGGGCATGAGCGGGGGGTGGGGGGGAACAGGGGAGACATGGTGGCATGAGCAGGGGGTTGGGGGAATGGGAGGGAGACACGGGGCATGAGCGGGGGTGGGGGGAACAGGGGAGACACAGTGCATGAGCGGAGAGTGGGGGGAACAGGAGGGAGACACGGGCCTGTACGGAGTGTGGGGGAACAGGGGAGACCTGGGACATGAGTGGGGGATGGGGGTGAACGGGAGGGAGACACGGGGCATGAGGGGGGAAAAGGGGAGACATGGGGCATGAGCGTGGTGTGGAGGGGGAACGGGAGGGAGACACTGGGCATGAACGGGCAGTGGGGGGAAAAGGAGAGAGACACGGGGTATGATCTGGGGGTGGAGGGAAAAGGAGGGAGACACGCGGCTTGAGTGGGGGTGGGGGGAACAGGGGAGACACCTGGCATGAGCGGGGGGTGAGGGGGGAACAGGGGAGACACGGGCCATGAGCGGGGAGTGGGGGGAACAGGAGGGAGACACGGGGCATGAGCGGGGGGTGGGGGGTACAGAAGGGTAACAAGGGGCATGAGCAGGGGGTGGGGGGTAAGAGGGGAGACATGGGGCATGAGTGGGGTGTGGGGCGGAACAGGAGGGAGACACAGGGCATGAGCGGGGGGGTGGGGGGAACAGGGGAGACACAGGGCATGAGCGGGGGTGGGGGGAATGGGAGGGAAACATGGGGCATGAGCGGGGTGTGGGGGGAACAGGAGGGAGACACAGGGCATGAGCGGGGGGTGGGGGTAACAGGGGAGACACGGGGCATGAGTGTGGGGTGGGGCGAAACAGGGGAGACACGGGGAATGAGCAGGGGGTGGGCGGGAACAGGAGGGAGACACAGTGCATTTAGCGGGGGATGGCGGAACAGGAGGGAGACATGGGGCATGAGCGGGGGTGGGGGACCGGGAGAAAGACACAGGGCGTGAGCGGGGGGTGGGGGGTAAAAGGGGAGACATGGGGCATGAGCTGGGGGTGGGGGGAACAGGGGAGTCACGGGGCATGAGCAGGTGGTGGGGGGCAATGGGAGTTAGACACGGGGCATGAGCGGGGTGGGGGGAACAGGGGAGACACAGGGCATGAGCGGGGGGTGGGGGAGAAAAGGAGGTAGACACGGGGCATGAGCGGGGCATGGGGGAAAAGGAGGGAGACACTGGGCATGAGCGGTGGGTGGGGGGTAACAGGGGAGACATGGGGCATGAGCGGGGGGTGGGGGGGAACAGGGGAGACATGGTGGCATGAGCAGGGGGTTGGGGGAATGGGAGGGAGACACGGGGCATGAGCGGGGGTGGGGGGAACAGGGGAGACACAGTGCATGAGCGGAGAGTGGGGGGAACAGGAGGGAGACACGGGCCTGTACGGAGTGTGGGGGAACAGGGGAGACCTGGGACATGAGTGGGGGATGGGGGTGAACGGGAGGGAGACACGGGGCATGAGGGGGGAAAAGGGGAGACATGGGGCATGAGCGTGGTGTGGAGGGGGAACGGGAGGGAGACACTGGGCATGAACGGGCAGTGGGGGGAAAAGGAGAGAGACACGGGGTATGATCGGGGGGTGGAGGGAAAAGGAGGGAGACACGCGGCTTGAGCGGGGGTGGGGGGAACAGGGGAGACACCTGGCATGAGCGGGGGGTGAGGGGGGAACAGGGGAGACACGGGCCATGAGCGGGGAGTGGGGGGAACAGGAGGGAGACACGGGGCATGAGCGGGGGGTGGGGGGTACAGAAGGGTAACAAGGGGCATGAGCAGGGGGTGGGGGTAAGAGGGGAGACATGGGGCATGAGTGGGGTGTGGGGCGGAACAGGAGGGAGACACAGGGCATGAGCGGGGGGGTGGGGGGAACAGGGGAGACACAGGGCATGAGCGGGGGTGGGGGGAATGGGAGGGAAACATGGGGCATGAGCGGGGTGTGGGGGGAACAGGAGGGAGACACAGGGCATGAGCGGGGGGTGGGGGTAACAGGGGAGACACGGGGCATGAGTGTGGGGTGGGGCGAAACAGGGGAGACACGGGGAATGAGCAGGGGGTGGGCGGGAACAGGAGGGAGACACAGTGCATTTAGCGGGGGATGGCGGAACAGGAGGGAGACATGGGGCATGAGCAGGGAGTGGGGGGCAACAGGAGGGATACACAGGGCATAGCGGGGGTGGGGGGGAACGGGAGGGAGACATGGGGCTTGAGCAGGGAGTGGGGGGCAGCGGGAGGGATACACGGGGCATTAACGTGGGGTGGGGGGAACAGGGGAGACACGGGGCATGATCGGGGGTGAGGGGAAACGGGAGGGAGACTAGGGGCATTAGCGGGGGTGGGGGGTAACAGGGGAGACACGGGGCATGAACAGGGGTGGGGGGAACAGGGAAGACACGGGGCATGAGCAGGGGTTCGGGGGGAATGGGAGGGAGACACGGGGCATGAGCGGGGGTGGGGGGAACAGGGGAGACATGGGGCATGAGCAGGGGGTAGGGGGTAACAGGGGAGATACGGGGCATGAGCGGGGGGTGGAGGGGAACAGGGGAGAAACGGACATGAGCCGGGGGTGGGGGTGAACGGGAGGGAGACACGGGGCATGAGCTGGGGGAACAGGCGAGACACTGGGCATAAGCGGGGGGTGGAGGGAACGTGAAGGAGACACGGGGCATGAGCGGGGGGGTCGGGGAACATCAGGTAGACACGGGGCATGAGTGGGTGTGGGGGGCAATGGGAGGGAGACACGGGGCATGAGCAGGGGCTGGGGGAAACAAGGGAGTCACGGGGCATGAGCGGGGGGTGGGGGCAATGGGAGTTAGACATAGGGCATGAGCGGGGGGTGGGGGGAACAGGGGAGACACGGGGCATGAGCGGGGGGTGGGGGTAACAGGAGGGAGACACAGGGCCTGAGTGGGGAGTGGGGGGGAACGGGAGGGCTCCACGGGGCATGAGCAGGGGGGGAACAGGGAAGACACGGGGCACGAGCGGGGGGTGAGGGGAAAAGAAGGGAGACACAAGGCATGAGCGGGGGGTGGGGGGAAAAGGAGGGAGACACGAGGCATGAGCGGGGGGTGGGGGGAAAAGGAGGGAGACACAGGGCATGAGCGGGGGGTGAGGGGGAACAGGAGGGAGACACAGGGCATGAGAGGGGTGGGGGGAATGTCAGGGAGACACAGGGCACGAGCAGGGGTGGGGGGAACGGGAGGGAGACATGGGGCATGAGCGGGCGGGGGGGGAACGGGAGGGAGACATGGGGCATGAGCAGGGAGTGGGGGGCAACAGGAGGGATACACAGGGCATAGCGGGGGTGGGGGGGAACGGGAGGGAGACATGGGGCTTGAGCAGGGAGTGGGGGGCAGCGGGAGGGATACACGGGGCATTAACGTGGGGTGGGGGGAACAGGGGAGACACGGGGCATGATCGGGGGTGAGGGGAAACGGGAGGGAGACTAGGGGCATGAGCGGGGGTGGGGGGTAACAGGGGAGACACGGGGCATGAACAGGGGTGGGGGGAACAGGGAAGACACGGGGCATGAGCAGGGGTTCGGGGGGAATGGGAGGGAGACACGGGGCATGAGCGGGGGTGGGGGGAACAGGGGAGACATGGGGCATGAGCAGGGGGTGGGGGGAACAGGAGGGAGACACAGGTCATGAGCGGGGGTGGAGGGGAACAGGGGAGACACGGGACATGAGCGGGGTGGGGTTGAATGGGAGGGAGACACGGGGCATGAGGGGGGACAGGGGAGACACCGGGCAAGAGCGGGGGGGAACGTGAGAGGGAGACACTGGGCATGAGCGGGGGTGGGGGTTCACAGGGGATACACAGGGCATGAGCGGGCAGTGGGGGGAAAAGGAGGGAGACATGGGGCACGAGCGGGGGATGGGGGGAAAAGGAGGGAGACACAGGGCATGAGTGGGGGGTGGGGGAACAGGGGAGACACGGGGCATGAGCAGGTTGTGGGGGGGAACAGGGGAGACACAGGGCATGAGCGGGGGGTGGGGGAACAGGAGGGAGACACGGGGCATGAGCGGGGGTTGAGGGGAAACGGCAGGGAGACTAGGGGCATGAGCGGGGGTGGGGGGTAACAGGGGAGACACGGGGCATGAGCGGGGGGAGAGGGGTTGGGGGGAACAGGGAAGACACAGGGCATGAGCGGGGGGTGGGGGAATGGGAGGGAGACACGGGGCATGAGCGTGGGTGGGGGGAACAGGGGAGACATGGGGCATGAGCAAAGGGTGGGGGGAACAGGAGGGAGACACAGGTCATGAGCGGGGGGTGGGGGGAACAGGGGAGACATGGGACATGAGCGGGGGTGGGGGTGAATGGGAGGGAGACAAGGGGCATGAGGGGGACAGGGGAGACACGGGGCATGAGTGGGGGGAGGGGGAACGGGAGGGAGACACTGGGCATGAGCGGGGGTTCACAGGGGAGACACAGGGCATGAGCGGGTGGTGGGGGGAAAGGAGGGAGACACAGGGCATGAGTGGGGGTGGGGGGAAAAGGAGGGAGACATGGGGCATGAGTGGGGGGTGGGGGGAACAGGGGAGACACGGGGCATGAGCGGGGGGTGGGGGAACAGGAGGGCGACACGGGGCATGAGCGGGGGGTGGGCGGTAACAGGGGAGACACAGGACATGAGCCGGGGTAGGGGTGAACAGGAGGGAGACAAGGGCATGAGCTGGGGGAACAGGGGAGACACGGGGCATGAGCGGGGAGGTGGGGGGAACGTCAGGTAGACACGGGGCATGGGCGGGGGTGGGGGGCAATGGGAGGGAGACACGGGGCATGAGCAGGGGATGGGGGGAACAGGGGAGTCACGGGGCATGAGCAGGTGGTGGGGGGCAATGGGAGTTAGACACGGGGCATGAGCGGGGTGGGGGGAACAGGGGAGACACAGGGCATGAGCGGGGGGTGGGGGAGAAAAGGAGGTAGACACGGGGCATGAGCGGGGCATGGGGGAAAAGGAGGGAGACACTGGGCATGAGCGGTGGGTGGGGGGTAACAGGGGAGACATGGGGCATGAGCGGGGGGTGGGGGGGAACAGGGGAGACATGGTGGCATGAGCAGGGGGTTGGGGGAATGGGAGGGAGACACGGGGCATGAGCGGGGGTGGGGGGAACAGGGGAGACACAGTGCATGAGCGGAGAGTGGGGGGAACAGGAGGGAGACACGGGCCTGTACGGAGTGTGGGGGAACAGGGGAGACCTGGGACATGAGTGGGGGATGGGGGTGAACGGGAGGGAGACACGGGGCATGAGGGGGGAAAAGGGGAGACATGGGGCATGAGCGTGGTGTGGAGGGGGAACGGGAGGGAGACACTGGGCATGAACGGGCAGTGGAGGGAAAAGGAGAGAGACACGGGGTATGATCGGGGGGTGGAGGGAAAAGGAGGGAGACACGCGGCTTGAGCGGGGGTGGGGGGAACAGGGGAGACACCTGGCATGAGAGGGGGGTGAGGGGGGAACAGGGGAGACACGGGCCATGAGCGGGGAGTGGGGGGAACAGGAGGGAGACACGGGGCATGAGCGGGGGGTGGGGGGTACAGAAGGGTAACAAGGGGCATGAGCAGGGGGTGGGGGGTAAGAGGGGAGACATGGGGCATGAGTCGGGTGTGGGGCGGAACAGGAGGGAGACACAGGGCATGAGCGGGGGGGTCTGGGGAACAGGGGAGACACAGGGCATGAGCGGGGGTGGGGGGAATGGGAGGGAAACATGGGGCATGAGCGGGGTGTGGGGGGAACAGGAGGGAGACACAGGGCATGAGCGGGGGGTGGGGGTAACAGGGGAGACACGGGGCATGAGTGTGGGGTGGGGCGAAACAGGGGAGACACGGGGAATGAGCAGGGGGTGGGCGGGAACAGGAGGGAGACACAGTGCATTTAGCGGGGGATGGCGGAACAGGAGGGAGACATGGGGCATGAGCGGGGGTGGGGGACCGGGAGAAAGACACAGGGCGTGAGCGGGGGGTGGGGGGTAAAAGGGGAGACATGGGGCATGAGCTGGGGGTGGGGGGAACAGGGGAGTCACGGGGCATGAGCAGGTGGTGGGGGGCAATGGGAGTTAGACACGGGGCATGAGCGGGGTGGGGGAACAGGGGAGACACAGGGCATGAGCGGGGGGTGGGGGAGAAAAGGAGGTAGACACGGGGCATGAGCGGGGCATGGGGGAAAAGGAGGGAGACACTGGGCATGAGCGGTGGGTGGGGGGTAACAGGGGAGACATGGGGCATGAGCGGGGGGTGGGGGGGAACAGGGGAGACATGGTGGCATGAGCAGGGGGTTGGGGGAATGGGAGGGAGACACGGGGCATGAGCGGGGGTGGGGGGAACAGGGGAGACACAGTGCATGAGCGGAGAGTGGGGGGAACAGGAGGGAGACACGGGCCTGTACGGAGTGTGGGGGAACAGGGGAGACCTGGGACATGAGTGGGGGATGGGGGTGAACGGGAGGGAGACACGGGGCATGAGGGGGGGAAAAGGGGAGACATGGGGCATGAGCGTGGTGTGGAGGGGGAACGGGAGGGAGACACTGGGCATGAACGGGCAGTGGGGGGAAAAGGAGAGAGACACGGGGTATGATCGGGGGATGGAGGGAAAAGGAGGGAGACACGCGGCTTGAGCGGGGGTGGGGGGAACAGGGGAGACACCTGGCATGAGCGGGGGGTGAGGGGGGAACAGGGGAGACACGGGCCATGAGCGGGGAGTGGGGGGAACAGGAGGGAGACACGGGGCATGAGCGGGGGGTGGGGGGTACAGAAGGGTAACAAGGGGCATGAGCAGGGGGTGGGGGGTAAGAGGGGAGACATGGGGCATGAGTGGGGTGTGGGGCGGAACAGGAGGGAGACACAGGGCATGAGCGGGGGGTGGGGGGAACAGGGGAGACACGGGGCATGAGTGTGGGGTGGGGCGAAACAGGGGAGACACGGGGAATGAGCAGGGGGTGGGCGGGAACAGGAGGGAGACACAGTGCATTTAGCGGGGGATGGCGGAACAGGAGGGAGACATGGGGCATGAGCGGGGGTGGGGGACCGGGAGAAAGACACAGGGCGTGAGCGGGGGGTGGGGGGTAAAAGGGGAGACATGGGGCATGAGCTGGGGGTGGGGGGGAACAGGGGAAACACGGAGCATGAGCGTGGGGTGGGGGAACAGGGGACACATGGGGCATGAGCGGGGGTGGGGGAATGGGAGGAAGACAAGGGCATGAGATTACTGTGCAGGCGGCAGATACCGCTCCTCGGTCCTCCACCGACCACCGTGTGGCAATGGCGTGAGCGGGAGGTGGAGGAACAGAAGAGAGACACGGGGCATGAGCGGGGTTGGGGGGACAGGAAAGAGACACAGGGCATGAGAGGGGGTGGGGGGACAGGAGGGAGACACAGGGCATGAGCGGGGGGGTGGGGGAACGGGAGGAAGACACGGGCATGAGCGGGGTGAGGGAGCGGGAGGAAGACACGGGGCATGAGCTTACTATGCAGGTGGCAGATCCCACTCCTCGGCTCTCATGCAAACGATAAACAAAGATGGCAGGCGTCTTTCAAAATACGATGCACTGCACGCTTCACCGCAGCCAATGGGAGAGCATGTCACATGTCCGCGGACATCACGCAAGTCGCTTGCCCAATCCCTGTCCTGTCCGCGGAGCGAACAGGGAAGTGTGTCCGCATTACGGACACAGGTATCACTAAATTTTGTTCACTTACATTTTTGACATTTAAAAAAAAACTACTGGACGGATTTACACCAATTTAAAGAAACACGCTTTCGGGACCAAGCTGCCGCTCCTGCCACAATTTGGTGTAAATCCGTCCAGCATTTTGGGCTGTAGGCGTGAGCAAAGTTTTTTCCCATTATGTCTATGGGAAAAAAGAAGTTTTGGGACCCCCCCTATAACTTTGCCTCCCCTGGACCAAACTTCACCGAACTTTGCAAAACATTTCAGAGTGGGCCATATACTTTTTTTGCAAATTTTGGTGAGGATTCGTCCAGGGGGAGCGAAGTTATAAGCCGCCCAAAAAGTGCTCTTCCTATGGAAACAGCAACTTAACCATAACTACATGGCCACTACCATGGCCATGTAATATATATATTCTTCTAGCTTATTTATATTGAATTCATGCTCTCTGTGAGATCCTGTCAGAGGGATGACACTTTGAATGTCATCCGCAAAATTATTAAAAGCTACACCATTCAGCTCAAAAAAGGGCACCATAAAAATATTACAGAGAGAAGGTGACACAGCACTCTGGGGGACGCCATAGGCCAGAAGAGCTGGCATCGTCTCACCACTATCTACTCTACACAGCCTGTCACTCAGAAAGGAGGTAATCCACTGAGCGGTTTGCCACTTCCTTCAACCTAGTGAACAGAATGGAATGATCAACTAAATCTAAAGCTGTGGATAAATCGAACAGCATGAGTAGCAAGGCTGGCCTTTATCCATGGACTCGAGTATCTTAGATTTTAGTTCCAAAAGCGCTGTTTCTGTCCCATGCCCCTGTCTAAAACCAGATTGGCATTTGTTTAGGATCTGGTGTCTATTCAAATGTGCAGAAATGTTGAACATAGGCCACACCATCCAGGATTTTTAGAAAGGCATGGTGTAGTAGTCTGTAGCTGTTTTCAGGCATAATCCTGGTTTCTTTAGAAGGGGAGTTATCCAGGCCTTCTTTATCCCCACTGGGACATGGTTTTCCAGAAAGGATGCATTCACAAATTTGCATAAGGCATTAATTAACGTGGGAGAGCAGGATTTTATCATCATTGCTGAGCAGGGATAACCCTTACATATCGGAGTTTTAAGATGCTCAATAACATTGGCCAGTTCCGTCTTGGATATTGGGAAGAAATTAAACAGGTGCAGTGAGTCTGGCTCTCCACGTGTCTCTAATTCCCCAACACCCATTCGCATGTTTAAAATTTAGTTTTTTAAATTCAACATTTTTTTTTGATTGCCTCCAGTTTGCCCATCCTGGATTGATGCACCCCAAGCAGCATCTTTCAGCGAGATGTCATTATTTTGTTCATATGGAGTTTCCAGTTTTGTTTAGAATTTTAAAGAGTTATTTAACTTCTGAGTTACAGTTGGCTAGACTATTGTTAAGCCTATCTTTTTTTTCTGGCAATAATTGCAATTGTATATTCCTTTGACGCTAGTTTATATGCTTCCAAGCTAATATTATCCTGAGTTGACCTCGAGAAGTGGACATATCTAATTTTAGCCGTTTTAAGTTTCTGCAATTCAGAATTTAACCATAAAATATTTTCCTGTGTGTGCGATAGCTGTTTCGTTTTTAAAGGTGCTAAAGTTTAAGTCATTTTCTGAAAAGAGTATAGGAAAAGATGTGTCATATCTTCTACTGTTTCTTATTTTATAATTTCTAAAACCAAAATGGAAAGCCATGATTTAAGAGCCTCAAGAGTAAGTTTCTTTAGTTTCTAGCTAAGACTGAATATTTTCCTTTCCCATTACTTTCAAGGACAGGATAAAACTTGAAGATACTGATTTAAATGTTATAGGTAGCAACCCAATTTAAGGTATGCACCTTAAAATACATGGATTTTCTAATAGTTTACTCAAAGTCAAGATGGCTCAGTGCATTTTCCAGGACATTAGCTATTGTATCCGCTTCACACCCTAACCAAAACTTTAAATCGCCCAGAACTACAAATTTAGTGTTGGGTAGGGATAATAAGAAATTAGTCGGTAGATCAGGGAAGTCAGACCCTAGAGCAGGTGATCTAAAGAATAATAACATTATTGGTCGCTTCTGCATTAATACCAATTTTCACTAGCTTCAATTCAGTTCTCGCAATATCTTGGCTGTTTACCTCCCAGATTTCCAGATTTGATTTAAACATTAGGGCTCCCCCGCCCCCTTCCTTCCAGTCTGTCTTGTCACATCATACTATCATACTATAGCCCTCTGGGACAGCTAGCCCCAATGTGGGACCTGCTGCATCATAATACCAGCTTTTTATGAGCACACAAAGGTCAATGTTGCACTCCATAATGTAGGTAGCAACTTCCAAGGCATGCTTGATTAATGATCTGGTTTTCAGAAGCACAATTCTTAATGCTAGTATGGGCTGTTTAACTAGACCCGCAGTGTGGCTAATAGGGGCGGGCGGATTTGATTCAGCCCGCTGGGCCACTCCTGCAGTTCCATTTTATTCCTCTAGTTACAATTGCTGCACAATCTGAACTCTCTGCGAACCCTGTGAAACCTGCGTACTGACAAGAATAATAACACTGGCATTGATATCCAAGTTCTCCTCCCCACTCAAAATTACAGGGCTCATATACCATATGAGGGATTAGTTCAGCCGGCTCATGACTAATCAAAGTGTTAGTGCACCTACGAAATGGAGCTGCAGGATGAGTGCAACATGGCATAGTGGCTGCACTCCTGAGTGGAATAGGGATGGGACTTTCCTTCCTGCGCGGGCTCCTGCGAAGCCTGTTGGCATCCAAACCAGACCTAGCAGCGTTAATAGCCACCATTACCTCTGTGGTACCCATTGTGAGACTTGGAGATAGTCAAGAAAATGACCCACCTCCGCCCCGATCCTTCACGGACTGCTTGGCCCTCTCACGCCTGTTTTGTGATAATGGGATCCAAACTACAATCTTAAGTTCAGATAGCAAGCAAGGCACTTGGGGGCAACACTAGCATTTGTATGTAATAAAGTACGGCGAGTGGACAAAAAGTAACACAAAGAAGCTAGGCAAGGCTCCTTCTGGCTAAAATCGAATAGTTACTTAAAGCAGAGAGCACTAATCATTTCAAATCTATTAAAATGCTAAGATGCTAAAATGTGTCAACAAAGTAGAGACCTCATCTGTCACTGCACCACCCAAGCCCTTTGTTAGTCATTGGCAGCATATTTCACCAACAACACCCTGGACATCTTTTCCTCTCTCACTCCTTCACGCGCCTGTGCACCAGCACCCTCTGAGCCCCCTCCGGCCTCTCACACTCTTCCCCCTCTTCCCTTTCCTGCTTTTTCCCAAGTCACACCTGAGGAGGTCACTATGCCAGTCCAGTCTATGAAAGTCTCTTCCTAATGGTTGGATCCATGCCCTTCCTAAAGTATCAAGGAACAATATTGACACTCTAGCTCCAACCTTGGTGGACCTCTGCAACCTCTCCTTTGCCTTAGAATTTTCCCCTCCTCTCTCAAAAACTCTGGTGTGTCCACTACTCAAAAAACCTTCTGCCGACCCTTCTATCCCAGCAAACTATTGCCCGATTTCTATCACTCCCTTCCTGGGCAAACTACTGGAGAAGTTGGCTATCTCTCAGCTTACTCCCCACACTGAATCTGTTGGGGCTTCAGATCATCCAGAGGCACGGAAACTGCTCTCCTGAACACCTGTGAATACCTGCTTTAATAATCTTACTACAAACTCTCCTTTTGTCCTCATTCTCCATGACCTCTCCTCCGCATTCGACACAGTAAATCATAACACCCTGATCGATAGCCTCTGTGATACCCTGGGTATCACTGATCAGGCCCTGGCGTGGCTTACCTCCTCTCTCTCCGACCAAACATCCCAGGTGGAACTAGGGCACTTTCTCTCTGCAATCACTCTCTCTACTTGCAGGGTTCCCTCAGGGCTCTAACCTATCCCCTGGTTTTTCAATATCTACATGGACGCCTTGGCCCAAAGGATCTCTTCCTTTACTTCCAACTTTTCAGTGTTAGGCGCATGACACTCGGCTCTACTTCAAGCTACACTCAACCTATTCTTCCGTCTCGATCATTCATGACTGTTCGCAATTCAGTCCTGCTCTGCAGCTAACAACCTCTGCCTTAATGCCAGGAAGACCCCTGCTACCATTTCGCTCTCGCACTTTGGCTGGCCTCACTTGGCCCTGTGCCCACACCCACTAGTGAGGCAAAAAATCAGGGGGTCATTTTCGATTCCACTCTGTCCTTCTCCTCACACATCTCAGACATATCCAAGAAATCTCACTACCAGCTGCACCTCCTCTGAGGTATCCTACCTTTTTTCACTTTCCCCCCGAGACTCACTTTCTCCAGAGCTCTGGTTCTCTCTAGACGCGACTACTGTAACAGTCTTTCTCAATCTCTCTACTTCTACAATCTGACTTTTACAACTCATCCAGAACAGAACCGTAAAACTTATCCAGGCACTGCATCTCTCCGGCACTTGTTAAGGATTCTAATGGGGCGTTGCACACCAGACCAGAATTAAGATTGAGATGGCACCCAACCCGTCTCACACCCCCTTTTACAAGTACCCTGGGCCACAAAGACCCATGAACCAGGCCGGTGGGTGTTAACACAATATTTATTTATTTTAAAATCCAATTTAAATCACACAAATGTAATATTGGGCAGCAATCACCAGTGGGGGTATAATTACACGGTAAAGTGATGGAATGCAATTAGTTAGACCTTTTCATGTAAGATAAACACTACACAATTGAAAGGAAGCTAAATTAACCTTTGAGTGGATTTTTAAACGGTATCACAGTTAATCATTCCCCCTGAAACGCTCCCTCAAAACCCTATTAATCAAACTTTGCGCTGGATGGGGAGATGTAGCAAGGAGTCAGGTACACTATGCAACAATCGGAACTAAAATCTGACTTACCCCCACTGAATAGGATTTAGCTACCCTGAAAACTGAGCCAAACAGCCAGCGAAATTACTAAATGGTTATTTTACATGTGCGGTTCAATGGATGAGGGGGAAATGAGTATAACAGTATCAGAGATGTAAGAACACTAGCAAACTACAAAGCAATGTCCTAACAACAGGCATACAGTTTCGAAAATCGACTTGGGAAGGAAAAGAGTACAGCCAAATCACACGTGGAGAAATTGCATTTTCTTATTTTCATGGGTTTAAATGTCAAAACAGCTTGAAAAACGGGTTCAACAGACAAAATCGGAATGCGTGTTTTATGCTAAGGAACAGATACCCATCACAGGAATAATAAGAAAGTGAAAGGGGAACTCTAAATGAATGACAGTATGAGATTCTCAACGGGAAAGGAAATTCTGTTATTGAAAGTGAAAGCAGTTGACAGGCAAAATCGGTTTGGAAAGGAAATTACAACTATATTTCACAGCTAGATTATCAAGAGGAGAAACACTGGCCGGAGGAAAGGTCAAGCTGCAGTCTTGACCCCCTTCCCGCCGTCCAACTCCTTATGAGGGAATTCATTTGTTTATTACAAATATTACTAAGGATTTATGCAATAGACTATAAGAATGGGGAAAAATTACGCTAACACTTGGAAATCAAGGAACAGGATACACAGAGGGTTCTGATCATTTTAAAGAGTTACTAGGGTACTTTTAGGATTACTTATAGGGTTAGAACAAAGGGCAAGGTATCAAAATGGGGTATCCTATGTTTTGCTATGGGATGGTGTGATACTTACAATAAGCACTTAAATATCGAAGTCTGGACCGCCAACTAGGTATCGGAACAGCGTGGTAAGGGTCTGGTCATGGCACAGCAGCATATCAGCTGGAAAAAGCAGGTAGCAGGGCAAGCAGGTAGCGCTGGATAATCCCAATGAGGATTCGACCACCTTTGCCCTTTTTCCCTGAATTAGTGGGATAGTTGTGTGGTTTAATTCTGAAGGGTGGTTGTGCCGGATAGGAGGGTCTGGAACAGCTATCTCTTTCTTGGCAGTGGAATCTGGAATCTGCAGGGTGAGTATGAAATTTCTGGATCTCTGGATATGCTAATGCTGGAAATCAGAAGAGTCAGTCCTTTGTCTCTCTGAGCCACCACCTTTTATAAGGAGGATGACAAAACAGGATTACACAATAGGGGCAGACTTTGGCTGGAAATGGCTATAACAACTGGATTGTTCAGGGGTGGCTGTCACCACCTTCCTGTCGGCCGCTTGGACTTCAGGGACATGACATCAGTTTTATGGTGAGTGCTTACAATCCACATGGCCCTCTGACAGTTATTTTTGCCAAAATCATTCATGACATAATTTGCAAATGTTCACAGTGGTGACCCTTTTTTACAATTCACATAGGCAAAGGCCATATTTTACACAGATCCTGGCATTCCAATTCCCAAGTTTCTATGATGTTGTTTAGTCGTTCTAATAATATTTCGTAATTTCGAGTGGGAACCATTTCACCTAAAATTCTACAATTTTACATATGTGTACATATTATCAGAACATGTTTGCATTCATTTCCAAAGTTGTACCATATATACTTGTCCCATAAATTAGATTTTCCTGTTGTTTGTGTCCCCAACATGCTCGGGAAAGCTACAATGTCTTATTTTACTGCCACAGAAAATACATTCAAACTGTTAAAGTTTCACATTACTGTGTTTTCAGGTTGCAGAGATAAAGGTCTTAACGTTTATTAAATAAGAAAAGTATTTTGACCCATGTGGGCCGGCTTTGTCCCAAAGAGGGGCAGTCTTTCCAGCTCCCAAGCCAAATTTCTCTCTCTCTACCAATTGTTACCCAATTGGTAGAGATCTTGGTTGTGTTGATGGTACACGGAGGTCGGCATTTCATGACTATTTTCTCTGTCATTATTCTGGAGAGTTATAGGAGACCAGCTGCAGTCAGCCATAAACTGTTGAGACTCTCTGAAATGTTTTTCTTCCAGAGCGGAGCACAGGCGGAGAGCTTCAGGAGTTTGAGCCTGCTGCAGGTGATTTAGGAGTCATTGGTGATGTTGCTTATCAGAGTAGGAAGTGTACTGACGCATTCCGTTTGCCAGCATCATAAGGTATTAGGAACTGTAGAGTAAACCTTCAGTCTGGTCTTCAGGATCGGGGGAAATCTGTGATGTCACCTGTTATATGGTTGATGAACTGGAGGGGAACAGTGCTGGGGTCGTGATATCTATTATGGACTGTACTTTTGAATTCCCATTCCTCCAGAATAAACATAAGTGCCTTCTTGTATCGTGCTTCATGCAGGAGCTGGTTTCGAACCAAGGTTGCTCAACAGTCTCTTGTCCTCAAGACACGCACTTTGGACCTGAGCCATTCTTCCAGCCACAGTGCACCTGATAAATGTATTATTACTGGGGGATACATTGTGGTTTGAGGAAATTGTTAATAGTTATAATATCTGGCAATTTGTTCAGCTGGTTTTCATCAGGTTTTTGGGATAACAGGGTATTGTTTAACTGCAAGGAAATCCTAGACAATCGTAAATCGACATTTGGAAGCGTTTGGTGTTTGGGTTGTAAGTGGCTTGGATGTGAATTGGAAATGCACCAGGTGGGTTTGAACTGTCGACATTGCTAATTATTGTCAGTCAGTCAGTCCAGGAAGAAAGCAATTAGGAATGATCCTGAGGGCAACTGTGTCATCTCCATATTTGGTATGCACGTGTTTTATCAAAAAATTGCATAGAACATAACCAGGAAGCAATGTCTCTTGGGAAATTATGAGTCTCACATTTGGAAAACCATCACAAAAAAGTGTCTGTAATATAGATGGTCAAAGCACGTACAGTGAGTCTAGATACTGCAGGAACAATATGAAAATCGCTGTTTTTAGGAACTTCTCTACCAAAATATGGAATCTTTTGAAAACTGAAATGAGTCACCCACTAACACTGGCATGGGTGAGAGAAACATGTGAGCATTTGAAGAGAGCCATGAATCCATTGGACGTCACTGCACTGTTTATTGCAAAAAAGGCTATAATTCACAAAGCTGAATTGCACATGTTTATGCATACATGCTCGCAAACGTAAATGTAAATAATTCAATAATCGGAACATGTGTGCGGGTGTGTGTGTCAAACAGCCTTGTCATTTGCGGATCTTACCATGTAGCTTGCGAGGAAAGGATTTAGGGAGTTTGTATCACTTGCATGTGCACATCCCATAGTCACAGTGGCATCCACACTAATATGTGAACAAATTCCCTTTATATGTTCTCTGCCTGCTCAAAACACCTCCTTGTTTCCTCATGGGCACTTTGACATGCATTAGGTGACTGTATTGGTATGAATGCAGAGCTCAGCTAAGGAAATAACAGCTGGAATTGCATTTGTTTTTATTGAATGTATCTAAGTTTCTTGATCAGCCAAAATTAGAAATACATTCATGGAGTGAAATCTAGCAAAGGCACCCCTTCCTCTAGTGCTAAACTGGGAGTTGGTGTACCGCCTTGAAACTGCCTTTTATCAGGTTGCTCTATTTCAAGAGATGTATTCTATACCTAGTATCCTAAACATCCGATGCTAATAACCCAATTTGATCAGTACTTTGAATGTTGGCATTGATCTTCTCCCGCAGATCACTGCACCTGTTCAGTTTCTAATGTCAGTCCTTAATGAATCTAGGCTGTGCAGACTTACATTCTATATGTCTTTGATTAGATCACCCAAGCAAGTTCATTGTCAATCTGCATTGGGATCATGCACACTGTGTAGCCCGGATCAGGTGCACAGAACTGTACACAGACACTACCACTGTTTATGTAGATAATCAATAAGGGTAACCATCTTTTCTTAGAGCTGCCTATGTAGTTTATGAGAGTACCCCCAGCATACTTCATGAGGATATTACTGCTGTGGTATCACTCTGATGTTCTGTGACCAAACAAAGGAACAATGATAAAAGTTCCTTTATGAGATCAAGGAAGTCCTCTGTGACTTGCATTGTCCCTTTATATGTACAGTAGGGTCTGTGTTTTTTTCTTACATTCCCTGGCTCTGACTTAACTTAATGTATTGTAGGAGCTCTTCCAGTTTCTGATACATGAAATCAGTGTAACATCTCATTGGATGATAATAATTAAAATATGGCTTAATAACCCCCCCCCTTCCAAGGGCTGTACCGGTGGGTTATCGGCCCAAACGAAGCGAGGACGGATGTCCAAGGCTCCGGGCAGTAACCCCCGTTCCAGCACTTGGAACGGGAGTATTAAGGCTTTTAGCACCCCGGGTTGCCAAAGCAGTAACCCAGAGTGCTGAATAAAAAAGTATTTTGTTCGTCCCTTTGAAGGAAGGAAAACACTTTGCCAAGATGGCTGCCAGGGAAAGGGAAGGCGGGCTCCGTACAGAGCTCCTCTTCCCTTTCTAGGACGGCCTGCGGGAGCCGTGCGGGAAGGGGTGGCTGCAGTGGAGCGTGCCACTGCAGAATTAAGGTAAGTGGAGGGGGGGTGGGAAGGGAAAAAAGGGGCGGAGGGTCAGGGGAAGATTGTTAGACAGTATGGAATGCATTCCTAGGCACCTGATTGGCTGGCTCCCCCACCAGGGTGCTAATAATAATAATATTAGTAATAATAATAATAAGCAGCATAATACGCAGCTTCTAATGCACTTTAATAAAACACATCTGAAAAACGTTTTTGTGTTGTGCTGTAAAATAAGGAACAACATTCAGATGCTTGTGTTTGCATGTATGAAACTCGTGCAATGCACAAAATCAGCATGCTACCTTAACGAGCACCTTATACATTTTTGGTTGTAAAGTGTCGCATAAATCTGTTTTACAAGAAAGGAATTCGTGAAGGTAGTCAGGTTTTGATGAAGTGCTGCAGTAGCAGCTGGTATGGTGCTCGGCGCAGGCTCAAGCAGCAGGCATTCCGACGTCACCAATGAAGCATAATGATTTATTACAGAGCAGTAGTGATGCGACTGTCTTATTGCAGGTCCGTACTGGCTTCACAACTAGCCTATAATGGGATCAATATTTACAGACTTTTATACTGGTATTCCAGGCTGCCCCCAATCGTAAGGGAATAACCAATCTGGGTATGAAGAGACAGAACAGAGGCTTTGCTGATTGCAATGCATCAAACATATGCAAGTGCTGCATTCTCATAACCTCTCTTTAACTCTCTGCTGCCCCCACCCTGCTTGAGAGCAGAAGCCTGAACAGCCTGACTTTCCCTATTGCAATGTTTTCATTCTACTTAATGGTGTATTGATCAACTTTGCTTTCCTTTAATCCTCTGACAAGACACAGCCATGCTGTTCGGATTGAGCCCCGGGAGACGCCTGTCGTTCCACTGCATCTGAGACTGTCACGACCTCAATAATTCATCTACAATCCCCTTCAGTGTCCCATATCGCCCAGGGTTCACTCCTTCCCAATTCTCTATGTCCTTACCCACATTTTACCGGGTCGTATCGAGACAGAGAGCTATGTTTGGGGCTTGAACGTTAGGGTGAGGACTTGGTAAGCAAAAGCGATTGAACGAGGTTGGAAGAAACTGTCACAGGCTTAACACTTTCCTTGAGGATTAATAGTGGTGCACCTTTTAAACCAAGATTTGCCTTCACTAAACCAAGCTAACGTGTTGTCAACAGCCCCAACCAGAATCGATTCTGCAATGAACAAATGCTGTTAGTTGGAGATTTGGACCATAAAATGATACCCTCTTCCATCATCAAAAGAAAAATGGATTCCCATAGTCCAGAAGAATATCAGGGGGAAAAAAACAGCTGCTGCTGTCTGTGTAATGCAGCAATCAGATTTGAAACCAAGATTTCAAAACGGATGTCCACTGCTTCATGGAGAAAGACTCTGGCTGTCACAGGCATGAAATGTGTATGTACTTTGTAAAGTCAGTTCTCTTCCCCTATCTAAAGTCTTAGTTCTCTCTCTGTCGTTGTTTTCCTGATTCCTTCTTGTCTTTTGTTGTTTTGTCTTGGCTATCAAGAGGTGAATCAAGCCAACACGTGTGTTGTATCTACAATGTGTGAATGCGTGTATTTCCACTCACTTTCGCAAATCGTGCATTGCTCTTACACCTGCTATGTGGGGAAATTGTATTTCATTGATGTAGATTCTCAGAATTAAGGTGTTTGTATTTGGCAGTGTTGATGCTTCAGATCTTCTTATTGATTTATTGGTGTTTTGCAAGGCACCAACTGAAAGCACTGTCACTTTATAGCCCCCCAACGCAGGGAACACGGGATACAGACAGCTGATGCTTTACAGGCTTTGGAACATTCTAGACCAGCTCCGAAGAACGTTGGTGGGACAGGAGAAGTGAAGTGACAGAGTGAGCGCAAACTCATGGTTAACTGCACGAGGACAAGGAAACGGAAGTGGCAAAGTAAATACTGCAAATGGAAGACTTCAGGTACAAGGGGGCTGTAATGGAGGCCGGGTGGGAGGGGCATCTGTTCATCATGTGGATGGAAAAGGTCAGACCCACCAGAAAGGCAATCAGAGCAGGGGCCAATCTGAGGACACTATGGAGCGGGAACCATGTGGCTGCTCCTCACATCTCAAGTGTTGTGACACCCGACCTCTTCTTCCTGAATGTCACTGCCACAAGCGCTTTGGAGCAAGTGTGCCGAAAAAACCTCTGGATGGAACGGCATTTTTGGATTGCGTAAACAGGCCCAAAGTCTCATTAGGTTTACTGTATTTGACAAAGGTCTCTGAAGGATAGCTCAGGGGCAACGTGCTCGCCTTGGAAGCAAGACAATACAGAGCAACACAGGTTCGATCCCCTGGTCCGTGCTTAGAAACCTCTGGGTATTAAGCCCGTTATAAATAACCTATCATCAACGAGTCTTGAAGTCGATTGGGCTGCTAGCAAACCCCACCATTCCAGCCCGAAAATGCACCTGGCTTCCTTATTACTGATGGTCCAAGGTTTTTGGCTAAGGTGATTGGAAGATCTAGATAGAGACCATTGCCATCATCCAGTCACGAGATCGCGATTGAGGCTTTCACTTGTTATATTTGCGACATGTTCAGGAGAAAGAGAATGGGTTTGAGCACATGGTTCTGAAAATGGAATCTGATTGTAACCTCTTGCTCATGTGCTGCTCGAATGGAGAATGCTGCATACACCATAAAGGGACGATTACCACATGATTTAAGGTGAACCTGAATGCACTATTTCTGTTCTATTGTGTTTCATGAGAAGCCAGCTCTCAAGATACAAAAGAGGTGCACTTTCCAGTCAGAGAAAGCCACTGGATAAGTTGTGCAAATCATTGTGTTTGTGAAGAGGTTTGTCCCTTTATTCGAGAGAGAGGAAGAAGGAGCTGGACTTTAAAACACCTTCACAAATGCAAAGCGCGTAGAAGTGCAGTTTACTGCAGTTAGATAAAGGGTGCGGCAGGCAGTGGATATTTCAGCTCTCCCGACTGGACATGCAGGCTCTTCAACTATTGTTTCATCAGCTACGGTAAGCTTTTTTGCCTATTCTGTACTCTGCACACTTGCATCATCTGTGTCAAAACAAGCACACGTGTGGCATGCCTAGGTCAACCTCTAGCAAAGTTTAATCACTGTAGAAGCTCAACCAGTAGAAATGTCATGCCGCCGTCTTTTGGTGGTCGCTGGCGGTTATGGAAGGCTTGGCGTTGGCGGCGCCATTAGAAGCTCCGTGTGTTTTTTTTCTTTCACTTCCTGGTTTGGCGGTCTAGTCTTTTTCTTCTGTGTGTCTTTCCTTTCACTTCCTGGTTTAACGGTCTAGCCTTTTCTCTTGTTTCTGTATTTAACCACGCCCCTCGCTGGGCTCTGTGCGTTGCAACTTTGTTTCTTTCGCTTTGTTGCCGTGCTACTGTGTTTCCAGTACTTTTGCCTGTTGCCTGATTTACTCAGTACCTTTAGCAGTGTTCCTTTCTACTGCTCCTTTCCCTTCCTGGTATTTCCCTGTTTTTTCTGTTCCAACGGTTCCCGTGCCTTTCGGGGCTCCTCTATCCCTTCCTGTTTTCCGGATCTCGTTCCGGTATCTGGCAGTGGTGTGTACTTCCATCCCGGTTCCTCGGGCTTCTCCTGCTCCAACTTCTACTATCCCGGACTAATACTACAGCTTTGACTTCATCGGATAGACTTTCCTGTTTTCACCTGCATTCCGGACTCACCAGTCAACTCCTCCGGCACTGATTCGTTACCAACAACATCCGGTGAGAGGTTTTTTTAAGCGGCTGCTTTTTTCCTCTCTTCCTGGCATCTTCGGGACAGGGGCCGGCTGTTTCCCTGTTTATCAGGGAATCAGGGTGGCTTCTTCCCGCGGACGACCATATCTCTTCACAAAGAAGAAAAGACCAAAGGACAAGTCCTACAGACGAGGAAGTCTTCTGGAAGAGACAGGTGAGGAGAAAGGGGAGGTGGACATAGACTTATCTGATTTGGAGGATTCTCCGTTATATCCCAGCATTTGTGACAGTTTGCAACGCCCAGAAGAGAACACAATGTCTATTTCGGAACAGGTCCAAGATTTGCTCACTGCAATGCAGAATGTGACATTAGAATTACAGGCTGTGAAAGCTGAAAACGCTGCTTTGAGGCAGCGTGTCGATCACTTCGAACAGTCCCGTAGTGATCTGCCTCCCATGCCCTTAGCCTGCGGTAAATACGATGGCTCTCCAGCTAGATTCAAAGAGTTCATGGAGGCATGCATAATCTATTTCACTTTCAGACCACAAACATATGCCTCAGACTCAGCCCGTATAGGTTTTCTAATTTCTAACCTTACGGGTAACGCTCTTTCTTGGGCTACCCCTCTGGTGACCAGTGCCAGCCCTTTACTCCAAGATTATGCCGGGTTCACCGCCCAATTCAAAATGGCGTTTGAAAGGCAAGAGTCTGCGGTAGTCGCCAGTGAACAGTTACTGGATATTCGACAAGGAAGTTCGGATCTTCTGTCATACATCTCCCGTTTTAAACGGGTGGCTGCTGACGCAGGCTGGCAAGAGAACGCTCAGTACACCATCTTTCGCAGAGGTTTAAGGGAGGACCTTAAAGATGAATTAGCAAGGGTTAACCGACCAGCTACTTTAACCGACTTGTGGTCTACTGTTATTCAGCTGGACTTCCGCATCTCAGAACGACGGTCTGAACGTCGAAAACAGCGTGGATTTTCTGCTACACCTGATCCTGGGATTCCCTCTCCCTCTCCCACCTGTATGTCGAAAGAGGAACCAATGCAAATTGGAACTACCCGAGGGCCACTTACCTCGGAAGAAAGAAGAAGACGCAGAGAGAACAACCTGTGTATGTATTGTGGATCCAATCAACATATTCTTAGAGACTGTCCTAACGTGCCTCCAAGACGTTCGGGAAACGCCAGTCCTCGGAACTAGTTGGGACAAGTTACCGAGGGGGACTTCCTGGTCCCTTCGTCTCTTTATCAGTCACACCCACGCCGTCCACAGAAGACAACCGTCTTATGGTAGTTGGAGTAGAGTTATGCCTCTCTCAGCAGTCCTATGAGGTTTTGGCACTACTGGACTGTGGTGCTGCCGGTTGCTTTATGGATCTGGTTTGGGCAGAAAAGGTTGGCATTCGCCGTTTGCAAAAAGACGAGGATCAAAAGGTGGAGGGTGTAGATGGTAGACCACTCAGCTCGGGCCTTATCACTCATACTACACCTCCTATGCAGATGAAGATCCTACATCACAACGAAACCATTCAATTTGACCTCATCCGAGCAGCACATTTTCCATTAATCCTGGGAGTCTCGTGGCTTCGGAAGCATAATCCGACCATTGATTGGACAAAGAATCAACTGTCATTTACATCAGCCTTTTGTCGTAGTTCATGTTCCTCACAAACCCAACATTCTACGGTTCATGTTTTTCCGGAGTTAAACTCTAGTTCGGAGGTATTAAAGGTAAACAGCATCCCCAGAGAATATCTCCGCTACCAGGAGGTGTTTACGGACGATGGTTCTCAGAAGTTACCACCTCATAGACCAGAGGATTGTCAGATCGTTCTCCAGCCCAACGCTGTTGTACCTTTTGGAAGGATGTTTTCTCTTTCCCTCAAGGAAAAGAAGGCACTTAAAGAATACCTGGATGCTAATTCACAACATGGCCTGATCCGACCTTCGTTTTCTCCTGCTGGGGCTTCACTTTTTTTCGTTCCAAAGAAAGGTTCCGATGAACTTCGCCCTTGCATTGATTATAGAGGTCTTAACCAAGTTACTCTCAGAGATAGGTATCCCATGCCACTGATCGGAGACATCCTGGAAGCTGTTCAAGGGGCGAAGATCTTCTCAAAGATTGATTTAAGAAGAGCCTACCACCTTTTGAGGATACGATCCGGTGATGAATGGAAGACGGCCTTTCGCACTCCCTTCGGACACTATGAATATTGTGTTATGCCGTTTGGTCTTGTCAATGCTCCATCTGTTTTTCAAAGATTCATGGATCGCATTTTCTCCGATCTACTTTTTCATTGTGCTGTCGTCTATCTCGACGACATTTTGGTTTATTCTAAAGACGCTCAACTTCATGCTAATCATCTCCACCAAGTCCTTCAAAGATTGCAAGACAATCTACTCAAGGCCAATGCTGACAAGTGCATTTTTCAAGTCTCTGAGGTCAACTATCTTGGCTTTATCCTGTCTTCAGAAGGTATCCGCATGGATCCCGCTAAGATCGACGCCATCTTGCAATGGCCAACACCTCATACCATCAGAGACGTCCAAAGGTTTTTAGGTTTAGCCAATTTTTATCGCAAATTCATCCAAGGATTTTCGGATCGAGTTCTACCCATTACAAGGTTGCTAAAGAAGTCATCCATGCCCTTTACCTGGTCTTCTGAGGCAAACCAGGCTTTCCAACTTCTCAAGGAGGAATTCTGCTCTGCCCCGGTACTTCATCAACCAGATCAGAATCTAAGATTCATTGTGGAAACTGACGCCTCTTCTGCAGCAATTGGGGCAGCTCTCCAACAGGAACATGAAGGGTTAGAATATCCCATTGCCTACATGTCCAAAACACTGAATGACAGCCAGACACATTATTCGGTAATAGAAAAAGAACTACTGGCAATGAAATCCGCATGCGAAGAATGGCGACATCTCCTACAAGGAGCTAATCATCCTTTTGAAATCAGAACAGATCATAAGAATCTTAAAATTCTGCAAAAGATGATGCGTCAACTCACGTCAAGCTCGCTGGGCACATTTTTTCTCCCAATATGATTTCGTACTGACTTACTTACCAGGTTCCAAGAACATACTTGCTGATGCCCTTTCCAGAAGACCAGATCCAGACAGGGTTCTGAAGGAATTTCCCAGCCTCATGCTACCAGAAGTTAAAGTGATATGTTCTGTGGAGTCATTCTTGGACAGAGTCCGTAAGGTCACGCGGTCCACTTACCCTCTCCCGAAGGATCTATCCATGCAAGATGGTTTATGTTTTCAACAACAACGATTATTTCTACCAGACAGTTTCACCCGTCAGTCGGCCTTAAAATGGTGCCATGATGATCCAACAGCAGGACACAGAAGTGTAAAGAACACTTTGGAGTTGCTTCTTCGCAGGTTCTGGTGGCCTGGGATGGCCAAAGAAGTTACAACCTACGTCAAGTCATACCCGGTATGTTGTCGATCCAAACACAGCACTCAAAAGGCAATTGGGTATCTCCAACAACAGGACCTTCCAAAGAGACCCTGGAGCGTTATTTCTACAGACTTCATTGTGGATCTGCCACCTTCAGAAGGTTGTTCATGCATCATGGTAACGGTCGACTGCTTCACTAAGATGGCACATTTCACTCCCTTGGCGGGTCTTCCTACTGCAGCTGAGATGGCGGCTGTATTTGCCAGAGAAATATTTCGCTTACATGGTACCCCGGACAAGATTATTTCTGACAGGGGATCTCAGTATACCTCGAAGTTCTGGAAGGAACTTTGTGAAAGACTGGGTATGGAACGTGCTTTGTCATCCGGTTTCCACCCACAGACCAATGGACAGACAGAAAGAACGAATGCCACTCTGGAGCAATATCTTCGATGCTTCACTAATGCCCAACAGGACAACTGGGTTAGTCTGTTGGTTACTGCGGAGTTTGCCTATAACAATGCAGAGCACAGTGCCACTGGTCTCAGTCCTTTCTTTTGTTCCTATGGTTTCCATCCCAACTTTATTCCTTCTCTCTCTTTTCTTTCTTCTACAATTCCATCTGTTGATGCCCTACTTACCAGTATCTCGGATGCTCACAAGTCTGCCACGAGTTGCTTGCGAGCTAGCAGTCTCCGGTATCGATCTTACTGCAACCTTAAGCGCCAGCCGGTTCCGGCATGGCGTAAGGGCACCAAGGTCTGGTTGTCTACTAGGTTTCTGCCTCGTTGGCTTCGCCCCTCTAAACTATCTCCCCGCTATCTGGGTCCTTTCCCTATACTTCACCAGATCAATCCTGTGGCTTTTCGTCTCCAGTTGCCAAAACATATGCACCGTCTCCATCCGGTGTTTCATTCCTCTCTCCTAAGGGAATGCAAGGGTGTTCCCTACCATCGCACTTTGCCACGAGATCCGGTTCCCAAGGCGGTTCCTTCTGATGAGTATGAGGTGGCCTCCATTCGGGACTCCCGCTATCATCGGGGTCGCTTGGAGTATCTCATCCACTGGAAAGGATATCCACACTCAGAGGACTCCTGGGAACCGGTATCTCATGTTCACGCTCCGGCGTTGATTCAGCGGTTTCACCGTCTGTTCCCGGGTAAACCGGGGGGGGTGCCACTTGGGAGGGGGCATACTGTCATGCCGCCGTCTTTTGGTGGTCGCTGGCAGTTATGGAAGGCTTGGCGTTGCGGCGCCATTAGAAGCTCCGTGTGTTTTTTTTCTTTCACTTCCTGGTTTGGCGGTCTAGTCTTTTTCTTCTGTGTGTCTTTCCTTTCACTTCCTGGTTTAACGGTCTAGCCTTTTCTCTTGTTTCTGTATTTAACCACGCCCCTCGCTGGGCTCTGTGCGTTGCAACTTTGTTTCTTTCGCTTTGTTGCCGTGCTACTGTGTTTCCAGTACTTTTGCCTGTTGCCTGATTTACTCAGTACCTTTAGCAGTGTTCCTTTCTACTGCTCCTTTCCCTTCCTGGTATTTCCCTGTTTTTTCTGTTCCAACGGTTCCCGTGCCTTTCGGGGCTCCTCTATCCCTTCCTGTTTTCCGGATCTCGTTCCGGTATCTGGCAGTGGTGTGTACTTCCATCCCGGTTCCTCGGGCTTCTCCTGCTCCAACTTCTACTATCCCGGACTAATACTACAGCTTTGACTTCATCGGATAGACTTTCCTGTTTTCACCTGCATTCCGGACTCACCAGTCAACTCCTCCGGCACTGATTCGTTACCAACAACATCCGGTGAGAGGTTTTTTTAAGCGGCTGCTTTTTTCCTCTCTTCCTGGCATCTTCTGGACAGGGGCCGGCTGTTTCCCTGTTTATCAGGGAATCAGGGTGGCTTCTTCCCGCGGACGACCGTATCTCTTCACAAAGAAGAAAAGACCAAAGGACAAGTCCTACAGACGAGGAAGTCTTCTGGAAGAGACAGGTGAGGAGAAAGGGGAGGTGGACATAGACTTATCTGATTTGGAGGATTCTCCGTTATATCCCAGCATTTGTGACAAGAAATAGCATTATGTTGACATCTGTCTCTGAGTTATCAATTAGTCCTGAACCAGTTTAAGGGGCTCAATAGGTTTACAGGTGTCCAAAGTGTGCAGATAGCCGCTTCTAAAGCCTGCATGCCCATTTTGGACCACATCCACTTCTGTTGCACTCCCATTCTCTCCCCTTAGGCTTGTTGGCTGGCTGGGGAGCACCTCAGCGCTGGTCCATGGGGACCCTGGTGTTCACCTTGTTGGCTTGCAACCTGAAAGATTCCATCCTTTGCCCTGAGTCCTGCGGCATGGCCATTTTGTGTTCCAAGGCCCTGTACGATCAAGAACGTCTCTCACAGCCTTAAGGCAACAGCCAATGAATGGCTGTGACATAACACAACAGAACGGTGCCAGACTGTCGCTGCATACAGAAAGGCACATATTATAGCCCTTCTTGCCCTACCTACGTTGTTTATCCATCCTCACCTCAACCTTTCACAGAATCTAGTGAACTCATTTTTCAGCAGTAGATAAGGATATAATTTCTCTCTATACATGGCTATGAGTTACTAATTATGCTAATCCATTTCATTTCCTTCCTAGGGTCATCATAGTCTTATTTATGTTGATGGCTGAACGGGAGTCTTTTTTCCTTCTTAGGTTAAAAACCCTTCTGATCTCAAAGCTAAGCCAGAGTGAGTGTGAAGAAAAGCTGCAGACTCGTCTACCACATTTGCAGTAACACAGGGATTAGCCTGGTTATTGTTGCTGTGCTCGATTGACCGAGCGATATATTGCAACCAGCCATTACGGCATCTACCTGAATCAGACATTCGTTTCCATGACATCAATTGTGTTTCTTGCTGTGTACCTTACACGACCATATAATAGGATTCTCCAGACTCCTTGATCGAACTTGCTCTTGCCTTGAGGACGACCAGCATGTCGAAAAACGTGTCGGCTGTTCATGACTTGATTAAAACCTACTAATTCAACTGTTTTCACTTGTAATAACTATTATTACCTTAATGTTGCAGAGCGCATTGCCATCCCGTACCCCATAATTATATCACATTTGCAGTAACCCCACTGGACATAAACATAAAATACGTTGAGGGGCTAGTGGGTCAGTGACAAGTGTCTATATAGGAGATTAGCCCCAATGTGCAATCCCCTCTCAAGCAAGACTCATCCTGGCTACCAGCAATCTTGCATGCACAGTCTGTTTCATGTCCCAGTCTTTGATTCTAGTGTGATATGTAGGGTATTTTGTGGAGATTTGGGGCCTGACGGTATTTTATTACCGCCGAGAAATAACTTAGCAATAATCACTCTTTGTATTCAGATTTGGCCATGTGCAACAATAATACAATGGACATGCATTATTTCAGCACCCAGACCTGCATATTTGGTATACGTGGTTGGTGGTATTTTGGTGAGCATAATTCCCTTGTTTTATTTGTGGCCCCAATGTCCAGAATCCCTTATCTTCGCTTAGATTTTTCGTGTGATCACTAGAGAGACCTCAGACCTGCATTCTAGGGAAACCACAATTTCCAGTGATAGTGTTGGTGCGCCACCATGGGCAAACTCACTGACTTATTTACGACAGAGAGCTATATGTGGTAGTCTTGTGGTAATTTCCACTACCTTATATACGGTAGGGGGCTATGTTCAGAGAGTCTCTCTTCCCGTTGGCTCATGTACCTCCAACAAGTTATACTACAGTCACTCACAATTATTCATACTGATTCTGACATACACACATCTGTCTTAAAATGACCATTGCACTGTTTAAAAATCTCCCCACATCATTGGCATTGTAATGGTAAATAGAAAATAAACCACCCGTCTGTTTTCAAATATTTTCTGTATTATAAAATTTGCATTTAGACATGATCTCATTCTTTACAGCAATAAAAGGGAACAATCAAAGCATTTTCAATGACACACTGCCATTATAGTGGCGGAGAACAGAACTTAAATTGCAACATTAGCACTTGATTAAGACACGCACGGGACTTTCATTTTTCTACACTGACTGCATACTTTCGTGCACACACACAGCTCCCCCAGTTAGGTAATTACCTTATCTGTTCAGAGGATTCTCTCTGTGAATGTGGCTCTCTTGGCTTAACTCCAACAAAAAGGAACGCTTGCCTTCTCAAGCCGGGGTCATTGCCTGGAATTCTCAGCTTTTTCAGATAGGACTGCCTCTGCCAGTGGAAAGGTAATTCTTTCAGCTTTCCCCAGTCTCGACTGCAGCAGGACACCCCCACAGCCAGGTCTTCTCCCCAGTAGTGCAGAAAGATGTCTGCCTGTCTTTTTCCCTGCTACTGCCCACTAAAACTTTCCTCTCAGCCCTCTTTATGACGTGTTCCAATGAAATCCATCATCTCTCATCCTCATACTTTTAAACAATAGCTTCGCTTATACATTTGCAATTGTTGCAAATCTGACTTCCTTCCTCCTGCAGTTACTGTGCACAACAACACGGATAATCAGGCAGAGAAGAGAGGAAAAATCTGCACACTCATTTAACTGGTTTTCAAAGTATGCCTAATTCTGCAGTAGAGAACACATTTTATTAGTGAGTTATATTAAAATAAGGTTTTATTAGTCAGGTTAATGGTTAATATGTTAGCTGTTAATTTTCAAATGTGTCTCTAGCAATATAGGCATTTCAGGTGAAAAATAGTGTGCATTTTTAAATGAACACGTGTGCTTTTAACTGTAAAAATAGCTTTGCATCTTATATGTTAAAATCGTTTTTTGACTGAATAGTCTGTCTTTCCTTGTTAATCTGCTAACCCATATAGCAATGCACCGCACCCTTGTGGTGGTGCTGCAAAAAAAAAAATGCTACTTGTGCAGTAGTGCTGTAATGCTACTTGTGCAGTAGTGCTGTAATGCTACTTGTGCTGTAACATGCCAAATATCCTTACATATACCCTCCTTTTGTTTTTAGAACTTGGCTATAATCCAAGCCAATCTCTAAAAACAACTTGTTCTTTTTTTTTTTACAATATAGCAATCCAACAAAATGAATATTCATGTGCATCAATGAAAATTTTCAATCAACATTTCATCTGAGTCCATCAGTTCATAAAATGTTCCACATTTGCCTTCTCGGTGGAAGTGGCATTACTTTAAGTTTAAATTTTCCAAGTCAATTAAAAACAATGAAATAAAACAATTAACTAAAACAAATAAGTAATATAACAAGTTAAAATAAATAATTAAAATAATAAATACGTGGAACTTCATATGCCGGAACTTTTGCTTTGTCTCTTTTGGTATGTCCCGACCAGCGATGTTATTCGGTTCATTCGAGTACTCTTTCATCTTGGCAATCTTGAATCCACAGTATTCATCTCTTTTGGCATTCCGGTTATTTTGTCTTCACCTCCACCTGGAGGCAGGCATCTTTTGGTCTTCATCCAGGGGACTCCAGGACTCCATCGTCTCCCGTGGCCTCTGATCCCGGAACCTCCGATCAAATAATGTTAATCGTCTAAATCAAAATAGAAAATAAACAGATTAAGTACATAGCACAATACTAACTTCATCCTTTTGCCAAAAATAAAACATGCTTGGTAAAAATACTTCGTTTTTTTTTTTTTTTTTTTTTTTCTGAAATTAAACACAAGTTAAAAGAAAACAAACACATATAAAACAGCATTCAATATTTAATACACTTTCTCTCTGCACACCAACCACGAGCTTCCGTTATATGTGCATTTATTTATTTATTTATTTATTTATTTATTTATTTATATTATATATTTTCACATATATTACAGTGTTTATGTGCCATCATAACAATCAACTTTTTTTTAACTTCTTTGTCACTGCCTCCTGATCACACCCATTTATTTTCTCAAGGGACTCTATCCGTTTCCACATGCTCAAGCTGCCTGATCTCATGTCTGGGATGGCATGGTTTGATTTGATTTACATGGACAAACTGCTCTATTGCTGTTTCACCTTCATTTTTCAAAATTTTATACACTACAGGAGATACTTTATCTATAATTCGGAATGGCCCCTGCCAGGCTGCCAGAAATTTAGAATTTTTCTGTTTACTTTTTCCAAAATGAAACTTGTACACCTGATCCCCTACATTGTATTCCTTTACTGATGTCTTTTTGTCATAATATGACTTAGCACTGTCAGCAGCTCTTTCCAGATTTCTCTGCACAAAAGCAAATGCATGTTGCAAATGCCTCCTCAGTTCATCAATATATTCATGAACTGTGGATGCACTCACTAGAGTTTGCTCATGTGTTCTGTATAGTAGGTGTTGTGGTAACACCATTTTCCTACCTGTTAATACCTCATGGGGGCTAACACCTGTTGCTTTGGCAGGAGTCGACCTGATTGCCATCAGAACCAATGGTAAACGCAAATCCCAGCTGGAACCTGCTTCTGCCACAAATTTCTTTAAAATATCCACAACAGACCTATTGCTTCTTTCAACTGTACCTGAAGACGCCGCCCGATATGCGATATGTAGTTTCCTTTTCACACCTAGTATTTGCCATACCTTACTCATTAGAGTACTTGTGAAATGACTTCCTCTGTCTGACTCAATTCTTTGTGGCAACCCAAACCTTGAGAACACATGGTTCACCAGCAATGTGGCTGCTGTTTGCGCACTACAATCTGGTGCGGGAATGCACTCAATCCACTTTGACATCAAACATACCACACTCAAAATATAGCGGTGTCCCCTGCTTGACCTTTTTAAAGGACCTACATAGTCTATTTGCAAATCTGACCATGGGAGAGTTAGGCCTCTTTTCATCAATGGTGCTCTATGCATTGGTGAAGCAGGTTTAAATTGGGCGCATACTAGACATCCTCTAGTATATAATTCCACATCTTGGGACATATGTGGCCAGTAAGCATAATCTTTTAATATTTCTAATGTCTTTTGTGAACCTCTATGGCCTGCAGTTATGGCATCGTGTGCATGGTGTAGCATTAGTCCTCTGAATGAAAGGGGTACTACCCACTGTATTTGCCCTGTTATGGACTCTCTAATCATGAGTCCATCCTGTAATCTAATTCGTGTTTTGTTCTTTAATAACACCCTCAACTCTTCTTTTCCCATACAATCATTTTCTGTTAAAGGATTTTGTTCAGGATCTATCAAATGATTATAATAGATTCCTAAAATTTGATCATTCTTTTGTGCCTCAATCAAATCTTGGTCTGGCGTGTCATGACTCCACTGCACCACCGGTTGATCTACCTCCTTTGGTGCTTTAGACCGTGTGACTGCATCAATTTGTATTTCACCCATTAAATACTCAATAGGTAGCAATTCTCCCATCACAGCCCCAATCTTAGCCAGATGGTCTGCCTTATCATTTCCCTCCTTATCCTCTCCTGGTGTTTTTAAATGCCCACGAATTTTTCTCCAGTATATTGTTAAATTATTTTCTGACACCAATTTGTCTATGGCTTGTATCATTTTTCCATGTTTAAGTGGCTTTTTGTTGTATGTAACCATGCCTCTTGCTTTCCAACCAGGCAAATACTCCACAAAGCTATTCCGTGCATAGTCAGAATCAGTCACCAGGACAATTTCACTGAACTTTTTATCAACTGCAGTAGCAATTGCTTTATAGATGGCTGCCAATTCCGCCACCTGACTGCTCCTATCTCCAATCCTCATCCCTATACTAGGAACGCCTTCACATTTCAACCAGACATTTCCTATTCCTGCCACTAATTGTTTATTACTGTCATTTTCAATGTGAAAAGCACAACCATCCACATATACAGTTGGCAAATCCTTGCATGTTTTTTCATCAAAAGCTTTGTGTGGTGATTGTTCAAATTCCTGCAAACTAGCTTCCACTTCCATTTCATTTGGTATTTGTTCAGCTGCACAGTCATGTAAGTCAGCTAACCCTTGAGCAATTGGGCTCTTTTTATTTTGTCCATATCTTACTTCTACGGGAAAACCTTGTAATGCCAGCGTCCATGAAGTGATTCTGGATTGCGCTAGATTGCCTGATCTAATTCTTTTACTCTCTAAAAATTGCAAAGGTTGATGATTTGTTTCAATAATCACCTTTTCTCCCTGGACAATGGGGCGGAAATGTTGTAGCGCCCACACAGTGGTTAATAGGGCCTTTTCGCATCCATTAAATTTCATTTCAACTTGGGAAAATGCCTTACTTGCATATGCAATGGTTTTGTGATTCAAATCGTGTTTTTGTGATAACACTGCTGACATACAATGTTCAGAAAATCCTATTTCTATAAAGAAATCCCTGTTCTTTATGGGGTATGCTAAACATGGTGCCTTTACAAGACATTCCTTCAATCTAGCCACTGCATCAGACTGCTCTCTTTCCCATCTCCATGGAGTATTTAGTTTAAGCAGTTTAGTCAATGGTTGAGTGATTTCTGCATAATTCTCAATGAACTTTCTGTTATAGCCTGTCATCCCTAATAAACTTTTTACTCCTTTCACATTTTTAGGATCTTTTAATCTTTGTATGGCCTCTATTTTCTTCCTTTGTGGATTTAGCCCATGTTCAGTCACTTCATGCCCTAGAAAGTTCACTTTTTTCTTGCACCATTGTGCTTTTTGCAAAGATACTTTGGCGCCTGCTTTCTGCAATTGGCCAAGCACATGTCTTATTTCATCAAAATGGTTTTTAAGGTTTTCATTTTTTATCAAGACATCATCCACATAAACTATTGTCCCTCTTTCCGCTGCATCCGGCATGGCCTTTCTCAAAAATATGCCAAATTCACTCCCACTATTGATGTACCCGAACGGAGCTCTAAGCCAGGCATATTGAGTCCTGTCAAATGTAAAGGAAAATAGGTGTTGTATCTCCTCTGCCAATGGCACACACCAATATCCAGATGTGAGATCTAACGTGGTAAATACATTTGAACCATGTATCTGAGCTAGGCCCTGATCAATGAATGGTAGTGGCCATCTAGATACTGGTACTCTTTTATTTAACTCTCTTAAGTCTGCACACAGCCGCCATTGACCATTTGGCTTTAACACACCTAAAATAGGCGTATTGGATGTGCTATGAATGGGCCTAATTATTCCCCGTGATTCCAAATTTTTAATAATCTCTGCCAATGATTCTAAACATGCCAGCGGTAGTCTATACTGGCGTACAAACACTGGATTTCTGCTACAACCTTCTGGTAGTGTGGCCACATGTAAATCAGTTAAACCACAATCATAAGCATCTTTTGCAAATACATCCTTAAACTCCATAAATATTTCCCTCAGATTGCGTCGATCCTCATCGCTGTTACATGCATCCGCTAAGGAGATCTGCTCTTCTACCATTCTGGAAAATTCTGGAAACTCTTCTGGTAAAGGAATCTCAGCGCTTTCCTCTAACTGTGTGGCTGTGTCTTTTTGTAGGGCTGCCACTTTCAAATATTTTGGCATATCAGCTTCCACTTCAATGGGCTGATTTCCTGTTTCATTTTCATTTAAATTAAATATTATGCAATCCTCTTGATGGCAGCACACTGTCTCATTTGAATCATAAGGATACACAGAATGAATTTTAAATATTCCTTTGGGCTGAGAGTCCAGGTGTTCTGGCAACTCGCCCTTGGCATCTACATATTTTTCAGGAATATTCCCAATCACCATGTTATTTAAATCTGCCGTATAATGTGATTTTTGTATGGCCATTCCTAATGGGGAGTTTTCCTCTAAATGAATATCCTGACAACCTTTATTATTCACCATGATTTTTACAGATCCCTCACCAATGTCTACCAATGGAATGTATTCATAATCCAGGCCTTGCTGTTTTATGGATTCATTCATGCATACAAATGCATCAGAGCCTTTCATCTGCTGTCCATTTTTGCATTTCAGTGTTATTGCAAACTGTTTTGTAAATGCAGGAACAATAGTATTTTTCCTCATTTGTAATTCGACTGCATAAGGAACTAGTTGTGCACAATGATAAGCCCTTCTTTTGTCTTCAAATTCAGGTGCCGGACCACCTAGGCGTGACCATATTTTTTGATTAAGGAAATCTAACACCATACACATTCTGTGCATGATGTCATTGCCCATGTAAAATTCATTTTGTGCTCCATTCACTATCCATACATTATGGTAAATTGCTTTCTGCCCAATGCTAATTTTAAGCATGCATCTGCCTGTAATTCGGTTTTCAAAGTCTGGACTGTCCAACCCAGAAACATATTGGTTTTTAATCCTAAATTTCGGGATTTCTTCCCTCTCCATAATTTTTTGCAACAATTTCTCATTAATGAAACTCCTTTCATGTTCAAGCGCTAAAGTGGCTTTTATTGTTTTAAGATAATCATTTATACCAGCGTGAACCCATGGTTGCTCATCTTCCATGTGTATCTCTGCCAGAGTGGTAATGTGTTTTTCTGAATCTGTTTTAGGAACAACATTCTGTTTGCATGTATTCTCTTTTAAATAGAAACGTAATGTGTGTTCGTCTATGGCAGTCTGCCAATCTTTCCTTGGGTCCAAGTATATTTGTACAGGTAGTTTTTCATTGTCGCTCTGATCTTTGTCTTGACACCTTAATATAACAGTGACACTAGGTATGCAGCTATTCTGGAGATATACCTCCACAGCATCATTTGTTTTGGCAACGGTGTGACATTCTTTTATATTGCTGTTTTGTGATTTTAGTTTCTTAGGCCTCAATGGTTTTTTGGTTAAGGACCACAGCACTCCATTCACCCCATCTATGAGAGGAGACAATCTTTTCAGGCAATCTGTCCCCATCAGAAATGGAATTTCACAAATAGATGTGATCAATACCTCTTGTTTCATTCTGTGCTTTCCTATTTTTATGTCAACCTCAGTTACACCTATGATGGGCACCTCCTCCCCATTAAAGTTATGCACTGGGCCTTGATTTGCCTTCACTGTGATCTGACTCTGTGGAGGCCTCCCTTCATTGATACTCTTTACCAGCTCCTTGGACATAATTGTGGCCTGTGCGCCAGTGTCAATCATAGCAAAGGTGTGGCATTTTTCTTCTACAGTGATGGGTGCATAATATCTGTCCTCAACTTCCTCTAATACACATAAGAAATGTGAATTCTTACTGATTTCAGGGCTCACCTTTCTCAGGTCTTTTTCACTTTTGGCTAAGCACATTGGTAAATGAAAAGACATTTTTCCCTCCTTTTTACCCATTTCTGTGCGAGATATTTTATTCATTTCTCCATGTTCAGAGGTTTTTTGGAGTGTGGCCACTGTTCGCCCATCCATCTGGGTAACATCAGAGACCACATTACAACCTTCCAACTGAACATGTGTAACAATATCATTCAGCAATTTGTCATTTTTTAATTCTGTGCATTTGTGATCATTTAGTGTAATACCAGCCCTTTCAGCCTCTTCAAAAATATGTGGCTCAAAGAATTTTTCAGGTGATTGACTTGTACCCTCCTTGTGAGTATTTCCTTTTTCTGTCTGTGTTTGGTCATTGTTTTGCTTGCCCAGGGAAGGAGCTATGGCATCCCCACTTACTCCCTGTTCACTGGTATTCCCCATGCATGAGTCATTTTTCTTAAATCTGTCCCTTTGTTCTTTTGGAATTCCTAATGTTTCTTTTTCATTTGTGCAAATCTTTACTGTTTTATTTAGCTCTAAGTTAAACCGTACCTCTTTTTTAGAAGTATTTGCACTTTCTGTCACAATTTCATTTACTGGTACTTTCATTTTTAATCCATTAGACATCTCAGAGTCGTTATGCAAAATTATATCGGAGCAATCTGTCATTTTGGCACTGCAGTTATCATGAGTACTTAGTCACTTTTCGGAAGCCCCCCGGTCATTGCTATGGCCATCAGCCCCCTCTTTGGAAGGTTGTTTTTGCGCTGTATAGAGCTTTCCTATTTGCTCAGCTAACATTTTCACTTGGGCCTCAAGGCATTGGAACCTTTCCACTTCTCTAGGATCCTCTTTCTGTGGCCTAGGTCGATATTGGTTGTTTTCCCCCTGATTGGATCTATTCTGATACCTCTCAGGTGATTGATACCGGTTGGGATGGTTTCTGAACTCTTGATTCATTTGTGGAGGGGAGCGGGTTGCACCCATCCTTTGACTATAGTCCCCTGGTGGGGAATCATTGTACTGGCGTGGACTGTAGTTCACGTTTTGCTTCATGTCCTGTCTCTCAGATTGTGGGTACTGGCCCCTATATTGATTTCCATTATCAGTAAATCGATCCACATATCGTGGCCTATCCTGATTACCATATATCATGGTGCTGGGATCAAATCTGCTCTGTGTCCCCAATGACTGGTAGGGACCATCATTTCTTTGATCTTGATTTTGTCTCTGGTTATTGTTCATACCTGCCATATCAGACCGGTATCTTACCCGGGGTCTATCTCCTAAATATCTAGGGCTGATGTAGCTCTCTCTATTACTAGGATCATGTGATTGGAACATTGGTACAGGAAATGGCGATCTTTGTTGATTACCCCTTTGTTCAGGTGTCACATTATTTTTACCTTGGCTTTGAGCAGACTCAAGGGACATTTTGGCTGACCTGATTTCCATTACTGTGGCTGAGGGTTCTTTAGATTTAGGCCTAGTATCTTTCATTTTATCACTTTCTCTACCCTGACAATAGAGTACCTCATATAGCTTGGTGCTTTGATGTACAATCCATTCAAGGGACTTGTCACGGTCAAATTCACGGACCAATTGGGATATGATGTCTTTCTGTAGCCCATAGAAGTATGCGGTTTTAAACTCATTGGAATTTGAGTCAAAAGATACATCAAAGCGAGAGAATGCTCTTTTTAAGTCTTGTAAAAATTGGCGAGGTGATGTATTAGGTCCAGCAGTAATAGTGTACGCAACTTTCTTTGCCTCCTGCAATGACTGAAAAGGAGAAAAATGACGCCTAATTTCTTTTTCAAACTCCAGCCATGTCATATTCTGCTGTTCATTTAATCCCCTTATGATGCTGGCCGTCGGGGCATCTAAAGTTAAATGAAAATATTGTCTGTACTGTTCCTTAGGTATCTGGAGCGCTTTAAAAATGTCATGCACCGCTTCTAAGTGATCCTCAATGCAGCATTCACCTCCCTTTTTAAATGGTTTGATCAGGGCTTTAATGGATTTCATTATTTTTATGGGGCTACTTGTTGCAATGCATGGAATTGCACTATTTTGTGATTCAATCCTGTTTTCAGGTGTATGAGATTGGTGGCTGCCCCCAATGGGAGTATCAAATCCCCCAAGGGCGCTGCAACCAAGTTCAGTCACCGGCCCTGTCACTGGGGCACTAGCTCTTTGGGCAGAGCTATAATTCACCTCCACTCCATTGAATGTGGTACCCTGCCGCCTCTCCTGGGACCTGGGAATGCACATTTGCTGTTCTAAGTCCTTACACTTTTTAAGGAGTCTGTTGGCTTCATCATGCAAATAATTATTTTCATCACTCATTTTATTAATTGCCTCCTGCATATCGCACATTTGCATTTGGCATTCATTGAACTCTTTATTTCTCTTGTCTTTTTCTTGAATCATTTTAATCATTTCTTGTTCTACACTCTGGAGATCACCTTCTTTTTCGCAATGTTCTTTTTGTAAAATCTGCATTTCTGAAACAACCTCATCTTTATCCTGCCTAATGTGATCCACTAAGGCTTTTAAGTGTGTCAATTCTTGCTCACTATCTTCAAATTGTTTCTTGCTTTTGGATAACTGAGTATCAAAGTCTCTGCATTTTAATTGCATGTCTTTTTGGCATACATCCAATTCTGCTCTCAACATTTCCTGATTTTTACTTGCCCCATCTAATTCAGTCTTTAACCTGTTAATTAGCTGAGTATCATTCTCTTGCATTCGCAGGGACTTGTTTAAAATAAACCATATTTTGCCGCATAGCCGTATTAAACAGTCTTTCTCTGCACTTTTATCGGCTGCATTCAATAATCTTGTAAGGCAGACCTGAATTATGCTGCCTTCTGCAAAAATATTGTCTAGTTTTTCTTTCTGCACCTCACCCTGAATGCGGTTACTCCATTCTAAGGTACTGTTCGAAGACCAATTCCCATGTGCAAATAACTTTGCCTCTAAATATTGCACTAGATCTGAGAATGTGGTTTCCCTTTGTGACATTCTGAAATTCGTTTTTAGTGGCACACTGCTATTATAAAATGGGTTCCCTTTAATGTGCAAATGGCAGTGTGAGACACGCTTGCCACGCCCAGTAGGTACTCTGTGATCACTTTCCCGGCCAACGCACCATAAATATGTAGGGTATTTTGTGGAGATTTGGGGCCTGACGGTATTTTATTACCGCCGAGAAATAACTTAGCAATAATCACTCTTTGTATTCAGATTTGGCCATGTGCAACAATAATACAATGGACATGCATTATTTCAGCACCCAGACCTGCATATTTGGTATACGTGGTTGGTGGTATTTTGGTGAGCATAATTCCCTTGTTTTATTTGTGGCCCCAATGTCCAGAATCCCTTATCTTCGCTTAGATTTTTCGTGTGATCACTAGAGAGACCTCAGACCTGCATTCTAGGGAAACCACAATTTCCAGTGATAGTGTTGGTGCGCCACCATGGGCAAACTCACTGACTTATTTACGACAGAGAGCTATATGTGGTAGTCTTGTGGTAATTTCCACTACCTTATATACGGTAGGGGGCTATGTTCAGAGAGTCTCTCTTCCCGTTGGCTCATGTACCTCCAACAAGTTATACTACAGTCACTCACAATTATTCATACTGATTCTGACATACACACATCTGTCTTAAAATGACCATTGCACTGTTTAAAAATCTCCCCACATCATTGGCATTGTAATGGTAAATAGAAAATAAACCACCCGTCTGTTTTCAAATATTTTCTGTATTATAAAATTTGCATTTAGACATGATCTCATTCTTTACAGCAATAAAAGGGAACAATCAAAGCATTTTCAATGACACACTGCCATTATAGTGGCGGAGAACAGAACTTAAATTGCAACATTAGCACTTGATTAAGACACGCACGGGACTTTCATTTTTCTACACTGACTGCATACTTTCGTGCACACACACAGCTCCCCCAGTTAGGTAATTACCTTATCTGTTCAGAGGATTCTCTCTGTGAATGTGGCTCTCTTGGCTTAACTCCAACAAAAAGGAACGCTTGCCTTCTCAAGCCGGGGTCATTGCCTGGAATTCTCAGCTTTTTCAGATAGGACTGCCTCTGCCAGTGGAAAGGTAATTCTTTCAGCTTTCCCCAGTCTCGACTGCAGCAGGACACCCCCACAGCCAGGTCTTCTCCCCAGTAGTGCAGAAAGATGTCTGCCTGTCTTTTTCCCTGCTACTGCCCACTAAAACTTTCCTCTCAGCCCTCTTTATGACGTGTTCCAATGAAATCCATCATCTCTCATCCTCATACTTTTAAACAATAGCTTCGCTTATACATTTGCAATTGTTGCAAATCTGACTTCCTTCCTCCTGCAGTTACTGTGCACAACAACACGGATAATCAGGCAGAGAAGAGAGGAAAAATCTGCACACTCATTTAACTGGTTTTCAAAGTATGCCTAATTCTGCAGTAGAGAACACATTTTATTAGTGAGTTATATTAAAATAAGGTTTTATTAGTCAGGTTAATGGTTAATATGTTAGCTGTTAATTTTCAAATGTGTCTCTAGCAATATAGGCATTTCAGGTGAAAAATAGTGTGCATTTTTAAATGAACACGTGTGCTTTTAACTGTAAAAATAGCTTTGCATCTTATATGTTAAAATCGTTTTTTGACTGAATAGTCTGTCTTTCCTTGTTAATCTGCTAACCCATATAGCAATGCACCGCACCCTTGTGGTGGTGCTGCAAAAAAAAAAATGCTACTTGTGCAGTAGTGCTGTAATGCTACTTGTGCAGTAGTGCTGTAATGCTACTTGTGCTGTAACATGCCAAATATCCTTACAGGTAGAATACGTGTATTCAGAAATATATATCTCCATCAAACTATACAGCATTAACACACATTTCATGTATCGATTCGTCATATTATAGCACACAGTCAAGTAAAACCTCTAAAATCTTAAAAATCCAGAATAATTCTTATATTTAACATCCAACAGTTGTACCCGTGCGTGTTGAGGAATGAAACACGTAGAGTCTTAATTAGAGTGTAGAAACACTTTTTTTTCCTTTAAACAAGCATTCTCTTAATTGAAGTGCTTTTCTTAGGAAACTCATTATGCTCCAGGATAACGCAGGGGAGTCTGACCGCAACAAATAGTAAAAAGCTGGTTTATGTTGTCTAAAATGCATAAATCCTAATATCAGGATTAAAAAGTGCTGACAGGGTTTCACATGGGTGAGGAAGAAGAAGAATTTGTCCGATAGGTCCTCTTTCATTTCGTCATGCTGCCTTGCCCTGCCCATTATCCCTCCACTTTGCAGTAATCCGGTTAGATCAATAACATTAAAACATGCTTGGCTAATCAATTCTCTGTCATATGATTTATTTGGCCATGAAAAATAATCTATTTGTAGAGTTCATCAATTCTCGTTGCTCTCTGTCCACGAGACACGTAAGTAGTAACTCAGAATTAACCTTTTTAGCCACCACTCTTGCAATGCCTGTCGGGTTATTAAAATAACAAGCACGGCTGTCGGTCTGTAAAGACTGTACTCTTTAGGCCAGCCATGGAACCTGCCCAGCGTTTCTTTCTGCCTTCAAAATATCAGTGAGGCTTGCCTTGTTGTTGTTCCACACTCTGAAAAAGTGCTAAATTGCTCCTCCAAGTGTGGACTATTCAGACGATTGTGGACTGTAACATTTGGTGCAGATAGCGGTAGTCCTAAAATAAACTTTAGAAAAGCGTTTTAATTATTGGCAATTAGCAGTAAAATCTTACCATAGCCCCAAATGCCAGCCCCATAGATTGCAACCACCACTGACTTAGTTTTGGACCCCCGAAGAATCACAGGAATGGGTCTGGAGTTTCATAAACCCCTTCATTGCCCTATTGCCCCAATCCATTCTAAGAGTCTGTTTTTCATTATATGCATTTCCATTGTGCCCGTTAGAATAAACCATATTCCCAGGTTCTCTTAGGCATCAACTATCCCAATTTGTTTCCCAGTTTAGTCTTTTGACTTTGCCACCAGAGTTAGATATTAGAATAACAGACTTAGAAACGTCTGTCTGTACATCTATTTCACCCATGAATTGTGTGTAGGTATTTACGTGTCTCTGGATTGAGTGTGGGGTTCTCTCCAATGCAACAGTATCATCGACATAAGCCAGGACAGGGACGTGTGTAGAACTAAAGTGTGGGACATGCACAGTACGGTCATTCAAGTAGTCATTGAGACCATTTATATATAGGGAAAAAGTAAAGCTTCTAACACACATCCCTGTCTCATGCCTGACAGAGAGCCAGCGGGTACAATGTCCTTCTCTGCCAGAACATACACTGTTATCAGTGTGCAGACATCTGAGGATGTGTGTAAGAACACTGCCAGATCGGCATTTAGTTTAGTTTAGTTTAGTTTAGTTTAGTTTATTATTTATAATGCGCCGAAAAGCCCAAGGGTAACAAGGCGCAGCAGATACAAGAATTTGCAAGACTTAGTTACAGACAGTAATATATGTACAGGTATGAATACAGTAATAATATCAATCAGCGGTAAATATAACATATGTACAGTTAGCAGTTGTGTATCCAGGATGTGGGCCAGGAGGTTCTAGATGATGGCTGTCTTCAGCCAGGATTTGAACTTTGAGCGAAAGTTTTGGTAGGGTAGGTCCATTCTAAGAGTGGGTGGTAGGGAGTTCCAAAGCTTGGCTGCTTTCACTGGGAAGCTATTCCCACCTATAGTTGCACGTTTGTAAGAAGGGACGGATAGGCAGTCTCTGTAAGCTAACCGCGTTCAATTGACCTTGTTGAAGGCGGTGCTCGCGTTCATGATTGCCAGGTAGATTGGTTCTTTCTGAACATGAATGGCGTTTGAGATGAACAGCGAGCTATTCAACACTTGTTCATTGGTTCCCAAGCCTTCCCGAAACTCACACTGATTATTTACTAGTATTTCCTCTTGTTCTTCCCATTCTTGAAGTCGTGCCAGGACAGCTCTACTGAAGACCTTGAACTGAGCTCTGAGGAGGAGAATTGTTCTATATGCCTTGGGATCTTCTCTATTACCCTTCTTGAACCATGGTACTAGTAATACTTGTGTCCAGAAATGTGGGAAGCATCCAAGTTCAAGCATAGAAATGAATTAGTTGAGTCAGTGCTGGGACCCAATAGATCAACTGGGCTTTTCCTGTTGCCCTGTTTTCTTGTAACAATGAGTACCTTGTGAAGAGTGAAGTATAATTCAATTTCATGTAAGATATTTGTATTCCACAGCTCATCCACTGTGTTTCTAAGTGGGAATCATTGCCCCTCCCACCGCAATAGAGAGATGAAAAATGTTTCACCCACAAATCATTAGACACATTACCATTGATTACTGTTTTGTTGCCAATTACCAGCGGGCTGTGATTCACCAGCTACCAGAAATGTGTTGTAATGTGTATCTTGGGTGAGGTGATGACATCACTGTACATGGAATGTGGTGAGGTCAGAGTGAGTGGAGTGTTGGGATGTTTTTCTCTGAAGCTGGGGTTCTCTGTTTTACAGTTGAGAGATATGCTGGCTTGAGGGGATATGCCAATGTTGTTCCTGGCAACTATACTACAATAAACCTACTTGTAACTTACCTGCTGGCCCGGGTGTTGCATCAGGTACCTAGTTACTACACTGGCGATAAGGATGGGATCCTGTCAAGGAGGGGAGAGTGCTGAGTCAGGAAACATTGCCCTCCATTTTAATCCATGTCCCATGATCATGCCAGTTGTTTGCTGCTTGTATCCTGAGCCAAGTGCAGCGTATCAGCTTGCCGGGTGGTGCTGAGTACGCGTGTTCACTTGTGGGAGCTTCGTTTCACTGCACTTAGTTCTCTGTGCAGGTGAGGGGGGTATTGGTGCTGAGTACCCCTTGTGGAGCTCCAGCGCTCCTCAGGAGTGTTATGCAGCGGAGACGCTGGTCGGCACACAGTTTGGTGTGCGGTGAGCTGCTGGAGCTTTTTTGCCAGGAACAACATTGGCATGTCCCCTCAAGCCAGCATATCTCTCAACTGTAAAACATAGAACCCCAGCTTCAGAGCAAAACATCCCAACACTCCACTCACTTTGTCCTCACCACATTCCATGTACAGTGATGTCATCACCTCACCCAAGATACACATTACAACACTTCTCCCTCTTTTCCTTTATTGAACTAAGTGAAATTCCACAAAAACCACCACCCGACAAACCCCTACATACACATGTGGCCAGCACATATTGCACCAACTTACCAACTCCACTGGCGACAAGAAACGGTGTCGCAGGACAGACCCCACAGGTCGGGTCGTGTTGCGGCTGCTGGTAGTGTGCAGCGGCGGCTTAGAGGCTTGTCTAGGTCGCTCCGCGACGAGCCTGCCATGGGGGGGGGAGCGTTCCACTCAGACAGTGCGGAGTCGGACTGGATAGTAGCTTGGAGGCGGTCCAGAGATTCACCATTGCTACGTGCCGCTGTTGACTGGGGTGGAGCGTGCCCAGACTGGAGCTTCCCGTATGGTGGCAAAGGAGAACAGCCTTGCCTATGTGAGAGTTTCCGCGTGGTGGGTAACGGAGAAGTTCTGTGAGGAATGGGGAGTAACCGGAGATGCTTTCCCTGCGGAGTCCTCGGCACAGTGATGACGTTGGAAAACGGCCATGATACGTTCCAGCGTGAGCAGCTGGAATCCAGAAGTAGATTAGAAGTGGCAGCTAGCAGTGTCGATGACGGTGAGCACAAACACCCGGAAATGTGTAGTTTGAGTTGCGGTCTAGCCATTGTGTGTTTGGAAGCCATCGAGGCTGTTGCTCCCAGCTGCGGACATCGTGGTTGCGGTCAGAGGCGAACGTTCGTGGACATGGATCACAACGTTTGTAAGAGAGAACATTGTCAGGGAGGAATCTGCAGTCTGGGCATTTCCTTGGATTTTCATGATGGGCTCTCCAGTATCAAGCAGGAACTTTGGAGGCGTGGGGGTGCAGGAGCAGAGTTTCGTTGGCAACTTGATGCAATGAGGTGGACATTCCTGTTGATGGGGAACAATTTTGACTAGTGAGAAATTATGTGTGCTGGCTGTGTGTGCGTGTGCGTGTGTTTTTGGGTGCAGTGTGTATGTGTAGCATGGGCCCGTGTGAGTGAGTGGATGCAAACGCTGATTGTTGTGTATTAGTGTAAGTGGTTGTGCCTTTAGGGTTGTGGTTATTGAATGCAATTCTCAGTGCGGGTGAGATTTTGTTTAGTGTTTTTTTTTTTGCATTGATAAGCCTAAAATTGCATTGTCTTTTCAAGGTAATTTTCTTGCAGGTGGGACTGAACTGTTTGGGTATTTGGACTTGTGGGTGGGGGTACTCACATGTCTTAATGTGTGTGCTAAAAGCCTAATAATGTTTTTTACAGGTTGGGTACCACTTTTGGGTTTGGATGGACTCGTGGGTGGGGGTGCCCGCGGGTGATTGATAATTTATCAGGCAGTGATTTCAAACCAATGGTGTGTTAAGACATTTCAACTGCTATTTGTTCAGTTATGCTAATGTTCTGTAGCTGCATATCTGCATATGTAAGCCAAAGATTCTTTTAGCAGGTATGCATATGGTGTGTGGGGGTAACTCTATCTTCAGTGTGTGTGTATGTGAGACTTGTGTGCTATTGTTGCAGTGTGCTATTGTTGCAGTGTGCCTCTATTAGGTGTTCCAATATCAATCTATTGGTTAGGGCCATAGATGGGCGTCCTATGGTGGTGTAGTGTCCTGCTATTTTTGCAGTTGGCTGGACCAGGGGGTCCAAGGTGAGTGGTGTGTGTGCTGCGTTGTTGCAGTAGGCAGGACCAGAGGTCAATGGTTTAGTGAGTGTGCTGCAGTGGTGCAGTAGCCTGGACCTGGGGTCCATGGTGTTAGTGGGTGTGCAGCGGTTGAGCTGTTGGCTGGACCAGGGGTCCAAGGTGAGTGGTGTGTGTGCTGCATTGTTGCAGCAGGCTAGACCTGGGCTCCATGGTTTAGTGAGTGTGCTGCGGTGGTGCAGTGGGCTGGACCAGGGGTCCATGGTTTAGTTAGTGTGCTGCAGTGGTGCAGTGCCTGGACCTGGGGTCAATGGTGTTAGTGGGTGTGCAGCGGTTGAGCTGTTGGCTGGACCAGGGGTCCAAGGTGAGTGGTGTGTGTGCTGCGTTGTTGCAGCAGGCTAGACCTGGGCTCCATGGTTTAGTGAGTGTGCTGCTGTGGTGCAGTGGGCTGGACCAGGGGTCCATGGTTTAGTTAGTGTGCTGCAGTGGTGCAGTAGCCTGGACCTGGGGTCCATGGTGTTAGTGGGTGTGCAGCGGTTGAGCTGTTGGCTGGACCAGGGGTCCAAGGTGAGTGGTGTGTGTGCTGGGTTGTTGCAGCAGGCTGGACCTGGGGTCCATGGTTTAGTGAGTGTGCTGCGGTGGTGCAGTGGGCTGGATCAGGGGTCCATGGTTTAGTTAGTGTGCTGCAGTGGGCAGTAGGCTGGGGTCCATGGTGTTAGTGGGTGTGCTGCGGTTGAGCAGTTGGCTGGACTAGGGGTCCTAGGTTGAGATACAGTTGTGTTGGTTAGTTTAGGGTGGTCGTTTTTCCAAAGAGTTCTTGTGGTGTTTGGGTGCCCTGTTGGGTGTTGTTGTGAACTGATCCAGGAAGGTGTGCTTGTTGTTGCTCTTGTTGAGCTGGGTTCGTGCCCGGGGGTGGCAGCCCTGGTGTCCTAGGGGGCAGACTAGGGTGGAAGGTTGTTTATGCACGGAGGGTTAGGCGTGTTAGGTACTTTATCTGTGCGGACGCTGGGTCGTGGCAGAACCTAGGTTCCAAGGGGCAGCTTGGAACAGGTGGAAGTGCTTAGTTTATTGTTTTTGTTTCTCGAAGGTATTTTCAGTTCTGTTTATGGGAGGAGTTAGCCCTTATTAGACTGCGTTGGGTTCCTCATTGTTATGTTTGTAGAGGGAAGAGTGGAATTGGAGTTGTATTTGGGTGTCTTGTTCTGACACGGGTTGTTATGTTGTCCAATTAGTTGATGGCACAGTTAGTTAGTATTTCTTGGGGTGCCATGTAGGTATTGTTGTGTCCCATGGTTTTATGGTTGAGCGCATTCCCGAGTGTCATAAAGTCACATTCCCTAGTGTCATAAATCTGGGGTGTCCTTGGAGTGTTCAGGGTTATAGGTGAGTTCTGGGTGGCAGTTTCTTGTCGCCAGTGGAGTTGGTAAATTGGTGCATTACGTGCTGGCCACACGTGTATGTAGGGGTTTGTCTGGTGGTGGTTTTTGTGGAATTTCACTTAGTTCAATAAAGGAAAGGAGGGAGAAGTGTTGTAATGTGTATCTTGGGTGAGGTGATGACATCACTGTACATGGAATGTGGTGAGGTCAGAGTGAATGGAGTGTTGGGATGTTTTGCTCTGAAGCTGGGGTTCTATGTTTTACAGTTGAGAGATATGCTGGCTTGAGGGGACATGCCAATGTTGTTCCTGGCAACTATACTACAATAAACCTACTTGTAACTTACCTGCTGGTCCGGGTGTTGCATCAGTTACTACAAAATGCCATGGGTGTTGGTGCCTCACAGTCAATTCAAGCTCTTCTCAGGCCACAATTTCTAATTCAAGCTCCTTGTAATTGTTTTTTGTAAATTGCCCTGACTTTAATGATTCTCACTCTGTCAAGATGTGGACATTTTAGGGCACCCATCAACTCTGGATTGTTATGTTCCAATGAGTGCACCTCTGTTCCTACCACTAACCTTTAAGTTGAGTTAGAGGTTGGGTTAATAGCCAGCCATTGTACATTAATCATGTTCTGGTTCTAATATTTTCCAAGGGTTGTGGGCTACATTGACCCACTCAGCAGAATTCCCATCCATAATCAAGCTGTGCTTCTGCAGTCAACAGCAAAATGGCTGTGCTTGCTCCTTGGAGCACCATTGCATCAAAACTGCATTTGGCAGTGATAAAAGGATGGCTGCATCATCTTGCCAAACACCTACTGGGCGAGTTAGAACAGGGAGCACACTGAGAAAAGTGCCAGTGTGTGTTCTTGTGTGCACTAAAAGAAGCAAATTGAAAAAGACAGCACTGCTCATCTGCTTGCAAAAAGTTACCATTGAAAAGGGAATATTTTTCACTAAAAAGGATGCTGCCCTGATGCTATTTTCATCTATTCCATATCACATTGCTTTTATCAATAAGGCCCTGCCATGCCCCTCCATATTCACATTGTGCTTCAGCAGAAGAGAGCATTATCCCTGAATGACAGGCTAATGTCAGCCAAATCTGGGAAATCTAAGAAGCTTCACTTTCAGCCGTGCGAAAACACACTTAACGTTTGGGTTACAAAATATACAAATAACAGCAGAGGCTGCATACATATATGCTCACAGTCTTGAATAATGTTAGTTATGGAGAATACCAAGGTTACTTGCGGAAGGATCGGAAAGGCGCTTAGTGTTAGAGCTGGATATTTAGGTAATGATTTACAATTTTATGAGCTTATGGGCTCTCACCTTCAGGTAATGTTAGTAGCTGTAGTGCCTAATCGAACAGGATATAAAGGGATGACTCTTGATCGGAATGTGCTGGAACGGGGTGGCCACGGCACGGACTGCCACGGACAGGCCACAGAGTATCAACCTTTTGATCCAGGCCTTTACTGGACAGACCGGCTATCGCCTTCCGGTTCCGCAGGATTGACGAAGTAGGGCAAGAGGCCCAAACTGGCTGCAGGGCTAAGCGAGTAAACGTTGCTAGGCAATGTGGTTTCAGTGCATGGCGGCAACATCTTAGTTAGCTCTGCGGCAAATATTTACAAAGCAGCTGATTTTGCGACGCTGCTCGTGGGCTATTTCTCCTCTTGTGGGGTAATACAAGGGTCCAGGTTAGCTGATGGTGCTACAACAGGCACACAGAGCATTACCTTTACTTCGATGGAGCACGACATCTTCTCATCCACTAGATGTGAAGCCTCTCGGACAGGATGGGCTCCAGCCCTCCCCCTTTCTCCCTCATGGAACGGATTGGCTAGAATGATACCACAGACAAAAAAATACCAAATATTTTGTGCAATGTATATTTGTATGATAAAAAAGGACCATATCATGCAAAAATCATGGCAGATGAGAGACATTGGGGCTCATTACGAGGTCCCATGTCTGGTAAAAAAAGGCAGAAAAATTGTCTAATACCGGCACCAGCATTTATACTGGAGCGGGGAAACCTGAGTTTTCCGGTGGGGGCTCTGATCTTCGGACAAGCCTGACATTGCTGGTAGTTCAGGCCTCTAACAGCAAAGAAATGCCAGATTCATTGGCACGAGTACTGAAAGGTGCCGGTAATTCTGGCAATCCCATCCCATGAAGTTCTTTGGGTAATACGGGGATATCAGATGGTGGAGGCGGTAGGGACAGTATCCCACCAGAAATACCGGTGGGATACTGGGAATCTTGGAATGAGTCCCATTAACTTTCAGTCACAATATCTTTTTATTTCAGGACCTGGCAGAAAAGAGAATGCAATAGAGAATACAATTGGCAGGCATAACACAGCATTGAAGGGGACATAATATCAAGTACAAGTGGGGGTTCCTTTTACATTTCTTCGGGAGAAGGCCAAACTGTAGATTGATGCACCACAGAGGAAGAAAATCAGTGTCTGGGGCTAAAACAATAAGAGGAGGAAGATGATGAGATCACCCAGGATATGAAGAAGGGGTTGCACTTTTACAGTGGAAGAGGAGGAGACGAATGCAGCAAAAATAGGAGAGAGAATGGTACATGTAGCATTGCACCAGAGCATAGCCAGTGGAGAAACTCCAATGCAAGGGTTACTTTTGGGCTTGGGGCTCAAAAATGCCATTTTAAAAGCAGATTCATCCTATAGCTGCTGTGGATGAGATATGAGGTACACATAGTTGTAGGTTGATCCAGCTGAGTCATATACATCTTCTGTGTTGCCAGCCTGGCTCGTTGGATGTTCGAGGTATTAGGTGGATACATGTTTTATGAGGGAGTGAATGCCCCAATGACGTTGAAGCTTTTATTATTTTCCTCGTTTATGCACCTGAATTGATGGAAGCAAATTGCTTTAATTTAATTTGTTAAGGGGTGATTACCTCATTAGGTCCACATCTGAAATTGGGTGTGAGGGTTACCTGCAGGCAACTTTTGAATGTTTTTAAATTATCTTTCAAGATGCTTGTTTTTGAGTTTCAGGGGATTTTCTGACATGTTTCTTTTGTAATTAAGTTGTCTTTAGGAAATTCTCTACCCAGGACTCTAGGGATATACAGTGACGGGAATGTATGTATGAACAATGAAATAGGCCCTGGAGGGCACCATATATGACCCAAGTTACGATGGTGCTGGTCAGGTCTAGTCTGACATAATGATCTGAAAATGTCTTGGGGTCATAATTTGACAGTGGGGAGCTGTCTTGTGTTGACACGCACATGAGCGGTTTCCTGCCGCCATATTTTTTCATTTGGAAGGTGGAGTGCAAAGGAGCAGGGCAAAAGATGGCACTCATGTGTAGGCTGCCATTTGCCCTGCCTTTTTCCACTATGCCATGCATAGTGAGTGCACGTGGACTAGCATGCTTGCATGCCAGGCAGCATGTTGGGCAGGGTTTCATTGTAATTGGGAGTGCCCCGTGACATGCAAGCATGGCAGGCAGCATTTGCAATGGATCCCTATGGGGGTCTGCCTGCATTATGCTGATGCATAAAGCAAGTGGCCTACATGGGGTTATCGAGCATTTGCCCCGGCATGAAAAACTATGCTGGTGCAAATGCTGGACCATTGTACAGCGGAGAGGAAGGAAGGTGGCAGAAATGCAAGTCTCTGCATACAAATCATTGAAAAGTGGGCATGACATAACAAACATGCAAAAAGCCTTACGCAAGACTTTTACGCATGTTTGTCACATTACTTGCCTGATTAACATGAGCCCTTGAATGTCTTGGGATTGAATTCAACTGTTAATGAGGGGCTGTATTTAGATCTCGAGTTAAAACATGTGTTGTTGTTTGAGACTACCATGCTATGCCAATATGAATGGAGACTCAATTCTAAACTGATTTCCAGACAATACAGGGGGTGCAAGAAGAGGGGCATGCCACTTCTTTTAGGAGCTGATATGCCCTTACCTACTAAAACAGCATATACAGATTCAGGTGGGAGGTTACTAGTCTTGAAAGGCTGCCTTAAACATTTTCAAATCGCCATAGTCAGATTTTATGGTCCAAATGAGGGAAGGGGAGCCTTGTATTGCACACCAATATTTTCTGGCTGTTTTTTGCAAAAGTACTATTTTATAATATGAAAACCAGTTGTATGATTATTTCGAGCAATTGTACTTAAAAAATAAATGAATGATCAACAATGTGAAGTCCTTCTTGGAAAGTAATAAAACTGCATGCAGCGCACATATTCAGATCTTCTACTTAGCTCCACAGTTTCCAATGTTTCATTGATTCCTAAGTACCCACAGAAATAAGATTGGGAAATTATTGTAGTTGTATTCTTGAGGCTTGTGTAACCCAAGAGATGTCCAGTCAGGCTGTTGTGACTTGTGTGAACGTGTTATTGACCTGTGAGACCATGTTCTGTATTTACAATTTCTAAACATGTATTTTACTGTATTACTTACCTGAATATCTTCAGGGATTTCCTATTCCAAATGTTTTCGTTATAAAGAGTATGGGCCTGATTCGCAAAGATTTCCACCGAAATGCCCATGGGCATCTCCGATTGTATCCTGCTTCCTTTTACCTTATTTTTAAAGAATGAAACAAATGGAACATCTCTGAATGTACTTGAGCAAATCTTTTAATTGCATATTTACGTGAGCATCTCACATATGCTTCAGGCAACCGCAGATGTGCTCCAGTGTTAGCTTTGTTGAATCAAGGGTAATGTAGCAGAATCAAAGCATAGATTTGGACATCTATGATGTTGTCCAATGCAATTATTTGAGGATGAGGCACTATGAGTTTACTGATATAATATGGAAGCCCCCTTATTGTGCAATCATCAAAAGCATTAACTGCACCTTTACACCAGCTCGTATTGTCCTGAGGTTTGCCTTGACTGCTCTGTTCATCATACCACTTGGAGAGTATGTAATTCAAAGGAAACTCCCTGGAAGATGAGTAAACTATGTGGTCTCTGCACTATAGTTAAGGTGGATCTGTGTGATTTGGCTATGGCATAATTATTCGCGGTGGAATTGACCATAGTCAATTTAGCAGTGAAACACATTTTCTGCAGCCGAAATCAACAAATCCATGCCCCCGATTCCCCCACCCCAATACATCCCCACCCCATCACTCCAATACATTGCCACCCTCTCCCCTACTTACCTATTCACGTGTCTGTTTCCTTCTGCCCCTGCAGCGTCAGTTCCGTTCCTCCTATGCAGATCAGATTTGACGCTGCAGGGTCCTTTTCTTCCTTTTTGTGTGTTTTTTTTCCTCATCCCCTGCTTCCAATCCTCCCGAAGCGGGGAACACCCCTGCTAACCCAAAAGGCCATCACTACCGAATATGGGGTGCGGGGGACACCTCCTCAACCCCTGCTCCCCATGTTCGGTAGTGATTGACCAACTTAATCGATCGATTGATACTGAGCGATTTGGGCCACATGTTACCATTCAATCAATTAAAATCGATCAAATCCGGTAATACCGTTAAGGTATGTAGCTAGTTCCATAAGAAACCCGAATATTTAATTCCTAATAACGTTTTCACCTGCAAGACGGATTTGCCCTATATTTTGGAAACAAAAAGTGTGTTATGGTCCCCCCAGATTGGAAATATTGGAAATGATTTGTTAAGAAAGGTTATTCAGCAAACAAAAAATACTTTTTTTGGCCTAATCCCATTCATTTTCTCATAGAGAAAAAGTCAAAAAGTCTGTGCAGCGCAAGGCAAAAACCACTGATACAGTAGGCGTCATCGTGCTTACGCGGTAGGAGTGGTTTTGTAGCAACAACAATGGAAACTAAAAGAAAAGATTTAAAAAGCATGATTTTAGCTGTTTCGAAGGGTAAATGACTAGAAATGGTTGATTTTGGTGTGGCCTATGGCTGTTGTATTACTAAATGCCATTTAAGCTTTGGCACAAAACAGTTGTGTAGCCGAGCAATAGTTTTTTTCGTTATCCATGGGAATAGCACATGCAGTCCGAGTGACGCATGGCCGTGGTTATCTCACTAGCCATTAAAACCGCACCTCTCATAGCAGCGGTTATGGGCAGTGGAAAGCAAAAAAACACAGGAAAAAATGATTTAAATGAGTTGGCAATGGCTGATTGTGGTTTGGCCTTGTGCTGGTGTTGTCTAGCAAGTGTTATTTTAAAGTTTGTTTCAGATCACCAGAGTAGCAGTGGTTGTACTACAACTACCATAGCCGAGGGTATGGGCAGGTAATAGGATGTTATGTATTTTGGCAGGGTTCAATTTCTGCAGCTATAACAGCTGCATTGGAGCCACGGTTATAAGATGCGTCCTGCATATATTGTAACCGCGATTATATAGTTAAAGGTAAAAGGTTTAGACCAATGAGATTATGAGTTTGAAAATAATGTGTGATTGGTTGATACAAGATGTACTTTGCAAGAAGTTGTATTGGAGGTGGTAATTATTGTATAGTTTCTTCATGGAGAGGTGTGTTATTAGCAGATGTGGAGTTAAAGACTTTGGTAGTCGATTATGATATATTTTTTATAAGTGGAACAATTGAGACAATTTAAGAAACACTTTCTGACAACTAATTCACTGGGTTGTTAAGTGATGAATCTGATTGTTCAGAAGATAGTGGTGGAATATCTAATTTTGTGAACTGAACTAACAGTGATGCTGATGATATAAGTCAACTTTATAAAAAAGCATTGGCTAACTAAATGTTTCTGTTTTTACACTATCACTTTAGATAAGATTATTTGAAGACAGAGGTATGTGTTCAAGCTGTGGACAGATATTTTTGACTGGGACCACAGGGAAATTAATAAACCATCTAAGGCAGTGGTCTTCAAACTTTTTTGGCCAGGGCCCCCCTGAGCAAAATTTGGGCAGGTCGGGACCCCCCAGAAATGCCAAATGGACAGTATGGACAGTATGTGTTGCGCGCCGTAACCTGCTCCCATCACAGTCGCTGGGCTCCCTCATCCCACTCTAACCCAGTCCCTGGTCTCTCCCCATCCCATCACACACCCTTGGCTCTCCCCACTCTTCTCCCACTACTATCCCATGGTTCCTGCCCATTCTGCTCCCACTATAGTCCCTGGGTTACCCCCATCCCGTTCCCAACACAGTCTGAGGGCCAGTGGCAGCTGGTGATTTTTTTAAGTGGAGGGACATAACTATTTCGCCCCAAAAATGCCATAGCGACTGAGCATAGTGAGGGAGCCCGAACCAATAAAGGAGGGTTTGCTGGGGTTTCCCCCTGTGAATTTTTTTTAAATAATGGGTTAAAATGTTGCATTGTAGAGCATACTTTTAACAATTGGTAAATAGCCAAACAGTTTGCAATTGGTGCTAGGGGGCCCAAGGGGCAGGCATGATATTTTTTACTGGATATCTATGATAGATGTCAAGTAAAAAGATACCATCCCTGTCCCCTGGGCCCCACTGGGCCTAACACAATCAACATGATTATGTGTGTATGCAAGGCGCTGCACATTCATACAGCAATCACTCTATCATTCACATGAGCATCCATCACCATACACTCATAACATAAGCATACACGCATCCATACACGTTTAAATAAAAACAATGAACATAAACTTACCTTCTGCATTGGCCTGTGTGTGGCTGCTGAAACGCCTCGCTCCAGGCTGCTCTGTCCGTATGTGCGAGGAGGCGCAGGAGCTCCCCCTCGGACATACAGACATGCAGTTCCCCAGCCAGCATTTCCAATGATCTATGCAATGCTGGTGAAGCAAAACACCCCTTCACTTGCATGGCTCAGTTAGCATGTGCGGCTGGGGAACTAAACTGAACTGTCAAAGGGAAATAGCGTTTCCCTTTGACAGTTCAGCCAGCCCAGGAGCACTCCATCAGCTGGAAAAAGCAGCTGAGGGAGTGCTCACTGTTTCAGTAGGCTGGCTCCTTAGCTCCTCCATAATGGGTGAGGGGTCACTGGGTGGGCGCCCCCTCGCCATTATGGATGAGCGGCCAGGCTCGGACTGGCCTTTAGGGCAATGCCTGTACCAAAAATGTAAAATGCTAGTGTGGTCCAGTCAAAATGGGCCACCATTTTGGCCAATGTGGACCAGTTTGATGAGTTACTTAACTATGCAGTTAGTAATTTTGACCGTTGTTGCTGAATTAATCACAATTTACTTACATTTTAACACAAATCACCCCCTCGCGTACTATTGAAACATTGGGCCTCATTACAACCCTGGCGGTAGCAGTGACGGTAAAACCGGCACGGCTGCCGCTGGAGTTGCATCCGTGTCCGGCACCCACGAATGGCCAATTACCAGGTCATGCAGAGTTAGCGGACCTGATAATTGCCCTTTGGCGGGTGCCGGTATCGGTAGATCCCCATTCCCATTTGAGCTCCGTAGGGCTCAATGGGAATGGGGAGCTCGGATGCACCGGCACCGTTACTAACGGTTCCGGTGCATCCGACGAGCTGTGCTTGCGGGTGCCACACGGCCTCCAGGTCAGGCCTGGTGGGCTGTCAGGCACCCGTGAGCACAACTCGTACTATGGCAGAATGGTTGCAACGGTGGCAGTAGCTAACCAGCACCGTTGTTACCATACCGCCATAGTTGTAATGAGGCCAAGGAATGAATACCCATTTATAACTGCGGGCCACTGTTTCATTGTTGCCTGAGACAGTTTCATGCCTCAGCCCGACCATGTGAGCCACCCCTGCCCATTTCTTCCAATCAAAAAAAAAAACAAAAAAAAAAATATATATATATATACATATATATATATATATATATATGTTTTTTATATATTTCATGCTGAACTCTCATGCCCCCCCAGGGATGCACCCGCGGATCCTTGGGGGGTCGCGACCCACCGTTTGAATACTGCTGATCTAAGGGAAGAGCACAGAGAAATGTTTCTAGTTTTTGAAAATTCTTTGAAGGAAAGCAGTAGTGGAATTGGAGAAGGTGAGAGGCTCTCAGAATAACATACCATGTTTTGGGTATAAGCTTGATATCAAAATCAACAGCTTTTTTAAGAGCCACCTATAGAAGGTATTCAATCATATTGAACATGTAGTGTGGTGTTTATTTTTCATAGTCTTTGTATAATCTCTGTTAGGCAGTAATAGTAACAATGTTTGCTTTGTACATTTATATGTGTAATAGTCTTATAAGGATTGTTTTTTGTATGATTGTCATATTTTAACAAAGTTGGATAATTTTAATGTTCTCAAGGAAGATTGCATTTCCATCATTAGTTAGATGTACTGCCTCATGTTTCTAAGATTAGACATGTAAAAGTAAATGTCTCTGCCCTCTGGCTGATCTAATAACATATTTTGGCATCCGTTTTTACACCTATGCTGACAACACAACTATTTTGCCGTCTTGACTCTCAGTTCTCAGATTTTCCCCAGATTTTCGTTCTAATCTGAAGAACTGCATATCAGCAGTTTCAACTTGGATGGGTAAAAACAGCCTTACACTGAACAGGAATACGAACAATGTTCTGATTTTTGGTACCCCAGATCCTAGCACATTCTGGAGCTCTTCCTTTTGGCCAGAGTCACTAGGTGTCTTTCCTGTACCTGGTCCTAGTGTAAAAAGCCTGGGGGTTAAAATACTTCCCTCAGGATCCAGAGAGGGCCAGATTGCTTCAGTCTGGCGAGCAGGTTTTCACAGATTGAAACTGCTTAAGCAAGTTAAGTCATTTTTACCGTCTGTCTATCGTGCTACTAAGATCCATTGATTACTGCAGTGGGATATATTTAGGGCAACCAGACTATCTAATTCAAAGACTTCAGATATTTCGGAACGCTGCAGCCCGCCTAGCCTTGGGGGCCATCAGATCTGAGCAGATCACCTTGATATTAGGTAAACTCCACTGGCTCCCGGTTTGGAGATGGATAGAGTTTAAGATCTTGAGCATTGTGCACCGGCCGTCCACTCTTCCGGCCTGATCTTTTTATGGCAGAAGCCTGAAGCCTACAGTTTCACATATCCAGATCAGGGGGCTGTTCTTTATTGGTCCTGGCCCCTAAGCTCTGGCACGTGCTCCAGCTGGCACTCCGTGGCCTCTCAGACCTTCTTGGTTTTCGAACACTAAAGACCATGTTGTTTATTGTCTAACTTTCCTGTCTGTTTGTTTTTTCTTCTGGTTTTTGCACTGGCTTCTCTCTTCTTTATCGCCCAGATGCCTTATTGGCCTTGGTTTGCGCTCTATAAAATGTAAAACATACATATGTCTGTACTATATAAATGCAGAAAGTACTTTATTCACATTTCTGTGTGATTTCTCAATTTTGCAATAAATTTGGTGGTCCACTTCCATTTTTGATACTGAGTTAAGTTAGATAAAATGAAGGTGGTGTGAGGGAAGAGTTCCATGAGTTTTTCTAAATCTTGTTTTATGATCTAAGACGGAGACATGTCTCATACTTCCCTCAAATCATTACCTCCGCAATAAAAGAGTATGACATCTGCCTGCTCTCTGCTTCTCAGACTAAACATTTACAAAAAATCTGGCACCATCGCATTCCTCACAATACAAACCATTTAAGTCTAAAAGCTGGTAAATTCAGTTCAATATCAATGTATAGGCTTCTACAATAAATCAAAATAACACCTAGGAGTCTCCTTCACACACACACTTTTAACTCAAGCATTTATGTCTGCACTCTATCATCACTTTCTTATAAGGCATGCTTATTTTTAATGCAAGTATTAGTTGTAGTGGAGCATGAATTAAGTCAGTATTATTTTGTTTGTAATTGGTAGGTTGGATTGTTTTTATTGCATTCTTTTATGTGATAGGTTGAAGTCAAAAAGTGTTGGCCATTTCGTTAAGTTGGGATGTTTAGTCCTCTTGCATTGCCGTTGTTCTTTTACAGGTTTCAGGGGCAGCATTTTCATATGAACTTTCATTCTGCTGCGCAGACACACTAATGTGCCGATGGTTGGCTCATGTGAAAATCTGTGGATCTTTGGAAAAAGTTTACAGCAAGTGTTACATATTTTGTTTTTAGAATAGTTACAGATTTCAGGGACTGCCTTGATTCAATTGGGTAAAAGTAACATAAATTAGCTTTCACTACTGAAGGTTAGAAATTTGGTTTCTGAGAAAGGTTATACTGTGCAGTAAGTGTGCTTCTACAAAGAGTGTTTCTGTATCAATGTGTATGATCAGTGATCATGTGAAATTATACTGAGAAATGCATTGGCCATGGCTAATGAAAATTCGGATCTGTTTTTTTTGGACATTGGCAGAACTGTTTGTGGTTGAATTGACCGTAGTCAATTTTGCTGCAAATACAATTTTACTTTAGCCAAACTCACCAAATCGATGTCTCCTAAACCCCCAATACATCCCTCCAACCTGCACTTATCTTTTCCCCATCCGCTGCCTCTCCTGATCCTGCAGCGTCAGTTCTGTCTCTCTAACGCGGTTCGGATCTGATGCTGCAGGGTACACTTATCTTTATTTTTCTTTTTTTTTCTCCCCTGTCTCCAATCTTCAGGAACCCCCCCGCAACCTCCCAAGGACGAAAGTGCTGAACATGGGGAGCAGGGTACACCCCCAAAATCCCAACTCCACATGTTCCATATTTTTTACCCAACTTGATCGAATACAATTGATCGAATGGTACTGCCCGAATTAGGTAAAATGTACCATTCAATCAATTATATTCAATCAAGTTGGGTAATAACGAAAATTCAAAACTGGTGGAATTCATAATGCTTTCCAAATTTTGGTGATAGGTTATGATCAGTACCACACTTTGTTATGAAAAGAGTAAGTGGTGTAAGGAGGTCCTAAGACCTGTATAACATAAGGCACAGGTCACAAGTGTATATAATAGGAAATCATTACAACATTATGAAGGTGTTTAAGATTCTACACGTTTCTGCTGTGAAATGTTCTGGTGTACAATTTCTAACCTTCAGCTTGTACAGTAAATGTTGAGGTATTATGGGTGTTGTAGTCCATAACATATGAAAACCTGCAGATTGAAGAGCCTTGAAGTTGTGGATAATATTACTAATTAATTTCAGCACACACGATAGATCATTTGTTTGGTGCATAAAAAGGGAACCGTGTAAATGGAAGTAGTGTTTCATTTCTCCTGTTTGCCATACAAATGCTTGATAGTGAGATGTGTCGTGAATGGATTGCATTGAAGCATTACACATGGATGTTCTACAAGGAATATTAGATTTGCTGACCTGATATGTTAATAGTGAATATTTCTAAAGTTGTTGTTGCAACATGTTTGCATTTGCCCTGCAGAGGTTAAATCAACCGATTAACAGTCTGTGTATATATGCATGGACATTATGGGTTAGTTTTCACATTAACATTCTATAGTGGAAAGTGAGTAAATGGTAGCTGGCATTCTGACGTGATAGCCAGGTTATTATTTATTGTGAACACTGTTTGGCATGCTTACATTGTAAACAGAACTCACAATAGGAAGGTAACTGTAACATACATGATTGCATATTGTGAAAGATGTATTTGTAATTCTGAGAAGTTGTTAGTATGTGCGTATGGTAATCAATGTTCACTCAGGAAATTAAACCCGGCCAGATGCAATTCATAATTCTTCTTTACTGTTGGTGCTTGGTTACTATCATTCGCACACTTTGTTATGAAAAGAGTAAGTGGTTGGTCCTGAGGCTTGTATAACATAAGGCACAGGTCACTCCAAGCTTGTATAATAGGAAGGCATTATAACAATCTAATGAAGGTGTTTAGGGTTTTGCAAATCTTTGCTATCAGATGTTTTGGTGTATACTTTCTAACAGCATCAGCGCATATAGTGAATGTTGAGGGATTACGGGTGTTGTGGTTCAGAACATATGAAAAGCTGCAAGTTGCAGCGTTTTTAATTTGTGGGTAAGACTGCAAATACATTTCATCACACATGCTGGATCATTTTTGTGGAACAGAATAATGGAGCACTGTAAATCAACAGGTTAAAAGTCAGTCTATATGCATGTGCACTATGGGTCAGTTTTCACATTTGCATTCTGTAGTGTAAAGTGAGTAAAAGGTAGCTAGCATGCTAATGTGGTAGCCAAGTAATTTTTTTATTGTGAACGCTTTTTGACATTCTTACATGGTAAACAAAACTCACAATAGATATGTACCCATCAATTACATGTATTTGTAATTTATGAACAGTTAGTAGTATGTGCACATGGTAAACAATCTTCTGACATGGAATTAAACCCTCCGCATATGGAAACCTGTCAAGTATGTTTTAATTATAATTGTGAACACTTCCTGTCATACTTGAATAGCATGGAACATATAGAATTGATCGCTATGGGGGTGTCTGTTTCATGCTGCTGCATAAAGTAGGTAGAAGCTAAAGGGATCTCCAGCATATTTAAATGCTTCGCCCAGAAGCTCACTGTCTTAGAAGCTCTGGTTCTCTCTAGGCTGGACTATTGCATCAGCCTCTTTCTAAATCTGCCTGCTTCTACACTCTGCCCTCTGCAACTCATCCAGAACAGGACTGTGAGACTTGTCCTTGGCCTCAAGCCCAGTGATCATATCTCTGGACTGAAATCTCTGCACTGGCTCCCAGTGGCTGCGAGGATTACGTTCAAAACACTCTGCATGGTCCACAAGGCCTTCTGGGGCCTGGGGCCTCAATACCTTCAACTCTCTCTTCCTAAATATCTTCCTTCTCGAGCTCTTTGCTAATCTGCCTCCAACTCTCTTAGGTTCAGTTGCTTCTCCAAACAACAAATCGGTGGTAGATCTCTCTCTTCGGCTGGGGCCTGCCTCTGGAACAGCCTCCCTGAAACTTGAGGAGAACCACCTTCGGTTCCAGAAGAACCTCAAAACCTTCCTCTTTGCTTCTGCTTTCTCTCCCCCTCCCTCCTGCTGAATTCCTGGCTGATACGGAGACTGCACTGGCAACCCTTCTGATCTCTGGCCCAAACCCTGCTAGTTGCACGCCTGCATTACCTCCCTGGCAACCCCTGCAACTGGGCACTATTGTCTGTATCCCTACAGTCCCCCCACCAGCATTTGAATCTCCACTCACCTTGCACTTTCCACCTGCTGGCCACTCTTTTACTTATCTTTTATTTATCTTGTTTATTTATTATCCCATGCACTGCACTTTCCCCTCTCCCTCCCCCTCACACTTTTTCTTTTGCCCCCTTCCCTTGCACTTGCGCGATCTCAATGATACCTGGCCTAGTAAGATCATTGTCTGTCTTCCCTCTGTTCCCCCTCCCTTTGCCTTGTCACGCCTTGAAACACTTTTGTATAAGCACGTTATAAATGCCATATCATATTATAGTTGACACTAAATAGCAGAAATAGTGAAAAGTATGTATCATGCATACATTCTATGTTTTTATTTCAGACCATATCTGAGAGGTAGGACTCCTAGACTTTCTCCAATTACAAGTACTTGTAATTCTTTCATAGTATTGGTTAATTACTGTTTTAACTGCCTATATTACACTGATTGTATATCCAAAGTTTCATATGTGTGTACATAGGTCTTGAAGTCTAGTTTAAGAATGCATTCAAAGACATTGATTTTACACAGCAGAATAAAGGAACATTTTTTGCAGGAAAGTAACATTTCTATATCTGAAAATGTTCAGGTGGATGTTTCATGTTCTGTACAAAGCTGTAATGAGATTAATTTGGTAATGTATGGTAAAGAGCAACTATGGAAAAAAGTACAATTTGAGAGAAAAGCCATGTCAACTACTGAACTGACTGGAACCACTGTGATTTCAATCAAGTAAAACTGTTAATAGAAAGAGTGTATCAACCGCATAACAGAAAATGAAGAAACAGAAGAAAGTTAAATAATAGAAAATCTGGTGCTGCTTTACATTTAAGAGACAGGATTAAGCATGTACACAAACAAGGTTATACTCCTGAGAGTCCTCAAATCTTTGGAGATGTGTGAATTCATATTGTGTTCATGTGTTGAAGTGTTTCTTGTGGAAAGATAAATAAATCAGAGGCAACAATTGCTAGGCTTTTCATGTGAAAAGGAAAGTGTTCATTTTAGTGTTGAACAATTTTTAAAAGTTGAGAAAGATCAAAAACAGATTATGGGAAAAAGTTCAATCAGTTGGTGTACTTACACACAAAAAAACATGTTTGATGTGTTTGTAGGAGATTGGATACACAATGCACATGCAGAAGGATTTTTCAGTGAAGAAAGTTGCATTCAAAAATGAAATTTGGCTCTTTCTATTGCAGAAATTGGATGATAATATGATGTGAAAGGTAATTTGATTTCTGAAAAAAGAAATCTGAAAATAAAGAACAAGTGAAGAAGATATATTCAATAGAACGAAAAAAAACTAAATCTAGTTTAGAAATGTACTGTTGTAGAGTCTGATAGAAATTCGTACAAGTATAACATAAAAATGATAATGTACAACAACAAATCAAGTTGCTGCAGTAAATTGATGACTGTGAAGTCCACAAAATAAACTGGACTTCTGGGTCACTCTCTGACTTGTCTTGAGACAGGGAAATGTGACAGTCATGTTTGCCACAAATGTATGCTGGCCGCATGTCACAGCAAAATACAGTATCTTCTTGCTGAACTGTATGAGCGCAAAATACCAGGTTTGTCACTTGCACTGTTCAACAGGTGTTGACTTCTGGAAGAGTAGTACGTTTACTTTCTACCCTTGAGATGGTGAAAAACACTAATTGCGAATATGATTTCCTTGCAGAGGAATCACTTGTAGGAAGTGGCCATGATGATTCTATGTTTTCAAAGGATCTAATTTTACATGCGTATGTCCAAGGAATACCAAGTTTTGAGTCTTCAAGTGAAAAACCTGAGTATATGTGTGTGTCATGTCGATGCACATTCTACAAATGAAAAGTCCACATATTGGACATAGAAGATAAAGTAATAGACTAGGTAGATGATGCTTGGAAGGACCTTCATCTCCATTTGTTTATAGATCAGCAGTGCAATACAAGTGATTCACTATGTGTGTGCAGATACTGTTTTACTGTTTTAGAAAGAGAAAAGACTCCCTCAAAAAGCATATTAGATAACATGGATGTCTCTGAAATTCCTCTTGGGCTTCAGAATTTGAGCATGTTTGAGGCGATTGCATTGCAGCATGTTAAACCTTTTCAGGTTATTATTAGACTACAAATAAAGATATCCGAACTTCCTAAAGGTGGAAGTGTGCACTTACCGCTAAATTTGGAAGAAAATGTGAACCCTCTGTGGGTATAATGGCACATTGTGGTTCTTTGTTTTCCTGAATGGTGTTACTACAAAGGATAAACAAGTATGGCAACAGCTTATAGATATTTCATTGGTGTAGGGAGCTTTAGAGTTTCTAGTCCATAACTATGAACTATATAAAGACAGTTGGAATGTACCTGACTTGTCTATACTTGGTGTCGGATTAACAGAGAAGAACAGTGAAGGCCAATGTCAGCATTTTACTGTTGCTGAAGGGAACAGTTTGTATGACCATTACATTACTCATCTTCTACACTCATGAAATGTTATGGGTGATAGTCTTGAATTATATCAAATGAAACAAATGAAAGGTACACCAATCAGTTGGGCGGTGCAGTGAAAGGTCAATGATACCGTACACCATTGCATTACTGCATCAACTACCAGTTTGGGAGTAAGGTTGGGGAAAGACCTCCAACAAGAAGCTAGAGCTATTTCCTCCACCTTAGTTATCACAATCAGCCACTTTGGCAAAGTAACTGCTAGCAGTTTCTGCGAAAAACCTCTAGAAGCTTATTGTTTCCCTATGCTTTGTCCCACTGGAAAAAGTGGCAGATTGGATGATCGAGGAATAAGCATTTCTTTACCGGAATACCCTTGTACACATATGTATTCTGTAGATTCCAGATTATGCACCAATATTGAATAAATGTTTCATTTACTCTATGAAAGTTAATTCCCAACACTGTGCTATTCTATTGCTCAAACACTTGAAACAGGGACTAGATTTCAAAATGTTTCTGCAAATCAGATGCTGCAACAGGTAAATGGCAACATTACTAATATCCTTGCCACTATGAGAGGAGCCAAATCATATTGGTATAGAAGACATTCTGAAGGTTCAATGCATGCTCCGAAACGTGGGTCCTTCTGCTTGGTTTGTGACTACGTTGTATGGCTTAGATGATCTTGCAGACTGGATTTGAGAAAGTAATCCAACAAAAGAAGGTATATTTCTTTTCAAAACTTCTTTTTATTGGTTTTATGCATAGAAGCTTTTGACATGACATCATGTAGCAAGCGTTATACACAGTTTGTCAAAATGGTGACATAGCCTTAAATGAAAAACAAAAACGAGAACAGTTAACCCTAATTGTCCCTGGTATGGAAGAGGAAGAGGGGCCAGGAGGAAAGGACGGAAGACAGAGGTGGTGTTTCCAGATACTCTGTGGGTTAAGACGGATATTGCATTTCAGCCTGCTTGGTCCATTGCTCGTCTGTTCTTAGCCCTTTTGTGGGGATTGCCGTCAGTAGTCTGGAATGTTCTTGCTATGTATTTTGAATGTGGCTCCAGTGTTTCAGGGTTATGCTTTTCCCCATTGGGGAAACCTTTAGTCTTGCTTCTACATCCAGTGGAGGGTGGGAGGTTGTCTTGCCAGCCCTGGGTATTGCTGCGTGTAGTCCAGGGAGGGGGCCCAGGTTTGGTTGAATTTGTCTCTGTTCCCAAACCAGAGGGCTGTAATTTTCTCTGCTGTAATTATGTCCCAGCATTTGGACCACCACATCGGGATTGCCGGTCCTTTGGGATTTTCCAGAGCCTGGCTATTGCAATGTTTGCAGCCGTCAGTAAGTGTGAGCACAGGTCAGCCCTCCAGCTAGTCAGGGGAAATTGGCCCTCGCCCGTCGCTCCCAGCAAGATGATTCCTGGATCCCATGGGATCATGATGCCACTGAATGCTTTGATTTGTTCCAGGACGCTTTTCCAGAATTGGGTAGCTTTGGGGCATGTCCAAAGGAAGTGGTATAGTGTGCCCTTGTCCGGGCATCCCCTCCAGCAGTGCAGGGGACAAGTGGTGTTGCATTTGTTGAGAGTCTACGGTGTCCGGTACCATCTGTAGCACACTTTGAATGCCCCCTCTTTGTTGGTTATACACTTGGAGCTTTTGTTCGCTCTGGTCCAGATGTGACTCCATTTCTCCGGGTCAATGTCCCTTCCTATATCTTTTTCCCATTTTAACATGTAGCCCTCTTTGTAGGTTGGGTCGGTTCGGTCGAGTAGTTTGTACAGGGTGGATATTTTCCCTTTAGGGGGGGTTTGCTGTGAGTGTTCGATCTAGCGCGGTGAGCTCCCTGCTTCTGTATTTCTTCATAGGTTTGCTTGATAGCCAGTGCCTGAGCTGCGCATATCTCAAACTCTACATCTCTGGAATTTTTAATTTCGCTTTGCAAACTTCAAAGTCCAGTAGATTACCATAGTCGAAGAACTCTTCTACCTTGTCCAGTCCTCCTCCTTTCCATTTGCACAAATTATTTGTGTTGGTGCCTGGAGTAAAGGTTGGATTATTCCAGATAGAGGTGAGTGGGCCTAAAGTGTTTCTGCATTTCCATTGGCGGGCTGCTCTGTTCCAGTTCACCACCGTATTTTCAGTCGCTCGCAGGGGGCATATGCTAGGTGGGTCACCGGACCTCTTCATGTGTGAGAGTGATTCTATTGGGCATAGACACCAGTCTTCTTCCAGCTCCATCCATTGGGGTTTGTGGATGCTGATCCTCCAAGCGAAAGCCTGTGAGGGATGCACTGCTAGGATGTATCTGGCTTCGCTCAGATCCCTAGGCCACCCACCGCCGCGCTCCAGAGCATGATGCACCTCGGTATTCGTGGCTTCTTTCCTTCCCGGATGTATTTCATGATGTTCCTTTGCAGCTTCTTTACGGCGCTTTTCTGGGTAGTTACTACTAGGGCTAGACAGTGGTAGAGCAGTCTGGGGATAAGGCTCATTTTCAGAGCTGTTATCCTTCCGAACCACAAAATCTCTTGCTTCTGCCAACGGGTCAGATCGTTTTTGAATTCCTTAAACACATAAGAAGGTACATTGCACATGACACCATCAGAATTGGTAGTGTATCCAGATTATTTCATTATTGTTTTTTAGCAATGTTACATTTTATATGTAATAAAGAAAATGGTCCACTTGGCAATGTATGGAACATTACTTTTGGAGGAAGGCGACCCAAGCGAGTGAAGCTCCACATCCACATATGATTTTGCGGGTACCGCTGCTCCCCAGTTTGGCAAAGATAGTGGTAGCTGTGCAATGCAATTTATTGAAAAACATGTTACTTGTTCTATCTCTGATCATCATGTGAATGTTGATATATGCAACAAGGTGGAAAGGTTACAAATGCACCTGAGTGGAAGGTACTATCAAAGAAAATGTAAAAGTAAAGACAGGTATTATACTAAGTGCAGATTGCGATTTCCCAGGCCTATTTCCAAAGTTAGTTGAGCAAATTGTGTGTTTACATCTGTTTGACACCATGTAACTGAGAAATCGCCTAAGAATACATATCATTTAAAAAGATGTAAGTAATGCCAATTTGTAAATGATCACAATACTGTCATTGATGAGATCTGGAATGGTAATACTGATTTTTAGTGTATTACTGATGAACAACAACTGTTGCTCCCTACGTTACAAAATATTTGAAAAAAGCTCCAAAGGGTAATGCAGCTGAGGAGTGGACTGACCTATCAGCAGACAATAGCCAAAGTCTGAAAATAATATGCTTTGGAATCAAAATGCTCACACACAGAGGTTGTGGATGCTACGAAGATGCAGTTCAGCTGACTAGTTTGCCTTTCTGTGGATATAGCATCAACATACTTTGGTTAAGTCTGGACCCTGCAATTAGCCTGAAATTGAATGATTGGCTGAAAGTGTACCGGATATTACATACATTTTGAAAAGTAATTTAATTGATACCTATTATACAAATAGGTTTTCACATTTGCAAAACCTTTTCTTAAATGAAGTAGCAGAATGCTACTCATACCATAATGTAGAAGCAATCAATGACAGACAACGATCTAAGATACATGGATGTACTTGTTGTTTGGTGAGAAAAGCTAAGTCTTGTCAACCACATGAAACTGTCTTGCCAAACTTCAAAGAAAAAGGGATTCTTTTTTTGTTGTTGCCTTTTGCAGTTGTTCTTGCCATGGTATGCAGAGAGTGATCTGCTTGGAAATTTTGCAACTTTTGAAGAATACATTCTTGCAAATAAAGTAAATATCACATACACAAACTTTGAACATTACTTGGAACTACTACAAAAAGCAATTTGCCTAGAAGAACTTGTAGCAGCTCCACTGGCAAAGGAGTCTCTGGAGGGCAGTCAAAAATCTGCTAAACATAGTGAAAATGTTCAAATAGATGTTGAATTTTCTATGGGAGGATTGAAGAGTGCAATGGAACAAATAAAATGTTCACCTAGCAATGTGGAGATGAGAAAATAAGCTAAATGAAGAGCAACAGGAAATTCTGGAGAAGTGTAGGAAGAGAGAGTTTTGAGTTTCATCCAAGGTTTTTAATTTTAAATAAGGCTCTGAATTTCAACATAGATGAAAACTGACCCCAATTGTCAACAAGGGTGTGAGACTAAGATGTGAGACACTGTGCTGAATCTAGTATAAGTTAGTATTATGAATGTGCAAAACACATGAAAGCTAAAAGTTGCATTTGAATTTGATACTGCACAACATGATGTCATTTTGCACCAAGGAAGTTATGGACTGAGTGCAATGAAAAACATAAGACTATCATGTACTAAGTTATACTACTATCCTCTAACCTCTAACATATCCCCTATTAACATTCAGGGCAGATCAGTCCATTACTTTTGTGTACAAACTTTGGTGCAGATTGTTAAACTGAAAGTGAAGGCATTTGGGCTGTGCAAGGTTAACTGGAAGTGCAAGGAAATAAACATGAACATTACATTTGTTTTGCTGTCTTCATGTTGTTCAAAATAGGCCCATTGTTCATTCAGAACAGGAATGCAGAATAGGAGAAATCTAACACTTCTTCTATGTTGCTGCATTCTATCGGTGGTCGGATGAGCATGTGTTTCTGTGGAACATTTTAGAGGTTTGGCTGATAAAGAGCTGGTTTTGATGGACACATGACATCCCCTTTGGAGGTGGTATTTTATTATATTCTATGCAACCAGTCATATATTTATGGAGGTGATGGGGGGTTTAAAAGAGTTGTGGTGAGAAGGCTGACTCTCTCTGGCTGGCTGGTTCACTGTCTCTCTTCACCTAAAATTTCAAGCACTCACCATCCCTGGGGGAAGTGTTCTGCATTCACAGGCAGACAGGCTAACACAGAAGAGTGGGTTGAGACCCTGCTTTGACGAGTGGGAAGAAAACCAGATAACGAGTTTTGCAATCTGGGGCACACAGAACCATGTGCATTCTTGGATGAGTTACAGTTTTTTTGAGGAGCATATAGTCTGTCGAAAGTTGTCATAAAAATAACAAATGTGGGTGTTATGCAAGGGCTCTGGATGAATATATTTTTAAAGAATTACAGTCTGGAATTGTATGGTCACAGTTATAAATGGAGTGTTGTTCTTGTGTTGCTCATTTTATGTCAAAAGCTGTAAATATAACTGAAGGCAGTGGGCTGCACAGAGTAATTGCTATCTTTCAAGGTCTGTAGATGACCACACTTCTGAAATGCCACTCTTAATGCCCATTATGGGTAAAGCTCATTTATCACAGGAAAAGCAACTGCAGATGAAATGTATTTGCATATATTTCATTTAAATTTTTGAGTCACGGAAAATGATATGTGCAAATGCTGAGCATTGCATGGGTTGTTGATATTTTGCATAATCCTAATTTTCTATAGGTTAAAGCTGCATTAATCTCAAAGTGTTTATTATGTGTTCTGGTATCTTGTGGTAATACAGACAACTGTGGATAACAGGTGGTAGTTGAAATTTACTGCAGGCAGTAACTTCAGTTTGTGGTAAAGCACCTAACAAAGCTGATCACTGTGAATTGGGTTCTTCACAGTGGTTGTTTATATGAATGTCTGTATTCAGATTACCTAGTAAGTGTGTTTTGAGAAACCTCCAAAAGGGTATAATGTGGTATTGTAAATAAAATACGGCAAGAAAATGAAATTATGAGTTAGAGCGTACTAGGTTTGGTTTTGACTCACTGTTTATGGTTCCAGTATAAGAACAATATCAGGCAGCCTTGTGTATTTAGGGCTCACCATTATACCACAAAATACCCCAACAAGCTCACCAAAAAATAACACCACAACATACCTCCAAAAGAAGATAAAAGATACATTTCTGCATGTTCTTAAACATGATAAAGATGAATTTTCCTTTGTCCACTACAGCCCTATATTGATGTATGTTAGTGGGCAGGCTGGTACAGGAAAATATGTTCAAATTCATGCTTTGAGAGCAATGATACCACACGTGACATATTGCTCTGTGGCATGTATTGTGACTGTTCCCATAAGCTTAGCAGCATTAAATATCAGTGGTATTACCTTACATCAGTTGTTGATGCTACCAGTGGGGCATGAAAGTAAACTTGAATATCAGAAACTTGCATCAGATGAAGCATGATAAGTAGGTAGAGTTTTGAAAAAGTTAAATGTCTTAATTGCGGATGAAGTGAGCATGGTGTCTAACTTGATGCTATCTTTCATTCACTTTGTAATGCAAGAGGTCTTGAGGACCGACAATGATGTTTTATTTGGAGGCAAACATGTCCTAGTTATTGGAGATTTGTTATAGTTAACTCCTGTAAAATATCAACCAGTCTTCAAGATTCTACAATCAAAGGATAGTCAATAAATTATAGGTAGCATTGGTAATGTGAAGCTCTAGAATTAGACGTTTAGTGTATGCAGAAAAGCTAAAAACACATACCGATAATGTTTACTTGAGGATTATATGAAAATAGACTTAAAAAGTAGACGGATTTCTTACATGATTCATGCACGTAGACCAAATGTCAAGTTGGATCTGCAATAAAAGAACATTCCTTCTGCTGCTTTGATGTCTACACTTGCACATAGTGTAAAATTCAACTCACTAATGATGTACTCTGAAACCAATTATAGAGATACAATAGTGAAATGTTCTATTTAGGCACCATATGCCACTGGAATTGGATAAAAAAAGCAAGAGCACAATTAAGTCTATTAGAAAAATACAGTTAAACCAGCAGGTCTAGAGTATCTTTGAAAGCTGTGCATAAATGTAGGGTTATGTTAAAGCAACACCTGAATGTTGAAATTGGTCTGGTGAATGGAGCAATGGGGAGAGTGACTGCATGTGTCACTGTTCCTCCATTCAGTACAAGTATAGTATATCTGTTGGCTAAGTTTGATTCTGTACAGCACCCTCATTTGGTTTGTCATATTTCTGCACGCTTCATGATTTTTAAAGGCACGTTTGTGAAAGAGCACAATTTCCATTGTCATCTGCATATGCAATAACTGTGCACATGGATTGACTTAAGAAGCTGCCCTGATAAACAAAGGTCACACAGGGCCTCATTACGACCCAGGCGGAAAACCATGGTGCTAATAGCACCATGGTCCATGCCGGTAACTTACCGACTCCGCCATGGAGAAAGGGGGAATTACCACCCCATTACAAGGTTGGCGGGGCAGTAATTCCCCCTTCCTCCATGGCCAATCCCCATTCCCATTTTTGCCCCATAGGGCTCAATGTGAATGGGGAAGGCGCTAAGTACGGTACTGCAAATTGCAGTACCGTACTTAGCACCAAGGTCCCTTGGTGGGTCCCTACTTTAACGGCTGGTGTAGACCAGCCGTTAAGGTCGGGTCCCGCAAAGGGACCTTGTAATCAGGCGCTAATGGGTTAACGGCGCTGCAGCCTTTTACGGCGCCGTTAACCCATTAGCGCCAGGGTCGTAATGAGGCCCACAGTGTTTAAAGAAAGATTGTGCAGCACTATCATGTAACACTTATGATTCATGTTTTATCATGTTTTTAAAGCAAGCATTATAGGTGTTATTACATGACTAGACTAGCAGTTTGGATGTGTTAAGTGTAGCCATGTCTTACTGAAACCTAACATTTTTATTGCCCATCTATGCCTAGTAAAAATGTCATGCAACAGTAAGAAATGGCAAGACTGATTGCATCAAAATGTATACTAGCCACTTAATAACACTTACTATGCTTGCTTTATCCTGCTTTTAAAGCAAGCATGACAAGTGCTATTACGTGCCTTGACTGGAATATTGGTGTAGTATGTCTAGACATTTCTTAATGTGGCATGACATATTTTACTGGGCATCTATGATACTCTGGCATAAATGGCCTCCCCCATCCCATTTCCCTATCCAATCCCACACACCCTGCCCAAATCAGCCTCTGATGCTGGCACAAACCCAACACAAGCTCACCCACATTCACTCACTCATTCAAACAAACATAAATTAATGCAGCATTTACACAGCATTTAGCTCGGAGACTGCAGGTGAGGTTTTACATCTTGTGGTCTCCCCCTTTACCCATCACAATTTTCAGCAGCTTTAGCTGCACTAATTAACTCTAAATGTGTGCTTCCAATGCCATTTAAGTCATTGCCATCCATTCTGGGTTCCCATGAACCCCTTCCCACTCCCCCTCCCTATTCCCCAGATGCCCCCACCCACCCTTGGTGTCCGGCCTTGCTACTTAGCGTGCTTCCCATTCGGCAATACTTCCTGAGCCTCACTTTAGCTTGGAGGTCGCAGGTGAGTGGTGTTCCATCTCGTGGTCTCCCCCCTTGCCCATCTAAATATTTGTCTGTGAAACATCCAGATAGAATTGTGAAGGTTAGCCTGTGCCAAATTTAGACAGAACTGTGAATATTAGCTTGCACCACATCTAGACAGGATCATGAATACTAGCCAGTGCCACATTCAGATAGAATTGTGAATATTAGCCAGTGCCACATCCAGATAAATTAGGAACATTAGCCTGTGACACATCTAGATACAATTTTGAATACTAGCCTGTGCTACAATTAGGCAGAAATGTGAATATTAGCGTGCACCAAATTTAGACCAGATCATGAATATTAGCCTGTGCCACATCCAGATAGAATTGTGAACATTAGCCTGTGTCACATCCAGACAGAATTGGGAATACTAGCCTGTGCCACTTTCAGATAGAATTGTGAACATTAGCCTGTGCCACATTCAAATAGAATTGTGAATATTAGCCAGTGCCAAATCCAGATATACTTGTAAATATTAGCCAGTGCCACATCCAGATCGAATTGTGAATGTTAGTATGTGCCACATTTAGACAGAATTGTGAATATTAGCTTTTGCTGCATCTAGACAGGATCATGAATATTAGCCAGTGCCACGTCCAGATATAACTGTGAATACTAGCCTGTGCCACATCCAGATAGAATTGTGAATTTTAGCCTTTGTCACATCCAGATAGAATTGTGAATACTAGTCTGTGCCACATCCAAATAGAATTGTGAACATTAGCCTGTGCCACATCGAGATGGAATTGTGAATACTAGTACGTGCCACTTTCAGAAAGAAATGTGAATGTTAGTCTGTGCCACATTTAGACAGAATTGTGAATATTAGCCAGTGCCACATTCAGACCGAATTGTGAATACTAGCCAGTGCCACATTTAGACAGAATTGTGAATATTAGCTTGCACCACACCTGGACAGGATCATGAATTTTAGCCTGTGCCACATCCAGTTAGAATTGTGAATGCTAGCCTGTGCCACTTTCAGATAGAAATGTGAATGTTAGTCTGTGACACATTTAGATATAACTTTGAATATTAGCTTGTGCTGCATCTAGACAGGATCATCAATGTTAGCCAGTGCCACATCGAGATAGAGCTGTGCATACTAAACTGTGCCACATACAGGTAGAATTGTGAATACTAGCCTTGCCACTTTCAGATAGATTTGTGAATGTTAGCTTGAGCCATATTTAGACAGCACTGTGAATATTAGCTTTCGCCACATCTAGACAAGATCATGAATATTAGCCAGTGCCACATCCAGATAGAATTGTGAATATTAGCCTGTCCCACATTTAGACAGAATTGTGAATATTAGCTTCTGCCACATGTTGTCAGGATCATGAATATTAGCCAGTGCCACATCCAGATAGAATTGTGAATACTAGCCTGTGCCACATCCAGATAGAATTGTGAACATTACCCTATTCCTAGAGAGTAGAGAGGCACAGCTTCACCCTACTGATGAGGTTGTACCAGACTGAAACATGTGTCTGGGATTTCTGTTGGTACTCTTGTTCAGAGGAGAATTGCCTAGCATTTTGGTGCTGGACTGCCCCAGGACAGGACAAAGACTGATATGTTTTTGGATATTTATCCTCTGTGAATGATAGTGAGCTAACAGATATGGGTAAGGCTCTCATAATCAGGACTAATGTCTGGGAGAGGGACTTCTAGGACCCCCACCCCCCTGTTTTGAGCTTAATTTAAGTAACTTTGGGTCTCAGCCCAAAGTATCTAGGTGAATCCAGATGTGGACGCCTGGCTCACTATTCTTAGAGAGGCACAGCTCCACCCTACTGATGAGGCCAACCAGACGAAACACATGTCTGGGGCTGCTGTTGGTACACTTGTTCAGAGAGGAATTGCCTAGCATTTTGATGCTGGACTGCCCAAGGGCAGGATAAAGACTGATATGTTTTGGATATTTCTCCTCTGTGAAAGATACTGAGCTAAAGAATCTGGTTAAGGGTCTTGTAACCGGGACTAATATCCGCCAGAGGGACTGCCAGTACCCACCTTGTTTTTTTAACATTACCCTGTGCCACATCTAGACAGGATCATGAATATTAGCCAGTGCCACATTCAGATAGAAATGTGGAGATATTCACGAGCTGCATCTAGAAAAAATTTGGAAATTAGCATGCATCACATCTAGACAGCGATGCCACTAAACAACAAACTAACCCACTAAAAATCTCACCATTCTGCTTACAATTCTCAAACTCTAACCAAACCTAATCACACCTCTAAACTTCAGCAAACCGCAAGAACTTCACTATACAGCAACAACAAAACAAATCACACATAGCCTCTCGCAACAGAACAAGGCGGCTACCAACCGAAAAACGCACCTAAACTCAGAGAACGGTGCAAACTAATCTCAAGCTGCCAACAGCACATCGCTGCTCTCTTGCATTTCTCCTGCTTCGTCCTACTAACTCACCCCCACACCCTTTCTTTACAGATCCGCCAGAGCGCCCGGGGACCACTCCGGTGGTGATAGTGAGCAGTACAAATGTCCTTTTAACATTAACATTAACCTCAAAAAGTATTCACACAGCATTTACTTGCTCACTGATGCACACATTCAAGCATCCAAACAGCAGTCACCCAGGACAAACCTGCTCATTCAAATACATATTAGTTCATTCAAACAACATTTACACATCATATACCTGCTCATTGAAACACACATTCACACAGCATGTGTTTGCTTATTAAAACAAACATTCAAACAGCATTTACTCACTTGCTCATTCATTCAAACAGCATTTACGCAGGATTTACTTGCTCAATGAAACACAAATTCACGCATCCAAACAAAGCACCAACCTGCTCATTCAAACCCACATTCACACATTCAAACAACATTGGTTTGCTTATTAAAACACACTTTCAAACAGCATTTACTCACTTACTCAAAAACATATTCATGCATTCAAACATCATTCACGCAGCATTTAATTGCTCACTGAAACAGACATTCACGCATCCAAACAGCATTCAGTCCCACACAGCACATACTTGTTTATGGTTGTAGGTCAAATGGTCGAATCTAAATGGTCGACAGGACAAATGCTCGACACCAAAAGGTCGACAGGTCAAATGATCCAACACATATTCATTCTTTCAAATAGCATTTACACAGCACATACTCATTGAAATAAATATTCACGCATACAAACAGCATTTACACAGCACATATTCACTCATACACACATACAAAATTACATTTTCCTTTCCCTTACCTTCGAGTCAGTGCCGGACCGGTTGCTGCTTCTGAGATCCTCTCAGCTCCCGCGCACAGAAGCAGAAACCAGGAAGCACAGATCACTTCCTGGTTTCCGCACTTGCGTAAAGGAGCCTTGCTGCTGCACTCCTTCAGCAGGGGTCACAGACCTAGTGGAAGGGATTATGAGGAGTCAGCATGGGTCGCAGCAACAACCTCTAGTGACCCCCAAATAACATCAGTGCCTGTAGACCCTGCTTATGGGACAGTGGGCAATCTCATAAAGGGGCATGCCGATTTTAAATCGAAGCAAGCACAATGTTGTGCTGTGGTGAGGAGCACTCCTCAGCAGGATTACTGATGGATAATGCTTTGAATGAAAGCGTAGTGCCATCCTCTCTATAATGAGTAAGCACTGCCTTATCACCTAATTTGAAGGTATCACTATTGCGCAGTAACCTTTTCAGCCTCATGCACCTTTTTAGAATTGCTATTATTTACAATAGCAACTTCAAATCACAATTTACATCTCATACATCGAGAAGTGCAGTCTGTTTTCTTTTCTGTACATTTCTGTACATTTGCTGGCTTGTATGCTTTAAATAAAGACGATGCACTGATAACAAATTTGATAAATAAAATAAAAAGATCACGTATCCATCAGAGCGCTTTAATTACTTCTATAAATTTTACTAATCAGGGTGGAAATTTGATATCATTAAATAATTTTAAAAATCCATTCTGCTCCATATTGTGCAAAATACTTGACAAATTATTTGCATTCTACTGAAAACTGTATGTGGCATTGGATACACCCGATATTGCGTTTGACCTGCTACATGTATGTTTCAGCACCCAGGCACTTGTGTTTTCTACTGCATCTCCTTCAGACCTTAACATTGAAGTTCAACATTTCAACACGGTTGAAATATTGAGCATTACATCAGTGCAAACATATGAGATGATGGTATTAATCATGGACTGTAAAAAATACATTATTTGGATAATCTATCAAGCATGTCAAGATTCTGTGCAAAACGTAGGATGTGTTTCTGTGCGTAGGGTGTATTGTGGCTCTCAATGATTTGCTCCCAAAAGTTTGATGTACTTTACAAAAATATGCATTTCTTTTAGTGGCAGTATATGCCTTTAGATATTTTGTCTTAATAATTGTACGCAATATTTAAAGGATTTGTATTAATACATTGAAATAATTCATGATATGGCATTGTTGGAAGTATATAATCCATGGTACATGGATGTCTCCCATGGGATTATTTTATTGAGATATATTGAGTCAATTATGCGTGTTCCATTAGGATCAAAGGATTACACTTCAGCTGACTTGTGGAGCATAGAGAGTTAGAAGGATATGTTATAACCAGTTTGGTCCTGATCCATAGTTCTTCCCCATGGAAGTTAAGAGGAATGACTCGGATGGAAAAATCTTGTCACTATATGGAAGAATGGGCAGGAATCCCTTACTGCTCCCATTAAAAAAAAATCATGCAACGTATGAAAATATTCGGTTCACCTTAGTTACACGTTGACAAAATATTATGCTTATTTAGTTTTGATAACTCTTTAAGATCTGCATGTTGATGTAAAGCAAATAGATGACCACTAACATTTTAAAACATGGCAATACACCTTTAGAACAGTACACGCTTTTTGTATGTGTCACCTGACGATGCCATTGTGTTAGATGATAGCTCTAGAGCACAGACTTTTTTACTCGGTTGCATTATTTGAAACATGTGTGAGTGTGCCTGCATATGTGCATGCAGCTGGTCTGCAGTCTGTTCAACCACTGTATTTCACTCTTTCAGCTTAGACTTTTCAAAATAGAAAATATACTCACCAGTCAGCAATCAATCAAAGAATTAGTAATAATTTGTTGACTTAGCGCGTCATGCAGGATTTCCCAATCTTTCAAGTATTGTAATATTCTATGTCACTATTTATTTATGTCATTGTTTTATAACCTGCTTAATACCGTACCTGAGTTCAGCGCAGATCCGGGATTAGCACCCCTGTTCACCCTGCGTGGTCTTGCTTCTATTATTAAATACTTGTATTCAATTTAACACACTCTAGGGGCAGGGGTGTAGGTCTGAGTCATCCATTTAAGCTCCCATTCAGTGTTAGGAAACTTAATGAGAGAGGTAAGGTTTAGGCTATTTAGGTGAGTTTAGATAGAGATTAGTTGAGGAGGAAGAGTAGACAGAGGTAGGTAGTCAATGTGAATCAGTCCTAAAGTAAGATTTAGGGCCTCATTACACGGATGGCGGTAAGGATTTCCCAGTACTGGTAAAATACCGGTACCGGTAAATCCTTACCGCCTTACTACGAGGTCCCTTTGCGGGTTGGGGGATTTAGGCGTTAAAAACCAACCTGCAAAGGGACCCAGGGTGCTAATTACGGTACTGCAATTTGCGGTACCGTAATTGGCGCCTTCCCCATTCCCATTGAGCCCTATGGGCCAATAATGGGAATGGGGAAGGGCAATGGTGGAAGGGGGAATTACCGCCCCGCCAACCTTGGAATGGGGCGGTAATTCCCCTTTCCGCCAAGGCGGTGCCGCTAATAGCGCCATGGTTCTCCGCCATCCGTGTAATGAGGCCCTTAGAGTTGGTTCTGTTTTTCTTTCACGGGTCTGTGTGACATTTTCACTGAATTGAAGTGGGATTGAAGGCCAACCTTCTATGTGTCTACATATTTGTATGATAATTAGTTCAGCCTGTGGCCTTTGCATCGGGGATTGTCAAACCATTTCACTTGGGTATAATTGGGAGATGCCACCCTGTGGGGTTCTGTGGAATGAATGTTCTTTATGCTCATCCCCTATCCTGTTTCTCATCCCTATAACTCTGCTGCTACTTTGTGCAACAGTGCCTCTCTGGTTTACTGCAGCAACTGTGCTAAATGCAGTGCCACTGGCTCAGCCCTGCACACATTCTCAGGTTTAGTTAAATGTACACCTACTATTCCAAGCTTGGACAGCCTCATGTTTATAGTAATGCACTGGCCATTACATGGCTTTGATTCTATGCAGAAGAAAGACAATTTCTTAGAAGGGAAAGCAGCCGATGTGTATGTCTTTAGTGACATTCCCTGACAAATCTCTTGAGAGAGGTACGATTTTTGGGTGGATCCACCATGTAACTCCTCCTGGCCCAGAATCAGAGCACAGCTGGAGGCACTCGGTTCCCATACCACTGAATGTGCAGGCCCAACGTATAGCTATGAGGCATTGTTATGGTATGCATTGGTAATGTTGGTATCGGCTGATGTGCCTTGGATATGCATCATGAAGGTATTTGTTGTGATGTTGATGGTTACAATGCTGTTGATGTGAAGTGGCCAACTTAGTGTGGGCTTGGTGGCTTGCTTCTATTTTGTAGAACATATGGAGGGAAAGTCTAGAGTATGAGATAATATTTTATTTTACATGTCCTGTGACTGTCAAAATATTTCTTGGTGTGTATTTTTCGTCATGCACCATGTTCACACCATATTGACACAGTGAGGTAAAATGTTTAAAAGAGAAAGGAAAGATGAGGGAGAAGCATAATGGGTTTTCAGGGTGGATGGGAAAATTGCATGCACGTTGGATAAGAAATTGATTTTCAAGCAGAAGAGACAGGAATAACGGTGGTCTTGGAGGGAGGGGTGTGCGAGAAGTAGTGCAAGACAGCACCTTCAAATTAAATGGAGGAGATGGAAGGATTCATACAGAGCATGTGTAGAGACAGGTGAAATGTATGGCAGGCACGTCCAGGTCATCAGGAACTGACATGCACACTGCATTCATTCAGAAGTATAAAGATGCAGGAATTGTGTGTTTGTGGCAAGAATGGGTAGCGAGAAGAGGAAAAGGTGGGCCAGTTGTAACCTGAATGTTGAATAAGAATGATGGAAGGCTTAAATCGTTTTGTTACAGGATTTGAGGAGAATTCGAGAAAGGCATTCTGCTGACATCCAACAAACAAGATAACCAATTTCAGAACTTTGAAATGCCAATAAATCAGTCTTGAGTCACAGTTTAAAGAACACGCTTGACTTTTCTGAAAAGTATATTCTAGCAGTTCTGATATTGCTGGAAGTATATATGACGCCTGCAATACTGTGAATCATTAGATCCTACTTGAAATATTTGAAATGTCAGGTTTGGCCTTCAAAGTGATCCACACAATCCTTCTTGTTTAGGTCAAAAGCATTAGAATTATCCTGGAATCCTCCACATTTAGAAACGTCATATGCAGATAACTCTAACGGGTGTTCTTATTGGGTAATTTTCAAAATACTTTTTAAACACCTTACATGGTGACAATCTTGCATTAACTACACATCTGAATGTATGCAGACAGCACACAGCCTCAAAAGGGAAAGGGTAACCCCTGATAAATTGCAGATGCCTGGCACATCAACCTATGGAACAAGGGACATATATTTAACGTGAATGTTTCCAAGAATGAAACTGTAGAGGTGTTATAGACCCTCCTCCCTCAAACTGAATGCAGATAACTTGTCAGGCTGATCAATAGTTCCAGTATTACAAAAATCTGAATTGTAGCACTTTTTATGCCAAAAAGTCCATTTTAGGGTGACATCCACTTTTTAGGGTTAGAATGCCACATACAGTTGAGGGTATCTCATGTATTACAAATACATTGTGAATATCGTAAATCTAGCCTGAAAACTGAACAGAAAATGAGTTCTGCTTAAAAGCAGATTGGTCGGCCATTTTGTAGTTGAACAGAGCATTTAGATTAAGACAAGGTCAGGCAGATTCAAAAATGGATGCCTGAAAACAAGATGGTGGAATTTCACATAGTCATGATGGAATAATTCTTTAAGAGCAGTTCATTGAAAGTTCATTGCCATGTCCCAGCCAAGTTTGTTTGTTTGTTTGTTTATTTATTTGGTATTGCGTGCCAAACCCATTAGGTAGCCGGGCGCAGTAGAGGTCAAGACAACTTAAGCTTGGTTACATAATGTGTACAAAGAAGCATATAATATACAAGACAGTTTGAAAATAGGCTGCCAGGATGGTTACAGTGGCATACAGAAGGAAGCGAGTTAAGAGACATGCAGCAGAGACAGGAGTGCAAGGTACTGAGAAGGTAAGCTAACAGTCATTCGTTCGTAGCCATTTAGTTTGAGATTCATGGAAATAATGTGCGCTGAAAATTTCCACGCAAGCGTGCGAATCGCAGCGCAAGTGCGAAAATCGAAGCGAAACCCGCGCACAGCAATTCATGGAAGTCTGTGCACGTGTAAATCCAAAGATGTCCGCTAAAATCCTGCGTGGCGCACTCTGACGCACACGTCTTCAAACAACGTGCGCTACACCCACAGCGAAAGTGCACATAGCGCAGCGCACACAACAAAAGTAGGCGTAACACGGGGCATAACACACAGAATGGGGAACAACACGTGAAAATGTGGGTGTCACAGGGGAGGTACAGGAGGCAAATGCGCGGAATGCCCACACGCGCGCCTACAACACGTATTCATGGAATTGAACGGGGCTAATGCGTGCGCCAAAAAAGACGTGCTAATCCGGAAACACGTACGCCAGCAGGAAGCAAGCGTACGTGGACCCGCGCAGCATAAAATGCGCGCAAACAACAAAGAAGCTCAGACGCCAAGATGAATATACATTTCATTGCAGCAGTTGTCGTGTGATACCGCAGGATGAGGAGGAGGATAGTCAGGCCCAGAATTTTTACACCCAGAACCAGCCTTTTTGGGATGCCTGATGACCAGGTGTATGGGAGGTACAGGTTTCCGCCTCACATAATACTCGACCTGGTGAGTGAGTGGGAGGATGACCTCACATCACCTACCCTGTGCTCTCAAGCAGTGAGCCCCCTTGAAAAGGTGCTTAATGTACTGCACTTCTTTGCCACTGGATCATTTCAGCGGATAAGTGCTATAGTGGGGGGGTGTCACAGGCCACGCAGTCACGCTGCCTACACCAGTTGTTGGCCATCATGACTGCATGCCCATCAGTCCGCAGGTACATATACCTGCCCAGAATACCTGCAGAAAGGCAGGCTGCCGTCCAGGATTTCTACGGGGTGGCACAATTCCCCAAAGTGCTAGGTGCCATTGATTGCACCCATGTGGCTCTGCGCATGGGAGGGGAAAGGGCACGTGGTGAAGCAGCCCATATGCAGCTGGTGGCTAATAACTTCACCTAAAATCACAACCCTGTGGAGTGCACACAGCCCTGGTACATAGCAGCTGATAATCAATGATGATGACATAAGGGACAGTCAACTGTCACAACCATATCAGCCTGAGATTGGTCACCTGGAAGTGTCACATTGTGTGCATCCCTACCTACCGAAACACCACCAATGCTGTGTCATTATAAGACATACATCTATGCTGCTAAATTGATAACCCCCATGCAAAATACAACATGAAAACAGCGCCATGTCACCCAACCCCTCCCCAGCTACGCCACCCAACACACCATGGCATGTCATGCAATGTGAAAGCAAACAAAGCAATGCACAAGACCTGACACAAGTGTCACAAAGTGCACTGTCCCAAATGGAAACTGCCCACAGACAATATGCTCCCAGTAATCAATAACAAACAGCACACATGAACAAATACTTACCACCAACACAATACAGCAACACACCATGAAACATTGCAAAAACATGACAGTATTAAGTCAAAGTAGTGGTAGTGCTACAACCTGAATAAGCCAGCACATCGACCCCTTCCACCCTTCCAACTGTAGAGTGTTGCTGCCACGCAAATGTGTCAGTGTACTGCATACAACATGAACTCCATCTGCAAAGGAGACAGCCTTGTGAAGACATGAGGAAGGAACCTGCAAATTAGGAGGAAGACATGGATGCACAAGCACATATCAATACACCATGCAGTGTACAATACAACAATAATACCCACTAGGGATGTCCACACAGTATTGACTACAGACTGACCACACACTCATGGGAGCCCAATTTCACTGTGTAAGTCACTGTCACTTGGTCACACCCTTTGCAAGCCCATGGAAACGGGAAGCAGGAGGGGTGTGTGTGTCATGAACCCTAGCAACTAACCCAAACTCAGGACAAGCCTGCATGTGCCCAGCCGGAATACAGTGGAAGCCCACGGGAGCCACACAAGGCTGTAACAAAAAAAAAAAAATGGCCATGTGGGGGAATGGGGGGCGGCATCCAGGAGGTTCGAGGACAGGGTGCACACCAACACCCACCTGCGTGGATGTTGCGGAAAAAAAAATACCTCCATGGGCTCATGGTCGCTTTCTTCACCCTCTGCTGCTGCATAAGGAGGTGGTGGCACTATGGGAGGCAGCCCACGCAAAGCCCTGGTATGGTCCTCCATGGCAGCAAGCATGCAGGTCTGGAAGGTCTGATTCTGGAGGATTAAAGTGCGGAGATCCCCATGCAGCACCTCACGGGTTGCCTGTACTTCTGCACGCGTGGCCTCGCGGGATGCCCGAATCTCCTCACGTGTTGCCTACAGCTCAGCTGTGAGCGAAGTGTGTGCTGCTCCAGCTGCTGTTCTGCCCTAACATTTCGGGAAGCCTCAAGTTCAAGCAGACTCTGCCTGAGGTTATGGAGTTCTACCCTCAGGGCTTCCCTGTGGCCCTGTGACTCTATTGATATGGATTTGCGCAGAGTCTCCAGTGCCGCCCGTCGGTCCCTGTTGGACGCCAACATGTCTTCCCTGTGTGATTGGCAAATGGAGTCTGTTGCCTGCTGTTGTTGCTCCATCTGCCTTTCAGGGGGGATAATGGAAGTGGCCACCCTCTCAATTGCCTGAGCCATCATTTCTACTGATGCTGCCTGTTGGGTTGCCATGCCGTACATGGAGTTTTCCCATAAAGTATTGCCTGGTGGCGCACAGCCACCGCGTCCGTGGGCACCACACCTGTTCGGGGCAAGCCGATCTGCACCTTGCTGTGCTGGCACTGCCTGGGGCTGCAGGACTGCATTCCCCCTCTGATCTGCTGACCCAGGAAGAGGATCAGATGCTGTGGAGTGTGACCCTGCACCCGTAACCACCAAAGGTGGACCTCCCAAAACTGACATCCCCATAGAGGGTTCTACCCCTGTTGCAGGTGGGTTGGACAGAACAGAATCCCTGCCAGAAGCACTGACCTGTGACAGCACATAAGTCTCATCATCCGACTCATCACCTGAATAGAGGTCTGGGGAGCTGCACCCAGAGACACCCCTCGACAGTATGGTCTGCAGTACCAAAGTGTTTTCTCCCACCACCACACCACGTCCCCCACTGGTGCCTGGTCGTGGCTGAGAATCCTCCTGGGTCTGCACCATCTCCTGAACCTCACCAGCATCAAGTTCGTCGTCACCTGCAAAAACATGAAATACAAGAAATGGAAACAGGCATGAGCACCATAGCACACACATAGGCCTGACAAGACAGAGATGGTTTACACATGTCCCAAATGACTATAACCCTGGCATGCATGCACTGTCAATGAGTTTGAACGGGAGTCAAAAAGGCAGACAATGAGGACACCAAGATTGAAAAGCAACACATTTGCAGCATGTTGTGTAGCACTGGCATCACACATCAGCCTGTGAGTGGCATGTCCAATACACATACATGACACATGCCAGCACCCAGATGTCATGTAGCATAGCCATGGTAAATTAGACAACTACAACGATGTGTCAGTGAATGAGTACTGTCACACATCCATGTCACATGGACATGATGTGAAGATTAATGCAGAATAGTGTTGCAAAATATGCATGTGCCACACACTACAACACATCCAGTGTACAATAAAACAGTGATTGTAGGCAGATGTACACATCAATGCTTGGTCACTTCAACATGACAGGAAACAACTATCATGTTCCACATGCAAACAGGCCTTAAAAATAAATTTCAGCAGGCCAATACTCCCTCGCCCTGAATGGTCTAATCATTCACATAACCAGGTAACTAAAGTGGCACAATGTGGGGTGTAAACAATGACAGAAGCATGTCACATATGTGGCATTAGGGATGAAAAAAGCATATGAAAAATGGGATGATCTAAACAATCAGCCCGAATGAACACAGAAAAAATCAGAACAATGTTGTTGCAAGATGATAGTTCAAGGACAACAGCAGTAATGTGGGGCTAATTGGCTACTGTGTCAGAAGGGATACTGTCGTACCCAAATCAAAGGCACGTGAATGTTTTGGAGGAAGCACATGGGTGACCCATGACACTCAGGAGTACACACCCTCACCTGGCACTCAATCAGAACCCGTCACCCAAACAACATACACATGGATTACACACACATGCATGGGCACTCACCGGACAATGCGTCGTAATAAGGTAGCTCTCCCACGCCTTGGATCTGTTCCTCTGTGACGAAGGTCCCAGCAACAGACTCATGTTCAGTGAGTTCATTGTCCTCTGGTGGAGAAAATCGTTCACGTCAGCGTGTAATTCGAGGAAAGGCCCTTAGCACGTAAGCGCGTCAGCACACGCACACGGTTTCATTGGACCAAAGGCCCTTAGCGGGTAAGCGCATTTGTGACGTGACACGCGCGGTCATTTCCCTCGTGACGTGGGCATAGTGGCTCATGGCGCGTGAAAAAACTGCATGTCCGCGTGTGAATGCGTGTAATCCGAGGAAAGGGCCTACACGTCTGTGACATGACACGCGTGGGCGTTTCCATCAACACAGGTGCATGTTCATCATACATGTCCAAAAACTGCACGTCCGAGTGTCAACTCGTGTAATTGGAGGAAAGGGCCTTAGCGCGTACACGCATAAGTGACGTTGTACGTGTGGGCCGCTTTAAAAGGTACGTGTAGGACCCCATTTCCTTGTACGTGCTTTTCGTGGAGAGCGAGTGGGTGAATTCTATACTTCTTGTCGGTTCACACGCGATTACTTCACAGCGTTTCAAGTTCGAACTCCCTGTTACCTCTGACAGCGTTCATTTTTTTTGTTGGGCCTGTTTCCTCAAACAGCGTTCACTTCTTCTTTTGTCCTGTCTCCTCAGACAGCGTACAATTCTTCTTTTGGCGGGGGTGTTGCCAACACGCACACGCAAGTTTTTTTCACGTTCTTCCACCGCCAGTCACCAGAGTAGCGGCATGATTTGAGGCCAGCTTGTTCTTTGCTCTGCATTTCAGGCCATTCCACCGCTTGTAGCAATCATCAGCTGTGCGCCTCACAAATCCAAGGGCACTTATGCGGTCTGCGATGGTCTGCCATTGTGCCCTACGTTGACCAGGTCAGGTCTTGCACCCTGCAGTCACCACCATTTCGCGGCTATGTGCCGACACATAGGTCACAAGTGCATCAAATTCGGCGTCCTTAAAGCTAGGCTTCCTTGACGTGCCGGAGTGTGTAGCCGTGTCTGGGGTCTCAGCCTGTAGTGCCAGAGCAACCTTCTTCCTCTTTTTCAAAGGTGGAGCAGAGCTTGAGTGGCTTACGCCGCTCTGGTCAGTAGGGGCAGATGCACCAGTGGACTGGGTACTAGGGGTGTGCGAAGGCACAATGACCATAGGTCTTGGTGCAGGCATTGGCTGAAGTGTGATGTTGGCAGGGGCAACGTCGGTTTGATGGACCTGGACCGACACTGTCCCGGCTGGGAGACTCAGAGCTGGGGTGGAAAGAGCTGCAGCTGCCCCTGCAGCCTCCCCACCCTGCCTACTTGGGGCAGCAGATAACATCGCTGCCCCAGATCCACGTGACCTGATGACACCAACTTGCACCACCACACGTGGCTTAGACTTGCTGACCTGGAAGTCAGCCTGGGAGTCATCCTGTGCCGGGTCAGGTGCCACAATGGGCTGGTCCAAAAAGGGCTGAGCTGGGATGGTGTCAGCTACGTTTCCCACAACCACACATGGGGATCTAGGGGATACCCTGCAAATCCTGGCCACGTCCCCTACCGCGCCCACCACACCCACCTTTTGGAGGTCGGCCACCTTTGCCTCCCTTACCGCTTGATCGCCTCCCAACCGTGGCACTGATGTTGTTGTGCGTATGGGAGTAGCAGTAAATGATTGTCCTGGGCAATTGGGGGTGAAATGGGGTAGGGTACTAGATGGAATTCATACCCTAGTGCTCCAGAAAGGCTGTCTGTGACCCCTGGGGGAAAATGGGTCACGCAATGCACAGGCACCCCGAAAACAAAAAATAACATGTATGCAACCCCTTGTAGACCACGTGCATGGATAAATGACCCCGCACTACGCTGTGGCACCAGGAACACAAAAATAAGCGTACGACGCAGCCTACAATGACCTCTGAAGGGGTACGCGACACACGGGGCAAGCACAGTTGGTAAATGTGTGCGGGACTCACCGTCTGCCTGGAAAAAGAACGTGAAAAAAACGCGCGTGTGCGCGTTGGCAACACCCCCACCAAAAGAAGAATTGTACGCTGTCTAAGGAGACAGGACAAAAGAAGAAGTGAACGCTGTTTGAGGAAACAGGCCCAACAAAAAAAATGAACGCTGTCAGAGGTAACAGGGAGTACGAACTTGAAACGCTCTGAAGTAATCGTGTGTGAACTGACAAGAAGTACAGAATTCACCCACTCTCTCTCCACGAAAAGCACGTACAAGGAAATGGGGTCCCATACATACCTTTTAAAGCGGCCCACACGTACAACGTCACCTACACGTGTACGTGCTAAGGCCCTTTCCTCCAATTACACGAGCTGACACTCGGACGTGCAGTTTTTGGACGTATACGATGAACATGCACCCGTGTTGATGGAAACGCCCATGCGCGTTATGTCACGGAAGCGTAGGCCCTTTCCTCAGATTACACACATTCACACGCGGACGTTCAGTTTTTTCACGCGCCATGAGCCACTATGCCCACGTCATGAGGGAAACGCCCGCGCGCGTCACGTCACAGACGTGCTTACGCGCTAAGGTCCTTTGATTCAATGAAACCGCATACATGTGCTGATGCGCTTACGCGCTAAGGGTCTTTCCTTGAATTACACGCTGACGTGCAAGATTTTCACATGCCAAATCACTCCGTATGGAGCTGCCCACACAACAACACACGGAAGGCCACGCTCCTGCCCAGAAGGCCGAATTACTGCCCCCCACAGCCCCGAGCACGCTCCCACCTGCCATCTGCTGCTGCCTGCCTGCCTGCTGCCCACGTGCCCTGGTATTTGGTGCCTGCACATCAGCCAGGGTTCCAGTTGCTGTGTCCACCCCTACTGGAACAGAAGACTCCCGACTGGGATACCATCGCTCCACAGCCCAGCCCCAGGACGCAGTTGCCCACCCATGCCTGCCTCGGGGCTCGCCATGTCAGGGCAAACACCATCTGAGACCACTGGCGACCCCCAGCCAGAGAGGCAGGGGGCCACCAGCTTCCGTGTGAAAGAAGTTGGTGTCCTGGAGGAGCATGTCTTGGGGCAGTATGATGCCCTCTTCGGAACTTCACGCGCCAACAAGGAAGGACAGGAGAGGATCTGGGACGACGTAGTGGTTGCCATCAACGCAGAGGGGGTGGCAACCCGGGACATCAAGCACGTCAAGAAGCGCTGGGAGGACTTCAGATCCAGGACCCTCCACAAGGCCCAGTACCTCGCGGAAGGGGGCCGGTTCAGCATGAGTGACATCCAGATGAGGGTCCTGGAATGTGTATGCCCAGCGCTCTAAGCCCAGATCCTTCGGAGGAAGACCTGTCTGGAGTTGAGCGGTAAGTGGCCAAGCATTGTTGTGTGAGACAAGGCATGTTGCAGTGTGCTGGTAGTCTGATACTTGCCTGTATATGTGACATGCGCCATGTATGGATATGTGTGTGCAGGGACATCATGTTCATGCATGTGAGACCAGTAATGTACGAACCACATGGTTGGTGCATGAGTTCCAATGCAACATGGGGAGCTGTATGGCAAATGCACACATGAAAGCATGCCAGTGTCTGTTCTTGCACATGGTGGGGGTGTGAGGGATGGGTGCTGCTGTCATGTACATGTATGGTGCACATGTGTGTGTGTCTGAGAAGTGTGTCTGTGACTTTGATACGCCATGGATTCATGACACATGTCCTTATTGATGTGTACATTCACTCATGCAGTGCGGTCACCGTTGTATGCACTGTGTATATCCAATGTGTCTGTGGTGCACAAGGCATGATGCATGACCCTCCGGTGATGTGTGTGCATGGGATCAGTGTGAGCCATGATGCATGTGTTTGAAGGCAACATTTTGATTAATAGAGGCCCTTGTACATGGATGCTGATGTTGATTGCAGGCGCCATGCCTGTTTATGCATGTGTTTTACAAAGGTAGCGGGCGCCCCTCTCTCGCAAGAACAGACATGATAACCTGTTCAGTGGTTATTAACCACTTGAGAGTTCGCAGCCACTGCTTTTACTCACTGTGCCTTTCACAGATGGGAAATATCCATTTGCATATCAGTCTTTGTCCTGCCCAGGGGCAGTCCAGCACCGAAATACAATGGCAACTCCAATCTGAACGAGAGTACCACCAGCAACCCCATACACGTGTTTCACCCTTGTTGGGGATCATCAGTGAGGTGAAGCTGATGCCTCTCTAAGCACAGTGAGAGGGAGACCACGTCTGGTTGCCCCCAGGAGACCCAGGGTTACCAATCCCAGGTTCCTTAACAATGAGTTTTACAAAGGTAGCGGGCGCCCCTCTCTCGCAAGAACAGACATGATAACCTGTTCAGTGGTTATTAACCACTTGAGAGTTCGCAGCCACTGCTTTTACTCACTGTGCCTTTCACAGATGGGAAATATCCATTTGCATATCAGTCTTTGTCCTGCCCAGGGGCAGTCCAGCACCGAAATACAATGGCAACTCCAATCTGAACGAGAGTACCACCAGCAACCCCATACACGTGTTTCACCATTGTTGGGGATCATCAGTGAGGTGAAGCTGATGCCTCTCTAAGCACAGTGAGAGGGAGACCACGTCTGGTTGCCCCCAGGAGACCCAGGGTTACCAATCCCAGGTTCCTTAACAATGAGTTTTACAAAGGTAGCGGGCGCCCCTCTCTCGCAAGAACAGACATGATAACCTGTTCAGTGGTTATTAACCACTTGAGAGTTCGCAGCCACTGCTTTTACTCACTGTGCCTTTCACAGATGGGAAATATCCATTTGCATATCAGTCTTTGTCCTGCCCAGGGGCAGTCCAGCACCGAAATACAATGGCAACTCCAATCTGAACGAGAGTACCACCAGCAACCCCATACACGTGTTTCACCCTTGTTGGGGATCATCAGTGAGGTGAAGCTGATGCCTCTCTAAGCACAGTGAGAGGGAGACCACGTCTGGTTGCCCCCAGGAGACCCAGGGTTACCAATCCCAGGTTCCTTAACAATGAGTTTTACAAAGGTAGCGGGCGCCCCTCTCTCGCAAGAACAGACATGATAACCTGTTCAGTGGTTATTAACCACTTGAGAGTTCGCAGCCACTGCTTTTACTCACTGTGCCTTTCACAGATGGGAAATATCCATTTGCATATCAGTCTTTGTCCTGCCCAGGGGCAGTCCAGCACCGAAATACAATGGCAACTCCAATCTGAACGAGAGTACCACCAGCAACCCCATACACGTGTTTCACCCTTGTTGGGGATCATCAGTGAGGTGAAGCTGATGCCTCTCTAAGCACAGTGAGAGGGAGACCACGTCTGGTTGCCCCCAGGAGACCCAGGGTTACCAATCCCAGGTTCCTTAACAATGAGTTTTACAAAGGTAGCGGGCGCCCCTCTCTCGCAAGAACAGACATGATAACCTGTTCAGTGGTTATTAACCACTTGAGAGTTCGCAGCCACTGCTTTTACTCACTGTGCCTTTCACAGATGGGAAATATCCATTTGCATATCAGTCTTTGTCCTGCCCAGGGGCAGTCCAGCACCGAAATACAATGGCAACTCCAATCTGAACGAGAGTACCACCAGCAACCCCATACACGTGTTTCACCCTTGTTGGGGATCATCAGTGAGGTGGTGCTGGACTGCCCCTGGGCAGGACAAGGACTGATATGCAAATGGATATTTCCCATCTGTGAAAGGCACAGTGAGTAAAAGCAGTGGCTGCGAACTCCCAAGTGGTTAATGGCCACTGAACAGGTTATCATGTCTGTTCTTGCGAGAGAGGGGTGCCCGCTACCTTTGTAAAACTATTTGTTAAGGAACCTGGGATTGGTAACCCTAAGTCTCCTGGGGGCAACCGGACGTGGTCTCCCTCTCACTGTGCTTAGAGAGGCATCAGCTTCACCTCACTGATGATCCCCAACAAGGGTGAAACACGTGTATGGGGTTGCTGGTGGTACTCTCGTTCGGATTGGAATTGCCATTGTATTTCGGTGCTGGACTGCCCCTGGGCAGGACAAGGACTGATATGCAAATGGATATTTCCCATCTGTGAAAGGCACAGTGAGTAAAAGCAGTGGCTGCGAACTCTCAAGTGGTTAATGGCCACTGAACAGGTTATCATGTCTGTTCTTGCGAGAGAGGGGCGCCCGCTACCTTTGTAAAACTATTTGTTAAGGAACCTGGGATTGGTAACCCTAGGTCTCCTGGGGGCAACCGGACGTGGTCTCCCTCTCACTGTGCTTAGAGAGGCATCAGCTTCACCTCACTGATGATCCCCAACAAGGGTGAAACACGTGTATGGGGTTGCTGGTGGTACTCTCGTTCGGATTGGAATTGCCATTGTATTTCGGTGCTGGACTGCCCCTGGGCAGGACAAGGACTGATATGCAAATGGATATTTCCCATCTGTGAAAGGCACAGTGAGTAAAAGCAGTGGCTGCGAACTCTCAAGTGGTTAATGGCCACTGAACAGGTTATCATGTCTGTTCTTGCGAGAGAGGGGCGCCCGCTACCTTTGTAAAACTATTTGTTAAGGAACCTGGGATTGGTAACCCTAGGTCTCCTGGGGGCAACCGGACGTGGTCTCCCTCTCACTGTGCTTAGAGAGGCATCAGCTTCACCTCACTGATGATCCCCAACAAGGGTGAAACACGTGTATGGGGTTGCTGGTGGTACTCTCGTTCGGATTGGAATTGCCATTGTATTTCGGTGCTGGACTGCCCCTGGGCAGGACAAGGACTGATATGCAAATGGATATTTCCCATCTGTGAAAGGCACAGTGAGTAAAAGCAGTGGCTGCGAACTCTCAAGTGGTTAATGGCCACTGAACAGGTTATCATGTCTGTTCTTGCGAGAGAGGGGCGCCCGCTACCTTTGTAAAACTATTTGTTAAGGAACCTGGGATTGGTAACCCTAGGTCTCCTGGGGGCAACCGGACGTGGTCTCCCTCTCACTGTGCTTAGAGAGGCATCAGCTTCACCTCACTGATGATCCCCAACAAGGGTGAAACACGTGTATGGGGTTGCTGGTGGTACTCTCGTTCGGATTGGAATTGCCATTGTATTTCGGTGCTGGACTGCCCCTGGGCAGGACAAGGACTGATATGCAAATGGATATTTCCCATCTGTGAAAGGCACAGTGAGTAAAAGCAGTGGCTGCGAACTCTCAAGTGGTTAATGGCCACTGAACAGGTTATCATGTCTGTTCTTGCGAGAGAGGGGCGCCCGCTACCTTTGTAAAACTATTTGTTAAGGAACCTGGGATTGGTAACCCTAGGTCTCCTGGGGGCAACCGGACGTGGTCTCCCTCTCACTGTGCTTAGAGAGGCATCAGCTTCACCTCACTGATGATCCCCAACAAGGGTGAAACACGTGTATGGGGTTGCTGGTGGTACTCTCGTTCGGATTGGAATTGCCATTGTATTTCGGTGCTGGACTGCCCCTGGGCAGGACAAGGACTGATATGCAAATGGATATTTCCCATCTGTGAAAGGCACAGTGAGTAAAAGCAGTGGCTGCGAACTCTCAAGTGGTTAATGGCCACTGAACAGGTTATCATGTCTGTTCTTGCGAGAGAGGGGCGCCCGCTACCTTTGTAAAACTATTTGTTAAGGAACCTGGGATTGGTAACCCTAGGTCTCCTGGGGGCAACCGGACGTGGTCTCCCTCTCACTGTGCTTAGAGAGGCATCAGCTTCACCTCACTGATGATCCCCAACAAGGGTGAAACACGTGTATGGGGTTGCTGGTGGTACTCTCGTTCGGATTGGAATTGCCATTGTATTTCGGTGCTGGACTGCCCCTGGGCAGGACAAGGACTGATATGCAAATGGATATTTCCCATCTGTGAAAGGCACAGTGAGTAAAAGCAGTGGCTGCGAACTCTCAAGTGGTTAATGGCCACTGAACAGGTTATCATGTCTGTTCTTGCGAGAGAGGGGCGCCCGCTACCTTTGTAAAACTATTTGTTAAGGAACCTGGGATTGGTAACCCTAGGTCTCCTGGGGGCAACCGGACGTGGTCTCCCTCTCACTGTGCTTAGAGAGGCATCAGCTTCACCTCACTGATGATCCCCAACAAGGGTGAAACACGTGTATGGGGTTGCTGGTGGTACTCTCGTTCGGATTGGAATTGCCATTGTATTTCGGTGCTGGACTGCCCCTGGGCAGGACAAGGACTGATATGCAAATGGATATTTCCCATCTGTGAAAGGCACAGTGAGTAAAAGCAGTGGCTGCGAACTCTCAAGTGGTTAATGGCCACTGAACAGGTTATCATGTCTGTTCTTGCGAGAGAGGGGCGCCCGCTACCTTTGTAAAACTATTTGTTAAGGAACCTGGGATTGGTAACCCTAGGTCTCCTGGGGGCAACCGGACGTGGTCTCCCTCTCACTGTGCTTAGAGAGGCATCAGCTTCACCTCACTGATGATCCCCAACAAGGGTGAAACACGTGTATGGGGTTGCTGGTGGTACTCTCGTTCGGATTGGAATTGCCATTGTATTTCGGTGCTGGACTGCCCCTGGGCAGGACAAGGACTGATATGCAAATGGATATTTCCCATCTGTGAAAGGCACAGTGAGTAAAAGCAGTGGCTGCGAACTCTCAAGTGGTTAATGGCCACTGAACAGGTTATCATGTCTGTTCTTGCGAGAGAGGGGCGCCCGCTACCTTTGTAAAACTATTTGTTAAGGAACCTGGGATTGGTAACCCTAGGTCTCCTGGGGGCAACCGGACGTGGTCTCCCTCTCACTGTGCTTAGAGAGGCATCAGCTTCACCTCACTGATGATCCCCAACAAGGGTGAAACACGTGTATGGGGTTGCTGGTGGTACTCTCGTTCGGATTGGAATTGCCATTGTATTTCGGTGCTGGACTGCCCCTGGGCAGGACAAGGACTGATATGCAAATGGATATTTCCCATCTGTGAAAGGCACAGTGAGTAAAAGCAGTGGCTGCGAACTCTCAAGTGGTTAATGGCCACTGAACAGGTTATCATGTCTGTTCTTGCGAGAGAGGGGCGCCCGCTACCTTTGTAAAACTATTTGTTAAGGAACCTGGGATTGGTAACCCTAGGTCTCCTGGGGGCAACCGGACGTGGTCTCCCTCTCACTGTGCTTAGAGAGGCATCAGCTTCACCTCACTGATGATCCCCAACAAGGGTGAAACACGTGTATGGGGTTGCTGGTGGTACTCTCGTTCGGATTGGAATTGCCATTGTATTTCGGTGCGGGACTGCCCCTGGGCAGGACAAGGACTGATATGCAAATGGATATTTCCCATCTGTGAAAGGCACAGTGAGTAAAAGCAGTGGCTGCGAACTCTCAAGTGGTTAATGGCCACTGAACAGGTTATCATGTCTGTTCTTGCGAGAGAGGGGCGCCCGCTACCTTTGTAAAACTATTTGTTAAGGAACCTGGGATTGGTAACCCTAGGTCTCCTGGGGGCAACCGGACATGGTCTCCCTCTCACTGTGCTTAGAGAGGCATCAGCTTCACCTCACTGATGATCCCCAACAAGGGTGAAACACGTGTATGGGGTTGCTGGTGGTACTCTCGTTCGGATTGGAATTGCCATTGTATTTCGGTGCTGGACTGCCCCTGGGCAGGACAAGGACTGATATGCAAATGGATATTTCCCATCTGTGAAAGGCACAGTGAGTAAAAGCAGTGGCTGCGAACTCTCAAGTGGTTAATGGCCACTGAACAGGTTATCATGTCTGTTCTTGCGAGAGAGGGGCGCCCGCTACCTTTGTAAAACTGTTTATGCATGTGTGTTGCGTGCATTCACCCATGTGTTGTGGAGGGACAGGATGGAAGTGACGTTAGATACTGTCACTCATGTGTTATTGCTTCCTGTCTAGGCAAATATTGTACTGTACCCTGATGCTTGTGTTCTGTGTCTCCCTCTACGCAGTGTCAAGTGAAGAAGAGGGCGGAGACGGCGCTGTGGAGCCAAGCAGCGGGGATGCCTCCACTGGGCGGTGACGCAAGGCCCAGCCACCCTCCCAGGACTTGCCATCATCCGGGAGCAAGGGGGCTGGTGCCGTGTCTGCCACTACGGCTGTGGCAGAAGGGCCGGGTGAGCCCCCACAGGGGCTTGCAATGGCGGAAGACAGTACGGAGACATCCAGGTTGGTCGTCTCCACAGAGGAGGAGGAGCCCGCTACTGAGCCGCACATGGGGCCTGGTGGGGGTAGTACCACTGGTGCAAGTGGTGCTAGGTGACCGCGGAGGGGCCTGTGCATGTCCCTGTCCTTGACCCTGTGACTGCACCACCATGCACCAGCAGGGATGCCTCGTCCCAGGCCCGTCCGCATGTAGGGGAGAGTGCCATGTCATCTGCCTCTCCACTACCTGCGGACGAGGGGTCCAATGAACGTATGGGCTCCGTCCTGATTGGTGTCACGTTGCGCATGCGTGACATTCGTGATGACGTGCGTTCTTCCTGGGCAGAGAACGCATGCCATCACGAACAGCAGCGTCACGACGTGGCACTGTTGGGAGGGGCCCTGGTTGGTGGGTTCCTACATGTGATGCGCACTCTGGCGGACCTCTCCTGCTCTGTGGAGACTATGCGCCAGTCGTTCTCCCTGCCGTCTTCCGGCCCAGATTCCACCAGGGCCCCCTGTGGACCTGGCCTGACCAACACAGCCAGCTTGGTGGAGATCCCATCCCTGCCACAGTCGGGAGTCGGTGGTCCAGCAGGGGTGGACACCACAACTGGAGACCAGCTGATGGAGGATGTGCAGGCATCATCGGACAGGGCACATGGACAGCAGCAGCAGCAGGAGCAGGCTCTAGGTGGGAGCAATGATGGCTAGGGGCCATCGACATCAGAGGGGCAGGCATCGGCCAGAGGGCAGGAGAACCCTGGAATGGATGTGTCTTCCATGTGGCTGCGGTTGGGCCAGCGTATAGGTGCGGAGAGGCGGCGGGCGGGAGAGGCGCGGCTCACCATGGTCAGGGCGGAGTTCTCCATGCGTCGGGCGTTGAGGCGGGCAGAGTGCCTCGAGGCGACTCGCAGGGAGTTGGAACAGGCCATGCGAGACCTCGGGGCCAGGACAGAGGCCCGCCTCCAGCAAATAGACATGGGGCCTCATTACGACCCAGGCGGTAAGGGGTTTACGGCGCCGTAAACAGCGCCGACCTTTACCGCCTGAGTACGAGGTCCCTTAGCGCCATGGCGAATTTAACACCTGTTTTTAGCAGGTGTTAAAATCCATGGCGCTAAGGGACCATGGAGTTAATTACTCCACCGTAATTTACGGTGGCGTAATTAACGCCTTCCCCACTCCCATTATGCCCTCTGGGGCAAAAATGGGAATGGGGAAGGGTAAATGGGGATTGGGGACTTACCGCCCCGCCAAGGTCCGAATGGGGCGGTAAGTCCGCCAACCACCATGGCGTAAACGTAGTTTACGCCATGGTGGTAAAGTCACGGCCCAGGCGGTAACTTACCGCCTGGGTCGTGATGAGGCCCATGGAGTTCGATGATGCCCTGGCCAAAAACATCAATGAGTGAGCCGCAGGACTTGCCCGTCGCCATTGTAAATAGTTCATAGTGTTAGGTTTCCTTTTTTTTTATTTTGGGGCTTTTGGACTATGCCCCACACTTTTGTAAATAGTTTTTTGGTTAGGTAGGTTATTAGGTTTCATTTGTTTAGTTGGGCTCATGGACCCTTGAAAATTGTATTGTACATAGTTGGATGTTGGATTTATTTGGAGATTTTAATTTCATTTCACCATGGATCAATGGATTTACATTTTTGCGTTTCAATTGGAGTTGGTTTGGTGGACCGAGAGTTTTGGCCATTTTTTGGGGGATTATTTGGTTTTTTTGAGGATTGTTTTTTTTTTTATTTGGACATGCATTTCATTTCATGTTTGCCATTATTTTATGCTTTAAGTACTTTCAATTGGTTTTCATGTTAATATATTTTGATCTTTTACTTCAATGTGTGGGATTCACTCATTGGATTCATGCATGTTGACATGTGGGTTTACTCAATCAATGGCAACCTGTGTGTGTGTGACGGACATGTGTTGATGTACATAGTTGACTTTTGGTTTGTGTCATGAGATGGGCATGTCACTGCTGGGTGGGTGAGTGGGTTGGGGGACGTGAGTGGGACATGAGTGGGGGCCTGCTGGCAGGTGCCCCTCACTGCTGGGGGGTGGGGGTGCAGGGGGACATGAGTGGGACATGAGTGTGGGCCTGCTGGCAGGTGCCCCTCACTGCTGGGGGGTGGGGGTGCTGGGGGACATGAGTGGGGGCCTGCTGGCAGGTGCCCCTCACTGCTGGAGGGTGGGGGTGAAGGCGGACATGAGTTGGACATGAGTGGGGGCCTGCAGGCAGGTGCCCCCCACTGCTGGGGGGTGGGGGTGCAGGGGGACATGAGTGGGGGCCTGCTGGCAGGTGCCCCTCACTGCTGGGGGGTGGGGGTGCTGGGGGACATGAGTGGGACATGAGTGGGGGCCTGCTGGCAGTGCCCCTCACTGCTGGGGGGTGGGGGTGCTGCTGGACATGACTAGGGGTGCAGGGTAGTCCCCTGTGTTGTGGGCTGCCTGCAGGGGACGTGGAGGGGGTAGAGGGGACACCTGGGAGGACCCACACTGCCAATTCACGTGTAGGACTCCCCGCGCACCACACTGGATACACTACCCCACTCTGACAGCAAAATCGCGTGTGAAACTTCACGCACACCCCCGAAATATACGTAGCCCGCTCGCACATGGCCAATCGCATGTGACACTTCCCGCGAACCCCAGTAATACACGTACCCTGCTCGCACAGGGACAATCGCATGTGAAACTTCCTGCGAACCCCAGTGATACACGTACCCCGCTCACACAATCCAATCGAATGTGACACTTCCCGCAAACCCCAGTGATACACCTACCCCGCTCGCACAGGGCCAATTGCGTGTGAAACTTCCCGCGAACCCCAGTAATACACGCACCCCGCTTGCACAGGGCCAATTGCGTGTGAAACTTCCTGCAAACCCCAGTAATACACGTACCCCACTAGCACAGGGCCAATCGCGTGTGAAACTTCCCACGAACCCCAGTAATACACGTACCCCACTCGCACAGGGTTGATCGCGTGTGAAACTTCCAGCAAACCCCAGTGATACACGTACCCTACTCGCACAGGGCCAATCGCGTGTGACACTTCCCGCGAACTCCAGTAATACACGTACCCCGCTCGCACAGGGCCAATAGCGTGTGAAACTTCCTGCGAACCCCAGTAATAAACGTACCCTGCTCGCACAGGGCCAATCGCGTGTGACACTTCCTGCGAACCGCAGTAATACACATACCCCGCTCTCACAGGGCCAATCGCGTGTGAAACTTCCCGCGAACACCAGTAATACACGTACCCCACTCGCACAGGGCCAATCGCGTGTGACACTTCCCGCGAACACCACTGATACTCGTACCGCGCTCGCACAGGGACAATCGCGTGTGAAACTTCCCGCGAACCCCAGTGATACACGTACCCCGCTCGCACAGGGCCAATAGCTTGTGACACTTCCCGCGAACCCCAGTAATACACGTACCCCGCTCGCACAGGGCCAATCGCGTGTGAAACTTCCCGCGAACCCCAGTAATACACGTACCCCACTCGCACAGGGCCAATCGCGTGTGAAACTTCCTGCGAACCCCAGTAATATACGTACCCCGCTCACACAGGGCCAATCGCGTTTGACACTTCCTGCGAACCCCAGTAATACATGTACCCTGCTCGCACAGGGCCAATCCCGTATGAAACTTCCCGCGAACCCCAGTAATACACGTACCCCGCTCACACAGGGTCAATCGCGTGTGACACTTCCCACGAACCCCAGTAATACTCGTACCCCGCTCGCACAGGGACAATCGCGTATGAATCTTCCCGCGAACCCTAGTGATACACGTACCCTGCACGCACAGGGCCAATCGCGTGTGAAACTTCACGCGAACCCCAGTAATACACGTACCCCGCTCGCACAGGGCCAATCGCGTGTGAAACTTCCCACAAACCCCAGTAATACACCTACCCCGCTCACACAGGACCAATCGCGTGTGACACTTCCCCCGAACCCCAGTAGTACACGTGCCCCGCTCGCACAGGGACAATCGCTTGTGAAACTTCCCGCGAACCCCAGTGATACACTTACCCCGCTCGCACAGGGCCAATCGCGTGTGACACTTCCCGCGAACCCCAGTGATACACGTACCCCGCTCGCACAGGGCCAATCGCGTGTGACACTTCCCGCGAACCCCAGTAATACACGTACCCCGCTCGCACAGGGCCAATCATGTGTGAAACTTCCCTCGAACCCCAATAATTCACGTACTCCGCTCGCACAGAGCCAATCGCGTCTGAGACTACCCGCGCAGTGTGGTACGTGTATTTGGAGGGGTGCGCGGGGAGTTTTACAGGCGTTTTCGAGGTTGTGAGCCTTCTGCGCCATGTACCGGATTTGTGCGCTGTACATGGCGCACGGGGTGGGGTTGGGGGCGTAACTGGCTCTGCTGCAGGGTCGATGCGCCACTCTGCACCACGGCTGGTTTTGGATATTAAAATCCATGAATACGCTGTGCGCGGAAATGGATTTTAGCGCACGCGGCTGGCGCAGCAAGTCGCATGCGCACACTGTGCGCCAGCCGCGTGCGCCACTTGTGCGCTGAATTCTATGAATTTAGGATATGGTTGTCCCTTTCTGAGGTCATACGGTAGTGCATTCCAAGTTTGTGCTGCAATAACTGGGAAGCTAGATCCTCCAGCTGTGACACGTTTAAATCTAGGCATTTCCAGGGTATAGGCATTGGCTGTTCTCGTTGGACGTGTGGACGATCTTCTGTTTATCCTTTCAGCAAGGTAGGGTGGGGCCAAGTTGTTTAAGCATTTGGAGGTAAGGGAGGCTGTTTCTAGAAGTATCCTGTCAGATATTTTTAGCCAATGAACCGCTCTTCTAGCATCAGAGATGTTTTCTCTCCTAGGGATATTCAGGGCTGCTCTTAGGGCGTTATTTTGCATTCTTTGTATTTTGTCGATGATATTTTTGTTGGCACCTGAGCAGAGAGCGTTACAGTAGTCTAATCTCGACATTACAAGGGCATTGGCGAGGGTGATGCAACTCGAGGTAGAGAGGAATGGTCTGCAAGCTCGGATAAGCTTAGAGGTATATGATGTAGAAGATGCAAGTGAGTTGACTTGTTTCTTAAGCGAGAGAGTGCCATCAAAATAGAAGCCTAGTGTTTTGACCACTGGCATCACCTTGATGAGATTGCTGTCGATATTGAAGGCAGTATAGTTAGGGCTAAGTTTTTTTATTTTAGTTTCGGAGCCTAGGATTAGTATCTCTGTTTTATCGTCATTCAGGCAGAGGCCATGAGATGCCATTCATGCCTGAATGAGGAGGTATACTCTGTTTACTAAGGCTGTGTCCTCCAAAAAGTTGCCCGAAAGGGGAATGAGTATCTGGGTATCATCTGCATAATTTGTGTAGGTGATGCCTAGTCTGTCCAATTTGTCGAACAAAGGCTTAGTAAAGATGTTATACATAGTGGGTGAGACACAGGATCCTTGGGGTACTCCACAGGAGATTTGAGTTGGGTCAGCAGCCGTTAGTGGAGAAAAGACTTGCATTGTCCTGTTGGCCAGGAAGGATTTGACCCAGGCTATGGCTTCCCCTGAGAAGTGCGCCGCCGACCTAAGATGGTTACATAAGACTGCATGATCTACTAGGTCGAACGCTGCAGAGAGGTCCAGGAGAAGTAGCATAGCTGTTTGTCCCTTGTCCTTCAACTCGTCAATTTGAGTCTTAAGGTCTAGCAGGGCAGTTTCCGTACCGTGGAGTGGGCAGAAGCCAGAATGTCATGATCCTAGTAGGTGATTAGCTTCTAGGTATTCCTGAATTTGAATATGGGCTACTCTATCAATCATTTTAAGTAGAAAGGGGACAGTGGTAATTGGTCTATAATTGGTAGGGATGGTAGGGCCTAGTGTTTGTTTTTTAAGCAGGGGGAGGACCCAGGATTCTTTGAGGTTATTAGGTACTGTATTGGTTTTAAAGGAAGTGTTTATGAGCTTGGAGATAGATGGGGCAAGGTTTCTAGCCGCATCCTGTGAGGGCATGCCTCAAATGAGGCATGCCCTGACATGTTTTGTGGATCTGATGAGTGGCAGTCAACCCAACCAAATCTGGAATAAAAAGGGTTGTCTTTAGTTTTAAGAACCAATCAAACTGTACTGTGCAATAAACTGTAAAATTGTCTCAGCTGGAGAGAAGCATACGAGAGGAGCTGTTTCAAGAGTTCATTGCTGCCATTTTCTGATGTCTGAATAAAGATGTTTGAAAACCAGACTAGGTTCCTGCCTCTGCCTCTCTGCCTTGCCTCCAGGTCTTTGCTCCAAGATCCACAGGTGTCTGTGTCCAGGGAGGGCATGGGCCCTCCTCTTTACTTGGCGATTGCACAAAGGGACCCTGAAGACTGTTCTTCCAGGGTCAAGAATCCAGACAGAAGCGCATGCTGACAGGACTAGGAGATGGGCCCTGGTAAGAGTGGAGTAAGTAAATGAAGCTGCAGTATGCCCACTCATTGCCAGGAAGGGTCTCCTAGAACTGACAGCATGGCATGGCACTTTGGCACCTGTGGATTTTGTATGTATATGGGGACTGGGGTAAAGAGGGAGAGAATAAAAAAGACATGCAGTGTTAAGGGGTCTTTTAAAGGTAATCTAGAAGCAGACAGTGGTTTTTTAAAAGCATTATGATAGTAGTCAGTGGTTTTTTGTATTAATTTCAAGAAGAGTAACACAGGTTTGTCTTAGTGTGTGACAAAGAATACCAAAATTGTATGATAGTGTTGGGTTAATCACCAAGAGTGTCAAAGTAAGGTATATGGATGAGGAACAAGCGATATGAAAGACCAGAAATCCTACGTCAGGAACGTCTGTCTATTCCTTCATAGTAGACATTATTGGCCAGCCAAAAAGCTTTGAACGATATAAATCTGCGCTTCCCTTCACACAAACGAAGCAGAGATGAAAGTACGACAGAAATGACATTTTTTAATTTGTTTTTAAAAAAACAGCTATGCAGTAAACAAACACTGGAATTTAAGGATGTTTAAATCAAAGTGAAGCAAAAACCGACATTAGATCCTGATCTCCCAACAGAATGAGCTATATTATATATTTTAAAAGTGGAATTTCAGACAAGTTATAGCCTTTTTTCATAGTACGATATACATAGTTGGCAGCCGGCCAGAGCAGAACACACACAATAAATAATATTTGTGCGCTGCTGAAAGTAGCCACAATATTTGTTCAAAGGACTGAGAGATCAGTTGGCAGAGTTAACAGGAGTTATTTATGATTTTAGAAAAATGCAAGGCTGTTGCACAGACACAGGGATGGATAGTTCTATGAGTTATTGTAACTAAGGCAGTTTGCTCAGGAAGAACAGCAATATGTGATTGTTAAATGGTTTTATCAAGACTATTGAATGATTAGGAACATATTTGTATTGATATTCATGTTGAAAAAATAGGGAGAAACTATTCAGAAAATTATTATGAAATATGTTATTAAGTATTGATTTAAATTAAATAGGATCAACACTAGTATATATGAAAGCATGTAAGGAAAGTGCTTAGAAATGTATTTTGTGTGATTTTGAAAAACTGTTTTTTCTAATACCTAACTTAAAGTAGCCCAGAGCTCGCCAGGATGCATATGGAAATTTGGATTGAACCTGAATGTATTTAATACATTTGTTATTTTTTGTGATTTTTAAGGCATAGATGTGTAGTGGTGATGGTCCGTAGTCGGGACACTCAGGGGTTGAAATTACTGATATTTATTGAGCAATTAACAGACGAAATATTTTGAAAAATGTCATTTCTTTAATGGTATTTAAATGTATGGTTGTTCAAAATCAGATGCTGGTTTTAATTTGACAAGCTGCAAGGTGAGGTAACGCCTAGTTGCCTAAACAAGCAAGATGCATATTTTGAAGAAAAAAAAATGTTATGTTGAAAAGTGATGTATAGTTGGACTTTGTTGTGAATACACCGCCTTTGTAATAGAGATGGCTTCCAGTTGTTATATATATGCGAAAGCTGCAGGGATTGGCTGGCCATTTAATGTGGTAATGATGGATGTTTTACTATTAAACACATAATAAGGAGTGGCACGAAGTTGTTGATTTTATATGTGAGAAATAGCTGTCCCTTATTGAGAAGGGAATGGGACAGTTAGAATACAGATGAGTTATTAAGGCATGTATGGACCAATTGTGAAAAATAAAAAGGAGAGAGGAAAATATTTTTGTTAGAATGGTCTTCAGTGTGCTATGAAAAGTGAAAAGACAGGTTGCCAAATGGAAACGCAGGAGGTTGCTTTAGGTAACTAGAATTATGAAACTGGGAGTTGGGAATAGAGAGAGACAGCCTGAGACATGTATTGCTATATAATGAAGAAGCATTGGGTGCGGTGCATGGAAGTTTACGATTTGCACCAAACATTTAGAGCACATTAGAGAGGTGCCAAGTAGGGGAACAATGTTTCCCGCACCATACAATATCTGTAAAGTATGGAGACATTTTAGAAATAATGTGTCGAGGATCACAAAAGTCGGGAAAATGTCACTGAGATTTAAAATGTAATTATGAGTGTGAATTACAGTAAAAAATTGGCTACTGCATAAGTGGATGTTATTGAACTAGGCACACTGAATATCTATAGGGGATGAAAAGGATAAATGAGATAAAAAACACTTTTTTGAGAAAACATAAGAAATGCATGTAGAAATAAAAAAAATGTATTTGACATAAGGAAGCAGTGAGCAATGAGGGAAGTGCTCACAAAGTGCACTGAGACTAAAAGCACACACACACACTAGCATGCATGCATTCACCCGAGAAGGCAGGCACACAGGTACACGTGATTTTATGGAAGTATAGGCGATCAATGAACTATAGATAATGTATTTAAAAACACACAGACGCAGGATGCTTTTTGTTTTACATTTAGGATGATAGCAGACACAGAATATTAGAGTAGCTGGTCCTTTTTGAAGAAATATAAAGAATAAAGATGTGCTCATTTATATTCAGGAGCACTGAATCGTTGAAAAGTGAAAGCAACAGTGAAAGCAGTAATTATATTTCACCACAGTTTTATGTCACAGACTGTTTGAAGTAGGCACTCGGGAAAGCCTGTGGGAGTAGAAACAAGGTAAAAATAGCAAGAAAAGCAATGCTAGGAAAACTGAAGGACGCAATGATAATTTAGAAGAAATTCCTTTTCTTCAAAGCATATTTTGATAAATGGAGGAGGATTGTGAATGCGGTAAGCAAGTGGGTGCATCACAGACAAATAATCAGTGCCAATCAAATCAAGGAAGGAATGGGATTGTGAAGCAAGGCACCAAAATGAGAAATAAAGAAAGAGGTGGTTTGTAGAAAAAACAAGGCAGGTTTCAGAATATGCAACATGATAATCAAGGCATGTAGGGTGGGCAATTTAGGATATTTCCACTGTATGTTGGACATATGGGATAACATGGCACATTGTGCATACATATGGAATCCAAGAATATGCACAAGATGAACAATTCTCAAGAGGGGGGACAGGACAGCCTCCAGTATATAGCTCGTAAACTAAGGAAGGGTTTGCCCAGGATCAGACATTGTATCAGACATTAGCACTGAGATTACAACAAGCAACAGCAACTAGAGCAAGTTTAAAAATGAGTTAACTGCAGGGTCAAGAATAGTGAACCCCCATTCAGATTCAGCAATATGCAAACAAAGGACAGATATTGACACCTAGGATAGGAGGTGCCGCCATGGTAGGAAGAAATTCTTTCACAGAAACAGGGGTATGCATGCACCCACAATAAGGCAGCACAGGGTGACTTGATGTGCTCAGAATTAAAGTGACATTAGGCCCCAAAAAGGGCTAAGAGTTAATGTGACACTAGGAGGAAACCATCTCCACAAGTTGAGTTTATTTTCATTGATGAATTATTAGTCTCTGTAGAAGTGTGTCTTATGACTGATTGTTATATTAGCTACAGGCACCTGCCAATGGTTTGGGAAAGTATTGGATGACAAAGCCTAACATGATGATTTGATTTAGTTGAACAAGTGATAGTGTGTTCTGCTTTTGGGGTACACTATTTGAACACAGATTAAATTATATTGGCCTGTGTAGGGCAAGTGGCGCTCTGCAAGATGCTTTTAGTAGAAGCTAGAGATCTTTTGGATTTTGAGATAGGCATTGTGTTAAACATGGTTATTTGGCCTAGTGGGAAAAAGTGGTGAGAATATTTCATGAATTTTTGTTCAGACCGCAGATACCTATGATATGGCAATTATAACACGCCTATACACAAGTGTTTCAAGGCACGGCGAGGCAAGGGAGGGGGAACAAAGGGAAGACAGACAACGATCCTACTAGGCCAGGTGTTATTCAGATCGTGCAAGTGCATGGGAAGTGAGGAAGGGAAGTGCGAGGGGCAAGGGAGAGGGGAACGTGCAGTACATGGGATAGTAGAATAAATAAGATAAATAATAAAGGGCCAGCTGGTGGCAAGTGCATGGTAAGTGTAGACATAATTGCTGGGAGGGGGACTGTAGGGATACAGACACAGTCCTGAGGTGCAGTTGGGGCCTGGGCCCAAGATCAGTGAGAGTGGCCAGATAACCAGTGAAGTTTCAGTCAGGAATTTAGCAGAGGAGAGGGGAAGAGAGCGCAGAAGCAAAGATCAAGGTTTTGAGGTGCTTCCAGAACCAGAGATGGTTCTCCTCAAGGTTCAGGGAGGCAGGAAGGCTGTTCCAGAGAGAGGCCCTGCCACAGAGGGAGATCTACCCCCAACTCGTTGCTTGTAGAAGCGACTGACCCTGAGGGAGTTGGAGGCGGTGAGCGAAGAGCTTGAGAAGGAAGATATATAGGAAGAGAGAGTTGAAGGTTTTTAGGCCCCAGGCCCCAGAAGGCCTTGTGGACAATGCAGAGGGTTTTGAACTTAATCCTTGCAGCCACTGGGAGCCAGTGCAGAGATTTCAGTCTTGGATAGATACGATCCCTGGGCTTGAGGTCAAGGACACGTCTTGCGGTCCTGTTCTGGATGAGTTGCAGCGGGCGGAGAGTAGAGGCAGGCAGATTTAGATAGAGGCTATTACAATAGTCCAGCCAAGAGAGAACCATGGCTCAGGAGACAGTGAGCTTCTGGGGGAATGAGAGAGTGAACTTCTGGGGGGTATCTATGGATAAAGAGAGGGGACAGATAACCCCCATGAAAATAAAAGTAGCCATAGTGCGAACAAATGTTACGCTCACCTGGCTCTCCAGGTCTGCATAAAAAGTGCAGGCGGCATTGGTTCGTAAACACGGCAAACTTTTTTGGGTCCCCAGCAAAACGTTCGGGTGGAGCTAAAGGAATGCTCCCTTGGTCGAACTACTTGCACAGGATTGCTCGATGAAACAGGAGTCGGATTCCCCCCGAATCCAGAAAATGGTGTTTGCCCAGCTTGGTTTTGAAGTAATTGTCTAGCAAGATTATCAGTGCGCTCCTTTGACACAATCAGTTCTCTTCTGAGGGCATTAGTCTCTTGGTGCGCGGAGTGCACTTCTGCCCTAAATTCCCCTAACAATAGGGCTAGTTGGTCGGTTTCTGAGGTTTCCATAAAGCCCGGGTGGGGATTTGTAGATAGCCTTCGCGTTCTGTTACGCTCACCTGGCTCCCACAGGGGCGTCGGTCGGACCCGGACAGCTGCGGTCTCCACCCACGTGATGCGTAGTGCAGCGATGACTGACTGGATCTGCCCTCCTAATCTTGTCTGCTTAACCTGTAGAAATATTCTCCTGCAAGTGGAGAGATGGATTTAGCCACTTGTGGATTCAAGTGATGGCACCCCCACAGTCCTCCCCAACTAATCACCTCCGAAATGCCCTCAAAGCAATCTCACCTTATATTCTTGAAAGATGAGCTCTCCATCCTGCGTGGATTTGCAGGGGCGCGTCGATTCCAGTTACTTCACTGGTTTGAAGGCTCGGGAGAGTTCCGGAGATTATTGACTCTGAGGTTCCTGGTGAGGACCAGTAAGTATTTAGTTAATAGAGTTCAATATGTCTGATGTTCACTCTTGTTCCCCTCTTCCTTTCTTGTCTTGCAGCTGGCTCGTGAAAAGATGCTCTTGTGGCAGCTGGTGGCACTCAGGTAAGAGTCTGTATTACCCGGCGCTGTCCGGTAAATGTTGCACGTGGAAAACGTGTTGTTTTGTCTCTCTTTACAGATGTGGCACGTTAAAATATGGAGAGTCACAAAAGGATGCCTCCGGTGGTAAATCAGGTAAGTCTATGGTGGTAAGAATTATATTTGTTGATTCCCTCGGCTTACCTTGTGGTTTTCTTTTGTCTCCTAGGTGCCGAAGTTCGGCGAAGAAATGATGGAGGCAGCGCCGACCCAAAGGATGATGTGAAGACTGGTGGTGAGTATGGCGCAGCGCTGCAGCTGGAGGTGCGGCGCGTGCAGGAATGATGTTCTTTACAGGTCCGGAGACGAGATGGATCCAGAATCAGGTGTGGAATAGAAATAAGTTTGTTTTCTAACCTTGTCCCTTTCTTTCCTCTTTGTTTTAGGAGCTCCGGATTCGAGGCGGGCGTGGCAGAAGACTGGATGCAGGCTGCAGGCACGGTGAGCGTTACGCTGCTGGATGCAGAATAACGCGAAGCGTGTGTTGCTGGTCGGGCGTGGTTTAAATAGCCTCAAAAGTAGTCCCAGGTAAGAAGTCCCTAGAACCACACCCGAGTAAAAAATAGTCCCTGTAGAAAAATAGTCCCTTTCAGGCTTCATGTTGGATTGGAGTCATTTGCAGCATGGTCTGCCTGAGGTAAGTAATGACTATGAGCCTAGTGCCTTAGGCGCCAGGACTGATTTCTACTATGAGCCTGGCGCCTAAGGTGCCAGGACTGAACCCAGATAGCCCCTAGATGGGGCTGCTGAGGTTTTACTAAATGTCTAGATGCCTGCTCCCGGGGCTGATGGGCTTGGTCTGGATGCCTAGGAGTAGGCATCATGACAAAGAAAATGAACGTGCTTAAAGGAAGGGGCAATAAGAGCAGACCGGTGAGGACAGTGATGGTTCTCATGGAAGGTACTAGGTTGATTGGCGTCACTGATGATGACATATTTAGACAGGACTCATCAGATGATGAAGTAGTGTTTCATTAAAAGCATTGCACACTGAAAAAAGAAAAAAAGAAAATCTGATAGCATTTGGCAATAATGTAGCAGCATTCAGCCTAATTTCAGGAAGGCTTGGAGAGAGTGCCATATGTCCTGTGGACCGCAGGCTCTCATGGCATGTGTCCAGTAAAATGAATAGGGGAAGATGAAATAAATGATTGACCTTAAACAGCACAGGAGTAAGAAACTCAAAAACTAGAGGTTTGATGACAAAATTTAGGGAGCCCAATATCAATTTAAATAAATAAAAAACGAATGACAGAATGAAAAATTAATTCATGAATGATTGGATGAATATTAAAACAGCAAGAAGCATAAATGAATAAAATATTAATATTTTGGAAAAATAAAGAGCACCAATGAGGTTGCAGGCCATAATTGAAAAATATAGTATATTTTAATAAAAAAGACAATCTGATTAATGAAGGGCCAATGGGGTATGGTGCAAGGGATGCCAGGAGGCAGTGTGGGTGCGTGGCAGGGTGAGCAGGTGCTGGGGCCCGAAAAACAGAGGGTTACAAGGTGCACAGTGCTGAAGCAGAACAGATCAGTAGGGGAGAGGAGTAGCAAACGCAGAAGCAAAGAGGAAGGTCTTGAGGTGCTTCCGGAACCAGAGATGGTTCTCCTCAAGTTTCAGAGTGGCAGAGAGGCTGTTCCAGAACCAGGCCCCAGCCCAAAACAGAGATCTACTCCCAGCTTAAGGTATTTTGCACCCAGGCCCCAGAAAGCCTTGTGGACAATGCAAAGGGTCTTGAATGTAATCCTTGCAGCCACTGGGAGCCAATGAAGAGATTTTAGAAATGAAGATGTACGATCCCAGGGCTTTAGGCCAAGGACAAGTCTTGCAGTCCTGTTCTAGATGAGTTGCAAAGGGAAGAGAGTAGAAGCAGGTAGATTTAGAAAGAGGCTGTTGTAATAATCCAACCTAGAGAGAACCAGGGGTCGAGAGACAGTGAGCTTCTGGGGGAAGGAGGGGAAAGGCAGAATACCTCTGAGGAGGTGCACTAGGACGTTTGACTTTTTAGAGACATCAGAGATGTGGGCAGAAAAGGAAAACGTGAAGTTGAAGATGACCCTCATGGATCAACATGTCTCACACCACCACTTCTGCCTATATAAATGCCTAGGAAATTCTTTATATTTCATAACCGCTTAATACTTTTCATGTGTTTCAAGACTTAGTTCTACACTAGGCTACATTGCACATCTGTGCCCTTGGATGCCTATTAGCAAAGCATTATTCATATTTGCCACACTCAATGTCCTCAGTCATTCAGCCTATTGTAGAGTAGTTGAATTAGCTTTTTGGTTACATTATGGCAATTTACCAGTTATCAATCTTGCGCAGCTTGCACTAGTGAATATTGCTCTTGCACGGTGGATTTCACTTCCTTCTTTCCTATTATCTTTTTAGTTCCTCACATTAATCATTTTTACACAGCCAGTCCTTTGCTTTGTTACTCCTAACATTGTGGGGGTCCCAGATTATAAACCTAAGATTTGTAGTGGGCACCTCACAAGGTCTGTCTGACTGTTTTCACTTCCACGATTCAAGGGCTTAACAAACACATTTTGGGCAATTACACAGCCGTCCTTTCAATAGTGTACTATCTTTCAATGTAAAGAATGCTGAAATCACTGGCCATTGCTAGTTAGCACACGTTCTTATTTTGCCACTTTCTGGCTCATTATTTGATCTGATCCACGGCCTAACATTGCCTATGCATTTCTACTTATACAGTCAAATTTCCTTTACCTCAACGTCATGATATTCTCTCAATGTGTTAGTTCTGTGCATCCTTATCTTAGCCATCTATTCACCCCCCTCTGCCACACATCTTTGCCCATTTCACCAGTATCTGCCTCCGGACACTAGTCTGGTTCCCTTGGAAGGGGGCATAATAGCTATTTTCTCAAACAAGGTACCAGCACTGTAAAATCACACATTTTGCACTACAGATAATGTCATTAAGAACACACATCTCTAGTTAATACTTCTTGAGAAAGAACGTCCACTTCACCAAGCAGTCATCATAAGAACAGTAATCAGTTTGTGCATAGACTATATTCACATTGTCTGTGTTTGGGCACATGAAGAGGAATTTAAGAAATCACAAAGAATCTGGAAACACATCCATGAACTTTCTTAACCTATATCAAAATATGTGACCCCCCACTCACTCCGCAAATTAAATCCTCTCCACTGGCAGCAGCTGGAAGAGAGCAACAATTTCAAGATCTTTTAGTTGTCTACAACAGCATAGAACATTGCTACCTGTGTATTTATGAAGAACAACACCTCACCCTTTGTCAAACAATCACTTGAATGTAGTCTTCTAGTCTGTGAACATGGTACTGTTAAGTGTTCATAAGGGGACATGGTGGTGCTTTCCAAAACACTGAAAGTAATACAATACATAAATACATATTCTTGGAGGATGCATGAATATTTTATCCTGGGACTGGTAGATTTATCAGGGATGTATTAGGAGTGGCACAGAATAACAGTATAGTAAAAGGAGGTGATCGTTTTGTGACAAGATGGCCAGGAGAGTTGATGATCATCTGAAGTAATGGGCATGCGCTCTAATTATAATGTAAAACTGATGTGATGGTGATTTTGTTCTCATGGAGATGTGATGATGACATGACTGTGGTTAAATGTGATGTGATGGTGATGTGCTGCTGATTATAGTAGTCATTTGAGGGTGGTGATTATGAAGGTGATGGGAGGATGGTGTTTAGAGTTTGTTGATGTGGCACTGAGCTTAGGGCCCTTGTTAGGTAGCTTGTCATGCAGGTGGATGGGAAAGAGAATAACTCGGTACACCAATAATCAGACCAACTCAGGAAGATGGCAAAGTAATGATACTGTTTTATTATCAGTTATCTAAAACAGGGAGTTACAATGGACATCAACAGGCATCGCACAGCATTCTCGCCAAGTATTTCATAGTAAAAACTCATCATACTTGATGTCATACTGCGTGGCAAATAAAAAAAACCTACGGGGATTGTGGTTGGCTCAAGGGGAACATCTAAATATACGTTCTATAAGGGATCGGGTTGTGATTGGGTCTCTACAGTCAAGTGAACAATTCATGCCCACCCCTAGTTCAAGTCATCGTCATCAGCTATTAGAAACACGGTACTCCATTGGCTCTCAAACTATAAGGCCCTTCGTTATAAAGCCTTCTTCAATTAGTTGGCACGCCCGTGCCCTTCTGGAAAATTCAGTTCACATAGCAGCATGTGAGCTCAGACCCAGGTGTCAGGGGTTGGACTGGACTGTACCTCCCCACCCAATTATCCCAACATCGCTCATCACCCATTCCTTCTGCCATTCAGATTGTATTTGAACTTGCCTTGCAATGTATTCTCACCTCTGTGAATATAAGGAAGTGTGAGTATGTGCTGTACATAGTTCTAGAACTGTGTGCCCAACTCTATTTCCATTATGGGCTCACGTGACATGAGACAGCATTTAATTGTCTTGAATTAATAAAACTTGGCAGTCATGGTGTTCTTTCTTTGCACCTTAACAAGGGATGAATCAGCTTCTCACGTTCTCTGCCTTCAAGAATAGATAACCGGTCTTGGCTGCCTTCACTCTTGACACCAGGCCAGACAGCCTTTCTCGTTTCTTCCATGCTCCCAGCTAATTCTCTGCTGCGACACAGCTTTCAGCCTTTCTCTTCATGGTTTGAACTCACCAAAATTGTGGCACCGATGTCCATCTTATATCTAATGGCGACTACGCCTGCAGTCTATTCACTACATATAGCCACCTTCTATGATCACGTAGTCTACTTGCTTTGCTGCATCTGTACAGTTATCGAACGATTTGCATTTTCTACAGTGCTTTTCACACGTGCAATCTTCGTTTCGCGCATGAAAGTTTACTCGATTCTTTACTTCGTCACCAGTTTCTATAAGGTCCATGGATTCTCTTCTTCAGCCAGTTCACTCTGTGTGTCACGGTTGTTTCTTGCGACGTCACCAACTTCTCTTTCTCTCATTTTCATTTTCCTTCTGGGATCTCCTCCAAGAAAATGTCATCTCTTCTGGAATACATCTGATAGGGTTTTCTTAGTGGATACCTTTTCTCGAAGATTCAACATGGAATAGTCATGACTACTGATGTCATGCATGGCATTCGTTCAGGCTTCCTGCATACTGGTAGTAGGGCTGCGGAATTCCTGCAGGGGCAGTTGGCTGCTCATCTACAGCACATATACAATGCTATGTGATGATGGTGCTATGGCTACAGTTATGTTGATGTGATATGGTTGCATCATGTTCTTACTGTGTCGATGATGTGATAGTGTGGTATTTAAAATGGTGCTGATGGTATGCTGATTTGATGGTTACATCATAAGCTGGTGAGATGTTCATATGAGGGGGATCTGATGATGATGTGATAGTGGCTTGAAGGCGATATGAACTAGTAGTGATCTAACCATGATCTGATATTTTTGGAGTGTGATGACGATGATAATGTGATGGTGATGTGATGTGATACAATGGTGACAATGATTTGAAGTGATGATTATGTGATGGTTTTATGTGCTGTCAGTCTACTGTGATTGCAGTGGGAGGCGAGGGCTATGTGATTTCTATAAAGAGATAGTATCAATGACTGTGCTATGTTTTTGTATTATGTATATATATCTCCATATGCTCATGCAGACTGTTTTAACTAAACTCATTAATTTGTTGTTTTAGATTTGATGCTGAATAAAGTTTGCCTGTAGTTTATCTGGTGAAAGATATAATTTTGAGAAGAAGCAAAGAATGTATTACAAAGAAAATAAGTCAAAAGAATTCCCTTCCAAAATCAACAAGATTTGATGCCACATTGACAACAGCAACCCATCATAGACTTCCCTGCCAACCCACCAGGTTATGTCGCGATATAGCTGTCGGTATTAAGGAGTATAAAATTAAAAGAGCTTGCTGGCATTCTTTCAGCCCCCACACCTCCTCCTCTGACCACAATGTCATCAAATCTTCAATCTTGAACATTGCAGGACATGCACACATTCCTCTTCTGATGAACTGAACAATGGAAAGATCCACCCCATGCTAACCACACCACTGCCCTAACCCCAGTCTACCTTTCATTAACCTTAGATTGTAGCCACAGCTCCCTTATAGGTCTTCCTGTAAATACTGTGCCGCAAATGAAAGCAGTCCAATATGCAGCAGCCCGCCTCTTCACAACGATGAAGAAATTCAACCACATCAACCCCATACTCAAGGAAAGTGACTGCTTTCCTCGCCAAGTCTCCATCGATGTTTTGACTGCTGGAATCGCCGGCAAAGCACTAGTGACTAAAACAGCAGCCACACAGGATCTGACTGAGATATTAACCCTTACAGGAGGCCAACAAAATAAGAGGTGACAAGACAACTCCAGATTAGAATTCAAGAAGTGCAAGAAGAAGACACAAAAAGAAGGCATTCTCCCGCAATTGTCCCACACTCTAGAGCAGCCTGCGTGAAGCATCCGGCTAGTTATATATCCCTCCCACACTCTAGGAAGCAACTGAAGGCCCTTCACTTCTAAGAAAACGGCACTGTGCAACAATGACAGGGCAACAAGATTTCTCTCCCAGTCCTATTCACAGCTTCGATCATAAGTTCACCTTGCAATACTTGTAGAGATTTAATGCTCCAGCTAGATTTGCAATATATGTACGCATACATGTATACATAAAGATTTCTGAATTAGGATGATACAAATATTTTACGTACTAACTTTCTGTAACATTAGATGCATTACTGATGTATATAGGCATTTGCAGAGCAAATTGAAGTTCCATTGATCTTAGAAGCACAGAAACGAGGCACTACTAAATCGACGATTCATTCAAATTAAGGGAATTTATCTGACAGTTATGGCATCTATAGGGCTATTGTGTTTTTCGCATAGGCACTTTCTAAAAATGCCTTCACTAGCAATCCCCCAATTGCCACAGCCACACTATAGCATTCAAATACATCTAGGACTTTTTTTGTTTCTTTTCTTATTAGTTTGAAACAGTTAAATGGTATACCTTTCTTTTGCCGCTGCATTTTTTGTCGCGGGACTTTTTATCGCTGTTTTTTAATTGAAAAAAAATCATCTTTTTTTTGGGGGGGGTTAAAAATTAAATAAATATTTGTGGGTGAAAGGGAATAATTTAAAAAAAGGAGGGTTTGGGGGGGTAACCCTCTTAAAAAAATAAAAAAAATAAACAATGAGTTTTTTTCGATAAAAAAATGGCGATGAAAAGTCCTGCGACGAAAAATCCTGCGGCAAAATAACATAGAACCCAGTTAAATGTATGCTTTGACAAAATGCTTGGCCTACTACACACAATTCCACTGTCAACCCGATACATTTACTCTAACTAAATCAGTCTTTAGTGGTGTCATGCTGAAATTCCATGGGCAGGTCATTATTTTCCAGTTGCTCCTGTTTTCGACATGAAGGATTGCAAAGCGAGTTTTACAAGCAATTTATTCACAAGAAACATAAACGCATAAGCACATAAATAAACCCACTGTATAAGTAGACAATTGACAAAGCTTTGCCAGACAGTGACAAATGCAACAATAAAACTCTAGGTGCAATGCAGTGTAGGACTTTTTCTTTTGTGAACCAGGACTCTTTCTTTGTTAACTCTGCAATTAAAGGCTCTGCATTTAGTTAATCAAGAGGTGGAAGTTCGACTTTATATAGTTCTTTAACATGAAGTGTGCATGCATTGCCAACAGTCCCACATGTTTACAAGTTTTCACTTATTGTGGCCGACCAACAACTTTAGATCAGCCAATCAGGTGTGTGACAAAAAAATACTTTAATATTGTAAAAACAAGAAGGATATCTCCTAGGGAGAGTTACATAAAAAGGATGATCAAGAAAATCTTTGTAAATATAAAGAAGTAGTCCAGGAAGTCCTGTCCCAGCAAGGGAGTTCCTCTTTAAAGTGGGTCTACCATGTAACAAACACCTTGGGGAAGCCGGAGTTAGGGGAGCACTGGTCCAACCCGGCTGCCATAACATCTGCTTCCAAGGAAGAAATAAAGAGTGCTGCGCCGGGTAGGGCAGAGCGAGATATCCTGCCGAAATCCATGGCCTCTGAGTCACTGGCCTGGTATCTTGTTATCAAGAAAGGGGTCGGCTACGAAGAGTACCTGGACTATGTTACCCCTCGGAGGGAAAACATTCTACAATTAATCTTTCGTCTTGGTATCTTGCCTATTGCTGCCCTACAGCATAGATGGAATAATGCCCGTCCTCCGAAATGCATTCTGTGTGAAGATGCTGTGGGAGATCTTTGCCATTATTTATTGTTCTGCCCCGGGTCTAAGAAGTCCCTGAGGGAAGATACCTGAAGCTGTTATTTTTAAATCTTGGCTGTAAAACCACAGGCGAAGGACTGGCTAAATGCCTGGACTCTGCAGACGTTTTGGCTGTTTTTGCCACTAGTAATTACCTGAGCCGGGCCTGGATAGCCCACCTGAAGAAGCTTAAGGAGTCAGCCTAACCAATCTTTGTAACCATCCTATCACCTAATGTTTTGATGTCCGTCACACTCGCCTATTTTATCCATGTTTTATTGTTTTGCTGACTTAAAACGATGAACTACTAGACTATTGTATTTTACTGGCATGTTAAATTCATATGAGGTATTTTTATTTTTGCTTTTACGACTTTTACTGTTAAAATAAAGCCTATGTATGGTGATAAAAAGGATGTTGGTTTCGTTAGACCCGTTCCGGTGGATGGGGTCTGTTGCTGGAGAGTGGCTTTTCAACGATAATGAAAAGGTGGTCACATTCGATACTTGTAAGACACAACAGATGACCACATGATTCGTGGCTGCATTGAAGCCTGCTCCGGGGCACGTCATGGCGTTCGTAGGCCGTTACCTCAGATAATATGGCCTGGTTCCACCTGGATTGTTGTTCCACAATATGGGCGGGGCAGGTGGCTCTTTGCGCACCCATGATTGTACTCCTCTCCACGAACCTTATCATTTCCGGTGAGAACACTTGACATGGAAAGGTGGTGGAATCTCTTAGGCTGTGGCTTTTAGCATCTGTTATATATTGCGAGAGAACGGTATCCAGTGATTGTACCTAAGAGAAAATAGAGAATGAATGTTTAACGAATAGAAAACACAGAAACAAACTGCTTAAAAGAAGTAATTTGGGAGTGGGGTAAGGGGTTACATCTAGTGGAGAAGGGGGTTGGGTTGGGCTATTAAACATGGGGAAACATGGGGTATCAGTATTGTATTCAGTACTTTGGGTTCGTTAAAAATTCTTTCTTGTTTTTCCATTTGTTAAAATCTCATAGATCCCAAGTGAACGGTTAAGGATTGTTCATTTGCAGCTTTTTTATGAGCAAATCCAGCTGTCATTTGGTGTCAGCTTATCTATTGCTTGCAACAGTGCTAAAAATGTGGTTAGTGCACTTAGCACCAATTTTGTTCACTTGAATTCCCCATTACAGCAATAGCAACACTGATTCTGAAGGGCATTTTCTAGATTTTTTGCACAAGGTTAAATGTTAAATAACTTGGCTCCTAGTATCCTCCTCATTATTCAGCATTGCAAGTGGGGTTCAAACATTCAAGGTAGGACTGTGGGGCAGACCATCAGCTGAACATCTCAAAGAAACTGCTGAGCCTCTGGCACTTCAGATCTTTTAAAAAATATTAAGCATACTTGAAAATACATTTTCCAGAGAGCCATTAGATTCGATCTTTTTTTTGGACTTTTTGTTTTAGACGTTATGACTTTCGATATTATTTCATTCGACTTTATGACTATAAACCACTTTGAATTCTACAATTAAAATGTTTAATTTCAATGAGCCTCTGGGTGGTCGCAAACCTGAGTCCTGGGGCAATCAGAAATCATATTCCATGCAACCTTCTTCTTCCCCTGTCACTTAATGGCCTCCGTCTATTCTTACGTCAACAAGGTTTCGAAGGCCTTACTCTATTAAGATTGTCATGTTAATTATGCAATATTTTATGTCACTGATCAGCTTCTCCACCCTCATCCCCTGATGGAAAAGCAGATGATTATATATGGGATATATAGAGCAGAATCCTAGCTGGGAAGCATCGAAGCACTGTACAAAGAGAACCCACTGAGGTGTTTCACGCAGGGTGCAGGGATAGCAGAGGAGCTTGTATGATATGATGTGGCATTTATAACGCGCCTATACACAAGTGTTTACTCATGGGTGCGGGGAGCATGAGAGGGGCCAAGGCATTCTAAAGAGGGAGGAATTGGGGGGTGGAGCAATTCGAGCAGGGCTAGATATTCTTTGAAGAGTATGGTCTTCTGGGCCTTCCTGAAATGTAGGAGGGAGGGGGGCAGCCTTATTTTTTTTTGGTAACTTGTTCCCGAGACATGGTGCTCAGCAGGAAAATGGCTGTTTCCTGTTTTTTTTTGTTCCCCTCTTCAAGTTTATTTCTTCCAACCTGGCAATTTCTTCTACTTGCTGCAGCGCTACTGCACTTCAGTTATGACACATGAAAGTGGTACCTCTCTGCACTTAACCCATGTTCTGACGGGACTGAGCACAGTTATCTCTATTGCCCCCCCCACACACTTCCTTTTCTGTTCGCCTGCATTATCTGAATGTACCGTGCCTAGTAAGATCGTTTTTCTTGTCTTCCTTTCCCATGCATGGTTGTGCTTTGAAACACTTGTGTATAGGCGCATAATAAATAAAAAATGTTGTGGATTCTGCTGGTGCATGGCGGTGAGTTTGATGGCCAGTTAGAGTGGTGCTTTATTATGAATGCTTTGTATTTGATGCAGGTAGTCTTACACATAAGTGCTTGAAGGGGTATCCAGTCAAGTTCAGGATGGGGCTGATGAAATTGAATGTTCTGTGTCCTGGCATGAGGCATGCTGTAGGATTCGAGATGACTTTCATAGCAGACATAGCAGCCAATGTGGCATCTGTGACTCCTGCTAATAAGGTGTTGCCCGTGGCAAGGTTAGAGGTGGCAAGGGATTGCCAAGCTGTTCTGAAATTTGGGACAGGGAGAGTAGAGTGCAAGTTGGTACCATAATGCTTGGGTCTTCTTGATTATGTGTGTTTAAAATGAAAATCCACTGTCAATAGAAAAACTGGTTGAGTTTGCACCGGGTGAGTGTTGAGGCATGCATATGAATAGCCTCATGTCAGTCAGGCCAATTCTGGACTTGGACATGCTTGGTGGTAATTCTAGGAGAATTAATCTTGTCTGTGTAGGGTTGAGACACAGGTAGGCGCTTGACATCCAAGATTGTGTTGGTCTAATTAAATGAGGGACAGACAGTGCTTGATCTGATAGATGTCATTGATGCTGTTTATCTTTAGGTAAAGCTGTGGGCTGTGTGTCATCTGTGTGTCATCTGTATCGTTTTTAATTTTGATGTCATGTTGGTGAGGAGTAACCCCAGCATTTTCATGTAGAGGTTTGAGATACAAGGGGGCATGACAGAGCCTTGTGGACCTCCACAGGGTGCTTGAAACTACTGTGATCAGGTTGCACCCATTTCAATGAGTTGGACTCTGAAGAGGCATGAAGCGAACCACTGCAGGATTCTTCTATCAAAGCCCATACACCTGGTGAGGATGTTGAGGAGAGCTTCATGGTCAATGGTATTGAAGGAAGCTGTGAAGTTGAAGAGGAAGCAGGACAGCACTTTGTCCATGATGGGTATGCCTTCACCCGTAACTTGTACTGTGCTGTACCATGCTTAGAAACTTGATTGGTAGTCCTGTAGGAGATTGTACAAGATTGTGCAGAGTGAGCCTTTCATGCAACTCGATGGTGAGAGTCTTCTCAATAACTTTGCTGAGGAAGGAATGTATGATAGAACAATTGTTATCCGAGTTTTCTGGGTTTCTTCAACAGTGGGAGGAGCTGGCCCATTTTCAGTTTATCTAGGAGGGTGCCTTGTGTGAGGTATGTATTGATGACATTTGTACGTAGTGTGATCTCTTCCCATGTGATAACCTTCACGATGGAGGTGGGGATAATGTCATCTTTTTACTTGGAGGGTTTGAAGGCTGTGGGAGTGTTGGTCAGGTCTATTAGATTAATTGTTCTGCATTAGGTTCCATCTTGAAATTTTTTTGGGTAGTATGGATCAGCTGTATATGGGTTCTTTGAAAATGTCAATGTGTTTTGTTACCTAATCTGTCTGTCTGTTAAGAAGCCTGTTGTTGATGTTCCATTTGTCAGTGCATTGTGGTATTGCATGGTTTTTCAGCAGGTTGATGGAGTGCTTCTTTGCTTGGAAAGGTGCTCTGCTCTTATAGGATGCCTTCAGGAGTGTCATGTAGTGGTTTGCTTTGGCTGTGTTGTTGAGTGTGCGCGTTGCAGGGTTATCAGGGTGATTGGTCCTTTCAGTTGGCGGGCTGCTTGCTTTTTTCATTTGATGGCAAAATTGCAACTAATGGGTTACTATGTGTACAATGGCATGTAGGTAGGGCTTCTGTTTGATGAGTTGACATATCAGTGGTGCATCTGTTTTAGTGGTCTCAGCTAGGTTGTGGTTGAGTGTGCTAAGCTGGACATTAAAATTCTCCATGGGTTCTTACATGGAGGCTAAGGTGATGGGTTTCTCTTCCAATGCAGCCATGGGCTAGGTCTTAAAAGAGTGGTGTGGTATCTTGGTTGAATTGGATTGGCTTAGGTGGGGGGGCTGCATGGTGCATCAGGTTAGAAACTGATGCCTGGCCTGTCCAGTCCAAAGGTAAGCAGGAAAGCATACACTAGCTGAAAAGGTTCTCATTCCAGATTGAGTGTCTTGTATTTGTTGTGGGTTGATTCTGTGATGAGTTGCTTGATGTTCATGGAGTCAAGCAGTTGAAGTAGAGTCACTTTGTTTTTCTAGATTTCTTTAGTCCCGAGCAAGTTCAGATATCTCTTGAAGATGTTAGTTGTGTTGCTATCTGTGCATGGGTGACTGGGAATTGGCAAGTGAGGATGCATGTGTGGTAAGCTCCTGGAGGGAGTATGTCCATATGATATGATATGATATGATATGGCATTTGTAACGCGCCTATACAGAAGTGTTTCAAGGCGCGACGAGGCAGGGGGGGGACAAGGGGAGAACAGACAACGATCTTACTAGGCCAGGTGTCATTCAGAACGCGCAAGGGTAGGGGGACTGGGAAAAGTGCAAGGGGAAGGGGAGAGGGGAAGTGCAGTACATGGATAGTAGAATACAAGATAAGTAATAGGGCCAGCTGGTGGCAAGTGCAAGGAGAGTGCAGTAAATGGTTTGTAGAATACAAGATAAATAATAGGGCTAGCTGGTGGCAAATGCAAGGTAAGTGCCGGGAGAAGGGGCTGTAGGATACAGAGACAGTCCCGTAGTGCAGGTAGGCAGTGCAGGGAAGAGTGGCTGGGCCAAGGAGCGAGATCGGTGAGTGGCCAGTTGCAGAGTCAGTGCAGGTTCAGTGGTTTTAGCAGGGGAGGGAGGGAGAGAAAGCGGAGGCAAAGAGGAAGGTTTTGAGGTGAATCCGGAACCGGAGATGGTTCTCCTCAAGTTTCAGGGAGGCAGGAAGGCTGTTCCAGAGGGAGGCCCCTGCTGCGGAGAGAGATCTACCCCCAGCTCGTTGCTTGGAGAAGCGACTGACCCTTAGGTAGTTGGAGGTGGATGAGCGAAGAGCTCGAGAAGGAAGATATTTAGGAAGAGAGAGTTGAAGGTATTTTGGCCCAAGGCCCCAGAAGGCCTTGTAGACAATGCAGAGGGTTTTGAACTTAATCCTCACAGCCACTGGGAGCCAGTGTAGCGCGATTTCAGTCCTGGAGAGATACGGTCCCTGGGCTTGAGGCCAAGGACAAGTCTCGCAGCCCTGTTCTGGATGAGTTGCAAAGGCCGGAGAGTAGAGGCAGGAAAATTTAGATAGAGGCTGTTACAGTAGTCCAGCTTCGAGAGAACCAGGGCTCTGGAAACAGTGAGCTTCTGGGGGAAGGAGAGGAAAGGAAGGATACCTCTGAGGAGGTGTAGCTGGTAGTGTGACTTCTTAGAGACGTCAGATATGTGAGGAGAGAAGGAGAGTGTGGAGTCGAAGATGACCCCCATAAGGTTTGTTGATAATAGTGAGGCCCCACCAGTCTTTCTTTTGCAGATTTTATTGTGGATGCTGTGCCCTTTGGATATGTGGACATCCAGGATATGAGTGAATGTGGTTTTTGGCCATGTCTCTGCGATAAAGAGTAACTATACGTTGGGATTGATGATGAGGTCAGCACTTTCTGCTGCATGCTTTACTGTAGAATGAAAAACTATGAAAATTAAGTTTTGTGCATGTTTTGAGGTGGCATGCAGCTGATGATTAGAGTGATGTGGATGAGAAACTTCAGATTTATTCAAGCATTTAAGTAAATGATTCGCCTGGGCTTGAAAATAATGCATGTGCCTGAAATTGTTGTGTTCCTGCCCTTTGTCCCCTCTTCTCCCACTTCCCCTACCCCGTTGTTCTCCTCCTCCCTGCCTGCCTCCCATCCCGCCCACACCCCCCCTGATTGGGTCATCCTCCCTTATCACTGACCTTCCCTGTGCAGCCCCTGCCCGGCAGCCCCACGGCTAAGGGCCCCTATGCCAAGGGTGGCTCCCTGTTGGTGTCTGCAGGGGACGCCAGTTTGCAGTCACCTCCCTTCTGACCACCCTGCTTACCTGCCCCCCTTCCACTTACCGGCAGTTTATTCCCTGCTGTTTCAAATTGTATAAATTACCTGTATCAGTACCACATAAATTGCATTGTGAAACCCAGGCCTTTTCTCCCTCTTTTGGACTCTCAAACTTAGGTGTGTCTTCTCTCCTGTCTTAGAATGTGCATTTTCTGAGCTCTCATCCCGAGTGCCGTCGCCTTGTCCCATAGCTCTACTCACTTGCCTCGTGCTGTCTTGTCTGTCTACCCTAGGGTCCCCCCTCTCACTTCCAACCCCCTCCTCTATCACCTACTCTATGGTGTTCTCTGCCTCTCCTATCTTTTCAAACTGCTTCTCTATTGACTATCCTGCTCTCCTCACTAAGTCTGGTGGAAGAAGATTAAAAAAAAACATCCTGGTCTCCAACCCAGGCCTCCCTATCGCTGACACCTACACCAGTGCCTCCTCCAAGGAAACTCTCACTGACATCCTCTTTGTCGTTCCCTCACCAGACTTATGGACCCCTCATATGGTCTCTGTGCTCTCTCATTTCTCCTCTTCTCCCATTAATGGTGGCACCCGTTCGGACGCCCTCTTGGCCTCCTTCCATTCCTCTAAGGTCATCATTAATGTCTACTCTAATGGGACCGTCTTGGTCCAAGGCCCTCAGGCCAACCTTCATCTCTTTGATAGATGCTTCCCGTGCCTCATCAACTTCCATTCTTCTCCTGCTGTCCCCTACCGCCTTTCCCTGATTACCTTGTCTCCCCCTTCTGCCTCCTCCTTGGCTACCTGGCCTCCTCCTTCCCTCTCTGCCCCCTCTTGGGCTCCCGTTGCACCTCCGAAGGGCGTACCTATAATCTCTACCCCTCCCCGGAAGTCCTTCAAGGAGGGCAACCTACTCCATATTGCCACTCTAAATTCTCGCTCTGCTGTCAAACACGCCTCTGATATCTGCCGCCTTCTGGGAAGAACTTGACCATGATGTTCTCGGTCTCACCGAGACATGGTTTACGGCCGGCTCTGTCTCTAGCTTTGACACTCTCCTACCTGACGGCTACAAGATCCTCTCTGTGCCCAGGTCCAACCGCTCTGGTGGTGGTGTAGCCCTGATCTTCCCCGAGTGGATTCCTGCCACTTTTACTCCTACGCAGGCCTACTCCTTATTTGAATGCCTCATCTGCAGGCTCTCTCTCTCTCCCCTAGCCACTCCCTTATTGTGGCTACTATCTATCGGCCACCTGGTCAGATTTCTTCCTTCCTCTCTGAGTGAGCAGACCGCTCCTCCTCACTCCTGGCCTCTACCACTCAACTCCTCCTTCTTGGAGACTTTAAAATCCACCTGGGTGCCTCCTGCCCTCCCTTTGGACTCTTTCGCGACCTCTGCGACTCTCTCTCACTCACTATTCTCCCCTCCGGCCCGACTCACCCTGCAGGGCACACTCTCAATGTTTTGATCTCCTGAGACCTTTCCCTCTCTGTCCCTCTCTCCACTCCTCTCTCCTGGAGTGATGACTTTCTCTTATCCTCCCACCCCACCCTCCCTACCCCTCAGACCAAGCCAGCTCCATCACTGCCACCCACCTTCTCGCTCATCATACGCTTGAAGCGCGTGTCAGTTGAGGCTTTTGCTGCCACCTGCTAAACCCCTCCTCACACTTTAGCTGACTCTCACCCTGACACAGCCCTCTCCATGCTCCACTCTTCTATATCTCATACCCTTGATATCCTTGCCCCTGTCATGAGAATCTGCCTGAAGCCCAAAGCCAAGTGTAACTCCTGGTATGACTCAGACCTCGTCACCCTAAAATGCAAGTGCAGGGTGGCTGAGAGGAAATGGTGTGCTTGATGTTCATCCTCTGACAAACTGGCCTGCCGCCTGCTGCAAAGGCAATACCGGCTCTCCGTCCTCACCAAGAAGAGAGCTCATATCCAAGCCTGCGTCTCTGCGGCATCAAACAACTCAGCTGAACTCTCTAAAATCTGCAAGGAACTGGCCAATCCTGCCGCAGTCTCTACCTCTCCTGTCCCTTCCCATGCCCTTTGCACGGCAATGGCTTCTCACTTCATTTCTAAATCTCAGGACATCCTGTCCTCACTCTCCTCCTATCGCCTCTCTCCCTCCATTCCCTGCTCTTCCACTGGCCCTTCTGCAGCCACCCCCTCCCTCATTCTCTGCCTTTCTCCTTTTCTCTGAAGACAAGGTTTCTAGACAAGTCTGATCTATGAAAGTCTTGTCGAAACAAGTTCACCCCTGTTCCTCCAAAACTATCAAGGACCACGTCGACTCCCTGGCTCTTGCCCTGGCTGATTTCTGCAATCACTCCTTTGCCACTGGAGTCTTTCCATCCCCCCTGAAGCACTCCCTTGTGCACCATCTTCTTAAGAAACCCTCTGCCGACCCCTCCTGCCCTGCTAACTATCGCCTAATCTCCATAACTCCCTTTCTGGGCAAGCACAGGAGACACTGGCCATCTCCCAGCTTAATCTCCACATTGAATCTGTTGGTTGTCTTCATGACCATCGGTCTGGCTTCTGAGCTGCCAGAAGCACGGAAACTGCTCTCCTGAACATCCGTGAAGACCTGCTCTCCAACCTTGACTCCAACACCCTGTGCATCCTCATTTTGCTTGATCTCTCTTCTGCCTTTGACACTGTCAATCATGCCATCCTGCTCAACTGTCTCCGTCATAACCTGGGTATCAATGGTCAGGTTCTGGAGTGGCTGACATCTTTCGTCTCTGACTGACTCTCCCAGGTCCAACTTGGGTCCTTCCTCTCTGATATCTTTATCTCTGTCTGTGGTGTCCCCCAGGGTTCTAACCTCTCTCCCTGGCTTTTCAACTAATACCTGGCACTCCTTGTCCCACCGCATCGCTGCTCATTGCCCCAACTTTCAGTGCTATGCGGATGATACCCAGCTCATTTTCAGGCTACTGTCGGCCTCTTCCACTCCTTCCCTCATCTCTGACTGTCTGTCTGCCATCTATGAGTGGTGTGCCGCCAATGACCTCTGCCTTAATGCCAGTAAGACTGAGATTCTACTCATCGGCACACCCACTCCCTCTTTCCCTGCAGCTCTCTGGCCGGCCTCCCTTGGCCCTCTTTCTGCTCCCACCTACAAGGCTAAAAAGCTTGGAGTCATCTTCGACTCCACACTCTCCTTCTCTCCTCACATCTCCGACGTCTCTAAGAATTCACACTACCAGCTGCACCTCCTCAGAGGTATCCTGTATCCTTCCTTTCCTCTCCTTCCCCCAGAAGCTCACTGTTTCCATAGCCCTGGTTCTCTCTAGGCTTGACTATTGTAACAACCTCCATCTAAATCTGCCTGCCTTTACTCTGCAACTTATCCAGAACAGGACTTTGAGACTTGTCCTTGGCCTCAAGCCCAGGGATCGTATCTCTCCAGGACTGAAATCTCTTCACTGGCTCCCAATGGCTGCGAGGATTAAGTTCAAAACCCTCTGCATTTTCCACAAGGCCTTCTGGGGCCAGGGGCCGCAATACCTTCAACTCTCTCTTCCTAACTATCTTCCTTCTCGCGCTCTTCGCTCATCCGCATCCAACTCCCTCAGGGTCAGTCGCTTCTCCAAGCAAAGAGTTGGTTGTAGCTCTCTCTTTGGCAGGGGCCTCCCTCTGGAACAGTCTTCCTGCCTCCCTGAAACTTGAGGAGAACCATCTCCGGTTCGGGAAGCACCTCAAAACCTTCCTCTTTGCCTCTGCTTTCTCTCCCTCTCTCCCCTGCTAAATTCCTGGCAGAAACGGCACTGGTTACCTGGCCACCCTCCTGATTCTTGGGTCCAGGCCCTGCCAGTTGCCCACCTCCACTGCCTCCCTGGAAACCCCTTAACCCGGGGACTGTTTTCTGCATCCCTACAGTCTCCCTACCAGCACTTATGTCTGTACTTACCCTGCACTTGCCACCAGTGGCCGTTTTTATTTATCTTATTTATTCTACTATCCCATGTACTACACTTTCACCTCTCCCTTCCCCACGTACTTTTCCCTTTCCCCCTCCCCATGCACTTACGCGATACCTAGTCTAGTAGGATTGTTGTTCTGTCTTCCCTTTGATCCCCGTCCCTTGCCTCGTCGCGCCTTAAAACACTTGTGTATAGGCGTGTTTTAAATGCTACATCATATCACATCATGTAGTTTTAAGCTTTTAGTCCACCGTATCCACTTGTGTACTATTTGATGATGGCATGTGCCATCATAGTTTTACAGTTTCAATTTCTTGGATTCCTGGTTTGACAACAGAGAGAGGCGATACATTTTGACACAAAAGCTAAGAGATTGATAATCTCTCTTCAATTGTCAATTAGTTAAACTTTTTCTCTTACCCTTTTTCTCAATGAGTCACATACTTATCCCCTCCCTCTATTGCCTCACAGGAATATTTTCAAAATGTGCAGCGATGGTAATGTGCATCCTCATTCCCCTGTCCCTTATATCATGCTCAGATCAATGGTTCTCCTTTGCTTCATGCATTGGTCTCTCTGTGAACATTACAGGCAAGCTTCTATAAATAATCAAAATGTTTTAGTCTGTTCCTATAGACAACCTTTACCAAATACACTGCTTATCCCCTCCTACGGCATAATTTATTTGTTTATTAATGTTTTTATCCATTGGTGTCATTGGGATGATTGCACTTTTTTCGAACATGCCCTTTTACTGTAATATGTTTGTACCTCAAGACTTTGGGCCCGATAAATGGAAATGTGATCAGAAATCCTGCAAGGCCTGTGCACCGAGAAGGACAATGTGCAAGCATGAGTGCAGAATAAAAAATGCACTCCCTGCTTATTCATGAAATTATTCGCACAAAGTAACTGCATTCGCAAGTCGCGGCCGGAACAGCTCCGACATGCCCACACGCAAAGAATAAACAGCCAGATCAGCTACTGTTGCGTGCTCCCCCGGGCACGAATACACACACCTTCAAACAGTTTGTGGGGTCCGCCGTCAAGCATACCGGCTTCTCAGGGACCATGCACAGTGTCCTACGTAACTGTTCCCGGCAGCCCCACAACCTGAGTATAAGAAATCATAACTCGGTCTGCAACTCGAAATATCTGTGTGCGAACCCCCGTAAACCGTTCCTGCACCCTGCTACGCTGCTAATGTGAACCCAAAGCTACATTGGAACCCCGGTCAAGTACATGCACCCCTAAATTCGACTTGCAACCCCACCTCTGCGCTGCAAATCTTACGCGCAAATGTAGTAATGCCTGCCTTCGGGTGGCTGATCGTCTTGAGGACCGAGAGGTTGCCAGATCACATTCATGATTAGGTCTAATGCCGTGCAATATTGGGCATGCGAGGGACTGCCTGCAAGCCATCCTTCAGAACGCCCACTTTTTCGCATCTTCTGCCACATATTTGGTGTTCCGACCCCCTTCCCAGCCCTCTGCGCAAGCTACACCCATGCTCTACATGGAGTTTTGCGCAAGGCTCTCTATGGCTCGCACAGACGTGCTGAGCCAGCGCAAACTCAATGCAAGTCCAGGAAAAGTACTGCTCATTCTATTCCATGAATCGACAAAGTCGGACTTGTGTGCAGATTCATGCTCAAGTCCCCTGTTTTCTGCGCAAATAATTCCCTTTGCATCTTAATTTGATGTACTTTGTTTCCCTTAGCTATGATAGCCTGTCATGTACTTAGCCCATCTTGGGGTTAGATTCACTGGCAGCCAGGTTAGTACATTCTTGAAATATGTTGGGAGGGCTGACATGTAAAGATGTATCTTTCCCTGCACCCTCATTCCATTCACCATCTATGGTTCAGTAACTCTGAGGTCTTTCGCCGCAGCATAAGGGACTGGTATTCACCAAGTTCAGTAAGAGTTTATCACTGACTTCTTCTCTTGCCTCATAGTCATGCCCCATAGCCTCGGCATTGACTGCAATGGTTTTCTCTATGTTTGAAGTATTCCTTGGTTTCTATACCCCCTTTTCGTGTGGAGATTCGATGATCTGGTCAAACAGGATACCTCTGTCCTTTGGCAAGTCTATGCTTTGGACACGGGGTACAAACACTTTTTTTTGTTCCTTCTTCAATATTTGAGAGCTGTTATGCTATCTTGAATTCTCATCCAGCATATCTAGCCAAACACTGTATCCTTGGCACTTGATCCTAATTCACCTCTTATTTAACTCCTCGCTGGCCAGATTTGAACTGTCTCTATCCATGCACTGATTCATGCTGCCAGCTCTTGAGGCGTACCAAACGTCCTCTTTGAGGCGGTATCAAGTTGACTTCAAGCTGAAAAATGCTACGTTCTTGCCATTCAGTTTCAGCCAAATACTTTGTTCTTTCATTTGAAATCCATGCAGGAATTCACAGAGGGAAAGACAGACTGCAGATTGCCAAAGTGAATGCATTTAAACAGTAACCGACAGGGGCCTCTATTAAATATCAGACTAAAATGCAGTCAACAATATATGTGTTTGTGCCTTGAAGAGTCGGAACACTTAAGACGAGTGAGAGGTGAGCAGTTTTTGTTTCTATGAAAGCTGTTTATGGATGAACACACACAATTCACAGCAAGTAGAGTTGTGGTAAAATCAGTGATAGGTAGAATGGCATGTCCCTGCCTAAGAGAGCTCTAATAGGACATTCATATTGGGAATGCTGTCCAGTTCCATTCTTGTCCATTCTGCCTGATAGAATACGGGGTGAAAGGTGTGAGGACAAAAGTAGGGAGTTTTGCTTAGGTGATCAACTTGGTAGGTGGGATGAGAAGAGTTGGAATTTGATTTTTCGAAATTGAAAGTCTTTCCCAACAGGAAGCACCGCTTCTTCAATAGAGATGGGTGAAGAGTCAGTTATATGTCAGATGCTGTCAGATGTAGAAACAATTTTCCCCACCGATATTGGTCTCTTAAATGAACTTGCCTATTTAAAAATGCCTGCATTGACGTTATTGGTGAGGCTGCCACAAAAGGAATGTGTGAGAGATGGGACCACTTTTGGGCAGGAAGCCCTGTATTTCTTGGTGTTGTAGAGTAGAAGGTTGATGGGTGAGAGGCATATAGAAAGGTGTAGGTTTTTGCCTCTCCTAATGTGGTGCAATTGAGACTGGTTCAGAGAATGTAAACTGACATATGGTGTACTTGAGAGACTTTACAGCTTCAGATTGAATACGTGTCCTGGTAATTGTAACGTAGTTCACCCCTTCTATACGTACACACGAGTAATGTACAATACTCTAAAATTTAAATGACCAGCATTCTAATGATAAAAAATACTCCTGCAAATATTAGCTGCACATATGACTATATGTAGTAGCGTACTATTCATGGGTTCAAATAGTTTGTACCCTTCATATGCTTTATAGCTTTAACAGGTGAGTGCTTGAAATACCCATTCATTAGGTTCACTTCACATTAAACAAGTGTCCATGGCAATTATACCAAGAAAATAAGGGTCAAGTAATGTGTGGGGAGTGGCTGTAGGGGGGACTGAACAGCCATGAATCTCAAGATCTACAAATACACGATAACGAGATGATCAAAATAATGCCTTAAATCAAAAAGAGTCAATAATAAAAAAAACAAACAAACTATTGTAATACAGTTAAATTGCAAAATGGGGTTGCCTTCCTATAAAGTGATGGCGGGCTGATGACTACTCAATAATGAGTACAAAACAACACAAAAAACAAACATTGTGCTCGTGCTGTAGAAAAAGTGACAGATCACACAAAAATCAATTTGTTCAAATTATGTGAGATCTCTCACTTTTTCTACACCAATAATGTTGTATTGTGTGTTGCTTTGTCTTTGTAGAGATATTACTCATTACAGACACTCCCATCTTTCGTAGTCATAGGCATGCTAGCACTTTATAGGACGGCAACTCTGCTTTGCACGTTAGCACTTTAATTGCATTACAATGGTTTGATATATTTGTGCGATGGACTGCGCTTTATTATCATGACTATGTCTTGTATTGATTATCGTGTCATTGTGTATGTGCAGATTTTGAGCGTCATGGCTGTTCAGCCACCCATACTGCCACTCCCCACACATGACCTGACCCTTTTATGTTGATAGCATCCTGGTAATTGTAACCATCCATTAGGTACACTTCACTTTTAACATGTGTCCTGGTAATTATAAAGTGCATTTCTTCACACCTACTCTACATATAAGATTAGTAGTGTACCATTCTCTGAAATGTTACTTACCAGCATGTTTCACAAATGTTCTGTCAATTATAATGATGTAAAGTTAGTTACCACCACAACAGTATGCATAACATTAGTGGTGTACATTTTACGAAACATTTAATAATTTGCGTACTAATTACAACTGTTTTTTGTACAATTTTATTTAATCATAATGCACACGTCCCTATTTATTTAAATATGTTTGCATTATACTGAGCATAACGTACAGCTTATAAAAGTGGACGCTTCACATTATAAGCGTATTAATTGGTCAATTGGAAATGCATTCATATTGGGCACTTCAACCTTTTGTGCCTTGTTTTTAGATAATGTACATTTGATAAATTCCTCTTTCTGCCTAGTACTATTTTGCTGCTATCCCTCCACTTACAAAAAGGTGTGACTAAGAATGCTTTGGCATGCTTCTTCTCACACCCACACGTCATGGGCCTAAGAATGTGTTGGTGTGCTTTCCGCTTCACATTGAAGATGATGTGTGAATAATAATGCTTTAGAATACTGTAGTCCCACCTACAAAAAATAAATGTGCCTAAGACTGCTAAGGCATGCTGTCTCGCCTGCTTATAAAATTGTGATACAAGCAATGTGTGCTCTCTTCACACATATGCATATGCTAATGCGACTAAGAATGTTTCGATGTCCTCTCTACTCATAAAATGACTTTGTAAGAATGCTTTGGCAGACTCCCTTCCTACCGAAAAATGACACCTGCCATCAAATATTTTGTTGTAAACTCTCCACTGATAAAATGAGCATGTGACAATACATTGGAATGCTCTCTTCTCACGTACGCGTGTCATTCACCTAAGGGTATTTAGGTGTGTTTTCCTGAGCTATAAAATTATGTGAGACTAGTAATGCTTAAGAGTATACTATTTCTACCTATACAAATAAAATGTGCCTAAGACGGCTGTAATGTGCAGTTTCATATGCCTAATGTGCTCCATAAAAACCTAACATGTGACTATGAATGTTTTAATGTCTGCTCTACTCCACCTATAAAATGAACATGTGACTAAGAAAGTATGGTCATGCTCTTTACCCACCGACAAAAATTATGTATGCATAAGAATGCCTTTCTCCACCTACAAAATGATGTGGGACTAAGAATGTTTGCTCTAACTGTAACATTATGTTGTGACACAGAAGGTGCTAGCATGATCTTGCCTTAACCTCTTAAAGAATCTGTGTCTAAGAATGCTTTGGCTCTGCTCTCTTTTTACCATCCATGAAATTACATGCAACTAAGAATATTTGGGTATGTTCTACTCTTTCTATAAAATTAACCCATGATTAATAACTGTGCTTTTTATGCACCCTCCGCACCGGGAAATATGACATGTGACTAGGAATGTATTCATGCCCTCTCTCCTCGACCTATGAAAATTAGCATGTGACTAAGAAAGGGTTGGCCTGCTCTCTTCCCAACTATAAAAACGATGTGCCCCTAGGCATGATTTAGCATGCAATTTTCCACCCGTAAAATGATAAGTACTAAAGTACTTTGGTAGGATCTCTCCATGTCTGAAAAAATGATGTGCGGATAAGAGTGCTTTGGCATGCTCTCCTCCGCTATAAAATGACTATGTACCTGAGAATCCATTGGCAAGCATTCACCCAAATTCAAAATGAACATATGCCTAAAAATGCATTGGTGGGTTCCCCTCTCCACCAACACAAAATGTGCTCTAATCCCCAACCATCCCACCCAAAAGCTACCCTTGTTCGCTACCTCTTGCTAGGCCCTATCATCAATATCAATCTACTCTTTCTAGGTGCTGTGGTTCCTTGAGTAACCTTGCATTAACACATGGGAATGAGCCGTGACACCATGCATAAAGGCGCATAAAAGACATGCAACACTTTATGTGGCTGTGATTTGGGCAATGTTAATTGCTCCATGATCTTTGATATATGACCCATTTTCCTGAAGAAGATTCTGAGCCTACCTATAGCACACATCAATGATCCGTCTTAATGAAGACTGGGTATGCCATATTTCAACCAAATAGTATCACTTAGTTGTGCAGTGTGCTTATTCTGAATAAATACAGGGATGCTGTAATGGATGTACTTGGTCAGGAGTGAAGCCCTTCAGTATTATGTTATGTCCATGTAAAGAGAACATTATGCAGCATTGGCTGCATGGACTAATCCATCATTAATTGAAGGCAACATAAAAAAGAGAGTTAGGGCAGAGTCCTTTGGAAAATGTAAAGCTGACATATTAGCTACTTTACTTTGTTTATTTTTTAGGCGCTACCCAGGAGGCCCAGAGGAATACGGATGCCGGGAACTAGAGTCCCTAGGAGGTGGTTATGGACAAAACAAACAAAGACGTGTGCCTAGGGGGTGGTGGTTGTGCTGCCGCAGTAGTTATCTAAATAGGTGTGTGTTTGAAAGTTTTTTCTTAAAACTGTCAAGCAACTCTTTAAACTTCAAGGTCATTGAGCGCAAAATGTGATTATAAATGTGCAACAGGTTATGAGATGTATCTCGATCAGATAAGGCCTAGATTGATGTACATCCAACTTAGTTTTGGCATATTACCGATTTTCTAGCTGCTTGCCAAATCGGTAAATAGTAAAACCAATAGGTTTTCATTCTGTCAGACTAAAATTGAATCTGAAGACAACTTTCTGCCAATCGGTCCATTATATTTGCCATTCAGAACATTATATCTGAGGCAAATGTTTTTGTTCTATGGTATTTGAACAATCAGTGAAGCCATGGGTTTTTCTTAAAATACGAGCAACACACTTACAGTCTTTGCTTTTGCTAAATATACCTACAGAGCATGGCCGAGGAGAAGATCAAAAATAAATGTTGTACCCTAAGTAGTAGCATCAAGCTTCATCTTAGCAACATCAGATGGCTGGTAGATCATGAATCTTGCTGTGTTTCCTTCTTGTGATCCGAAATACGATTTTAAATAGTGCAATATTGTTCTTTTTCCTGTTAAACTGTGTATTCGAAGACTAAGACTACAATACCCACAAATCCAACTTACTAAACAAATTCCATTCCATATCTAGAGTACACGAATTTGGTTCTGCCTCTTCAACCACTGTCCCGATTTCTACATGTACACCTTCATGTAGACACAGGGCAGCGACAGTCAAACCACCTATCTTTGACCTCAGAAAAAGCACAAAAAAGCTGAACTTGCTCGATCACTCTCGACTTCGAATGTTTAGAATTTTGCTCAAGCCACTTAAGAAATTAAGGTTGTAAATCCCCATTCTGTAGAGTCCCATTGCTATACCTGCACCGGAAAAAGTGGAAATAAAGACTTAATGAATGTCTTTTTTTAATAGCAGTAACTGTCCTGAAGCCAGATGTGTCTCAAAGATTGTCATGAATAAAGACCGACATTATTAAGAAGCTTATAACATGTGATCAGCTTCAACATTAATTTCGATTGATTCAATCAGAATTACACATGGCTAGAACAGAGAACATCTATTGATTCACGAAAGGGAGATTGCATTATCCATGATAGGTATGAAAATAGCACTAATTAAAATCAGATTGTGCCATTGAACAGGATCCATTATTTGAGACAACCTGTAAAATGCAGCATGTCTTTTGCATAACAAAAGGTCGAATTTTGATTTGATACAAGTGAACAATCACCCAACAACAAACAAATGGCTGAGCTGAAATCATACCTAATAGATTGTAGATAAACATAAAATGGGAACGTGTCTGAAGGGTATAAAGATGGCAGTGCATGCTCTCCAGCTGCAATGAACAGAAATCTTTCGCAGACACAGTCAAAAAGTATGACAAGCATAATAAAAGTTGTAGAGACAGTCTAAGTTTAATACATAACGCAAATAACATCTATCAAATGTGAACTACCAAGACCCTGAAAATGTTCAGGTGAGAATGTCTGTTTGGAGCATACAAAGAATTATAGGCATGACAAGTGACGTTGAGGTTGGGAATGTACGAATTACACAGAATTTTTCACTGTGACAACGGTAATATATAAGCCACATTCTTCTCTAATTTAAAAGGCCACAAAAAACCTATTTAACAAGTAGCGTCTAAATTGTTTCCCTCACAGAAGAATAGTGAAGCGAAAAAGGGCAACCAATGTCAACCTGCCGAAAAAGCTTGCCCATCTTTAAAAGAGATCACTTTTGTAACCATCTGTGAAAGTAGATACTGGGCCTCATTACCAGTAGGGCGGTAAGGGATACCGGGCACCAGTAAGGAGACCGGTGCCGGTAATCCCTTACCACCCTACTACGAGTTCCCTTAGCGGGTCCCTCCTTTAACGCCTGGTCTGACCAGGCATTATGGACAGGACCCGTTAAGGGAAATCAGAGCCAACAACGGTATTGCAATTTGCGGTACTGTTATTAGCGCCTTCCCCATTCCCATTGAGCCCTATGGGGGCTCAAATGGGAATGGGGAATGGCTTTTTCAAGGGGGACTTACCGGTCCCGCAAAGGTCGGACTACACCGGTAAGTCCCCATTGGACGAGACTGGTGCGGGACATGTTATTGGCGGCAGTCATGGCGCAAATAGCACTATGACTACCAGCAATCTCGTAATGAGGCCCACTGAGTGGGTAGAGTTTTTTTTTTTATACAACTGAGTGGGTAGAGTTTAAATTTAGATTGTTCTATAATCATCTCGAATTTGTTGTAAAATAGGTGTACAGGGGCATCCTCCAAATAAGCATTGCACGGTCCATGAGGATGTATAGGGTAGGAAAGGCTAGAAATATATAGGAACCTGGGAAACATGCTTTTCCTCTTGCAAAGGTCTGGAAAATTCACTCTGCATTAGAAATCAACCAATTTTAGGCTATCAATACGTACACTGAGACCAAGAGGGGAAGGTATGAATCCCAAAGTATGGGGTGCTGGGTTGAAAGATCAGAAACGGGGCCCAATCAGAATCCTTGTCACACTCCAACTGGGATCCCTCATTTCCATAATTTGCCTCCACACTCAAAATATTTAGCTGGCAACCTCACGATTCTGAGAGATGGAAGTCCTACCCTGTAGAACCAGAATCAAATGACCTTTAAAACAGACAGGAGTGTGCTTCCTATTCAACTCAAGCAACATGCTACAAAATACTAGCTCTTGTCATAGGTTCTAGGAAAGCAGACCTGGCTAAATGTGTGAAGGGACCAGAAACTACAGGGGTTAGGGCAACTATTTTGATTTTATGGGACCCCTCTTATAAGGAATTAGGATATCAGTGTAAACAAAGACAACAACACAATATCTCTGGAGAAGGGGGCAGGAGGTGTTATGTATGAGCAGTATCCCTAGCTAGAACTGAAGACTCTCTACCCAAAACAATTGTATCATGAATGACAGAGAAAGGGAGGAAAGACGAAATAAGGGGATGGGGCACAAAAGGTAAACATGGCACTCAAATATACTTAAAGAATAACGCCTATAAAAACAGGAAGAAAGCCAGAAAGTGAATCTTCCAGAGGATCCTTCAGAGGATTGCCTTACAGCAATGTGCAAGTAAAGTTAAATTGAATCTAGGTATCTAGGTCAATCAAAGGATTGACATTGACACAAGGGGGCTGGGGTTCAAATCAAACCACAATAGGCTTGAAGAAGAGGAAAACTTCAATAAGCACTCGCACAAATTGTACAATTCCAAGACAGTAGATAGCCACGATTACATCGGAACTGATATAAGGGATCAGTGGGTGAGGAAAACAATCACTTCCACACATAAAGTGAAGGCATGTTCTTCTGCTGTGTACAAGCAAAAGACAACTGCAGATTAAGGATCAAATAACTGCTCTTTAAATAGTAAAGTAGCATACATCTTCAAAGGTGCACATTAGAAACCTTTATGTATTCTGTTCAAGTTATATGCCTTTAAGAGCTGTTTTAATATTGGCGAAAATATTATACAGATGTTTAGATTCTCTGGACATATCAATACTAAAATATAGGGCCCAGATTAATTATGATATTACTCAAGAAGTTCTGCTAAGACCCAAAACTCTTCAGCTGCAAATGGGCTATAATACAACCCTGAAGGGCTCGTGTTTATATTGTTGGGAAATTCCAATTTCCAAACATTTCCAGTGGCAGTACCCTGGCATGCTACAAATCGGATGCTGCATCAGACACCTAAATATATACAACATTCTGCCAAAGGCGAAGGTTGTATGATTAGAAACAACTTCTAGCCAAAACTATGTTTAACATACATTCAGTAAAGTTACTGAACAGGCCCCACAATCCTTGGTGCTGTAGCAAAATGGGCGTCTGCTTGAAAAGCATGTCCTTTCTGACAGAAATGATTGCATGTGTTGGCAGTCCATCCCAGAAATCAGGTTGTGTACCCCAAATGAATGTCTTACCTTACCACTAGAAGCGTTATGTAAGGACTATGTGTAAACAAAAACAAAAAAAGCATGGGCATCGAGGGAATTGAAACGTGAACTATTTCATATGCATGTTTTTCTATGCATGTATGGTCGGGATGGAATTTCATGCAGAGGTGTTGCTGGGGGTATGTGTTGCGGACTGTGGATGGGGGGAGCTAAAGCCCTGGGTCTTTTGGTTGTACCTCCGGATAGAGGCTCACGGCTACAACCAAAATGCTTACTAGCCCCGAGTTCCGACATTAACTTAGCCTCAGATCTTTTCCAGGCTTGGCAAAACTCCTGATTCCATGTGTCATGTTTGCCATAACATTATTCAGCCATTTTAATTTTCACACCACTGCCCTTTCCTGCCGTGCACAATAAATGATGAAATATAGCCACATTTACCAGATACATAGCTCTCAACTCAACCGCTTTTGGCGGGTGTCACCCGCCTTGTAAACAGGTGAGTCACCCGCCAAGCCTCGTGCACGCCCATTCATTTCAATGGGCCTCTCACCTGCCAAACACAAAATCGGGTGATTTCACCCACCTTTGCATCGAAAAAGGTTGAGAGCTATGCCAGATATCAGCTTTACATTTTGGAGGAAGGTAACCAATTTGCTCACTTCTATTCGCCAGCAACTTAGAGTGTAGGCTTGTACACTCTGGGCTGAACGCATAATAAACATTTGGAGCTTGCTTGTCAGGCTTTGATCAGGGCAAATGAAGATAATTGCAAGGAAAACATTTTTTGTCTGGTGAAATGTCCATGGTCAGAGCCAAGGCAGCATAAGAACTGTGGAACATGAAAGAATACTGCAACCATGTAACTCTTCTTCCATGTTTATCTTTGTGCAATAGTGACTCACTGGGAGTAAAGCCCTGTAGGAATTGAAATCCAGTGGTAGTAAAGCCTTGTAGGAATTGAAATCCAGATGAGCTACTTTGCTCAAAGCCGTCCATGTTGCAATTGAACATCTTCAATTAGCTCTCCAGCTCGGAGATATCTGGACTTACCTATCTGATTCTCTCTTTGGCCTCATCAGAAGCGCCCACATTACCGTCTTTATGCTACCAAAATGACACAAACTAAAGTAGAGAACAGAGAACAATGCACAACATTTCATCTAAAGGCACCCTTGGTCCACTGACTGCCTGGTGTTATCATGGTTCAAAGAGACTTGTTACATTCTTATATCTGTCACTTTACTCAAGACAATAAAAGGATCATATTTTGCATTTGTACTTTTTAAATCATTTGCCTACTTTTTTGACCTCTTGCAGTACAATTTCCATTATACTCAGTCTTTTTCTTATTATTATCCCGCTTGTAACTGTTATGTGTTTTCTCTTGCAGTCAGGGTATCTGTTAGTGTTCTAAATCATTGTTTGCTATTTAGTAAAGACATATTTTATTTTTAGAGGGTCTTACTTCACCATTACTTTCGTTTTGGCGGCTTACCATGCTATTGTTATATGGACACTTCTAATGTTAATTCATTCATCTATGGAGAGAATATCCTGCCCTCTACCCATTCCATGCAATCTGAGCTGAAGGAGATATGCTATCTACTTTTATCCTTTTAACCTTTATGACTGAAGCCCCATCCACATGGCAATTCAGGTTTCTGTCCTGTCATCCGGCAGGCTCAGCCTCTCTGCCCAGAATACACATCTGAGCACCTGGAGGCTGCTCCTCGGTGGTAGCGGTGTGTGGTATAAGTCAACATAACATAACATCACCTTCCATAGCTGAGCTGGTTTACAGAAGGTGATATGTGTGATATAAACGAAGATGTTGCTGCAATGATTATAAGTAGTGCCATGCACCAAGCCTTAACCCAGGCATAGCTTATATTTAGATTTGACCCATCCATGAGCATAGGTTACCTATGATGATCATAGTTTTGGTACAGGATAGCATACCTTAAATGCAGCCCCTGTGCTGCAGAGACCTGGATGTCACGCCAGCTGTCAAATGGCCAACTCTGGCTTCTGAGCCTGCTCTGTGCCACTGGTAAAGCAGGCACTTTTAATCAGGATACTGATGCAGCATGAAACAGATAAAATCAATGCTTTTGGCATGGATCTTATGATAGGAGATTCTGATCTGCAGCTTACCCTTTCAGAGATGGAATTACCCACATCATGTTATTAATTAACGCAAATCCAACAGGACGGGGCTTCCACAACCTTTCCAGATGGCAATGATAGTGTAGAATATATGACAAAACTTCCAAGGGCTGTTGCAGGCAGGACAGGGAGTGGACTGTGAATAGTGTTAGTCATGAAGGACAGCAGCCTGGATGAATTAAGGGGGTTATCTTATGAGGTGTGAATATGTGTCTCTGGAAGAGGAGCGTGTTGATTTATTTTCTGAAATGTATGAGGGTGAGGGAGTCAAATGTTGATAGGAATAGGGATCCATGTTATGTGGGCCAGGTGCAGATTGATAATCCATGTTTCTTGATTATTTATGTTTTGCATTTCTGCTGCTCTAGTTTCAACAAGTCCTATTTGGAGATGTGCTTACCACAAGAGAGTGATTTTGTCTTCCACGTAGGATGAAGAGTGCAAACAATTTGACAACACTGTACACACTGCTCCTGGCGTTTAATTTGATACCTACTCGTTGAGGTAGCAAGTGATTTTCAGTAACTATGGATATTACAGGTTTATATTTGCAGAGACATTTGATGAGGCGGGGACGGTGCATTCCATAATTACTAGGGAGGTGGTGGGTATCCTAAGCAAAGCATACCCTCTGCACATGTGAGATGGTGCAGGGGCCTGTTTAGTGAATCTAAAGCTTGTGTCTCATGCAAATAGCTTGATTTTCCTCAGATGTTACATTTATCTTTGCTTTGCTATGTTTGTTTAAAGGGGTATCTGGTTGTTGGAATGACATCAAAGATAACTGGCACCGGGTATTAGTTAAGTGTGGAAGCCCTTGAGATTCATGAGAGAACAGCCAGGTAGGTATGTTTGAGGGTTTGGTATTGTTGCAGACAAGGAATTCCATGTTTATGGGTTCAGTTTCGGCTAGAAGCTGCACAAGTCTGGCTTAGGACACACCAGAACCAGAGTTGGTTGATTGTTCTCCTGGATGGTATATAACCTATGTATGTTAATGGATGTGGACATGTTGCATGTGACAAAGATTGCCAAGGGCCCCATATAGAGGTTGATGTTTTTGGATGCGAGGATGGCACACCTTGGGACTCAATAGGTAATGGTAGATATGGTAATGTGGACTTTTCATCCATAAATACTGATGGTGGTAGTTTCATTATCAACGTTGTCCAAGGCTGCAGAAAAATTGAGTACAATCAGGAGGCAGAAATGTTATCCAGGATGCAGAGGGCACCATCTACCTTTTAGAAGATGGCTGTATGTGAGCTACACCTGGTTCTGATATTTGATTGAAACTTCTGAAGCGGACCATTGTCAACAAAGTGTGATTGGCATCACTGATGGATCATGCCTTGGAAAGAAAGGTGTGTGATGGGTTAAAGTTTGCTGAGGTCCTCAGGGTCCAACTTAGATTTCTTGTTCATGAGGTTGATTTGTCTGGTTGATGATGGTGTCGGGAGGCACCCTAACTTAAGATATGTTTTTGATGACCAGGATGGCTTACTTGGGGGGGTTTCTTGAGGACATAGGCTAACAAGCTGAAAGATTAGCAGGATTTAGCTTTGAGGGATGCTAGTATTTTGACAGGACTTCAGGGAGACAGTGTGGAATATAGTCCATGTTATTGCTCTTTGTTGCTAGGAGGAGCTGAGGGTTACCACCATATGCAGTATTGCAAACGTTTTGAGAGATCTTGCTGACCTGCTAAAGAAGAAGTTGTTAATAGGTTGGATTTCTAAATGGAGTGTACTTTACAAGGTTTGGGAAGGGGATTGATGTACTGCTTGACTGTCTTGACTGCATGCTGCACTGCACTGCCCCCAGATACCTCCTCTCTTGCCCATCCTCTTGTCAGTGTTGTAGACCTTTACAGCAGAAGCTTATGACACGATCTAAGCAAAATCAGATTTGATTACCAGACTTGGATTGTTTTCTCTACTAGTTCTTACCTTCTCTTAACCTCCTCTGAACAGGTTTTAAGCAACTACAACTGTCGGGATGTTAAATATGTTACACACTATGCACCACTGTTGGCTTTCTTTTGAGGGTAGCTCTGCTTGATGGAAGAGGATGGAAGAGGTGGGAGTATATAGTAGTGTGCAATTTTTAATGAGAACATGTTCCCTGCTTTGTGTGGCATTACCATGTTTACATTACTGTTTGTCAACTATAACTAAAAAATTGTGCTAGTGCATTTTATGTATCTGAAAATGCCAATGGAAAGCTCTGAACAAAACTAATGTGGCATGTTTCCTGGTCTTTCCTTGGTTGGATCAAGTAGACTCAAGGAGAAGTGTATTAAATATGTGGGTGGTGTGGGTTTGTCTAGCAAGGTGTGCTATTTTCCTTAGGGAGTCAAGTTTTGAGGTATGGATGGTTTTAAGCATATGAATGAATGCAGACTTTTTGAGCCAAACTATGTCCATAAATACAAATGTAACATGGCACATTTTGGTAGTCTAAATTTAAGCATGCTGATGTGTGCAATTGTGGCGGCCAGTGAAGAGAATGATAGTGCCATTAATGTATGATGGGACCAAAACTTGAACTGTAAAGATAATGTTTTTAATTATTCTTTATTTTTAATATTTATAACGTGCTCCAGATGGACTTAACCGGTCAAGGCGCAGCTGGAAAAAAAAAAGCGTATGGCACTGAAGTGGAACAAAGAGGATGAACAGATAGCTTTACTGACAAGAGACAAAAGGAGACAAGTGCTAATAAAATTCACGCTGCTGCTATTAAGCAGGAAGGTCTTAAGGGCCTTCCGAAACTGAATAAGTGTCTGACAGCTCCTGATCTCCATAGGGATATTGATCCAGAGTCTGGGGCCGAAGACAGCAAATCTTCTGTCCCCTTAGGAAACACTTACCAAACAGTGAACATTCAGCAGCTGCTGATCTTTTGACCCAAGCATCCTTGATGGATAATATCGGCAGATAGTCTGGTGCCAGTCCGTTTAAACATTTCAAAAATCAGACACGCTACTTTAAGTTTGATGTGGTCTTCCAGTGTCAACCAATGCAGTGTTTTGTGAAAATGGGAAACATGAGCCGATTTACCAAGCCATCCAACCAGTCTGACAGCCGCATTTTGGGCTTTCTGGAGCTTGTACATTTGTTTTGCAGGAATTCCCATCAGAAGACTATTACAGTAGTCCAGGTGGGTTTTCATTAGGGCCCCCACCACTATTACATGATCCTCCCAACTCTCCTTCTCTCCCCATGCCCGTAACCTTGGCCTTCACATTGACCCCCACCTCTCCCTATCTCACCACTTTTCTCTTACTGCCAGATCTTGCCGCTTTCACCTTTACAACATTCGTAAAATTTGACCCTTCCTAACCTTTCACGCAACTAAACTCTTAATCACCTCCCTCATCTTCTCCAGACTTTTCTACTGCTCCTCTTTTCTTTGGACTCCCCTCCTCTCACCCCTTGTCCCTCAAATCGGTCTACCACTCTGCCATCCGCTCCCTCTGCCTTCTCTCACCTTTTGACTCCATCTCCTCTTCTCTCACCACTCTCGGCTGGCTCTCATTTCACTCCCAGCTCAAATTCAAGTTCCTCTGTCTAGTCTTCAAATCCCTATATGGTCTTGCCCCCCCACCTATCCTCCCTTCTCACTTTCTATACCCCTTCTCGTTCTCTCTGCTCTGCCGATCTTTTCCTACTCTCTCCTCCTCCACCACCCTGCGCCCCTTCCCGCTTCCGCTCTTTCTAACTACTCGCTCCTTTCCACTGGATTCGCCTCCCCTCCCCATCCACTCTACTCCCTCCTACCCTACCTTCCGCACTTCTCTAAAATCATATCTCTTCCATTCACCTCCCTAACACCTTTTGCTTCCTCTCTTATCTCTGTTACTACCTCTACCCACACCTCCTACTCCTTCTCTTACTTCTGTACCACCTCACCCTCTCCTTCCTCTCTACTCCCTCCTACCCTACTTCCCACACTTCTCTAATCTTATCTCTTCCATTCTTCTCCCTTACACCTTCTCGTTTCCTCTCTTACTTTTGCTTCTACCACTACTTATACGTCCTACTCCCTCTCACACCTTGGTCCCTCTCTACTCTCGCCTTACCTCATCAATAATGGAAATTGTTCCTTGTACTGTTTTCTGGTTGTGATTCAATTGTTAATGAATGCTTTTATTTTGCTTGTTCCTCTTGAAAGCACTTTGGATTAAAGCGCTATATAAATTTAATAAAATACAAAAAAAAATACAAAAAATTACATGATCCTCACCAGCAATGAATGGTATAACCTGACGGAGCATGCGCAAGGAATGAAAAACTGCTTGAACCTTAGCACTAACCTGTGTCTCTCTACCCAGGTTGTCCTACCAATGGCAGCTTTGATTCTTGATTTTAGAGGTGAATTGAAGCTTTTCAGCAAGAATGCTCGGGACAAAGGATTCTTTGGCAGCTACAACAAGCTGTTTAGGCCCAATCAAGATAAGCTTGGTTTTCGATGTGGTCAGCTGCTTTTTTGCCATCCACCTATTTATGTCTTCCAAGCATTGATTAATCTTAAGGAAGGCATCCTCGATGTCACCTATTTGAATGTAAATGTGCGTATCATCGCTGTAAGAATAATAGCTCAGACCATGATTCTACACAATATTCAACAAAGGTTGCATTTATGGATTAAACAGCAGGGTTGACAGTGAGGATCCTTGTGGACTCCACATCTTTTTTGCCAATTACGCAGACGACACCCAGTTGGTATTGGAACTAAGTGAAAACTACTCAGAGGATAGCAACTAAGTTACATCAGTATACAACCACATTGAATCTTGGATGTATCAAAACTGGTTATGCCTTAACAGCAAGAAAACCCAGCTAATGATCTTTGGCTCCCATCAAGCACGAGCCAAACTAACCCCTCATTATGAATCTTTCCATATCAAGGATGTCCCAATACAGGTTGTAGGAAGGGTTAAGACACTGGGTATGATCATGGAGGCATCTATGAGTGCTGATGCTCAAGTTGTGCATGTCACAAAGAACTGCCCATGTCATCTTAGACTATAAAGAGTGATAAAGCCCTGTATTAGTGAAGAGAACTGTATGACAATAGCCAGAGCAATTATACTACCGCGGCTGGACTACGGAAACTCACTAATGCTTAGTGCAAATAAACAGTGCAACACAAAACTCCAACACATACAAAACAATGCCATCAGGATTATCAAGCAGAAACCCAAGACCGAACACATTATTAGAATGAAACAGCCATTCTGATTGGCCCTCGCCGAGTCGTTACCAGGCCGGGAATCCCTCTGTCGGGATTCCACAGCCTTTGTCCCCGGTGGGGGGCGTGGCAGCCCCTCAGCCAATGAGGAGGCTCGAAGCAGGCCATCCCTGCTCTGAGCCTCCCCAAGGCTCAGAGGCTACCTTTGCCCCCGCCAGGGACAGAGGCAAGGATTTTTTTTTCCTTGATTCCCTCCTCCCACCTCCCTTTCCTCCCCACCCCACTTACCTTCTTTGCCTTGGTCCCCGGCGCGGGAAGATCAAAGCCTTCAGCCATGTGAAGACTCGGAGCGGGGCCATCCCCGATCCGAGCCTCCACACGGCTGGAGACTTCCATCGTCCCCCGCCGGGGACCCAGGTACATTTTTTTTTTGTTTTCTTTTTTTTTTCCTTTCCCCTCCCTTCTGCCCTCCCAACCCCACTTACCTTCTTTTTTTTCAGGAGCGGACACGCTGGAAACGCTTCTGTTTCCAGCGCGTCCGCTCCTGATGGCCACCATGGTAAGGGAAAATGAACTCCATTTTTCCTTTCCATGGCATCCATTTTCTTTGATGTATTTTTTTTTTCCTGAAACATTGCAGCGTTTTGGGAAAAAAATAAAGCTTTTAGTGCCCCGGTCACGCAGTTTTTGCGGGCCGGGGTACTAATAGCTATATGCCCCTCGCGGCAGGGGCATTACCCCCGGGTCCTTCATTAAGGCCCTTGCTTTTCTCGGGGCCTATAACTATGGGCCTCGGGGCATTACCTGAGTCGGTAATGCCCCCGCCGCTCGGGGCATATTGCTTAAGTAATGACAGAAGGGAACTTCATTGGCACAAATTGGAAGACGGGGTCTTGTTCAAGGCCATGACGCTGGTCCATAAATGCCTTTATGGGAAAGCTCCAGCATGCCTCAAATAAAAAATGTCCAGATATGTTCCAGGCTGCTCATTAAGATCTTAACACAGAAGCCAAATCACAGGAGCCTCCCACAATAGATCCAATGGAATGGGTAAGGCCTTCCCCACATCAGCAGCTGTCAAATGGAATAGTCTGCCTGTAGATCTTAGACTAGAAACCAACCTTTTGTGCGTCAGGACTAAGCTGAAAACCCTCCTCTTTAAATAACTCCCAGAACTATGTCACTGTCTTTATATTGTCCCATTTCAATGTTATTTCTCCTGTTGTCTAATGTGTCTTTATGTGGCGCTTTGATGCCTGCGGGCGACCGACGCGATACAAATAAATAAATGTAAAATAAAAAAAAGGGGTCCAAAATGTATCCACAAATTTCACCTGCTTATATCTATTTCCTGAGAATAATCCAAACCATTAATGGTCTTTTCATAAACATTCTCTGACACACTAAAGCAATCAAGCAGGATATCGTGATCAACCATGTTGCAGGCCGCGAACAGGTCCAGCATCACTAATAGTGAAAGCCCCCCTTCATCTGCGACCTCCAACAACTCGTCGTACACTGATAGCAATGCTGTCTCGGTCCCATACTTGGGCCGAAATTCTAATTGAAAAATCCACTTTCTCTCCATTTTCTATCTGTTCGATGAACTAGTCTACGGAGAGGAACTAGATTTGGAGTAAACCATGGGTTAAAGCTCCTTTTACTCTTGTATTTCAAAGGGGCTATTTGCAACATATTGTACCCTGAATTGAAGTGCCAGTGGTGAAAAATTAATCACTCAGCAGTGCAGCAGCTATACTGGCTAGATTTTCAGTCACTTAATCTCCTGGGATGTTGGCCAGATCTCTGGATTTTCGAGCTAGCACGAATGGTCCATCTTTTATTTCCACTTTCCCTCCCTCCGGAATAGTCAGGAAGAATTGCGCAAAATGATTGGACGACTGAATGGAAAAGTCTCCTTCATCACTGCACAGTTGCCTCAAGTCAGTAAAATGTCGGAACACTGACCTTTTACATGAGGCTGTCTTTAGTGGGGAAAGTCCATGATTCCCCATTATTTCAAATAGTTCTTTAGAATCTGGGCAACTGGAACTATCCAACCAGATATTCCAATTCCTCAAACACAAAAACGTTCCTTATATCCGCTCCCAGAAAGAGTGAAAATAGGTATCCAAATCCTCCAGATATCTACCAGCTGGGTCTGGAGGTCTGTAGCCTAGAATGACCTTAACCGACAGAGTATGTGATAACCCAACCCACCTGAGACCCATCGGTCCACTCTAGGGCCTCAAGGTGGGAGACTTTCAGTGAAGATCTAAAAATCATTGCTATACCTCCCCCCTTGCCAACCCGACAAACTGTATACGGTAGTCGTCAGGTACTAAGTAGTGAAAAGATGCCTGTGAGCCCTATGAAATAAATGTTTCAGTCAATAAGAGCATATCTAAATTGTATGAGTTAATCAACTCGCCACTTGCGCTGCATGGGCAATGGCAGAGTGGGCATGAAACCACTTGCGTACAAGTGCGTTATAAATGCCAAATCATATCATATCATATCAATCAATGACTGTGTTACCTTCTACAATGCTTGTTCTCTGTACATTTAAAGTAGGTCTATGAATCCCCAGATTTCGAATCTTATCTAGTGTTCCAAGTGTAAAATTGCCCTTACTGTTATCAAACATTCTGACGGTAGACCCATCCTATTTAAAACCCCCCATCTTCACCACAAGCTTCTCACAATACCCCTTAACCACCATCAAACTAACCTGAAGACATTAAACTATGGGCACAAGCAGCCATCCCTTCAGTTCGTATCACGATCTAAACAGTCAGCATTTCCATTCGACTGCCATCCCAGGCCGCAAACAGGCCTTGCGTCAGCACTTTGTGCAGACGCAGGTCTGTTAAGACCTGCAGCGCACCCAGATGACACAGCGAAAGGTGTGCCGGATGCAGGGAAATCTGGGAAACGAAGACCAGGCCCTCAGATAAGGATCCCCACGGTTCCACACTTTCCAACATCCCTAAATGTGAGCTAGAGTTGAGTGTTTGATGAGTATCGATCAACCGTGATATTGTGCCTCGTAGGGCAAGCCAACTAGGGGAGCCATGTTAAAGTTCACAATCCTCACTGATAGGATGAAGCCTCAGGGAATGCCACAGGCGATGGGCATGGAAGAGCTACATGAGTACATTTGGATGTATTCATGTTTTCAGATCTGGAAAGAAGTGTACCGTTTTCATTAGGGTATTGGATATGCTCATACTAGGGAAGAGTGCAGTAGTTTTGTGATTACTCATGTCAAAGGAAGGATAGCTCAGGGGGAGGAAGGATAGCTCAGGGGCAACGGGAAGCAAGACAATGCAGCGCAACACATGTTTGAATCCTGATTCCTTGCTTAGAAACCACTGGTTGGCATTAGGCGCGTTATAAAAGAACAATTATACAAAATGTAAAAAAGAACAGGGGACAAGGGCAAACCTTATGATTTATTTTGAGAGCTTCATCAACTGCCTACGTGGAGGGATTCTCAGTGCTGCAGTGAGAATTTGTATCCGGATTGATTGGACTGGAGAAGGCTATGGTGTTCATTGTGAACTGGTATTTGCTTAGCTACACATTTCTTAAGATATAGGTGGCACATTAGTTGATGAGCCACTTGCAGTAAGTTAACAGATATGTTAACCCTTCCACTACCGGGACTTTGATGCTTTACTATGGAAATTAGCCTTCACATAGGCCTCATTAGGAAAGTGAACAGGTGAAATCCTTAGGGACTTGTGAGATCGTCTTTTAGAGTTTTAATCATACCTGTATTCCAATCTACTATCTTCATGTCATCAGCATGTGCGCATACCTTTAGCATTAAGCTGAGGTTGCCCAGAGTTCATGCACAACTGAAAATACGAAAGGGTGTACAGCCAAACATATTTCGAATTTCTAAAAGTAAGTCCACATTAGGCATATTAGTTGCTGTGGTTTGGGACAATTACATTTACTGTGAAAGGGTGCTGACTTTTAACAGCCCAAGTCTGATCCTAATTTTGTAGGTGCTTATTCAACCTATTACCATGATTATCCGTTAAATTAATGACGGCGTTAGCTTTCAGGCTAGTACGTTGTCAGGTGTCAAGTCACATGATTGTGGGGGCATTGCTTCTCCATTTAAGCATCGTTGGGTAATCAGCCGGTGCTTTTGATTAGGTTAGTTCTCCCCCTTCTCAAAAAACAGACACTTGACCCAGCTATCCCCACTAACTACAGGCCTATTACTACGGTCCTATTTCTCCTTAAAATCATTGATAGAGTAGCCTACCTCCAAATCCAAAACCATTTGGAGACGCACCAACTGTTAGGTACACGGCAATCTGGCTTCAGACCACTGCACGGTACCGAAACAGCCCTCATTGACCTCAAGACACAAATCGACGAGCTGAAGGATAAAGGTAACACAGCTATGCTCCTCCTCCTTGACCTGTCAGCGGCCTTTGACCTTGTGGATCACGCAGTATTATGCAACCATCTAGCGACTGCCGCTCACTTCTCAAGTGAAGCTATAGCATGGGTACAATCCTTCCTAGCCAACCGTTCGATGAGAGTGTTCTCCCCTGTAGCAGCAGCGGACCCAATCCAGATCACTTGTGGTGTCCCACAAGGCTCATGTGTCTCCCCGACTATGTACAATATCTTTACTAAGCCTCTCTTCGACAAACTTGACAAATTAGGGGTAACCTACACGAATTATGCGGACGATACACAGATTCTCATACCTCTATCAGGCAACTTTGTCGAAGATACGGCTCTAGTAAACAAAATCTACCTCCTCATTCAGGCATGGATGGCCTCCCACGGCCTCTGCCTAAATGACGACAAAACTGAGATATTAATACTGGGCTCCGACTCTAACCTAAAAAAAATGAGCCCCAACTATCGTAATTTCAACATAGATGGCAACACAATCAAGGTGGCCACCGAGGTAAAAACCCTGGGCTTTTACCTCGATTCCACTCTATCCCTCAAAAAACAAGTTAACACCCTGGCATCCTCTACAGCGTACACCTGCAAATTAATCAGGACCTGTAGACCTTACCTCTCTAAAACCAACTGCATCTTGCTAGCCAACGCATTAGTAATGTCCAAACTGGACTATTGCAATGCCCTCTATGCAGGTGCCAACAAATCCATCATAAATAAAATGCAAATCCTTCAAAACAACGCTCTTAGAGCAGCCCTTGACATACCCCGCAAAGCACATATCTCAAACGTTAGGAAAGACCACCACTGGCTCAAAATCAGCGACAGAGTCCTGCTCAAGACACTATCGCTTACCCATAAAGGGCTCAACAACACTGCTCCCCCCTACATCTCAGCCAGACTGACTAGAAAATCATCCAGGCACCATACTAGGGCTACTAACCACTACCTGCTCGAAACCCCTAGATTCAGACGTTCCAAAGCGGGCGGAGCAAGCTTCCCTGTCAAAGCTGCCCAGGCCTGGAACGCACTGCCCATTGCACTGAGAGCCAACTTACCCTACTCCAATTTTAGATGCAAGGTAAAAAACTGGCTCTGGACAAACGACAACTAACTCTCGTGGCACCCAATGACCATGATACCGTTGTCCAAAACGATTCTGTTCTCATACCTATACCTGTACACTCCCGCAAAACTACAATATGCTCGTTTTTTTCCTTCCACACGGCGTGTATTGATATGTTCTTACTGTACTGTTATGTTGTTTCTCGCCTATACTCTGTATGTAACCCAAGCTTAAGTAACCTTGTACCTGCTGCGCCCGGCTACCCCTGGGTTTTGTGCGCATTATCAAATAAACAATACAATACAATACAATACAATTACCTCAAGGCTTCGTCCATCACGGATTTTCAGCCTTCCTCATCTTTGCTGTATTAGCCGGCTTTCTATGAGAACTCTATTTTCACTTGCCGCTTAATAAGCGGCATTTCCAGTGTTCTGTTAGCAGCATTCTTTTTCTGCAGCAGTCACGGTTCCATGACCTTCCTTATCCGCTGTCAGATCAGCTGTTTGTCTACCGTTCTGCAGCGCTCCTCAGCCGCTTCTACAAACTGCTGTGGCTCCCTGGACCACGCGGCTCACATCCGCCACCTTCTGCAAATCAGCTGCTTTCTCCATTTCTACCGGCGGTGCACCTTCTACAAAACCGCTGCTGCTCCCCAGAGCTCGCAGCTCACATCCACTGCCTTCTTCAAATCAGTTGTTTTCTTCACGAATAACACGGCTTTTCGCTGCCGCCTCCTGCACGTCTGCTGCTCCCGCACGATTCATATGCCAGCCGCATGCTAACGGCTGCCTTACGAAATTCTCCTTCTCTACGTTCTGTGCATTTAACCATGCATTGATCACAGCATTTTTCTGACTCTCAGCTGCTTATCATGCTTCTTGCTTTGCGCTTTGCAGTTACCTCAAGTTCATCTTCTCCTGCATAATTATTATTGGGTGACTTTCTGATCATTCAACATTGATTCAACATTCTACAATCAAACAACGGTTGGAAACTTGGGATTCACTTCTAGCCTTTCTCACATGAACCCTTGGAACTTTCCATAAACTGTTTTTTGTCTGACCTCGCTGCATTTTACATTCTAGAGTGCGTAGGACCATAGACGCTTTGCTGACTTTATGCACCAACCCAACACTAGTGCATCCCTCGTGCGGTTTGGGATTAGTGCCTCACTAACCTCCCTTTCTTTTTTACGTTGTTGGAATCATCTATTTAAGTCTACAATCCACAGTCCAAGGGTGGAGAACCTTCTCACCAGTGGTTTGTTGGGTTTGTTAGTTTATGTGATTAGGTCAGTAATATAGTCCTCTTCTTCTAGGCAAGAAGACTTAGCGTAGAACCAACCATACAGCCAGAGCAACTGGACTTCAATACTACCATAGCTTCTCCCTACTCTGGGGGGACCACACCCTTCTCGGTGATTCATTGCACAAGCCTTAGTTTTACCGGCTTGAAGGTTTCATTTTCATCCAAACGTGGTTCTATGGGCCATGGTTACTTTGCACAGGAACCTCCCAGCAAGGAAAGCTTTCTTGTCATTATCATCTCCTCAATACCTGTGCCTTTCACAACACACCTCGATATATGGATCTTGCCTTGAACAAACTAAGCAAGACCCTAAAAGATGAGATTAGTGCCCCATGAGAAGAGGTGTAGAGTGTAAAGTGGAGCGGATTCAAAACAGAGCATTATGGAACACCAACATTTAGAGGAGTGAGTTGAGAGGTGTTTTTGCTCCAGGAGACAGAGCAGTGACTTCTCTATAAATTATTTTGCAGTGACTAAAGATGTGGACAGAAAGTCTAATGGCTGCAGTTTTAGTGTGGAAGACAACGATATAAGAGAGCTGTGCAAATTCTTTTGTCTGGAAATTAATTGGGGTTTTGCTCCATGTGTGCTGTTTCGTGTATATGCACTGGTGTCTCTTTCTGATGTCAGAAGAATGAACTCCCATTCTCCCATAGCCAATACCACTTCTAAATTGTTATCAATTACGTCTGGTTCAAGTATAGTAGAGTTCATCAATGTTAACATAACAGATTGGTCTTCAAGTTGCAGAAATTCAATTTCTGACCCGTAATCAATCACACCCTCCACATGGGAAGTTAAGGATGAATTTCCCTCTTCTTAAAGTCGGCAAACTGCTGGCGATGGGGTACTGGTAGACCATGACAAGTTAGGATTCGCTTCAGTAGCAGATAGTATAGACCCAGTCTTCCTAGAGACAAGACAGGGCAAGGTGGTGTTCATTTGGTCAGCCAATATTTCTTTATTATCAAGAAATAAATGTTTGCCAAGGAAGTATTCTGTGATCTTATGATTGGTTGCTGGTACGTTATACTCACCGATCACTACCGGATGATGTTTGTTTTCGGCTGGTCATTCCCTAGTTCATACACAGGTGTACAGGTCGATTCTGTCAACAGTAGGGTGACTGCCCCACTTGAGGATGCAATCTTTGCTGGTCTTACACCTCGGGCCAGGCTCCATATTCACGACTTGAGGAGGAGATTTACGCAGCCTTCCTTCAGTCCACTCGCCATGTCTTGGTCATGCTGCTGAAGTCCCGCTTCAGTGCTATTGTCTGGTATTTGTCCTCCGGTCTGGGTGGTTCAAATGGCAGGGATGCCCCGCAGTCACTGCCTCCTTGTAGAGCGGAGGCTGGTCCTGGCAGTGTTGCAGGTAAGGACTCCAACAATATTAGACTTTTTTTTTTAATTCACTATTCTTCTACCACTAAAAAACAAAGCAGCATTATTTTAAAGATGGAGAACGGGAGTTAGCATGTGGTAGTAACACTTTTACTGTCACTGCCAGCCGATGCAATTAACTGCTAGCCCCTCCATGCATTGAAAAAACGTGGAGATTCTCTCAAACTGACTGCAATTTTTAGACGTAGGCATGGGAGTGCGCTGACTCTACCACTTCTTGATTGTCTTTTTTGGCAGTGTATGGTGGTGCAGTTACATGGCCTGGCAGACATATTTCAACAAATCAGATTTGCATTCATTTTACATAGGACCCGTTAGGCCGTGCCGGACATTCGAAGAAGCACTTCTTCCAACCAGTCTATACATTGAGAATTGAATATCTAACATTTATCATAATTGGTACCAAACGAGATAAATATTGTTGGGATGCAAATTATTGTGCTCATTAGAGACATAACATGAACCAGTGGGGCCTGGCATAATTATTCCAATCAGTTGATTTATCATCCTCTTAACTGGGCCTGACTTCAAGAATGCAAAGTAATGAACGATAGTGGATAAACCTATGGAGAGTTCTCTTGGGGGGGGCTATGCAACGTGCAAGCAGCCTCAATTATTCATTGGTTTAGAAGAGATGTGATTGCTTGAAAAACGAACAATGGCCACCAAAATATTCACATATGCCACAAAATCAAACCAGCAGTTAGCAATATGCTGAAATTAGACATTTTACAAACGTATATAATGTTGCACATCCTATATTTGGTTATCTCTAATTGCATAAATAATAGGTGTTAATATCTGCCAGGTTAATACAATACAAGGTTTGGGAGCTGATGGCATGAAGGTTGCTAGAAAGGACACAACCCGTTGAGGCAATGTTTCTGCATTGGAGTCATACTTTCTCACGAGATCATTTTTGCTTATCAGGAATGAAGTATAGTTTATGCCACTTCCAATAATTGTTGAACACATGCCACGATTTCTTTTGAACATTCAGAAATAGTGATATGTAAAATATTTGCACGTGGCAAGTTAGTCTCAACTGAGCGTTTTTTTAGTAGACTTTGGTGGATTGCTGCTGTGGTCCTGTAAGCAGAGTCCTTGGTGCTGTGGAAGAGGCAATCCTGCTCGCTTGCTTTGGGCTGGAGACATCTGGAGGATCGACTAACCACCCTGGCAATGACTATAAGACCCCAGCCACAGCATGTAGAGCACTTATGGAAAGTGAGCAGTTTTGCAGTAAGTGGAATACTGCATAAGTATTAGTGGAAGGTTTTGTTATTGGCATACATTTTCCCTATCCTGTTGGCAACGTAAAAAATAGTAGTGGTTGCCTATTCCAGACGTACTCAGTGATAATTTTGATCTATAAGCTCCGTGGAGAATGTCATCAGCCGCTGCCTGTAGGCCGCGAGTCTACACACTGCTCAGTAGGGTGAAAAAAGTTCAGAGCCCCGCCAGTTTGGACTCTGGCGGCAAAGCAAGTAGGCAAGTGAGGAATGGGCCACAAGTGATGGTATGAAGATTACAAACTTTGTTTCCCTCGCGGCTCCAAAAGTTGCTTCTATGAAGAAGACTACTTCAATATGGCAGTTGAAAATTCTTACCTGAACGCTTTGTCTATCTCGTCAACAACAATTCACTATTACTACTCTTCCTTAGTATACAGCAAGAATCTATTAGCATTATTTCTGAAACGATTGGAGTAATTCCACCTCAGGTATATGACAATGTTCTTGGAATTAGCTTATCTGCAACACCTGAATAGGAAACAATTGCCCAAGACAAAGAGATTTGGGATCCTTTGTATTTTCTGAGCCTGCTATGCATGAAAAGGAAAGATTGTTTTACCAGTCTTCACGAGTTGGGCAATAGCCCTTAAATGCGCCGTTAACAGTGTTACTATTGCTTTTACTGCTCCACCCAATCTCGAGTTCAACGTGTTTACACCCACGCCAGAAAAATACTGCTCGGTAATTTCACCAAAGATTCACCATTAATGGACCCAATGGGGAAGGGGGAGTAACGTTTAGCGCCCAACCTGTGATCCAACAGTAATACCACCGGATGGGTGGGTGCTAATGCAAGTAAACTTGGGCGGTATCCCAGTCGAGACACAGCCCAACTCGTGATGGGGCCCTACCGGATTCTTCCTAAAATAGGAGATGTCATAGTGCACCACCTATTTTCCCTCATACTAGTGCATCCTCTTTGGAGGGGCAATCCACCTCTGCAATTTCTTCACACCAATCTGATAGTTTATGGCAGCTGTGTGTGAAGTGTTGGATGTATCACTGTATTCCGAGAAATCCTATTCCTCGGACAAGGAAATGAAAAACTGCCAGACTGCTGTGCCTCCAAAACCAGTTCCAAAGCCCCCACCAATGCCAACAGCAGCACTTACTAAAAGACACAGGCCTACATTGAAGGTTGGCGCGGAAACTGCACCCAAACAGACAAAAAAACGAAAGAGCAAGAATGCAAGATCGTCTAATTTCAAGCAGAACTCTAGCCAACAGAGGGTGACTGTCAATGGAGTGGCTGGTATTAATGTACCTCTACTGGCATCCTCATCAGCAAGCATGGATGAATTTGAACCTAGCTTGCCTGGCAGAGTGCCTAATGGGCCTTTGCGTTGGGCATCCAAGCCTCCGGCCCCTTTCCCCCAGGGGCCGCTGGCTATGTGCCACTCATACTCAAGCCGCAGTAGGCAATGTGTTTGTACTACCGAGCCCCCTGAATTATACAGGGCTCACATTCCACCACAACAAGACGATTTTTGGAATACAGCCCAGTATGTGAAAGAAAGAGACACCCATACACATAAGGCATCTTCTCTGGTCGCCTCAGCCATGCCCGGTGCCTCACAGACAAATCTTGGAGTTTTCATAAATTCACAGGATATAGCGTTTTTGATAATCAGTTAATTGGGAAAATGAGGGAAATTATTTGAGATGTTACTGATTGCTTTAAGCCCCTTCCTGAATAGAAGCTGCAGATTGAGTACGTTGCAAAGAATCTCTTCACTGTCAGCTATAACATCTTCTGACATTGACCATGTTGAATTGACCTTTATGGCCAGGAATAATATAGGCCATGCAAGTGAGCGATCTAGTCTGCTCTCCCATATCAGTGACACTGCTGTAAAGATGTCGCTTGTTGGCAAAAATGAGCGATCGGTTCCAGAGTCTAATGGGAGGATATAACGAGTGACAAGCTTGTTTTACTAGTTCTTATAATTGGCTATCCTGGAGCACTAGAGGCTTCCGCACATTCCTCTGTAATTCTCAGGGTTTTCCTAAATTATGTGCTGCAGACCTATTCTTCTTGCAGGAAACTTGGGCCTGTCAACAACCTGACTATTGACGGTTATAGTATTGTCTGTCGCTTTGCAACACCATCAACGGGTGTCCCAAGGGAGGATTGGCAGTGGGAGCTATATCTCACCTGGTGTTAAGGGAATTTATGCCTGATAGTGCCTCTCCATTTGTTCTTGGTGTGGTAGTAGAGAACCCTAGATGTGTTAACGACTGGAGTTTATTAATTTATACGAAATGCCGGGATGGCACCAGACATCTACATGATTAAGGCAGATTGATGTGGAAGCATTTGTATTCAAACGGCAATATGAATGTCCTGGGGGATTTGTTTTGAGGGTATGGGGGAGTTCTAGCACGGTATGCCCTAACATACTGTTGTTGATGCAAGTTGTGCAAGAGACGGATATCAGGGACAGCGCTGGGTGGATTTAATGAACAATTATGGAACAAATGCTGGATGCAGAGGGAAAGATAGCGCACTATACTTAAACGAATGTTAGTGCAACTTCTAAATTGACTATGTTTTTGCCGACAGTAAGTCACGACAATTGATTCCATCTGCCCTTGTGACCTTTACAGACCTAAGCGACCATGTAATGATTACTTGGTCGATTAGCTCACGAGGTGTTAAATTTAATAACAAAGCTCTGTCCTGTGTGACATTGAAAACGCAGGATAATTTGGTTTAGGAACAACATGGGCAAATTGAAAAGCTGCCTTAGCCAATAGAAAGGCAAGGTTGAAAAATTAATGTCAATGTATAAATGGGCTATACGCCTCATGATTACACAAACCATTATGACATTATAGCTTAACGGGGTTTTTCTTACCAATATTAGCAAGAATGCGGGATTGTATGACGTTAACACATGAAAATGCAAAAAAGAACATGACTGGGAGATTCGGCAAATTCAAAGATTAGATAGTCATACTTGGAGTGCAAAGAAGCAGCTCATTAATAAGAGCTGCACTCAATATAAAAATTGGCTATTAACTATAAACATAACCGAAAAGAACGCCAACTCGAAGTTCCTTTTTGGAGTATTGCAGCAACACGACAGTAACACGCACTGGGGGCACTGCAGGAATTTCATCGAGGATGTGGCCCCAGTTGAATTGAATCCTCTTTTGGAGGTTCAATGGCTTAGTCATATCACATGTTTGTAATATGAGCAGTTTGTAAATGACAGTGTACGTGAAAAGAACCTGTATATCCTGCAGGTTGAAATTGGATTTGAGAGGGAGGATGTTGAGCTAACCATTAGACCTATAAAGGGCTGGCTTGCACATCGGCCTGCTGGCTTTGCGAATGCAGTTATTAAGGAAAACCTGGAAACAATGGCTCTCTCTCTTAACTCTGGTTTTTCGGTACATCGGTAAGTCTGGTATTATTCCAGATAGTTGGCAGAAATCAATATTGATCCCCATTTTCAAGAAGGGCTCCAGACGCACCCATGAATCACAGGTTCCTTGCAATGTTAGCTCATGTGGGAACATTTTTGCAAGTATGGGTGCATTGCAGAGGCCTGTTAAAAAAAAAAACGGGTTCAGAACGGTAAGCAGTACACCATACAATAAGTTAGCACAAATCTATTTGATGAATGAAGTATCGAGAGCGCAGACAAGAATTTATTTATTTGGCACATCAATTATGCTGCAGCATTCGACCAGGTCTCACGACCATTGCTGTGAGATAAACTCATTTGCTCGGCCATCGATGCCTCGTTACTGTACTTTATCAAATCTATGTACACTGACACCACAGTAATGGTTAGATATGACCAGGAGGTACATGTCACACAATTCATCCCCACTAACTGGTGTCTTAGCATCCCTGCCAATTTAATCTTTATATCACTGATATGGACATAGCCCTACGATCGTGTCAGAACTTTCCACCAGTTATTGGATTGGAGCGGTTCCCGTGGTTGTTTTATGCCAACAACATGGTTATCTTAGATCAGACCCCCATAGAACACCAGCGGTCTCTGTAGGCTCTTTATGATTACTCCACCGAGAGCGGGACGCAGATGAATTTAAAGGAAACCAAAATAATGACTGCAGGAAATCAGAAGAACACAAATAAAAGCTTTAATTGGTAATTGAGAAACGACTCCTTAGAGGTCGTGAACTTTTATATCTATCTTGGTCCCATGTGGCCTCGTCCAATTCCTTCCACCTACACAACATATATTGTCAATAAGGTCTCTGTAAAATGGACAGTGGATAAGAGCTTCATCACCAGGAAGCGAGGAGGCAACATGAATGGATTTTTGGAAATGTATAGAATAAGCTGAACTCCGGGAATACTCTTTGGGCTGTAATTACTACTCCCTTTGCGTCTGGTTAACTGGCTTGAACGTGTGGAGGGTAGGTTGTTTAGATACATACTGGCCGTTCCAAAGGCGTACCCTTGTAAGCACTGAGCCTCTCCCTCGCAAATCAGTGGTTACGTTTACGCTGTACATTTTATGTAGAGTCACTGCCGAAAGACATTGTGGCTAACTCTTTACTGGGGGTGCTTGAAAAGGGAGTCAGACACAATTGCCAGAATTCACTCTTTTTAGACCCATAGAAATCAGGTGTAGAACGTATTTTGGCTATTGCCTTGCCTTCACCAACAGAGGAACATTTCCACCAAGTTGCACCTCTGCTCAAGCTCAAAACAAAGACATGCGATCGGCAGAGGAATGCCCTGAAATTTAGCGTGAAGAAAAAGTATCTGGAATATTCCTTGCAAGGCTATCACCCGGACCATCCTTGTGTTGACGAGGAGAGGAAATAATTGACGGGCCCATTGGTCAGTACTCACCCTCGAAAACTAGTAATGCATGATAGCTGCACCATGTGAGGACAGAGTGCAGGATTAACATACTCCAGCAAGCTTCAATAATCAGGACTCAGTAAATTGGCAAAGGGAAGTCCGTTTAATGATACATACATCAGCAGATGGAAATCAACAGCATCACGAACACCTGCCTCACCCCGACTTCCTCAAACTTTAGTCCAACAGCCTCTTTTAAGGGCAAAATCCGTCATCATTGACGTCTAATTTACAAAATATCATCATGCAATACAATTGGTTGGGAAAGGTAATTTAAGTATAGGTGCTATATCTGTGTATGGAAATAACGCAAGTGAATTGGATAACACTTATCGGGTGGGTGTCTACGCACTTCCCTTTACAACACACGTGATTGACGTCACCACAAGTATGACGTCTCATTGGTTACAGTGTCTATAGGACCCTAGATTACATGGTCCCTTGTGATTGGGCAAGTTACACCCCTGAACATAAATCTCCATTTTAATTAGCAGCATGCAGAGTAGACACCCAGGTGCCTAGTGTCCCAAGATTCACCCTTCCTCCCTTCCATCAATCAGTGTTTTAGGGCTATGTGTCAATTAGTTAGCTGGGTATGGCCTCGGATCTGTAGTCTCTTATCAGGAAAAGTTATGGCACCCTCTGGTTCTGGATGACATCAGGCGGTGGTACATCTTCGCGCCTGTCTGGTCACGTGCTGGTCCACCATGAATCTGCTTCAGTTTCCAACCTTTTGTGCATTTAATTCTGTGTGCACTTGGCCACCTGCATGGGCCTCTCTTATCTTGACCTTCACGGGCGGGCTGGTTTTCTCTGTAGTTGGAGTCTCGTGAGCTCATGCTCACCTCCCCTTCTCTGGTTGACCTCGATCTCCCCGGCATAAGCCTCTCTTTGTTGAGTTTCGATTCCGCTCCTTTTCTGGTCTTTGCTGGGTTTCTAAACTCGGCCTGTCAGGCCTTTGGCCACCGGGGTACATTTCTGCTTTCAAAAAATGGAGTTGCACGTGTACATTGTGCAGTATTGAGGTAGATATATGGTTGGCGCTTACCGCTCTATTCTTCTACTAAGCATTGTAGGCAGTATCGATTTCTTAGCATCTTGCATTTCAAGCTTATTTACACACATTCAATAGGGCGGTTGCTTCCATCTTGTCTCATGGCACCATTCTCTTAAGTTTTAACAGTGTCTCTCCCCTGCATCCATTATCATTATCCTTGCAGTTACCAGTACTGGCATATGTGCTTTCAGTAGCCAATTCCGTTTGTTCTCGGGGCTGTTCGGGCCCTTGGTTTATTTTCATTGGCCTTCCATTAAGGCTTTAGGGGTCTCCTTGTGGACCCCGTGTAGGTATTCCTCACTTCGCATCAGTGGCTGGTAAGGCTGTCTGATAGGGTACCGTGCTGCCCAGGATTGTCGCATTATGGCTGCTTCAACCAGTATTGATCTCCTTATGTACATGGGACAGAGTCCCAGTGTGGCTCTCTGTTGGTTCATTTGCTCCTCATACGTCACATACTTTGGCAAGTACCTTACTGGCAACTCGCAATGGGGGGCAGGGGTGCAGGTCATATCTGGGACCTCCTCTACACTCCCCCCTCTGGTCGGTTCATCGACCACTCCTACTTCCTCCTTTATATTCAGATTCTTGCTCATATTCTCCTGGGTTTACACAAGAAGGCATGAAAGTATTCAATTTTGGTGTCCATATCTTTATCACCCCTTTCAAGCTTCCTGCTGTTCTCACATGGTCATCTTTGTTCCAGGTCATCAACTGGCATTGTCCATTTGGACTGCAGTAAATCCATTTGCCTTCGTACCTTCTTCCTTTCTTGGGATAAGTGAATTTTGTTCCTTCTGGTGCAAATTCACTGGCCTTCACAAAGTCCTTTATCTCCTCATCTGTCAGGTCTCTGGGCTTCCATGCTGGCTCGACATCGACCATGATTTTCATCCCAATGGCCTTCTTTGCCATTTTATGGCATTGTGTGATGATTATCTTGATTACACAGAATCTTAGCAGCACCATTGCTAGCAAGGCTCCCGGAAACTTGAATATATCAGCCATCCATTGCGGGACCCATGAAAATAGGTTCCCAAACCAGCTGTCATTGTCCACTTCATATGCCTCATTGGTCATCTGGTTTTTCAGGGTTGTTAACATGTCTATGGCCTCTGTGAGGGTTCCATTTTCTTTGTCGTGTGATGGTGTAAATGTGCAACATGATTCTCCAATTTTTGCGCAAACACCTCCATCCATTGCAGTGATCATGTCAAGCACATATCTTTTCTGGAGGGTTATCAGTCTGACTGCTCTCAGTTCTTCCTTGATTGCATTGAACCCCTTTATGGTGGTATTGATGGTCTGCAGTAACTCCCATCTCGTTATCTGCAACCACTTGGTATTTGCACCAACCTGGATTTGCAGCAAAAGTATTGTTGTAAATACGGATGAAGTTAGGCTAAACAGCCTGTGTTCGTAGGGAATGGCATAAAATGCGTCCTCTGATTTGGCAGAGAAGTAATTCTCTCTCTTCATCCTTGACATTAGTTCCACAGACCTCCTTTTCCTCAGGTGAACATCTGCTTTCAGGAAACTGTCCAAATTCAGTTCATTTTTTGGGATCACTAGTGCAGGAACGTGGACGTTCACCAGTGTGCATATGCCTCCCCAGTTCCTTGGTAGTCTTATGTAGGCTTTGGATCCACATGCCCAATAGGGTTTATAGTGAAAAGACCGAAAAAAAAATATCAAAAAAAAGGTCGAACGAAAAAATCTCGAAAACAAAAAAATCCAATTTTTTTTCCAATACGTTTTTTTTCGAAATGGGGGGGTTTCCCCCTAACCCCCCTTTTTTTCATTTTTTTTTTATTTTACCCCTTTTTTTTACTTACCTGACCCCAAAAGTACATATAAATAAATAAATAAATAAAAAATTCATTTTTTTTTTTGAGATTTCTTTTTCGATATTTTTGTCATTCGATATTTTTTTTCAGCCTTTTGACTGACCACCGCCCAATAGTGGTCCATCAGGTCTGCGGTCCTTTGCAACATCCCTGGGGCTCTGTATATTCGCCCACAGTTTTGATTCTCCCCCATTTTCCTTGTGCCATTACTTCTAAAGCACAGTTTTGGGTTTTCCAGTGGTACTATTTGAGGGGGCCTCCTCTGTTTTCGACCCACATTAACCGCTTTACCAATTTTGGCCAGAGTGGTTTACATAGTCTTTAAGAGTTTTCTATGGCATCTTGGCAGGCTCCAAGGACCATCCAGGCTCGGCAGATTACAACTCCTTCTTCCCAACCATCGGAGGAATCAACTGATCCCCAGATCTGCATTTGGCCTCGGTTCTTCCATATTTGCACTTTGTCTGCAGTTTTCCCTTGGACGTTCAGTCTTGAGTTTATTTCCCACCTTATTCCCGATCCTTTGACGTCAGGGTTCTCATATCTAAACACATGATTCTCGGTGTGCGGCCTGTTTCTTGTTTTGATGTCCAGAGACATATGACATATGTCTCTGAATGCGTCTGTACCGCTCTTTCGTTAAGGCAGTCTCTCAGGTGTTATCCTTGGAGGGGCAGGTTTCATTTTCTGCCCTGCTGTAATAGGGGGAGGTTTTGCGCTTCTTTTCCTTCCCTCCTGCATTCTTTTGTAGACCTCCTCCCACCACATGTCACTTATCATCCTTCCAATGTGGGATGTTTTTACCCATGCATACAAACCCTACCATAAAACTGTGCAGTACTGGCATGGAAAACATCATGATGGACAGAACTCCCCAGAGAGTGCACAGCGAAAACATGAAGAATAGGCTGCCACCCATTTTTGCCTATGTTGTGAGCACAGGAGGGCACTGCCTAAAACCACCATTGGGCTACACACACAGTAGCCTGAAACCATTGGGAATGGCAATGCTGATTGCCAAAAAAGCAACCCAGAACTGTGGGGAATTCATTTTCTTAATCCCAAAACTGGTTGCATTACCAGTATTCACCACTATCAGAAAGCCGGCGTTTTAAAACCACCAGACTTTTGTGTAAAACTACACAAATGAAACAAAACCAGACCAAGGAAAGACTTGCTAAGAGGTGGAAGAATGTAAAACCATATTCTGAAATTACTTGAAGGAAGTAATTATTTAATGTATAGGTACAAATTGTCAGTTTGATTTGAATGTAGAAAACCGGGAACAAAAAGTGACATTTAGCTGAAACCTGGCTTAGTGAAACTGGATTCTGCCTGACAACTACCCCCGACAAGAGAAACCTGTTCAGCCACTCTTCCCAGGCCTAGCTGCATCCTGCTGCCCCTTGCCAAAAGGAGTTGTCACCTCTCTGATTAGATTAGGGGTGGAGCACCTGGGAACTGGAAGGAACAGGACAATGCAACTCCCTTGACTCAGGCAAATGTTATATTGGGAGCGTCGTAAAGTGGCTTCCTCTTAGGGGAAACTGGGAGGGGCAGTGCCTCTGCTAGCAGCTGAGCTTGGGGGAAGTGGATAAACCAGTTATTCCACCCTGTGATGTGGGAAGCCACACCCCTTTTTGACCAGGGCATAATTTTAAAAAGATAGATAACTCATAGTGCGGACTTGTCAGAATTATATAAGTAATATCATTATTTTTGTGTTTTTTCTGTGAACATTTTGAGAGGCGTTAGGACCCTATGGTGTATTCTGGGGGGTTGCAAGCGGAAAATAGGGTCTCACTCCAAATGTATGCATGTTAAAAATCTGACACTTCATCAATTAATGTCCATACTCCTTGCGCACATGTGTGTAATTTTGGGTAAATATCCGATATTGCAAAACCAGTTAAAAAGCGCAAAATGTTGTCATTTTTGAATGCAGGCCCCCAGGAAGATCAGAGGCGGACAAGCATGGACCATAAGGAATATATAATGTGCACATGTAATTTCAACAAATTGTATATCTGGAAAAGATGTATTTGAATCGAATATAGATTTGTGGGCACACTGACCAGGGAAGGATCCTCTGACCCATAAACAGACCTCATCATGATGACAATCCATTTCCTTCCCCCAATCATGGGAGAGGGGAGAATTGGGCCAAAGACAAGTAGAGAGGGGCAGGCTTAGCTAGGCCCAGGCACACACCCATTTTCAAAACACATAAAAAGAGACTGCTGGGACAGGTAGAGACATTCAATTCCATTTGCTGCGGAGCATGCTGACCGACGACTTCACATCCAGAGATCCAACACTTAGACTTCCAAGCTAAACAGAGACTACAGAACTTTGAACCAAGAAGGCCCACTCCAAGCAAAAGTATTTGTCAGCAGGCCTCAAAATCATTTGCACACTATTCCACAGCCGGGCGAGCTGTCTGAATTATTTTGCCAAGAACTCTTGCCAGTACCCAGAAAGCAGTGTTACATCCAGAATCTACTTGATCCGAACCGGAAAGCAGAGCAGTATCCAGAACCAGAGGCCGCTGAATCCAGAGAGGCTAGACCAGCAGAGCAGAGCTGACCCAGATCGCTGTGAGCAGAACCGGTGCCTGATTGACCCACCGAGCAGACAGAACCGCAGCCGGACGTGTTGACCAGATCCGTGATGAGGCCTAGTTCAAATTTATATTGTGTGTACCTAGCAGAACTGTGCAGAACCAATCTCTTAGTTAAAATAATGTAATCCAAACTATTTTAACCTAAGTAGAACTGCCTTCTAGAAATCGTGTCATCTGTCATTTTTAAAGCTGCACAACTGTCACCTGTCAATTCTGCAGCTGCAAGCTGTCACCTGTCATTTTGAGTTTACTTTAAATCCGAAAAACTACCTTTATTTAATCGTCCGTATCTCTGGAACCGTTTGGGCTAGGAACGAAATTTAACTTTCATCTGAAAGCTTAGAATCTAAGCTTTCCAACGAACCTAAACCCGACTCCTTATACTTTTGCCATAATTGCGATTCACGCACTCGCGAATGTTGCTGCGATTTGCGATTTGGCCTGATTTCTTTACTTGTAAAAAGATAGCAGCTTTTTGCTTTCCTTTGCTAAAATTCGTTTGCCTCTTAATAACCATCCCTGAATCATTGCTAAAGTGAGCCTGAGCTCATCCCAAGTATCTCTCACTCACCCTGAACCACCTAAAGGGAATTAAAAGCATTTTCAGCATATTTCTCACTTCACTGCCACCACATTAAAAGCATTTTGGGCCTGTGTTTCAAACTCCTACCTGTTTCCTCTAAGCTTGCTGGGGGGGAACTGAATTTCGTATTGTATTTGATTGCATTCCTGAGAACTGTGTGCTCCTCTTTCAATCTCCTTCCATTTCTTACATTGCATAGGGGAAGGGGGTGAAATGCCAAAGAAAAAGTGATTATCTTTTCTTTTGCTAAAATCATATCAAGTATTTCTGTACTGCATTTTATTCCTCATTGCTTTTCCCTTGAAATCATAAAAGCATTTTTGCTACTTTATCCATCCTATACTAACTCCTCCTTGATTGTAAAGAAGTGTGCTAGTGCCAGATTACCCATTGTTGATCAACATCATATGTCTAAGTGATATTAATTTATTATAAAGTGTGATATATATTATGGTTTAAATTCTAAAATAAACCTTTTAATATGCAAAACAAACCTACTTCTTGGCTCAGTGGGGTCAGGGGGATTCTAAGAGGGGGGTGTTATACAAGGGTGGTCATCCAGAGTACTGAACTAGACATAAAAATACATTAATAAGGGTTTTCCTCAGCATCCCAGACTAGGCATTGACTTGGCTGTAGTGTTGATTGAATATCGCTTACACCAACACGTGGCTGTGTCGTAGGCTCGGTAGTTACTTCTGGCGTTGGAGCTAGCGTGCTCGCTATCACAGTTGTGGTGGTTGTCTTGCTCAGCTCCTCATGTAGCTTCTTTGCTCTAAGTATGAGTGGAAACACATACTCAACTACCTCATGTGTTTTCTCAGTGAGTTATTTCATTGCTTCGTGCTTTTGTGGGCCCGAGATGTTCATTACCTGGTGGATGCACAGACATTGGGATGCTTCGTGCACCAATAAAAAATGCAGTTCTAATAGTTAACGATAAAAATAATACAATAATCACAATGCTTATACATATGACGGCCTCGAAAGACAGCTTGCAGCATCTCCTTCCAGGGAACCGTGGGCGCCCTTCCACTGGTGACACGACTAAGTTACTGTTTTGGGCCACCATTTCAAATACGTCCACAGTCAATAGTTTATTTTTCTTCTTATTCTGTTTTCGTCGTTCAAAGTTAAATAAATACTAAAGTGACAAGTGCAGTTCAATGGCCCCCCTCTTACGAGTGATTGATGATGATAGTCTCTGAGTATGGAGTACAGTTCCTTTGCTAGACTATGGAAAAAGTTTAGACTATCGTTTTCAATGCATCATAATTATCCTGTATTTGTATGGCCAGCGTATTCCCAGGGCACTCTTCCAACTCGCCCTGGGGACATACAGGACCTTGTTTGCAGTGACACCATGAAAGGATGGATTCGCTACAAGTCACTCAAAATAAAAAAAAAATAAAAATAAAAGTGAACATATGAGAAGGTAGGAAAAAATAAGAAAAAGGTTGAAAAAAGTAAACACGGCAGTGAAGTTTGTGTCTCTGTTCCTTTTACTTGTTCTTTCGAGGTCGAGTTGGCGAACAGTCTCTCTCGCCTCCATTTACTCCACTACGGAACGATGATGCAAAAATAGAAAAAAATAAGAAACATAGGAAAAGAAGTTCAAGATGTTGTCCTTGTTTCCACCTTTTCGGTCCATTCTACGTTGGAAGCATGAAGAACTGTGTCTTTGTTTCCTTGCTCTGTCCCCTGCTGGGGGATGATGGAAAGTTTTATCTTGGATCTCCCCCTTCTAAGTCTCTTCTTAGCAGTGGGTGTCCATAATTGCTTCTTCGTTTTGATGCAATAGCCCTCAGGAGCTGATTCAATTGGGCATTTTTTGCTGGATCATTAAGAAAAGCAGGCACATCAATGTTGTGGGGTCTGCCCACTAGTTCTGGAAAGTTTTCAATGAGATGAAAGAAAACACGAAACGCATACCGACTGTCTTCGGGTGCTAATGACATTTGCTCTGACTCTTTGGCTCTTACGTCACAGGCCTTTCATGCAGTGTGATCAGTCTTCGCCTCCTCGATCTGTCCCTCGCCAAATAGTCTCACAGGAATCTCCTTAGGAATTCTCGCTGGAAGTTGGACAGTTCCATTTGGAGCATAATGCAATGGAGAAGAGTCTTCATGTGTGGGAAATTGACTGGATCTCTAAGGAAGGTAGCAACATCGACATCAGCAGGCCTTCCCACCATTTCTGGATAGTCTGTGACTAGCCTGATCAGGACGTTGTGGGCAAGCTGCGTATCTGCAGGGGACAGGGACATTTGCTTTGTTTGCTGGGCCCCGCTCACCAGTCTTTTTGTTGTCGTGAACAGGTCTTGCACTTTCCTGTGGCATGGTCTGCTACCACATTGTTCAGTTTACTCCATATTTGATTCAGGATGTGATTATTTCGGGGATCTCTGATGAAAGTCAGGGTATCTGTGGTTCTCCCGACAAGTTCTGGGCACTCCTTAATGATTCGAACGAATAAAATGTAGGTAACTTCGTCAATAACTGCTTGAGGCGGGAGCATTAGTCTTTTGTTCACTGTGCTCGGGAAACTCGGCGAAGACCTCTGCGATGACAGTCAGTAGTTGCCTGATTACCTTCTTATTTTCTGGATCTTGAATATATTCTGTGACACTTGTTTCTCTCCCTATGAGTGACGGATAGGACAGTACTACTATCTGAAAATAGGTGAGCACATCCCACTTGAGACTTCTGCTAGGGTGAACCATATGTCTGTGAACATAGTCTTGATACTGGATGCTTCAGGATACCAGTTTTAGTTTACAAGAGTGTCCTGTTTGTACAGTTTATCAGAGTCTGAGAGTTTGTGTTCAATGCTTTGTGGCTCAACGTGATCAAGCTATCAGTGTCAATGCAGGTTCAGAGTATGCAACTTTTTCCTTTACCCCGCGAGTTCAGCTGCACTTTGAATTCGTTTGAAGGTCTTGTACCTCATTCAGTGTCTGGAGGAGAAGTTCAGTGTACAGCCACAATTTCACAGTGAGTTCCTTAGTTTGTGTTTTCTGCTCGTGCGTCTTTCTTCCTCATCATAGACCTTGTCTGCATGTGCTGTGGTCCTTCCCCGTTGTCTGTGGGTTCCCCGGCAGTAGATGCAGTAGGAGTGCTCTCTCCTATAAAGGGTTTTATGTCGTTCAGGAAGATCCAGGCTCTTCTGCCCACAAGCTTAACAGCGGACGGGGTGCAGTCCCCTACGATGAAGGGGCCGTTAAACCTCGGCTTGTCCCATTTCTTTCTCGTAAAGTTTTTTACCAGAACTCTGTCTCCAGGGAAGACAAGGGGTGCGCCAAGGCTGAGAGCTGCACTTGCATCAGCACTATCTGTAGTGGTTCGTGCTGTGCTGTCCCCTTTCCGCCGTCGCTGCAGCTGGCCTGAAATGACAGTGGTACTGGATGTGAGACAGTCCAGGTAAGCTTTCATCTCTTCTCCCAGAACCTCACTAGTCGACTGGGCATCATATCTAGCTCTGTCTCGGGGGATAAGGGGAGTCCTCATCCTTCTCCCAGTAACTATTTTGTGCGGTGTAAAATGATGGTCGGAGCCTGGTTGGTTCTGAAGAGCATACAATGCCAGTGGTAGTCAGTGCACCAATCCCTTTCTTAATGTGAGTTTCAACTTAGCTATCCTTTCCTTAAGCAAGCCGTTGATCCATTCACATATCCCATTTCCCTCTGGATGATACGCCGACGGGAACTTGTGCTTTATACCAAGCAACAAGCTAATCTGTTCGAACACTGCGTTCACGAAATGAGGCCCATTGTCTGATCTCATAACCTCACACACCTCCCATCTAGGGAAGACCTCCCTCACCAGGAATTTTAGCAGCACAGGCGGCATCGGGGTGTGTACAGGGACCTGCTTCCACCCATCTGGAAAAGGGACACACCACCACAATTAAATACCTGTACCCATTACACACCTGAATCATATCGACATAATCGATATGCAGGTGCCGGAAAGGTCCACTTGGTCTGGGGATGACTCCACTCACTACTTTTAATGTGTGTCCAGAGGTGAATTGTTGGCAGACAATACAATTTACCATAAAGAATGCAACATGCTGTGCTAAATTCGGTGTAAACCAGTCTTCGGCAAGCGTTGCAGCAAGATATTCTCTTCTCATGTGAATGGGGTAATGAAGCTGTTCTAGCGCTACTTTTAGAAGGGCGACAGGCATTACTGGTTTACCAGTGTTGTCCTGCCTCCACAATCCTTCTGAGGGGTTTAAAGAACACCATCCACGCTTCCACAGATTTTTCTCCTCCTGAGGTGCCTCCCCTGGAGCTCCATTAACTAATTCTTGAAAATGTGGGGAGCCTTTTTTATAGGGTACCTCCTCAATTGGACCTCAGCGCCCTTTTTGATAATAGTTTATTGTTCACCAATTACGGTCGCATGCCTAGGTAACAACGGAGTCTTCCTGGCCCCCTTGCTCCGTTCGAAAATGTATATAAGGGTTGTGTTACTCTTACTAATATCATGCGCCCTTGTCGTATCGTTGTAAGAAAAGATAAATCAATGCTTCTTATACTCCAAGTTAAGTCATTGATTTTTTATTACTCCTTTGGTTCCTTAGAAAAATGCCCTATATGATTACACGTGTTTCGACATTCTATGTCTTTTTCAAATCAGGGCTAGTTAAACATTACATAACAAAAATTACCATTTTTATAAATCCAAAAATGCACCCAATCAAAAATTAAACAACATTGATGAATGGCCATTTTGAGGGAGGGGGTAGGGTGGGATTGTTAGGAATGAGAAAAACGTTTTTCAAAATGGAGAAACAGAAATATTTGACAAAACACAATGAGAAAGAAAATTATTGTTAGAAATTGATTGATAAAAGATCGCTTCATAATTGTTTTATGTGTTCATCATTGAGTGTGTCGCTCACTCTTATTTCTTACCTAATCTGTTTCGTTCAAAATTCATAAGTTGAATGCTTAATTTCAATGGTCATGGGTTAAATCCCTAAAACATAAACATCATAAGGCTCATTAGTGAGTTTATTTGCCCCGCGTTATGTCAAATCACTTCAAATACTCAATGGGGCTGTTATTTTCTCGGCGGAGAGCGTGAGTATCAGTGCCATTAACCATGTTTAACTGTGTTGATCATTGCAATGCCTCTTGGCATCTCTCACTATTATGACTAGATCCAAAGAGTAATGCCACGTGGTCGCCACGTGTAGTTGGACCGTATAAACAGGACCCCCATTTCAGAGCCCCCTCAGCACGCTTACCTGCTCCTTGCGAGCGTATTCCGTTTCTAAAAGTCCCCGTGCATTCTGCATCTAGGTACTGATATTATTGTCAGCTTACTAACGGTACCGCTTAGTCCTACTACTATGTTTATTACTTTCGTCCTAATTCTTGCACAATACGATCAAAATGTCAATTGTTGGTCCTGTTTATACGGTCCAACTACACGTGGCGACCACGTGGCATTACTCTTTGGATCTAGTCATAATAGTGAGAGATGCCAAGAGGCATTGCAATGATCAACACAGTTAAACATGGTTAATGGCACTGATACTCACGCTCTCCGCCGAGAAAATAACAGCCCCATTGAGTATTTGAAGTGATTTGACATAACGCGGGGCAAATAAACTCACTAATGAGCCTTATGATGTTTATGTTTTAGGGATTTAACCCATGACCATTGAAATTAAGCATTCAACTTATGAATTTTGAACGAAACAGATTAGGTAAGAAATAAGAGTGAGCGACACACTCAATGATGAACACATAAAACAATTATGAAGCGATCTTTTATCAATCAATTTCTAACAATAATTTTCTTTCTCATTGTGTTTTGTCAAATATTTCTGTTTCTCCATTTTGAAAAACGTTTTTCTCATTCCTAACAATCCCACCCTACCCCCTCCCTCAAAATGGCCATTCATCAATGTTGTTTAATTTTTGATTGGGTGCATTTTTGGATTTATAAAAATGGTAATTTTTGTTATGTAATGTTTAACTAGCCCTGATTTGAAAAAGACATAGAATGTCGAAACACGTGTAATCATATAGGGCATTTTTCTAAGGAACCAAAGGAGTAATAAAAAATCAATGACTTAACTTGGAGTATAAGAAGCATTGATTTATCTTTTCTTACAACGATACGACAAGGGCGCATGATATTAGTAAGAGTAACACAACCCTTATATAGCTCCATTAACTAAGACTGCCCCATATTACTATAGGCTTCTGGTGTGGCTCGCACCACCATCATACCTTCATGGGTACGTGCCACCTCCACGTCCATGATTGTTTCAGCTTTGGATGCCATGCGCTTGGCTTCCGTGTCCGCTTCATGGTTTCCACGTGACACAAAATCTGTCCCTTTGGTATGAGCGGTGCATTTTACGACCGCTATGCCCACTGGGAGCTGTAGTGCTTTTATCAGCCTGTCCAGTAAGGCTGCGTGCTGCACTGGCGTGCCGTCCGCTCGGAGGTAGCCCCTCCTTTTCCAGCTTGCCAGTCCTGCGTGCACTGTTGACGTCACATAGGCGGAGTCACTGTACACTGTTACTTCCTGGTCCGTGTGATTCTCAATGGCGAGTATCAATGCCACTAGTTCTGCAGCCTGTGCCGAATAGTGGGATGGTATTCATGCACTGAGAAGTACTTGGAATTCTCCATTCGCCATGTGTTTGATCACAACATTTGCCCGTCCTCTTGGTCAATCCTCGAAGACCCGTCAATAAAGACAATCTCTCCACTTGGCAGGGCATTTTCCTTGACCCTGGGGATCTCATCATAGTATTCTTCATAGTTCGCACAGTCATGCACAGGTTCTCCCTCTGTGACTGGCTCAGCAATAAACATAGCAGGGTTCACCGTTTTGCATCGCACTATTTTGATCGATGGATTGGAGATAATCACCTCGTAGGCTGATGTTCTCTGAGAAGTCAGTGTGCCCTTTGGCTTCTCTAGTAAGGCGAATAATGAGTGCTCAACATATAATGTCAGGGAGCACCCCATCACAATGGATGACGCCTTCTTAATGGCGGATGCGGCGGCAGCTAAATTTTGTCCGCCCTGGAAGTGGCCTTTCATTACCGGGTCCAAACTTCCACTGTAATATGCTAGGGGTTTATATCCCAGTGAGGTTCGCTGCGCGAGTACTGCTGTCATAAATTCACCATCAGTATGAGAAAACAGATAGAATTCCTCAGCATAATTAGGAATCCCGAGGACTGGGGCCTTACAAATTGCCCCCTTGAGTTCTTCTCTCATCGCCTGGGCCTTTTTAAGGGCCTGCCACAAGGGCTTGGTATACGAGCTGTAGTCAAAGATCCATGCTCTGACATAGTTGCACAGGCCTCAGAAGCTTTGCATTTGCTGTACAGTGTGCGGCTTGGCCGTGTTCATGATAGCCTCAGCCCTTTCTGGGGTTACCTTTTTCCCCTCATGTGAGATCAGTTGCCCTATGTACAGCACCTCCTGTTGGCAGTATTGCAACTTGTCCTTGTCCACTTTGTACCCCTTCTCAGCCAATATAGTCAATAGCTGGACAAAGTCGTGTCGGCATTGCTCTTCAGTGATGCTGGAGATTAGAATGTCATCTACATACTGCAAAACAACACTGTCCACTGCAATATTGCTTAGGTCCATTTGCAGGTCTATGTTGAAAATAGATGGAGACTCGCAATACCCCTGTGGCAGCCTCGTACTTTTCAGGCGCATTTGTCTGAAAGTAAATGACGTCAGGTCTTGTGAGTCACGGTGTAATCGAATAGAGAAGAATGCATTCTTCAAATCGATCACCGTGAAGTATTTCACTTCAGTGGGTATATTGTGGATGGATTAGGGACTAGAGGGAACTCGACTTCGACTATGTCATTCAATTCTCATAAGTCCTGGATTAAACGCCAGGACCCTCCCTTAGATTTCTTGACAGGGTAAATCACTGTGTTGCATGGTGATTCTGACGTCACCAGGATGCCCTGCTCCATCATGGCAGAGAATGTCTTTGCGATCCCTTCATCTGCTTCCCTGAACATGGGATACTGTCGTGCCCGTGGCAGAATTGCTCCTGGTATCAATTTAATTTTTACTTCGCCAGCCCCCCTCAGGAGACCCACATCATAGGGCCCTGTAGTCCATACCTTGGCTGGCACTAGGGCCATATCATCATTGAAATATTCCGGGCGTACAAGCGCTAACATCATCCTCCGAGGCACCTCCCGCTTGATCATTTTGACCCAAAATATGAGACTCACTTCCACCCGTGTCTCTTCTAGGTCAGGGTATTCTTTAAACAGATCGTCATCAGTGACGTCAGTCACTCGATACCCTTCTTCGATGGCGACAATCGCACACCAAAGTCTGCCCTCGTTGTCACATCCTTCAACTAATACTACCTTTCCTCGCACCGCGGCAGATTGTATCATTAAGGGAAATACCTCCTCTTCGTGCATGGGCATTCTTGGCCTGAATAGAAACTCATCCGGGGTTCTCATAGTTTTGTCTGCGAGGCCTGGCAGTCCCGCCATAAGCACTCGCATGCCATATGCAAACACTTCTAGTTCCAGTGGTATAGCTCTCATGGCTGCACGTCCAGAATATGCTCTCATCATTTCGCACACATTTGAATAATGCATTCCTGGAGTGGAGCATACTATGCCATCCTCAGTGAACGAGATGGTCATATTCAACTTTGTCATCAAGTCCCGACCCATGATATTCACCGGGGACTGACGAGAATACAATAAGGGTACATTCATGTCGCATTCTCCCACTGAGACTGGGAGTGCATCATTAAAGGGAACTCTGCTATGAGCTCCAGTAAAACTCTGGGTATCTATGGCCTCGCCAGACAAGGAGAACCTTCCTTCATGCATGCACGAGCGCATTTCACCCGTGTCAACTAAAAAGGAATATTCTTTCCCCCCTATAGTGACATTTACCCTAGGCTCCCTGTTAGGGTCTGGTGTCACTGATAGGATAGAACACATCAGAGTTCCTTGTGAGCTGTCCTATTTCATATATAGGTTCGGTCCACTGTATACCTGTGGGTTTCCCCCACCGGAATTAGTGCCCTGAGCCACTTGTGGCAGTGTCTGCTGGGGTTGTCCCTGTGGTACATTTCCCATGTTTTGTGGCTGGACCATTTGCTGTGCACCTTTCTGCAAGCCAACCGCCTGCCGCTGCACGGTATAGTTGTGTGCACTGCCCTGTTGAGGGGTAGCAGGTTGATTCACCATGCCTGTCTCCAACCCTTGGTTGATCTGCCACATGCTTTGGCTTCTGCACATGCGCGCTATGTGTCCTGTTACTCCACACAACCAACACACTGGCATAGTCAGACTGGCCATCGCTGTGTTCTGGATACCATTTTGAACATTCTGTAAACCTCCTTGGTTACCTCTAAATCCTCCCTGATTGCTCTGCCATCCTCTTCCTCCAAATCCCCTTCCTCTCGGGTAATCTCCCGCGTTGCCCTGATTGTTTTGTGGCGGGTGAGAGGCACGTTATGCACTCGATTCAGCTGGACTTGTTAGCATGGCTCCCTCAAGAGCATACTTTGAGAGCTTCCTTTGCACTAGCTTCACCTCCTCTCCCTTACGCGTTGCCTCTTTCTTCCGATTCTTTTCTTGCAACAGTCTACAGTAATGGGCAATCGTCAACTGGATTTCGGGCCACGGTTTAGCTTCTATTCCTACCAATTTTTTTAGCTGTTTTTGCACCGGTTCTGATAACCCTTGGCACAATATATGATAGAATACAGGGATAAATTTCATCCAAGACTCATGCGTTTCGAGCACCCACGTGTCTTGAAAATTCTGGATATAAAGCAAAGGATCCTCTGACCCCTTCATTTTTTGAGTCATTATAGCTCCCATATCAGATGTGTCTGGATATAGCGTATGCAGCGCTTTCCACACTGCTGCTCTACAGTTGTTAAATGGCGCCCCGTCATGAGAGGTGTTAGTTATGGTTACCCTGGGGTATCCTGCCCTTTTCCACAAGTTGTCTGCTCTTTCACCAAGTATAGCAATTAGAAGACCCTTGATGTCCCCTATGGCTAGAGTGACGCCCCCCGTCATTTTCTCTAGCTCATGTATCCACTTTCCGACTCCCGAGGTCAGCATTGGAAGCTTATTTTTAAGATTCTCTCGGTCCATGTGTGGCCATGGAATATATTGCGGTCTTGCTCCCTCCTTTTCTAACAGTGGGAATTAGAATGCGCAATCCTCCTTTTCCTTCTCTATACCTCCTCGGTCTCGTGCCTGGGCAGCGTTCCCACCTTGCCTTCTACCTGGCAATGCTCTTAACCTATCTGTATAGGCAGGTACCGACGCCCCCCTCTGACCATGGGGTATCTCTTCATGTCAGTTGGACTGTCCAGCGGACTTTGGTGTCCTATCTATGGACCCGCTAGCATCTGACCATCGTATCTCTTGGTTTCCTGGGAGTCGCTTTTCGCACCGACTCCCTTCATCATACGCCACTTCCTCCGCTTCCCCATCGGAGTCTGATTACGAGTACTCCCAATTTACACAACTTCTCGCATTATCTTCGTTCTGCCCAACTTCTAGTCTATCTAGGGAACGTCCCCTACTCCCACTACTTTGGGTGACATCCTCAGTGTCATATAGCTGAGTGCTCTCTAAACGCTCATCTTCCCTTCCCTCTCGGGAGATTCGTTCCAGTCCCATCTCATCATATATTTTGTCAATCGCTTCCCTGATGCGTCTGGTGTCGAAGTTATCATCAATATTTGTCCCACTTGTAGCTGGTACCGCATCGCTTGCAGGAAAGAACTCTTCTATGTCTTCCCAGTCTACAACAGGATTAGGTTTTTTCATTTCCTGTTGCAAATATTCTAAATCTCGCACCCTTTACTTGCATTTACGTTCTGCTTCCTCATCCATTTCTCTTCGCTTCTTCGCTTCCTTTCTAGCCTTATCAACTTCCCTCATCCGTTCATCTCTACGTTCCTTTGTCCTTCTACTTTCCTCATCTTCTCGCTTTTTTACCTTTCTTTCGTGCACTCTCTTCTCTTCTTCTAACCTTAGCATGTTCTGCCTGTACTTTTCATAGGCTGCATATTGAGTGTGACTGAGCGGTATACTTTTCTCTTCGCGATGTAGTTGTTCTCGCCTCAACCTATCCTTCTTTCTTGCCCTCTCGTTTCTTATGTCCACTTCCTTCTCCCTTTCCTTTCTATGCGCCTCATCAGACCGTTCACTCGGCCTTGCACCATCACTTCCTTTTCCATCTAACTTCAACAGTATCTGCACTCCCATCCATTCATCCTTTGTACATGTTAACTCATCGGTTCCTTTCCGCTTTTTTCCCTCTCTTTCTCTATCTAGAGGAGAATTTTTTTGTACCTGGTCCTTCCTTTCCTCACCTCGCCTCTCATTTTCCCATGGGACTGTGGAGGCCGAGTCAATTTCCTGTTCCTTCTCTTTCGTCTCGTTACTGCTACACGCAGGTGACTCATATACAGGGTTGCTATAACCTATGGCTGCCTTAAGTTCTCTTAGTGGGTAAAGACCCTCTGACTTACTTCCCTCAACAACTTGTTCCGGCGGCGTACAATGTATGTACGGAGGCGTCTCACCCCCTTCCGTACATAAATTTAATATCCAGTCTGCGGGGGGTTCTTCTTCTTTTGCTTGTTCAAACATTTTCCAAAGCTCGAGAACAGCAAGGCATTTTTCGAGCTTCTTCCCGCTATATGTGGCATGTAGGAAGGTGGTCATTTGCTGTAAAACAGCCTTTGACAATGACCCATTTTGGGGCCACAGCATAAACATTTTATTTGCGGTGCCCTTAACCAACTCCTGGCTATATTTCTTTTATTTTGTTGCGTGCTTTGGCAACTGCTTGCACAAATGTGCAAGTGGGGTAACTTCTTCCATTCTTAATTTTGTCACCAACAATGTTCATACAATTTTTTAACTTTACGCTATTATGAGCAAGCACCACATACGCGAGCTCCAATCCAATTTTCCTGTAAAATTTTATAACAACAGTTTTACTCAAAACACATCAATTCAGTGGGGATTCCCTCTCATTTACAGAATCGCGTAAAGCAAAAATACATTGCCATCAATTGATAACACGATAATTCCACATTCAGCATACACAGGACATATAGGACAGACGCTTGTCAGACTAGATGGACACCAGCTGGTCATACGTATACCTGCCTTCTAATTATTACCCCGTCATGGGATTTGAATGAACCCTAATCTTACGTCTTTAAACGTAAGCGTAGCCTAATGTCCCCCCTCTGTGGGCTCTGGGTTCACATTCCTTCTGACCACTCTTTAAAGCGCAGGAACAAGGGGAATTTTACAGTTTTCTCTCGGGTGCCCCCCCGGTATTCCTTACAGTTTTTTTTTTTTTTTCTCGAGTGCCCCCCCCCGGTATTCCTTAAAGCTCTTTTTTCTCGGGTGCCCCCCCGGTATTCCTTAGTTTTTTCTCGGGTGCCCCCCCCGGTATTCCTTACAGTTTTTTTTCTCGGGTGTCCCCCTAGTATTTTTTTTCCCAATTACTTCGGGTGCCCGGGTTTTTACCCTCTTTATCTCTACAGTCTTTCCTACTTTTAACTGTATTAATCTTCTCCACCACCCTCCGTTACCTTTCACCTTCTTTCTCTAAGGCCTATAAGACCTTTTCCAGGCTAACGAGTTTCGTTGTTTTCACTCACTGATCGCCTCTTTTCCTCTCTGGAACTTCAGGATCACCGCCCCTTTCTCTTCCTTCTTTTATGGTTTTCGTCCGATCCGCTGCCCGTGGGAATGAGAAGGGTTATACTTGGAAAGGCGGGTTCCTTCAGACCCACTGCAGATTTTTTGGGAATAATTACACTATCATTGTCCACGGGGAGCTTCTCAGCCTACTCAGCCGGAATAGCAAAAGGATCGTGATGTAACTGAAGGCCCAGAGTTACTTCGTGCCATTGGTCTAAAGGTGTCTTATACTATATCAATCGATAATCTATAATCAATGGCCGAAACCATCCTCTGCTACCAAGTGTTGACGAGGAGAGGACATTACTGATGGGCCCATTGGTCAGTACTCACCCTCGAAAACTAGTAATGCATGATAGCTGCACCATGTGAGGACAGAGAGCAGGATTCACATACTCCAGCAAGCTTCAATAATCAGGACTCAGTAAATTGGCAAAGGGAAGTCTGTTTAATGATATATACATCAGCAGATGGAAATTGGCAGCTTCACCCCGACTTCCTCGAACTTTAGCCCAACAGCCTCTTTTATGGGCAAAATCCATCATCATTGACGTCTAATTCTACAAAAAATCATCATGCAATACAATTGGTTGGGAAAGGTAACTTAAGTATAGGTGCTATATCTGTATATGGAAATAACACAAGTGGATTGGATAACTCTTATCGGGTGGTCGTCTACGCCCTTCCCTCTACAACACACGTGATTGATGTCACCACAAGTACGACGTCTCATTGGTTACAGTGTCTATAGGACCCTAGATTACATGGTCCCTTGTGATTGGGCAAGTTACACCCCTAAACATAAATCTCCATTTTAATTAGCAGCATGCAGAGTAGACACCCAGGTGCCTAGTGTCCCATGATTCACCCTTCCTCCCTTCCATCAATCAGTGTTTTAGGGCTATGTGTCAGTTAGTTGGCTGGGTATGGCCTCGGATCTGTAGTGTCTTATCAGGAAAAGTTATGGCACCCTCTGGTTCTGGGTGACATCAGGCGGTGGTACATCTTCGCGCCTGTCTGGTCACGTGCTGGTCCACCGTGAATCTGCTTCAGTTTTCAAACTTTTGTGCATTTAATTCTGTGTGTGCTTGGCCACTTGCATGGGCCTCTCCTATCTTGACCTTCACGGGCGGGCTGGTATTCTCTGTAGTTGGAGTGTCGTGAGCTCATGCTCACCTCCCCTTCTCTGGTTGACCTCGATCTCTCCGGACATAAGCCTCTCTTTGTTGAGTTTCGATTCCGCTCCTTCTCTGGTCTTTGCTGGGTTTCTAAACTCGGCCTGTCAGGCCTTTGGCCGCCTGGGTACATTTCTGCTTTCACAAAATGCAGTTGCACGTGTACATTATGCAGTATTGAGGTAGATATATGGTTGGCGCTTGCCGCTCTATTCTTCTACTAAGCATTGTAGGCAGTATCAATATCTTAGCATCTAGTTTCAAGCTTATTTACACACATTCAACAGGGCGATTGCTTCCATCTTGTCTCATGGCACCATTCTCTTACGTTTTAACAGTGTCTCTCCCCTGCATCCATTATCATTATCCTTGCAGTTACTAGTACTGGCATATGTGCTTTCAGTAGCCAATTCAGTTTGTTCTCGTGGCTGCTCGGGCCCTTGGTTTATTTTCATTGGCCTTCCATTAAGGTTTTTGGGGTCTCCTCGTGGACTGTGTGCAGGTATGCCTCACTTTGCATCAATAGCTGGTAAGGCTATCTGATAGGGTACTGTGCTGCCCAGGGTTGTCGCGTTATGGCTGCTTCAACCGGGATTGATCTCCTTATGTACACGGAGCAGAGTCCCAGTGCGGTTCTCTGTTGGTTCATTTGCTCCTCATACATCACGTACTTCGGCAAGTACCTTACTGGCAACTCTCAATGGGGGGCAGAGGTGCAGGTCATATCTGGGACCTCGTCTACACTTGTACGTACTTGAGTAAGCTTTGTGCTGAGCCCTTGAGGCGGTTCATCCTATATCTTTGCCTAGAATATTGAGTGCGAAGCAGGACTCTGGCGCCTTTGTGGCAACACGATTGAGAATTGTAGGCATCTACTACTGCAATGCCTGGTGCTGCTGGAGTCTTATTGCAGAGTTTATTGCAAATTGGTGATAGCACTCTGATCAGTTTTGGAGTGCAATCTTCTCTGCTGAGTCTCTGGTTCGAACGGCAGATGCATATTATGTAAGGAAAACAGCACGTTATAAAATGAATGCTCTCTGGGTTAATAATTCTTTGTGTTTATGTAATAAGTATTTGAGCGTCGGTAGATATTGCCTAAATGTTATGCTGAATGATGTATTTTATATGATTGTGTGCATGATAGATGCATGGGGATGCTGATGGATTGTGAGTTGGTATGCTGCTTTGCAGTTTTGTATTCTATTGTTTTTTATATAGTGCACAGATTTTATAAACAAACCAAATCAACTTAAATAAAAAAGAAAATGCTTTAAATTGTCCTAGAGGTGCACATAGTTATACGAAAGCATTGCATTCTGAAGTGATGCCTCCCATCTTTGTTAACACGTGAGTGAGCTCTTTCAGGGCAAGGATTTAGAAGCGTCTGTCCCTTAGCCCCAGCGGGGTGCTACTCTTTATAAACAGGGGTAAGGATGCGACCAGATGGCCGGTGTGCTTTGAGTACAAGGCAGACAGGGCATTTTGTTGATCAGATCAGATAACACACATCTCACCAGGTAAAACTTCAAAGACCAAATTCTGTACACCCAAGTTAGCTCCAACAATCTCTCACAGGGGGATGATGAAGTGGCCTTGGTTCCCTTGCCTATTTTGGCCTCTCCCGTTTCTGATTTTCTGACATTGCAGACAGATATGTGGTTTTGTGCAGCATGCCTCAAGAAAACTATTCTTCACTTAAAATTGGTGAGGGTATGTATATTCATCGAAAGAGGTAACACATTCTGAAATAGATCATGCAAAGAGAATTGATGTAGTTGTCAGTCACTGGCACTTTGCACTTGTGATGACTGCATATCTGTGTAAAACCCATCTGAAGAGGTTGTGAGGTCAGACGAAAGAGCATTACAAAGGTACCAAATCCTCTCTTAGTGTTAGTTTAACTAAGCATTCTCAATTAGCATTCATAGAATGATATCCCATAAACGAAGATTGTGTCCAACCGAGGGATGCTTTCTGGGAGAATGACTGGTTTCATGCCCCCTTTTAGGATAGGCAAAAAGTATAGAGATTTGACAATGTTGGACCTGCAACAGGTTTTCTAAAAAAGAGATGCCTGTCTTTCACTGTTAAAAATGATCAATTGCCTACAAGCACATTAGGAAGCTCCAAAGCACTGGTGCATAACCTTAAAGTGGTGTTGATAAGATAACTGTTTAGCCCTCAAACATCTGACACTGTTTCTGGAAGGAACACTAATTCATATTTCCAGGCAACTGACTGTTGCTGTTTGTGTTTTCTGTGTTATCAAATGCTTTCACTCATCCCATGCCATTCACCAAGACAATGTGCTTCTTGATGTTGACGGAGTAACATGGGGTAGAACTTCCCCAATTGAGAAATCAAATAGGTTTTACATTAGCTTCTACTACAGAATGACAGATTTGCCTCCTCTTCATAGTAATCCCTCGGCCATACACTTCCTCGCTCACTTTTAGGGACTCTGACCTGCATAGGTAAATTAGGAAAATGCAATTAAGTCCACTGGTCTAAAAATATGATATCACTCTGGCATTTTCTAAATTACATTTCTAAAACAGCAAAAGCTTATCAATGATGGCAGATGTTTCATTTCCACACTGGAACTTTGCAAAAGAACATTGAAAGATGTTGAGGGAGGACATTAAAAAGTAATACCTTATTAAAAAGAAATCGTCTTTATCTGACTTACACGCCTACTTAATTAAAGTAAGAAATTCTCCTACTACAGCCTGAGAAAATGTACAACATTAGACAATTGAGAGTCGTAGCCCGGAGAGATTATGCTATGAGCCTGGTGACTGAAAGTCAGCAGGCTGTGACGCTCAATACGTCGCCAGTAAATGAGACATGTTTTACCTTTGGGTGACGGGGATCAATTTTGCGAAAGTTGCCCGAAGGTCTGTTCTCGTGGATTCAAGGTGATCAAATACTTGACTATTTGCGCATAGCAACCAGTTGACCATTCTCAGAACTTTTCTTTTTTACCATTTGGATAGACAGCAGCATAGTATGATTAACTTATACCTGCACATTCCTCTTTCTGTGCTCTGAATATAATATTATGCAACACTGTTTCCAGAAATAGAGGCTTACGTCCACAGTTTTTACTCAAATTTAATTAGTGAGCATTCCAATCACTGGTAGAGAACCATATATCCTAACCTCTCTCCCATACCTGTTTGTTGATGGCTAAACCGCAGAAAGAACGTTACTTGACATCTGTAGAAGTCTTCGAAGTGAATGCTTGCTGTCTTTCAATTCTGCCAATTTTTCCCCTTTACACATTTTGTAGTGTTATGTTATATATACCTGAATAAGTCAGCTGTGAAAATGTGGCATAAACTTGGTTGGTTAAATACTTACTAAATAATCGATCGAATTCAATAACGCAATGGATATGAAATAGAACAAGATTTTTTTAAATTGGCCATTTTGCAAGCATGGAATATTTATTATGTTGCTGGTTTCTGTGGAAGTCACGCAGATCTGTTCAGGGTTTTTGGCAGATCTTTGAACAACAATAATCAGGGCACGTATAGCTTGTTTTTGTGGAAGAAGAAAAAACCTCAAAATATTCTTGAACCACTTCGGTCCTGAGACAGAACATGAGAAAACGGTGCTGACCTTTCAGGGACTTAGATAAGCGACCATCTGCCAAAATGCCTGCCTCATTTCCTTTTGACTGTGTGTGTTACTGTTCGGCAATGATGTCATTTGTTTCATTTTGACTATCAAAGCATCTCTTTCAAGCTGAGGTTTGTCTTTTGATGTTGTATGTGCATATCATACATTAATTGGTTATGGATATTTGCCCAATATTATAAATGGCACACGAGCATGGGGACACCTGCAAACGGGGAAATCACAAACAATCTGGAATTATGTGGCCCACTGGAGGACTGCTTATGTAACCTGTTCGTCCCACGTTCTCGTGAGCTTATCATACAACTGGTGGTTAATGTGTGCCTGCATAGGGAGAGCTGTGTGTAATCGGAAAGTGGGAGGCTCCAACATCAAGGATAATTGTGGGGCTATATTAACCTGCTGCCGAGTTTGTTGTGCAGCTTTCGGCAACACGTTCCAGTCATAGTGAGATATCCTATGTATGTATTCACCTGAGGCAGATATTGATGTGCAGCTTGCAGGCCACACTTTCCAGTCACTGTGAGATATCCTATGTATGTATTCACCTGAGGCAGATATTGATGTGCAGCGTGCAGGCCACACTTTCCAGTCACAGTGAGATATGCTATGTATGTATTCACCTGAGGCAGATATTGATGTGCAGCTTGCAGGCCACACTTTCCAGTCACAGTGAGATATGCTATGTATGTATTCACCTGAGGCAGATATTGATGTGCAGCTTGCAGGCCACACTTTCCAGTCACAGTGAGATATGCTATGTATGTATTCACCTGAGGCAGATATTGATGTGCAGCTTGCTATCCTATGCATGTATTCACCTGAGGCAGATATTGATGTGCAGCTTGCAGGCCACACTTTCCAGTCACAGTGAGATAGGCTATGTATGTATTCACCTGAGGCAGATATTGATGTGCAGCTTGCAGGCCACACTTTCCAGTCACAGTGAGATATGCTATGTATGTATTCACCTGAGGCAGATATTGATGTGCAGCTTGCAGGCCACACTTTCCAGTCACAGTGAGATATGCTATGTATGTATTCACCTGAGGCAGATATTGATGTGCAGCGTGCAGGCCACACTTTCCAGTCACAGTGAGATATAATAGGCATGTATTCACCTGAGGCAGATATTGATGTGCAGCGTGCAGGCCACACTTTCCAGTCACAGTGAGATATAATAGGCATGTATTCACCTGAGGCAGATATTGATGTGCAGCGTGCAGGCCACACTTTCCAGTGATATCTTAGGTGTGTATTCACCTGATGTGCCGCTTGCAGGCCGCACATTCGAGTCATAGTGACATGTAATAGGCGTTTATTCACCTGTGGCAGATATTGATGTGCAGCAATCTGGAATTATGTGGCCCACTGGAGGACTGCTTATGTAACGTTCTCGTTGCCTTATCATACAACAGGTGGTTAATATGTGCCTACATAGGGAGATCTGTGTTAATCGGAAAGTGAGAGGCTCCAACATCAAGGATAATAACTGTGGTGCTATATTCACTTGCTGCCCAGTTTGTTGTGCAGCTTGCAGTCAACGCGTTCCAGTCATAGTGTCTATTCACCTGAGGCAGATATTGATGTGCAGTTTTCAGGCCCCACTTTCCAGCCACAGTGAGATATGATAGGCATTTATTCACCTGAGGCATATATTGATGTGCAGCGTGCAGGCTACACTTTCCAATCACAGTAAGATATCTTACGTGTGTATTCACCTGATGTGCAGCTTGCAGGCCGCACTTTCGAGTCATAGTGACACATCATAGGCGTTTATTCACCTGTGGCAGATATTGATGTCCAGCAATCTGGAATTATGTGGCCGACTGGAGGACTGCTTATGTAACCTGTTCGTCCCACGTTCTGGTTGCCTTATCATACAACTGGTGGTTAATATGTGCCTCCATAGAGAGATCTATGTGTAATCGGAAAGTGAGAATCTCCAGCATCGCGGATAATAATTCTGGGGCTATATTCACCTGCTGCCGAGTTTGTTGTGCAGCTTTCAGGCCAAACTTTCCAGTCACAGTTAGGCATTTATTGATATGCAGCTTGCAGGCCGCACTTTCCAGTCACAGTGAGATTTCTTAGTTGTTCATTCACCTGAGGTAGATATTGATGTGCAGCTTGTAGGAAACCATTTTGATTGGCAGGTTTACATATGAGCTCCTCCATAGCTGGTCAAGTGGCACAGTGAGTAGAGCAATCTCAGCCTTTCATCCTTCCGAGGTCGATAAATGAGCACCACACACCGTGGGTAATAATAAGCAGCGCCCAGATACCCGAGGGTTCGTAGTGCTATATAAATGCCAAATTATTTATTATTTTTATTATAATAAAGGCATTACTTCTTAAAGTTCACAACCTTTCCAATATGGCTGTTGTTATTACAGCTCACCTTCACTGTCATAGATCTGAACCTGTAAGCATATGTACTGACATTAGGCATTGTTGAGTCATTGAATGTGTGTAATGCACAGGTTTGTTTTGTCATTTTTAATATAAGTGTATGATTTCATAATCGGTGAGCGGATGAACATGCTCAGAGCGCGGGCTTTCCTTTGTTAATACAGCCTATGTTCAGAGCATTTTCATTGGGTTATGGCGCCTCCCAGGGTGACAATGGAGAATGAGGAAAATGATGTTGGCCTTAAACAGCTTGACAAATGTGAGATATTAAAACACTGAGGGGTAGATATAGGCAGTTGTACCAAGAGTGTAAACAAAAACAGAAGTAGGACTCTAGTCCAACTTTTCATATTAGTAACCAGGGGGGATTTAGGACCTGTGCAGTTAGTATCTATCGGGGTGGAGACACTTAACATTCACAGCACCCCAGATGGGTTAATAAAGTTAAATTGTATTCAGTGAATAACAAACATGGAAAATACAATTCAATAATAGTCCACAATATGATCAAAGTTCATTCGACATAAATATTTATAAAAACAACACATATACCAAATATAAAACATCTAAAAAAGCTGCTAAAATGCTTAAACGACTAATTCTATTCCCTATACACAGTGAAATCTAAATCGCTAAATCGTTAGATTGGGCGGGAATAGTGACCTTAATAGGCTATCCTCCCTCTTATTCTACTCAACATGTTTCAGTTCATTAACACTCTATGGGGAACTTTTTTGAGGAGCGTTACAGTTGGTCACTTTTTAAAAAAGCGGTACTTTCTTAAAGCTCTATCTCATTTTAAAGGTATGTTCTTTCCCAAACTCCTCTTTACTGTAAAAGAAAAGACATGACACTCATTAGCACCTAATGCTAATATATGTATAGTGTGGCAAGTCCTTAGCCTGCCATTCACTTCACTCCCCATCCCGGTGTAATTACCTGTGGGGGGAGATCTGGTGATCACCGGTGGGGTGGGTGTCTCAATCTCAGTCAATGCTCGCACTGCTAATCCACCTACAATACAAAACCATGGATACATATGTAGTATGTCTGTATATAGGGTTGCACTATGTCAATGGGTACAAATCCCAATCCCACATTACTCTGCATCTTCCAGAACATAATTAAATAAGTGGCATCCGATGCTTATAGCAGTTGTCAACATACCTCTCTATCTGGATGGCGTGCGACCAACCTTCTCATGGGTCCACCATAAATGTAGCTTAATCCACCGATGTTCAATGTCATCAGTCGTGATATGTCCAAACTGCTGTCATTCGTGATCCACTTCTTCCATCGAACGGGAAGCAGGAGGGAATACATCAAAAATGTATTTTAAATTGGATGTGCCTCATTTTCACCGTTATGTTCCCCTATCAGACATTGCTTCTCCGCTGTATTACATGGCGGCGTCCACATCCAATATCAAACCGTACTGTGCACATGTGTCTACTTTATGGTCCCGACATCCCACTCAGTGGCCATCTTGAATGGGGCAAGTCAGATCGTTAGTGTCCGCCATTTTGAGTCCACTCAACCCAATGTTTCTTTTTGCTTTCTTATGGCCACGATTGGGTGAGACAGCACCGCTATATTGAATCTGGCCCAACTCACCAGCACAGATGCCCATGTTCGAATGGGATCTCGTCCGTCTGGTCTGTGTATTTCTCATTCTTGTGGACATTTCCAATCCTTATTGTTCAATCTATTACTTATGAATCCTCCCTTTGCGCCTCATTGGCAAATTCACTACTCATACCTAGTTTTTAATTCTTTCCTATGCCAGCAGTCCTTATTTTTACATTTTTGGATTTTAAAATGTATACCACTCGACCACTGGATTGAGACATCTATTGTCGCTCTTAGTGTGGAAAATAGGTTCTTGTCCCCTTCGGATCAGGTTCTTATCTTTTACTTTCATATTCGATCTATGGATTTTTTGCAGGATCGTCCTGGAAAAATCTTCCCAGCTATGTTTCTTCATCATAAAATGCTTGACCATAGGTGCCAACTCAATTTTGTTTTTTCAGACAACTTCGATGTTCCATTATTCTTACTTTTCTATTGCTCTTCCCTATATTGTTCAGCTCACAGGGGCAGTTAATCATGTATACCACATATTCAGAGTTACAATTTGCAAAGCCATTCTGTACTCAGGTTTTATTCAAACCAATCTCCACTGTTTTGGTTTTCTTAGTATACTTACATGCCCGACACATCCCACATGGGAAGTGGCCTTTTTCTAGTGTTCATCCCCCAAGCCCGCTGTACAGTGTTTAGGTTCTTCTTTGTATTTTGTAGCCTGCTTTTGCTCACCAAATTCCCAATTGAAGCACTTTTTCCATAGCCGAACAGTGGTCGTTCTTCTTTTGTTCCATTTTTATCAAAGACTCACCAGTGTTTGTGCATTATACTTTGGTTCCTGAAGCTTAAATTAGTATATGCACAAACATACATCAGTTCATTCTCAATGGAAGTTTTTTCATTTTTTTCCAAGAGGGCCTCACAATGGTTATTATATGCCTGCTTTGCTGCTTTTTAAACCACTTTCTTGGGTTATCCCCTCTCTCTTTTTCTTTGCCTTTGTGCTACTATTACATTTTAAATGTAAAAACTGTCCAAATGGCAAGTTATTTCGTGGGTGCTTGATGTGATGGCTGTTGTACTGTAGCAGAGAGTTTTTATCTGTTGGTTTAGGATAAGGTTTGACCGATAGTATTCCTTCTTCATGATACATTGTAATGTCTAGAAAGCTGATCTCCTGGTTACTCTGTGCCATGGTGAATTTTAGATGTTGTTTTTTAGTATTCAACCATTCAAAATATTGTTTAGCTCTCTCAATCGACCCTTCCCATACCATTAACACATCGTCGATGTATCTAGTCCACTGTCTGATTTGATCTCTGTATGGGTTAGTATCTGCGTAGATCACTGCTTTTTCAAAGCTTTCCACATACAGATTGGCGAGGCTCGGTGCCATGGTCGCTCCCATCGCAGCCCCCTTGGTTTGTTGGTAAATCTTACCTCCAAACTCAAAACAGTTTTTAGTTTGTGCTAATTCAGCACACCACATCAAAAAATAGTTTGGAACCGGGTCCTGGTCTGTCCTACCCCATAGGACCTCTTGTATAACTTCCAAAGTTGCTCGTTGTGGGATGTTAGTATACAACAATACCATATCTAGTCCAATCAAAGGGTGTTTGGTGTGGTCAAATTCAATATTCTCAAACCTTTTGATTACACTAGTGGTGTCCCTCTGGTATGATCTCATAGTAGTGACAAAACCCTTCAGGTAATGGTCCAAAAATTGTGGTAACGGTTCTAAGACCAAATTAATTCCTGACACAATGAGACGTCCCAGTGGGTTAGTTTGTTTTTTATGTATTTTGAGGAGGCAGTAGAAGGTCGAAAATACTGGCTCATCTTTACACATGAATGTTGCCTCTGGTTTTCCAATCCATCTGCGTCCCAATGCCTGTGTTACCTTCATTTCAATGTTTCTCTTCAAACCCTCAGTTGGGTCACTGGTCAGCACTAAGTAGCTGTTAGCATCAGCCAGTTGTCTATGGCATTCTTTAGCATAGTCACATGTGTTTTGTATGACAATCCCTCCCCCTTTGTCTGCTTTTTTAATGATAATAGATTCATTTTACCCCAGGACTTAGCTGCCTTCAGTTCTTTGGTGCTGAGATTGTGGAACACTGAGGTAGCCTTCATTTCCTATTTTTCTATTTCAGCAAGCACCTTTTTTTCAAACACTTTGATTCTGGAGAGTGTGCATGTGTAGGGGCTGTAAAGTTAGGTTTTTTCAAACCAGTCGTGTTTTCTGTTGACATACATTCGTTTTCTGCAAAATACTCCTCAAGGTGTGTTTTTCTCATGAATTTCACGAATTCCCCCCAAAATTCTAATGGGCCATGTACACATTCTAGCCCTTTATTTAGTACTACCGTGCTATCTAGAGCATAATCTGATATATTATCTACGAGAGTGCCCTGCTTCAGGTCGCCCCCCTGTCCGTCCATTAGTCTTGGTTGTGGCCCTGTAGAAAAAAACAAGATGGTTGCTATTCCTCCTATTTCCTTTACCCTCTGTCTATTATACTGTCCACTGCCCCTATTTATTGGGGTCCGGGCATTAGATGTCCCCTCTCCTGGATCTTTTGTCTCACTACTTTCTCCACTCTACTGTACAACATATCACAAAATCTGTTATTCCGGGAACCTTGGGTCGGCCCCAGTGGTTCATTTGGATATCCGATTTGAATGTACGGGAATGCTTTCTTGTGGCTGTAATTTGTAAGATCTTTCTTCAGTCTTTTTATTCTTTTAAAAGTGCTGTTTTGTTTAAAATCTTTCATCTTTTGCTCAATCTCTTCCATATGTTTTTATATCGATTTAAAGAAGTACTTTATTTTATGTCTTCTATCTTTTTGAGATCTAGTTCAATTTCCAGTGCTGTACTAAGAGAGTAACTTGTCTCTCCTGTCTGACAGTATCATAAATCCACCAGACCAAGTTATCAAAAGTATGGTTCTTTTCTACATAATGCTGAACCGTTGGTGTGGGTAAACATGTGCATCTAATTCTTGAACAGTGTTTTGCTATATGAACATGTGCTGCCCGAGATGTTTGTCCTATGCAGCAGACAGAGATCACAATGGCATTGAATGCAATATATCACAGTTTTATTTTTCAATTAGTCATGCTATTGAGGGTCCAACTTTTTGCCCAGCTTTGAATGTAGTGATCCTTTAGGTGAATCTGCAAACCACAGCATCCTCCACATGGACGACGGCCTACAAGTGGTACCATGGATTAGAAGCTTTTTAAAATCCATTTTGAACTGCAGTGTATTAGATATGCCTTCAAGTTCTTGGATCTTTTTAATGCAAACAAAGGAATTGCTTTCTGCAGATGAATATTCATAATGAAAAGCAATAGAAAAGGATTAAATGCTCTTTTCTCATTGTTCCTTATACATGCTCACCCTTAATGAGACTGATCCTTTCCATAAATCATGTTCTTACTTGACATGCTTTTAAAGAGAAAGGTGAGCACAAATTGTCTCTGTAACAAATATATTTATAGATACCCTTCAATGGCATCTTTTTAACAACTGCCTTAATTACAAGGACCTTACTTGTTATTTGGCCCTTTGGGCTCACATAGTTTTATGCCCCCACAATAAGCAACCAAAAAAATGTTTTCCCGTATATTGGTTACCATTCACATGACCTGTACATTACGGTTGTTGACATTAAAACATCCTTTACATTGGCACAATGATGTTCACAATTTTGAAATGGTGCTTCCATGCACATTAGTGACTAATTATGGGGTGGTCAGGAAAGGTCTCACTGAGGAAGAGGGGTTCATGTTGCGTGCACCATATTTGTGACTGGGGTTGAAGCAAATTTGGCACGGTGTTGCAATTTTATATGTACCCAGCGTAGTTTATGTGAATGGGATGTGTTTCTTTAAGCATTACTTTGTGTTTAAGTTGATATATTTTAGATTTGCAAGTGCGCATCAAGAGATGTCAAAATCGCCAATGAAATATAAAAACAATGTAGATATGGTGTGCTTTGATGGGTGCCTAGAAGCTGGGCAACAATGAATATCATAATGCGCATGCGAGGAAGGGAATTTGTCATGAAGAACCCATTGTGAAGAAGACACACATGGTGTATTGTTTTTATAAATTGGTTAGAGACTGTGGTTCGCAAGATGAATTTTAAGTGACTGTGAAAAACTGGTTTTGCAGGGTTGGAGACGAATGAGAGGCAATGATTAACAGCGACATTAAGCAAATGGTCAAGCCAACAAGCTGGACCAGGGTTTTTCTGGCCTGGCAGTATCGCAGAAGGCAAATGTAATCTTTTTAATAAGCATGGAAGTTTGTCATTTATTGTTCAGGAGGATACCGCTATTTGCTTTGAACAATGATAAACTTGGGATGAAGTGAGGCGCGAAGCCAGAGTGATCGATACTTCAGGGGTTTTGATTGTTTTCTCAGGATGCGACCAGAGGCAATGTGTGTTGAACTGGTAGTCGTTTACATTAGAATGTTCCAATAACATATGGGTGCGTGAGATGGTTATCAAAAATTCAAAGGGGACCTTTGTATTCTTCCCCTCTTCATATTGTTTGAAGCACTGTTCCAAACCATGTACAATTATTTTCAGGGTTAAGGAGGTCTCAGGACATCTGGTAGCTGTAATGAATTATGTTTTGTATATGAATATGTAACTGTATGATGATGTCATGACCTGCCATAGTCAAATTTTAAAAACGTGTGTGTTGCATGAGCTGAAGATGGTAGTTAAGATTATTGTGACCAATGAGAACAGCGGAATTGGGATAAAGATTGGATTTCTTTTGTGTAGGTCTTGACCAATCATAAGTGGGGGGTGGATTGTGATAAAATATATGTGAGTGTTTTAACTGTTGCAAAAAATGTATATAATGTGTCAAAGTGTGTGGTTTGGAGAGACCCAGGTTAGTTTGAATCTATAGAATCATCTAGCACCTCCCGGCCTATTGTACAATAAACTTGCTTCATGTACAAATGTGCACTTGCTTCTTAAGTGGTGGGCCGTCTTTGGGTTAAGGTTATTGGAGGCCCACTCCCACACTTATGCATAACTATCCCCTAAAATAAGTTACAATATTTTGTATACTTTTGAGGCTTCCCAAGTTCATTAAGTGTTCCCATACAACCTAATCATTCAACATATGTTACGCTGCACAGTGCGACTTTTCATTTACCCACTATACCAAGACTGAAAATTAAGCCATTAAAGTATTTAAGGTAACTTTATGTAGCTTCTATTTCATAGAATCTCCAATTTAGTTTTGTATTCGTTATTCACTACTATAGTTAAATGCAATGAGTATATTTCCTTATTTTAGGATTTTACAAGTCTCTTCAGAAGCCTATATATAACAACCATTCCAGTTTGTTCATATCCCGGCATACACATTATAATAGTGAGTGGACTCTTCTTTGGCATACACTTCTATAACATTCCCTATTTGAGTCATTCTTTGACCTTTTTCCTGTTATTTAATTTGGTAGGACTGCCATTTTTAATATGAACTAGCTTCTTAGAAAGGCAATCTGAATTTATAACGCTGAAACCTGCACTAATGTTGTTAGGAATTCGACTATCTGCACCAGTGGTTGTGATCGCCTGAGCTTTTCTTTTTAAACTTTAAATAAAATTGAAAGGTGGTAGATCAACCTCTGGAAAATGTATGCTGATAATCCACACACATTTTCCTATACTCACACACGACAAACGCATAGACATGTGTACTCTGGGTGGAAACAGCCTACAGACGCAGTCTGCCCTCTCATATTTAGTAGGGATATGACAGCAGGAATTCACGATGGAACTCCAAGAGGGGGATGAGCAAACCTTAGCCTTCCATGCCAACCTGATTTACTTATAAATGCTCCATGGACCTGCTCTGTTCTTTTGTTGGGCCCTGCACCTGGTGACAGTGATTTGCATGCCAATCAAAGGTTAATTCTAACAGGCCTACATGAGGCCTGGTTGCAGAGGTTAACAAAGGAGACAGAAAACCACAACAACCTTTCATATGCAACTGTCCCAACCTGAAGCCAGCTCCCACCCTCAGCATCGATTGACAGTTTTGTCATTTCTGGGACTGCATGTTTACAGTGCTCCTCTCCACAGGGCGGACCCCATTCATAAGGTCTGACAATGTGGTTTGCAAGAGACAGAGAGTCTGGTCTCACTGCAGCTTCAAGTGAGACCTGCCCCTTTAATCAATAACCACAGAGAGATCCATTACCAGTGAGACCGTTTGATCCACAGCAGACAGGAAGGTGGGTGGGACTTTTTATCACATGTTCACCTCTTTACCTTTTGTGTTGCAAAACACTCTGGTTATGACCTCATACAGTTATGACCTCATCCATACAGGAGATTGTTGGTGTGGACCCAGGATTGGTACCTTAAGGCAAACTTTGCCTACACCAATCCCTGTGGTCCATTTGGCTTTAAAAAAGGGCCAAGCCTCTCTTTGTCAGATCATCTGAAGTCTTCGGAATGTGTAGCAAGAAGAACTCATCATTGGCCCCTGGCTGAAGGTAAAGTCTCTTCCACCAGTGAAGGAAGGCCAGGACATCAAAAGAGGCAAGCAAGATTCTGCCCAAACAGATACTGAATCCAAAGAACCTTCTAGTCACTCCAGAACTGGTACCCAGCCAACACACAACATGTCCTATTAGGCTCTGCAGCAAGCTTACTAGGTAGGAAGTGCCAGAGGATAGCTCAGGGGCAACACGCTCACCTTGGAAACAAGACGACGCAGACCAATACGGGTTTGATCTCTGGGTCCGCGCTCAAAACCTCTGGGTGTTAAGCCCTTTATAACCAATTACAATTAGAGAAGGTCTCTGAACCCGAAACCAAGGACAAGGAAGCTGCCTGCAACACACACCTCAGCTTTAGGAGGTACACCTTAAAGGACATCTTGAGCCCATTGCAGAAGCTGGGAGAAGTGCCTTGACAAGCATCTACCGCTGTCCATCTTTAAGGACATTTTCAAGCCAGTCAAGTTCCTCGAGCTGCAACTGACTGAAACACTGGCTTTTGTCAAACAGCAGTCACTTAAAGATATCTGAGATGTCTCAACTAGTGCTTCAGAAATGGCGATCACCATTGAGACAACAATTTATGAACCTGAGCCGCCATGTAGACCAGCCTGCAGGCAGTCATGCTGCTTCGTTCGCTGAACTGTCTTTCCGCCTGATACCCGCAGTTGACTCCTGTCTTGAACTCTGTCACAGAAGCTGCAAAGTGCACTGAAGCCGACCCGACCTTGTCGTGCACCAAGAACACCTAAAGCACAAGGTACATTGTGGTTCTGTACCTGTGGTACTTGTCCGAAGGCTCCAAAAGACATTTTCAAACCGATTGCTCCCTTTGTGCTGAAGCCAAGTAACCTTAAACTGTTGTTGTTATTAACCATATCAACTACCCTCCTGTCAGTATCCAGAGTACATCCCTTTTCCTTCTTTGAAACGGTCTGTCCGCTGCATTCCTTTATAGGGTGGGTTGTATTTCATAGTGTTGCTAGAACCGTCTGTTGTGTTATAAATAAAGCTGATATTTTTGATACAACCTGTACCGGACAGTCCCTTTTTAACATTGGGCAGTAATTGCATTTTCTCTGTGTTGCAACTAACCACCGATCCACAACCTTTCTGAGATGAGTCTGCTGTTCTGTCCAGGTTACCAAAATCGGAGGAGGAGGTTTAAAGTTTGCATGTGTTTCCAATATGTTTGGATCCCTTCTGATGTACTAGAGGTGTGGGGCTGATTGATGGTTTAGAAACCGATATTCAACCCTGGACCACTGGTGCCCCAGAAGTTGATTTGTCACAGACGTTGACCTATTTACAACAAACCAGGGAATCGTATCATGGATGTTCATTACGTTCAATAATCTATTAGGATCCACACATTTTGAAGTTCTATATTTCAGTATCTACGATTTTCAAGCTATCTACTCTATGTGAGTTGAAATAGGGAAATAAGAGGGCGATTTCAATAATGTGAATAATTTATGGCACTTTTGCATGTATTCTGTAAGTTTTGTTTGACACACTATTTTTGATATTCATTCATATGTAAACATTATTTGGCCTTGTCCTACTTGATAAGTCTTTGGTGCTCGAAGTAAGTGCTTATGTTGGATGTACAGTCCTACATGTATATGTTGCCCTATATTTCTATATTCTCATTAAATGTGGTTCATAACAATCTGGAGTAAATGGATAATTTTTTTGTGTGCTTTAGTTCACAATTTGAGCTGTTCATTAAATTAAAAAAAACTACACATTATCAAAACAGGAAGAGAACAAACAATGGGACATATCTTTGAAAGAATCAGATATAAACAACAGATAAAGAATAAGGGCCTCAACACAAGTTGGGCAGAGTGGTAAAAATGCAGCAGTAAGGCTATTACCGTTGCATTAACTCTCTGCCCAACTATGAGTTGGGTGGAAAATTGGGGATTCGCTTCCAGCTCTGAGCTGGTAGTAAATGTGCTGACTGGCATGACCTACAGAACGCGCCCCTTTTGGACTTCCTGATCCTTGTCTCAGCAGGGCTTACACTCCCTGGCACTCCCAACATGGCCATCCAGTGTGAAACACCTTCCTCGCTCCACACGTTGGACGTAGCGTGTTCTATTAATAGACCACGCCCCCGCGGCCCCGCGCGTCTCAATGCAATTGCGAACTAGCGACCAGATGTGTGTTGCGTGGCTCGCGGTATTGTTTTCCCTGATTCTGTCCCTTCTAAACTTCATTCCTAGTCCCTCTCCTTTCCTTCTTACTTCCTGGACTGGTGTGCTGTGTAGTGCACCCTCTTACTTTCCCGGATTCCTGGATCGATGCATCCCGGAACTTTGAACGCACGCTGGACTCGGAAGAGACTCGTGCAGCCTTATTCAAGACCCGATCTGTCCGCAAGAAGGCATCGACCAAGAAATCCAGCAAAGATGGGACTCAAATGAGAAGGGGGGAACTCCTCGACAGTTTGAGACACCACCCGACCGAACTCGATATGGACATGGAAGCGGCCGTTCAGGACCTGATGCGTGGCATGCAAGAACTATCGACCAAGGTACAGAATCTCAAAATGGAAAACGCTGCTCTTAAGCAATTGGTTCTATCCCGTGATTCTGCCACAAAAGAAAGTCTGTTGCTGGGTGGCATAGTTGACAAATACGATGGGTCGGCAAAAACCCTTCGTGGATTCCTGGATTCATGTTTGGTCCACTTTACCTTTAAGCCCTACTACTTTTCGACTCCCAGAGCTAAAGTGGGTTTCATAATTTCTCACCTTTCAGGAAATGCATTAACCTGGGCTACGCCCCTCGTTAATTCCGGCGATGCCCTCCTAGATGACTATGATGGGTTCATGCAGGCCCTTAAAGCCATGCTTGATTGCCCAGAGCAGGTCTATAGTGCCCAGGAACACCTGTTAGACCTCCAGCAGGGATTCCAGGATATGCTCATTGTTGTAACCCGATTCAAGCAATTAGGCAAGGAAGCTGATTGGGCCCCTGAGGCAGGTTTTACCCTTTTCAGGAGAGGAATGAATGAGGAGATTAAGGATGAGTTGGCTCGAGTGGCTCGCCCAAACTCATTCCAGGCACTAATGGACCTTACCATGCAAATAGACTTTCGAATCCAGGAAAGGAAGGCAGAGAAGAAGAAATGCAGAGGAAATCCTCTGAAAGTGTCCTTTGAGAGTACCACCAAGACAGACACAAACCCAGGCTCAGTCACTGAACCAGAACCCATGCAGATAGGAGCCTTCTGTGGACCTATATCCCCGCAAGAAAGGATGAGAAGGATCCATACGGGGTTGTGCATGTATTGTGCCTCAGATAAACACTTGGTTAGGGAGTGTCCTCTAGCCCCTCCTCGGCGTTCGGGAAACGCCAGCTCCTGATCCTAGATGGAGCAGAGCTTCGGCAGAGAGATGTTTGCTCCACATCAATTCCATCCTTGAACTCTACTGGACAAAACAATTTGGTGATACTGAGGGCCTTCCTATCACCCTCCAAGAATAAGACCTATTCCCTCTTGGCCTTGGTAGACTGCATAGACATTGATCAAGATTGGGTTGTTAGTCATCATATTCCATACGAGACACGAAGCACCATGCAGCCGGTGGAAGCAATCGACGGAAGACACCTCACTTCAGGGCCCATAAGCCTGCAGACTAAAGAGATTCAGCTTTCTATAAACCATCATCAAGAGCGGAACAGATTCGACATCATTAAGTCAGCTCATTACCCCATGGTATTGGGTATGCCCTGGTTACAGAAGCACTATCCGTATATCAACTAGACAGCAGGATCACTATTCCTAGACTCAGAGTTTTGTATGTCTCACTGTCTATTCCTGGATCCCTCCTTGACACCCCCTAATGAACCACCAAAAGACCAGCAAACACCACTCATGGTTTCCAATATCATACAAGTCCCTGAGGACTATCACGGATATGCTGATGTATTTTCAACTGCCATAGTCCAGGCCTTACCCCCTCACTGACCTGAAGATTGCGCCATAGATACAGATCCCTCAGCAGTGATTCCCTTCGGCAGAATGTTCATCCTTTCGGAACCTGAAAAGAAGACACTCCAAGAATACCTGGATACCAACCTCGAAAATGGCACCATAAGACCCTCTAAATCTCCAGTGGGTGCTTCGTTGTTCTTTGTTCCCAAGAAGGACACCAAGGAACTCAGACCTTGCCTCGACTATCACGGCTTAAATCAATGCACCCTCAAAGACCGGTACCCATTGCCCTTGATCTCGGATATCCTGGAAGCTGTGAGAGGCTCCGTAATATTCGCGAAGTTGGATCTCCGGGGTGCCTACAATTTGATCCGTGTCCGAGAAGGAGACTAATGGAAAACAGCTTTTAGAACACCCTTTGGTCACTATGAATATCTAGTCATGCCCTTGGACTAGCTAATGCCCCCGCAGTTTTTCAGCGTTTCATGGACAGGGTGTTCTCAGACATGTTATTCCTCTTCATCATTGTCTATCTGGACGACATATTGATCTTTTCCCAGGAACTTCTAAAGCATGAAGAACATGTAAAGGCAGTATTGCAACGACTCCGTGAACACAAACTTTTAGCCAAACCCGGAAAATGCTTGTTTCACGTTACTTCTGTTCACTACCTAGGATTCATCCTTAGCCCAGAAGGAATTGGTATGGATCCTTCAAAGGTAAAGGCCATACTGGCATGGCCCGCTCCCACGTCTGTGAAAGAAGTTCAATCCTTCCTGGGGCTTGCCAATTTCTACCAGATGTTCATATCCACCTTTTCTGAGATCGTTTAGCTGATCGTTGCTCTCCTTTCCTTCTTACTTCCTGGACTCGTGTGCTGTGTAGTGCACCCTCTTACTTTCGCGGATTCCTGGATCGTTGCATCCCGGAACTTTGAACGGATGCTGGAGTCTGAAGAGACTCGTGCAGCCTTATTCAGGACCTGATCTGTCCGCAAGAAGTCATCGACCAAGAAATCCAGCAAAGATCAGACTCAGGTGAGAAGGGGGGAACGCCTTCACACTGAATTTCTGCCCATTATCAGTGCAATAACCATGGCACTATTAGTGCCAAAGTAATTGAGCCAAAAAAGCCCTGTTGGGTCCAATGGACCCAATGTAAATGGGGACTTATTGCCCAATATGTAACGCTAATAGCTTTGGGTGGTATCCCGGCAGATTTACTGCCGGGATACTGCCCACTCGTGAGCAGGCCCTAAGACAGAACCTATTACAAAATAAAACATTTGTACGGTGAATAGATCCAAGTAAAAATATACAAAAACATATGGCCATATATTCACAGAGAATCGTATGCCCATAGAACGAGTCTATCATGAATACATTCTAATAAAAACCTACAGGCATGTGGGCACATCTCCAAAGAATAACATGTAACATAACAAACTAGACACATTGATCTTATAAAGTCAATTCAACAAATACATATATACATACATATGTAAGGAATATCCTCAATTCATCATATTAATAGTGGCTATCAAATCTAACACATAACAAACCTATCATAATTACAGGCATACATAGGGATGGTCTGCCTCACATATAAACGACAATCAAAAAATCGTATCGGATACATTTGACATTTTGTGAAACCACCTTAAAGGCCTCAGTGAATTTGCTGAAGTATTTCAATCTCACCTTACTTAGTGCTGTACACTCCATAGCCAAATGGAATCAAGATTCAAATACCTTAAGTTTTCAGAAGATGCAATACCTTTTATGGCATGGTGCACCATTCCTAGCTCCATTACTTTCATAAGAGGATAGTAGGTTGAGTCAAATTTAAAAAGCAACATTCTCCCACCTGCATCACGAAAATGTATTATTGTTGGTAAGGCAAGTTAATTAATATTTTCTCTTTAGTTCTTTTCCTGCTCCTTTTAAGCATGCCTTCATGATCTCACTTCTTAAAAAGGTTTCACTCGACCCTTTAATCCCATCCAGCTATCATCCTATTTCTTTGCTTTCCTACTTGATGACGCTTATGGAATCTATATTTACACCTATGCTTAGCTTGTTTCTAGAAAGCTCTTCTTTTTAGAACCCATGCCAGTTGGGATTTAGGCCTGGCCGTGGCACCAAATTGGTTCGGGTTTCGGTCATGGACGATCTTGTGAGGATGACTGATCTGGGTGGAGGAAGTGTTCTGATTTTCTTAGACCTGTTGGCCGCCATTGACACAATAGATCAAACCATCTTGCTTTGCAGACTGTCGGTGGCTGGTATTTCTGGCACAGTGCAGGGTTGGTTTATGTCTTTTAGGGCTGATCATTCAGAAACTCGCTCTCTACATCTTTTCAACTCAGTCCCCTGTGCGCTCACTTGTGGTGTCCCCCAGGGGTCCGCACTCTTGCCCATTCTCTTCAACATATACATTGAGCCTCTCGCTCAACTTATTCAACCATTTGATTTGTGCTGCTATATGTACGCAGATGATACACAGATCATAGTGCCCCTCAAACTGGACCACCCCTCAATTTTAACAACTGCCTAAAGTCTGTTGGGGCTGGTTGTGCCATAATTGGCTTAAACTGAATGGTGAAAAGACAGAGGTTTTGATTACCGGATGTCCATCTGCCATTTCCATCTGGACGTCGGATTTCTGTCCGCTGTCCCTAGGCCCTTTGCCCCAGCCAGTGTCAGTGGTAAAGAATTTGGGTGTCAAAAATCAGCCTCCCTTTCTATGGAGGTGCTGGTCAGTTTGGCCTGTCAGCAATGCCACTTCAAACTAAGAGTGCTGTGTAAAGTGCTCCCCTTTTGTCCTACTACTTTGTGAGCACCAGTGGTGGCCCTGCTGATTTTGAGAATACTGGACTTCTGCAATGCTCTGTACTTGTCTCAGCCAGTTTATCTATTGGATCAACTGCAGGTGCTGACCACCCTGCTATATCTTGTCTCTCCTCCTGCTCAGTGTTTGAACATAAACTGTGTGTATATTGTGTATTGTATGTATACATTTTGTAATGTCTATGCCTGCCTGAAAGGAAGGAATGATGATGATATTTTGCAATTTTTTGGCAAACCTTGAAAAGCATTGGTTGGTGGAATTCAGAGGTGAAAGGATTCATGCTAGAAAATCAGGCATGAATAACAAAGCACTTCATCTTTAAGGCTATAGGGATAAAATATAAGGACATTACCACCTTCACCTTTAATTGCAGGTTGCACATCTACACCTTAAAAATTAAGGTGAAACTCTGTGACTGCAGATAAAGATGTTTCCATCCCCAAAAGACTGGAGAGGTTTACACTTCAAATCCAAAAGATATTCAGGTAACAATGTACCTTGTTGTTTGAAGGTATTTACTAGCGTGATTTAAAAAACCTTCTCAGCAAGGTCGGCAGTCATTTATCCACACAGAGTCGGAACCCATTGTTTATACTCAAGGTGCATGAATCCGTTGTTTACCCACATGCTATAGGAATCCATTGACACGAGAGGGCAGAATAAACCTTTTTTAAGATGGTACAATTACTTAAAGCAGTATTCTGATAAAATTAAAGCATCTGTATTCCCAGTCTGCACAGGGTTCTGATAGTTTCTGTTCCGAGCAGTACATTGTAGCAGGCATTAAAATGAGGTCTAGAGATAAGGGAAGACACAAGGTGACTCTCACAATCACAGCTATTTCTAGAATACTCAAAACCTCCCTTCCTGATTGTGCTGGCTTAATCATCTCCCCCCAAACTCTACTTCCTCCTCCAAGTCATGCTAAAAAAATGCCTCAGGCACCCTCTCTTATTCCTTCCATCTATTTTCCAATGTCCTCATGCTTCACCTACACCTCCTCAATGCCTTTCCACATTCTTTCTTCTCCATTCATCCCCAGCTTCAGGTTGTCAATCTCTGGATTCACCAGAAGCTGAACTAGCATTTGAACCCTCAGAGGGTTGAACATATCCTGCTCTTCCAAGCTTATCAGTTTCACCTTCTCATCCTTTCTGTTCACTTCCTTCTCCTGCTTCTCTACTGTTCATCCAATTTTCATTTCATTTTCATCTCCTCCACTCCTAGTAATTCTCTTCTCTACCATTCCTCTCTTATCGCCCTTCTCATTAACCAACCCCCTTTCAGTACCTCTCCCTCAGGCGCTCGGTCGGGCTCCCTATCTCATGTCAGCTCCTTGGTCTCTCTCTCGCTCACCAGTTCAGTGGTTCTCTCCCCCACCCTTCTATTTGCTTCTCACTCTAACATCCTGGGCACTTCTCATCCCTGCCTGACGGCTTCCTTTCTCCCCAGACTACTCTGCTCCTTCATCCTAAAAATCCAGCTCCTTCTGCTCTACTCCCCAGCCATCGCCAAATGTGCTCCTTCTCCAAAGTCCCAACCTATGATGCTTTCTAAACTCCCTTGAAATGGGCCTTGCTCCAGCCCCAAGGATGGATATTTTGCCTTTAGGTGTGCCGATTTAATATGCATAGATAACTATTTTGGTTCTCTCTGCTTCAGCAGTCCTCTCTCTGCATGGCATATCCCAGCATTACCCTCAGAGAGGTCTCCCAATGGGTTGGGATTATGCTTGTGCCATTGGGACTGGCTATTCCATGTTTATAGGTGCCACTCATGCTGTTTATATTCCTTAGGCTCTGACCAATCTGAAGCCACAGACCAACCCTTTTTACTGTCCATCTGCAGGACTGCACAACACTAGCCTGTTCTCTTGATCCTAATTCAGTCTTTGATTGTGTGCCTAACATAGTTATTCTCCATGAATGTAATTGCTTTCCTTTAGTGCTGTGCTTCAAATACGTTTTGGTCTTTCCCAAAGTCTCTATTGCCTATTGATATGAGAGTTTGTATTCTGGGGGGCACCCTTTACCTTTGTGTGCTACAAACAATTACCTCTGTGAACCAAAAGGGGTTCCATGTTTCCAGTCTTTGCATTCTGTTGCTGGCATGCTGAGAGTACACTCTGGATTTTGCTGCCTCCTGATCCAGCATCATGAGGCTTATGCACTACTCACTAATACATTCCCAGAGTTGACCTCATCACACACCTTACATAGATTAGGAGGCAGAATGGCTGCAAAGATGTCCAGACTCCATTTGGATTGCAAGGGAGATTAGGAACATAGTTTAACACCTCTTGCATCCTCTTTTCCTATCTTTCTGGTCCACTGATCAACTTCCAGGCACTGTTATTGGATCTAACTATCCTCCAGGAAGCACTGTGGGACAAACAAGCAGTAGTATCTAGAGTCACTTTCCTGCATTGGGTTAAAATAATCTGGTGTTAATGTAAATGAGTTGGGCCCAAGAGTCATGCCACTATTGTTATGCTGATTGAGGAATTGGGTATTATTTGAAATCTTATTAAGCAGAAGAGTAACGTTTCTGATTGTAACCAATTCACAGTCGTATTGAGAACTCTATTGTATCAGAAATATGTGTGAATTACATTAAGACACTTGGCAGTCAGATCAGTAAGAGGGAATTTAAGTTTTTTTTTGTCGTCACAAGTTGCTTGGGGAGTTTGCATATTGGATTTATGATAAGTTTCTCCCAAATCTTCCAGCACCAAAATTGAAGATGTCCCTCTTGATCTCTTTATTGGAAAAAGTAGTAGAAAAGTGACAATTTAAATAATATATGCAAATCCTGATTACATATGAAATCTCCTGATATTGGGAAGCATGGGAAAAGTAAGAAGGCATCCTTGTATCTGACACAAGTTGAAGGAGTTTTTGAACAGGTTTTCATGGTATGCTGGATGGGTGGAACCTTTCAAATCTTAGGAGGATCCATTTTTGTTAAACCTCTTTATTAATTTCATCACTGAACAAACAAACAACAACACCAACACCAACAACAAACAAACATCACTCTGCAACTGGCACGTTGTGTCGGGTTCCGCACTCTATCCTCTGTCTCTTGGCGTCTCGGCAGGCTCAATCATTGTCTAACGATCACTTGCAGTTCTGTGCATCTCTGGCACTCGCATTGGACCTTCATGGCATGTCCGTTACCCCCTTCCAGTTCTGCCACTCACATTATCCTCCAGGGGGTTCAATCCTCTTCTGGCTCACTCATGTCTGTCGTATCTTCCCTTCCATGTTATCCATTATTTATGTCTGGTGGAGCTTTATTTTAGATTTATAAGATTAGATAGAATTGTGTTGTGGTAGATTCTGGGAGTTGTACTATTTGGTGCTTGAAGGGAATAATGCCATATTAGTAGAGATTTTTGGAATGGGGTATACAAAGATTTCGAGTTAATCATACTGAAGAGTAGCAACGGGATAAGATGATTGCACTTTGAGTGGAAGAGTAAAAAGGTGAAAGCAATTTGAATGAACACACTAGAATCCTTTATGCCCTCTTATAGCCAGGTGTCTGATTGGTTGAACGTAACAATCACTTTGTTCCAAGTGTAGATCAGTGGAGAAGCACAATGCTATAGGTTATGCTTTTGGAAATGCATATTTTTATCAGAATGCAATGGGATGAGAATAGTTTTAGGATTTTGGGGAATGTCTACAATATTTAGTATGGGTATATATGATTAACAATGTACATGGACATTAGGCTGTTGGTGCTGTGATAGTTAATTTGGAGAGGGTGTTAACTCCCACTAAACAGCAAGAGCAAGATTGGGAACATGTTAAGTCTTTGATCTCCACCCCGCAGAGCCATCAGACTTTGAGGAATATAGTAATCACCAATGAAAATGAAGGCTTTTATATAGGACTACTGGTGAAATGGGACCATTTTATTCAGAGGCATGTATACGTCACTAAGGAAGTAAAAGTGTTAATGAAGTATTGTCAAGATGTTCCCATTGTATATTGTATTATCTATGATTTTTGTTATATAAATGTTTCTGGATACATTTCTTTTAATTCAATGGCCTTACCATAATGATTCCCTATAAAAAAAAGAATTTGTATAATGAAATGCACCTTCTCTAAGAGTTATTTGAACATGCATTCCACCAGCGTTATTATGTTATGCAGTTCTAAGATCTCTTTTGAATGAAAGATCAATGCATGTCGAAGGGCCATTTGCCTTTCTCTACCAAACACATTTACTTTCTTTGTTCCTCCAGCATGATCATATCCTGTAGGAGTGAGGCATCTGCATTCAGACTCCCAAACAATGAATGCACTCAATACATACTTACATTTATTTATATAATTATCTGCTGACAGATTTCAAAATAGTGCTTCATAATGTATCTATTTAGTTGGCTACACCAATTTAATTTTGCTATAAAGCTGTAAGCACATTTTTTCTTTTCTTAGCTTTTGATATCAGTCAAGTGAAAGCCTTTCTTTGTTGCTTTGCCTGTAGATCGTGCACTAGCACTTTAGATTTGCATGGGCTTTAGCATCTGCACACATTTTATTAACAAAGTATTGGTATAAACTTCCTGTTTATAAATAGACAAACCAGCCTCTTAAACTCTTTGAGTGATTTTCCTATCAGGTTGATGGTAAGAACAAAGGGTGTTCATTGTTACCTTAGATAATTGCTCAGGTTTTTCAAAAACTTGGAGAGCATGATATGTCACTTTAGTTAACAGAGACATTAGGGTGTTAAGTTGGAACACACAGGGTTACAGAAGCTTCACCAATACTATCACTAGAAATCACATATTCGGCAAGTACGATTTGATATTGTTAAAATAAACCTGGCTTACTTCAAGTTTGGAAATGGGTGTGCACTTAATAGCAACTGGGGTCAATCTTTTTGCACTATTAATAGCCTCCCGTAATTCAAGAGAATATGTCTGAAGGGCTGAAGACACTTCTTTTGATTATAAATCTATATTGGAACCCTGCCTGTACCAACTTGTCAATTTTTCTTGAAAACCTGTCAGAAATACTGTTAGAGGTATTGATTGGGAAAGAGTTTATGGGAATTTTAATGGCAGGAGAAAAAAAATCACATTGCCTCTAGTAGCTAGGAATTTGGCTGCTCAGAACAATGGGAAAAGATGGATGGATTATTTTAGGGACTGGGATTTGCATCTGGCAAACGGGAACATCAAGGGGGACATGCAACAAACGCCCACATGGAAAAACAGGCAGTCAGCCTCTACCATTGACTACCTAATCTTGTCTAGAGACTTGTTTGACTGCTGTGGATTTAGGAAAATCAAATTTACCATTAATAGCAATCATAATATGGTGGCAGCTATCTTTGGTTTGGAAGTAACAAGTGCTGAGCAAGGTCTAAAACAGGGCATAGTGGTCAATAAGGGGAGACTCGCTTGTCTAAATTTAGGGGGGTTGGTCATAGGGTTAACAATAAGCTGATTAAGTGAATCAATATGGAATATGTCGATTAGTGACCTTGAAAGTGTTTGTGCCCCAAATAATTTGTTGGACTGTATCTGGAAACAAGACATGCTCCAACACATTAAGATTAAAGTTAATCAGCAACATTAATATGCTTTTGACCTAGACACATGGGAAAGGAAAAGGGAACTGAGAAGGTCCATTCAAGCACTCCGCATGAGTTTTTCTAATCAAAAAATGAAATCCTTTTAGAACAAAATGAACCTTACCTCTAAACATAAGAACTTGGTCAGATCTAATCATTTCTTAAAAAATCAAAGACAAGGTGAAGAGATATTGGAAATCTTGTTAACCAGAAATTCAAGAAATGTTTGGGCCTTGATAAATCAAGACTGGGGTCGACAGGCATATTTGCAATGGAATTCAGTGACTGAACACACTTGGTGTAAACATTTTAGAGAGCTCTATGAGAGTCTGATGGGGTCAATAAGGGTTGGAATACAGAAAGGACACTGGGAGTTAAAGGTGGCTAGGGATGACATAGTCTGCCTCATAAATAAGTTGTCGACTTCAAGAGTTGAAGGGCCTAATGACCTCTCGATAAGCATCCTTAAGTCAAACATAGAATTATGGTGATCAATACTCTACTCAGAGTTTAGGCTGGGCTTAATTAATGATCCTGCCCATCTAGCTGGAGAAAAGCTATTATAGTCCCAATTTAAAAGTGGGACGATAGGGCAGATGCTGCAAACTATCGCCCTTCAGGACATGGACAGCAAGCTGTTCATCGGAGTATGCTAAGAGAGGTGGAAGAGTGGATAGAGAAGAGGGGCATTCTAGATAAGGCCCAGATAGGCTTTGGAAGAGGAATCACAACTGCTTGAAATGGGCTAATTGTTATTACTGTGCAAGAGAAATCTTTGTCCAATGGTGGCAGGCCGTATATGGAGAATTAATTGACCTCTCCAAAGCTTTCGACACTGTTGACAGGGGGTGCCTCTGGAGTAAACTAAGACAATGTGGTCTCGCCAAGAATCTCTTGGCCATTATAATCCATCTGCAACAAAATTAACCCCTTAAGTGCCAAGGAGGAGTATGCTCATCCTTTTTGCATAGACTTGCAAAATATCCTGGCAGTTAAGGGGTGAAATGGCCAGGAGATAAAGCAGACTAAAGAAGCTGTATATTTGGGATTTAACATTGTGTCTCACCCTCATATTGTGTTAGTTGTGGGGTGATCAGAGGCAAGAATAGACCAATTTATTTGTCAAATGCAGAAATTACTAGGGTCTTACTGCAAATGTTCTATCATCCCCTGATAAACCTTAATGAAGGCAAAGTTATTCCTACTATTTGATGATGTTGAATACCACGGATGGAATATCAATTGGGTAAGACTGGAAAGCAAGTTGTGGTGTAAAGTTTTAAACTTCCCTCAATCTCTCCCAATGGCTAGCCTACACTATGAATTGGATCTGAGCTCATTATGATCAAGTCTAGAGTCAACATTGGTCGCATTGTTTAGATCAATCTGGGTCCCGCTAAAACAATCCCTGTATGAAGATCATATAGTGACCTTGCAGGATGGTTCTAGTGCCTTTCTTAGGAAACTAGAAGGAATAGTGACAGAAATCCTAGATAAATGTTTGAAAACAGTGGACGACTTAGTATTCAATCCGGTTAGCTTAAAGTGAGCAATAATAAGAACTGATTGGGCATTAACAATTGATACCATGCAGGCCTATAAATGGCACAATTCATTCTCATATCTGGACAAAACCAGGGCCTCCCTTCCAACTTATTTGAAACAGTTCCGAATTCAAAATGGTGAATGGAATTTGTAACTCTGCTCGATTGGCGAAACGTGTCCCCTGTGAGGCGAAGTGCTCCAGGAGACATTGAGCCAGGTTTTGATCTCTTCCAAGGCAGTGGAGCAGGCAAGGGAGAAATATTTGAAATGTTTTGTTGATGGGATGGCGTCATAAAAAAGGGTGGAATTTTGGGCAAGTTTATCCTCGGGTCATGAGGCATTTTTAACAATAGAAATATTGAGATTGTTTGAGAGTTTAGATTTTATCGTATTGTGGGGCAGTACAAAGAAATAAGAAGCAAGGTTTGGTTACTGTATGATTGATTTATATATGTAAAGTTTAGAGTTGAGAATAATAGATTAATGTATTGTTGTATTTTTTTTTGGTTTGTTTGTGCCTGTATTTAATATGTTGTTTGCACGCCAGGGGACCACCACCAAAGTTAGTATCAGTGCTTATAAATAAAACCTGCAAAAAACAGCTTTTTAATATTTAATAGACATACCAGATTGTTTCCCAATATATCCAGCCACGATATTTTCACTGACCCAACAGTTTTTCATATTTTCCAATTTCTTACAATTAAAACATGTGCCTCCAGAAATAAAGCAATGGGGCGGTGTTTTTTTGTAAAGCTAGGTAAGGTTTTATTTTACAATTAAGAGGGCATTTAACACCTTTGATGTTTCATGACATGCTGTTGAACACATATCCTTATTTGACAAAAGTGTGTTCTCTAGAACTTTTACCACTATGTTCTTGGGTTACCAGTCAAATGGTCGAAAACATTTGGTCGACAGACAATTTGGTCGACACCATTTGGTCGAATGCCAAATGGTCGAATTTTTTTTTTACCCATTTTTTGGTTTTTTTTGGGGGGGTCCCCCCCCCAACCCCCTTTTTTTTCTTTTTTATTTTTTTTCCCCACACGAAAACCCACAAAACACATATATATATAAAAAAAAAAATTCGACCATTTGGCATTCGACCAAATTCAGTCGACCAATTGTCTGTCGACCAAATCACTGTCGACCATTTGACTGGACACCGAACATAGTATTGTTAAAAGAACTACCTGAGCATTAAGGAGGTGTTCTTATGAAGATCATCAACCTCACCTCAGTCCCAAAAGAAACACCATGAAAAATTAAAACAAGGGAATGGATAAAAAAAATAATGACTAAAATGGTGAACAAGGCAAACCAACCATACAATTAAAAATCAAAATAAAAGTATAACTTTGTATGCTTAAACTGGTTGCTGCAAAGCCCACCACTGAGAATGGAGACACTAAACCATGAGAAGGAGCTATAGCCCCGCTAAACACCCAACTATCCATCTATTTAAGAGAAACAATTAGCTAATAAACATAATAATGGCTATTTCATGCTTAATGAAGTGGTGTCCAGTCAACTGGTCGACTGCAATTTGGTCGACTGCAATTTGGTCGACGCAATTTGGTCGAATGCCAAATGGTCGAATTTTTTTTTTTTATATATATATATGTGTTTTGTGGGTTTTCGTGTGGGGAAAAAAAAGAAAAAAGAAAAAAAGGGGGTTGGGGGGGGGACCCCCCCAAAAAAAACCAAAAAATGGGTAAAAAAAAAAAAAAAAAAAAATTCGACCATTTGGCATTCGACCAAATGGTGTCGACCAAATTGTCTGTCGACCAAATGTTTTCGACCATTTGACTGGTAACCTAATGAAGTAGGTACATGGACACATAGCTCACAACAATTTCATCTAGGGGACACCACCTTAGTAATCTGTTATAGTGAATGCTGTATTCCTACTCACTAATGGTTTAAAACAAAAAGTGATTTACTAACTATTTGTATTTAATCTCTTCTCATTAAATTTAACTGGGTCTCAATTTATGCCAAGAGATCAAGTTCAGTTAAATTGCTTTGGCATGCATCGATCAAGCATAATTATTATTTATTTATTTGTATATAGTATTTAAACTTTTACAACATTTTCAAGATTTACCAATTCAATTAAAATTAACACATAACTATATGTATATATACTTACTTCATCATACTCAAATCCAATTAAGCCTGTTACACAGCTGCACAATAAATGATTTAAATGAGTTTAAATTAAACAGGATAAAACACATTACATTCTCGATTCATGAGCCAAAAGTAACATTCATACAAATAGCGAATGCAATTCTTATCAATACAGATTCCTTCAACAATTATGCCAACCATAGTCAAGTAATATATATAAATATTATGTTAAAATGTAAACTTAATATTATAAATAATAAGAATGCGAGTCCAACCTGACTAGCAAAATAAAAGAAACATTACAAACCGGTTGAAGTACTATCGACTACAGCTACCCAACTATTATGTAACTAAAATCTCTTAATGATGCTATACTATTACCAGAGAGTTAAATAGGTCCTTTGATATTGGGTATTAATTTCCTTATTCTACCCCATAGTCTGAAAAGTGCAAACTGCACCCTTCCGTTCTTAGTATTCAGACAATATGTCCAGAAGGATTCAGGCAAGGGTGCAGTGTTTGGTGCTGTTCTGATCCCTGGAGGGACTCTATGCTTCCTGCTTTGTTGTGGCCATGCCCCCCTGGGCTTATCTCCCGGCCACAAGCCCTGCAGCGGTGAAGCCCACGGCGGGGCAAGGGCGCAGTGTTTTTTGCCATTATGGTCCCTGGAGGGACTCTCTGCTTCCTGCTTTGTTGTCGCCACGCCACCTTGGGCTTATGTCCCGGCCACAAGCCCCACAGCGGTGAAGCCCACAGTGGGGTAAGGGTGTGGTGTTTGGCACCGCAGGTGTTCAGCGCAAGCGGGTGCAGGCGGCGGAGTGCTCAGCTGGTGAAAAGAAGTGTCATCCCTGTGGGTCCTAATGCTGCAAGGTAGGATTAGATTGGATTGGACAGACTGCCTGGGTATTGCCGGAACTGTTGGAACTGTCCTTGGGGTAACTGTACCCTTAATTGCACCACAAACTGCACCACAAACTGCACCCCAACATCTGATATTGGTCCCTGCTCCTTTTGAGCCCAAAGCATGGAGTCTACATCTACCTCCCCCCTTCCCCAGCTCCTCTTCTGTACCCCGCCTGACTGCCAAGATGAAGTTCCCACCGCACCCATATCAAAGCGCAGGGTAGTGGCAGTGAGAAGGCGGAAATTGAGAGGTATGCCCCGAACCATGCCCTGCGAACCTGACCATGGCGGGGAAAATGGACACTATGTGACCCCAATCAAGTCGACCAAGCCCCTGATTATCTCTGTGGGGGAGGCGCACCTGCTGATCGCCAAAATCTAACAATTCCTGGGGGGGGTACAGGAAGAACACTCATTGACCCCGTAATAGATGTGCACCAAATCAAATCCGGCAAGATAGAGGGCCTATCTACCATCTCCTTCAGGGCCCAAGAGCCCACGGATAACATCTCAGTCTTCAGGTCGCCCGAACCACGCAATATTGGTGTAATGTCATCAATGCCCTCCGAACCCAAACCCAAAACGGAACTCATACTGGAGGAATCTATCTCGGAAACACCTCCAAGTCACTGCATGGCCCTGACTCCCCTCCTGACAAGACCTTGCCTTGCCTCAGCCTCTACCCCCATCCAGGATTCAGTATCTTACTCCCCACCAATGTTTGCCAAGCCCCACCTGGAGGAATCAAGAAGAATAATCTCTGACCCCCAGGCTACTAAACCATCCTCTGGATCCTCCAGCAGTGACTGGAACGATCATTTGCTGACCTCCTCAGGGGCCAGTTCTTACCTCCATCTATCCCAACTCAGGGTATCCCAGCACCAACGCTCTGCAATCCAACCGGTAGCAGGGACCGTTACTGAACAACCCACTCGTGGTGACTGTGCCACTAGAGGATGCAAATGTAACCAGGCACTTGCTGAGCTGGTAATTTAAGAAACTGCTTAAAACCCTGTTGTTGAGGCGAGGTGGGGGGTACAGGGTGGAGCAGAGTCTTGTATTTCCCCCATTACTGGTAGGGGGGCTCTCTTCCGACCCACTGAATATCTCATTGCACAGATGCCCTCAAACCAATGCCAATCGGCCTTGAACATTAAATGTTACACAGTGGTCCCTGAGAAACAATGCTCCATCAGTATAAAAACGCCAAAAGCCAACACTGCTAACAAAGAGGCAGCCAGAGCGGTGCCCCACTGCAAGCCAAACACTACCCGCCCGGAGGACCACATACCAAGTCCAGTGGCTACAAACTGCACTGGGCTAACGGCAATTAGAGCTGAAGCCCCATGGCCAAGTAGGGGTAGGTGTAAGTCCACTGGCCAAGAACTGTTCCGTAGTACTGCAATTTACCTTCACAGGGTTCCAAAGCTACTGCTAAACAAACCTGAACCAAGGGATGCCCTGCTAAAGAAAAGCCTGCATTGGTTACGGACTGTAGGTGGTTGTGACACTCTGACGGGATGCCGGAGACTCCCAAACAATGGGCAGAGCGCCTCCGACATTGTGGAACTGACCCTCTGGAATCGGAGAGTGATTGAGGTGGTCTGGGAAAGAGGGGGCAGATATGGCCAGTGACCCAACAGTGGGATTACAATCAGCCTGTACCCGTGTTTTGGTCCAACTTGCCTAACCAGGCAAAAACGGCAAAATGCTCCCCTAACTGGTGCAAATCTTACTCCCTTGGGAAGGGGTGTTAGTAGGGTTAATTGAGGGTGTTCCCGGGGTGCTGGAACTTGTTTGAAAGGGGTGAAGCCCACTTGTTGACTTCATCTTATTTGTTTTGGTTATGTTTCATAATGTGTTGTATTACGTTTGGCTAATGTAAATTGTATTAGAATGCACTGTGCTAGGATGTACTTTGATGGCCACACAGCTGAATAAAGTTTCTTGATGATGGAATCAGACTTTATATATTCATAAATGTGTATGAAACTTCCAAGCGTTGTCATAATTGATGGTCCTGAACCAGAGCATTCCGTAAATAAATGTCTAGCTTTTTCCATTAGCACATTGCTTTTACAAATGCGGCAAGTGTGATCCTGATGCGGTATCTCATGCCTAGACCCATGAATTGCAACAAAGGCAATTGATTGATCCTTAATTTCAACACAATTTTTACAACCGCAGGTTTGTACAAAGTATCACATAGTTTTGTGCCATGAGGTATACATGTGTAACATTTATCACATCTGCATGAGATCTAAGACCAGCAAGATGGTCATAATTCTTAGTCCAATCCCACGGCTGTATTTTCCTTTTAAGTATTTGCTTCAAGACAGTCAAACAAGTACCACGATTAAACTCAGGGGACCAGGCAATATTAGAAAAATGCTTTACCATACACTTAGAAAAGTCATCCTTAGTTTACCTTACTGGACAATTTGTAGTGGCCATCAATGCGAGTAACTGACACATTGGGTTCATGTTCATATTTAAATATAACAATCCCTGCCTTATAATCCCCTGCCCTTTTAACAAAACCAATCCAAGCTCGAGACTGATATATTCAATAGTCCTAGATTGAGGCAGATTGAGGATCCTTTTCCAAAAGTATCCCTCAATACCGTCCAAACAAAGCAAATCTTCCATGGCCACCTAAGCATTGAAGTTGCTCTCATCTTGTTCCACCTTGGGCAGCGGGTGGTGTGATGGAAATGTGATGTGAAAGATCTGACTAATTATGTATTGACTTTAAAAGATGGGAGGTACAAAAAGCCCAACATATCTCCAGAGATTTCAGTTCTGACCTCATGTGTAGAAATGTATTTCTTGTATGTGCTTTACTTCTTAAAATATATTGAAAAAAGGTACCCTACAACTATTCTACACCAAATGTTTATGTGACCCTGTAGTACCCATGGAAGACTAGTGTACGATCAGTGCACCTTTCACATATCCAGAGGGTTTACTAGTGTCACTATAAACGTTGTTGATAACAATATTCAAAACAGTGTTCACTATGTCTGTACCTTCAACATTTTCAAGTCAGCTGTAATTTGGAATGCTGCTTCAATGATTTTACTTTTCCAACTCCTTAACTTTTGATCTGACTATATAAAGCTCTCTTTCAAATGACTGATCATTCTGGCTGCCATTTTCAAACTGCTCTACTCTCTTCTCTATATCTCACTCCTGATCAGTTCTATGGTTCTTTACTCCTCCAAGATGGCCCCACATACTCAATGCTGCAGCCACAAGGCAGGAACCAGATTCTACTGTCTTCTACCCAGTGAGAACTCCAGGGCTTTCTTTGCTTTCACTCCCCCTAAAGCATCCTCAATCAATCAAGCATGTAAGGCTACTGGTTGTCTGACATCCATCCTCATGTACACTACTAAAATGCCCCCCTGTGAGGGGTCAGAAATGCGAGACAGACAAAAGTTATAATTTTCTAAATGTTTGCCCTTTATTCAAATCAAAAGGGTAGAGATAAACGCCTATCTTTCCCTGTCCTAACGAGGATGTCCTTACCTAGCAAACTAAAGCTAAAGAAAGATGAGCTAGTGTCAAAAAACATCTGACCCTCACACTAATAGATATGACAAACTTGTATAAGGAATAATTGATTGTCTGTAGTTCACCAAAACAGTGGAAATGTTGCAACGTATAGTTTTTGGAGCGTACTCCTTGTGACTAGGGTTGGGGGTTACAGATTTCCCCAAACTGGTGTCTCAGGAAAGGAGAATTGTGGTTTTGTTGCCATTTTATCTTTTTATTATAGTTCCTGCACTGTTGTCAATGTGGGTTACAGGTTTCCCCAAGTTGACGTCTCATAAATGGAGAATTGCGCCCTTTTTTATGATCGCGTGGCTCTTGGCAATGTGGCTCACAGGTTTCCCCAAGTTGACATCCTATAGATGAAGAATTGCACCCTTTTTGCCGTCTTACTACTTTATGATGTATTGGAGGTGGGCAATGTGGGTTACAGATTTCCCCAGGTTGACATCTCACTAAAAATGGTGCTCTTTTATATTTCACCAATTAAGGGGTTTAATTAGGCATTCATTTAATTATTTGCCTCCCTTTCCCTATTTCACTTTGCTATTGGTCTGCCAGTGGCTTAATTGTAGGAGCTTTATCTCTTCTGAGGCTCACCAGTTACTGTTGGCAGCCTTGGCTTCCTCCTCATGTGCTGCATGGCATAGCGGTTCTTCTCATTTGGTGTCTTGGCATCTCAGGGACATCTTTGGTTCTCTCGCCATCTGGGTCTCTCTCTCTGGGAGCCTCTGCTGCTCCACTTTCAGTGACCACGGCTCTCCCGTACTACTGTCTTCCTTGTACACCTGCTGCTCTGCAGATTATACAAACACAAGCAACAGCTTGGGAGAGTTAAGTTTCTTCTGGTATCACCTGGAGCTTCAACAACTTCAGTATTTTCCTGGACTGCTTCTGCCACTCCTTCCCTTCCTCTTCCACCACCACACAGTTGTGGTACATTTTCAGATGTAAATGTCCCACTCAGGTACCTTGCCTTAAAACAACTAGACCACACATTCTCTTCATTGGCACTTTGATCCTCATCGGTCCTTCTTCCTCGTCTCAGTATCACACCACACAGTACCACAGTACCACAGGCAGGCATTAGGTCTATTAATTTCTGTTTGATTGTTGAACTGAATGTTATTAAAGTTAGGAGATGTAATTTGATGGATGTGCGACTTAACATTTGGGCTAAGATTTCTACCTAAGACAGAATCATGGCCATTAGAGGATGTCGCATCTAATTTAGGATAACTCTACACAGATGTTTCTTTGGGTTTCCTTATGAGAGCGATTCTTGCAATGCCAGCATTATATTCGATATTTGATTACAGGACTCTCATCCTCACAAGAAGATGAATAGTGTGTCTCTCCCAAAGTAGTCACCACTTCCCCATGACGGCCATCTCCTCCCATGTGATCCTCCCTCATGATACCACCCCCCAGAGTTATGATCAGGTAGCATCTGCCTTCCCCTGGCCAGGTGGGAGGAGATCTAAGGCTTGGGTTCAGTGATGACTCCTCAGGATTCATCACATACCCGTCCCCTAAAGAACTGGCCTCCCATTCCGGGTTCTTTCTCTTGACCTGACACAATAGGCTCCCCATATAAAAAAGAAGCATTCAGGTTTTCCAGTCCGAAACAGGGTCTCCTGAGGAAGGTTTTGCCAGAAATTGACTGGGGAATAAGAATAAGAGGTGTTGCTACCGTTCCTTTGCAGTTTATCAAAGATAGGGAAGTCTGTACCAGTAATGGTCTCATCAGGAAGTCCTGGAATAATAGCAGCATCTAGTTTTGTAGCCTCCCCTGAATTCCAGCAGTAACTGGGGTTCTATGATAAACCTCTTCATCCCCATGTAAACAAGTCACCTTAAATGGGTGGCCTTTTCTCTGAACTTTAAGAGGTATTAAATTAGATCTTACAACCCTGTTGACTATTGCAGAATCATGAGTTTTCAAGGAAGGAGTACTACCAATAAACAAATTATTAGTACTCTCCACTTTAGCTTCCTCTATATCCTCTTCTTCCCAATCTTGTCCCATTATATAACCAATCTCCATTGTTTCTTCTCTTCTGTTTGAGGCTTAACGTCAGAGTAAATGTCCAGGCTGTCCACTAGAAAAGCACAGTGTTGCCATGGACTGTTAACATTGCTCTTCTTCAGTTTTTGGGTCAGTCCTTTCCTTAATTAAACTGGATTTTCTTTGGCCAGTAGAGGTTTATCTCATTAACAATTTAGGTGGATTCCCTTGATTTCTACCCTTAGTTACTAAATTAGGGTGGTGCATAGATCCATCTAGATCTCTTTTCAACTGTTCTCCCCCTTTGGAGATTTCTCTTATGGCAACTGGCTTCCATAACATTTCAGGCTGTCTCAAGAACCAGGGATAAATTAAGTTCATTCAATTGCAAAATAGCTTTTTGTAAATAAGTGGCCATTCAGTTTATAAACTGTTCTATAGTAAAAATGTCCAAAACATCAGGTAACAATTTCTTCCCTATCCACAGGGACAAAGTATTTTGTATTTTAGCAAACAATTCTACTGGAGTTTCATTGTAACTTTATCAGATATTTCTCAGTTTCTGTTTATAGAAATGTTCAATTTGACCCAGCTTTTTCAAGAATCCTTCCTTAATCTCATGAAATGGTGTTATCCCTTCCAGATTCAATAAATAAGAGTTCTGTATTTCTTCCTTCAATAAGGTGGCTAAATAACAAGTCTTCAGTTCTGCTCCCCAATGTAACTGTTGAGCCAGACACTCAAAATTAAGGAACATGGTGCCTAGGTCTTTCCCCCTCCCTATAAAACTGTTACATGCCTTGGGGTAATATAGGTCTCTGTGAGTTAGCATCAAGTCTATCCAATTCCTCCTGGAATATTTTCTCTGTGCTAATCTGATGGGCAGTCAATTGGGCTAGGAGAATCTCTAAGGTTGCCATTCTAAGTAATCTTCTTCTCCCTCAATAAAGGACATATATTGTTTAACTTAGATTTTTTTTTCAATGTTCAACTTCTTGCTTGTGTAAGATAATAATCTCCTCCTCTACTTGAGGGGATGGATCTACCTCTATTGGTTCAGGTAATTCTGCTAGATTGGCAGAGACCCGGGAGGATTTCCTACAGACGAGGTTAGCTAATAAAGGAAGTTGAGGTTAAACCAATTTCAGCTTTTACCACTAAATTCAAATTACTGCATTGTTTCAAGTTCTAATTTTATACCCTTTTTAAATGTGACAGAGGTTGATGGTGAAAAATGATTTCAGCTGATGTATGGGAAAAGAAACATTCTCTGCTTAATTCTAAAAATGATATTGTGCGAATTTACATCAAGGGTAAAATCCTCTTACTATAACTTTTGTATGACAAGTTTCATGGGAGGACTTGAATATAATTACTGGGTTCGTTGTTTGCATCAACTGAGTTCGATACCAATTCTGACACCGTATCTGAGGGGTCAGAAATGCGAGCCAGGCACAAAGGTATAGTTTTCTCAATGTTTGCCATTTATTACATTAAAAAGGGTTTAGATAAATGCCTAAATGCTAAAGAGAGGTTGAAGAGGTGAGATAAGGAGAGAATTGGAAGAAGATGATCATTACAATTTGGTAGGAGGATAGAGCGAATTTAGATGCAGAGGAGGGAGAAGAGCAAGGTTCTAGCAGACCATTTTAGTACGGAGTAGACTTCAGATGTTACAGGTGCTATGAGATTGTGCAATTCACTGAGGGACGAGAAAACTACAACCGTTGAGAAAGAAGGGAAGTGTCCCAGGTACAAGGTGTCCTAAAAGGAGATGTGATTTGCTGATCTGTGTTGAGAGAGATCTACTTCTGTCTCAAATGTCTGGAAAATAATTTGTGACTCCCCAAGGCTTCAATGTTCTTGCCTTAAGAGTCCCTGACACAAACTCTCCATAAGGGAGTTTGGCAACCCATGAACACCCCCAAACCTTAAACAAAGATGAGGGTGTTCAACTGTACATTGGAGTGCTACTAATGCAAGTCCAAACCCGAAACTGTGTAGGAGACCTTTTTTAGGCTCATAATTTAATATTTTGTCACTCATTTTCTGTTTTTGTTTCTGTGGTACTATTTGGACAAATCTTTCCTTTGACAGTTTGTTTTGAATAATCATCTCCCAATTAAATTGTCTTCACTGCCATGGTGTGGGGGTCATAAACTCCAGAGAGAACAGTGACTAATCTGAACTCAAATTACCTTTTGGTTAGTATTCTCAACCTGACAGTTGATATCGCTGTAGAACAGGAACTTTAGAGAGGACTGAGCTATAAATATTAATGCCCATCAAATGTTGGTTGGTTTCAGTCTACATCACACCTAAAGCTTTCAGTGATCACTTTAATATACACATTTATAAGATGTATTAGGAAGGATAAAACATTATTAACCTAATGGTCCACAAAGGCAGAATGACATGGGGTGGCCAGCACTCCACAATCACCCTTCAAATGAATACGTTTAATAGCTAGTGGTTTATATTTCTCTCACTCCAATAACTTGCCGAACATTGTCACAGTAGAACCAGACACTATTTCAATTATTTGAATTCAAATACAAGGCTGATTTTAATGTATTCATTTACAGCTAGATACATGAGAGCACTTATTTGCCTGAAATATCAGCTATGGAAACGGCTTCAGGCTGCTTACGATAATTAAATAGTAAGAAAACAAGTACATAGAACTTTGTAATTGAAGATATTTCATTTGCCAATCCAATTTTTCAAAATGACACATTCTGTACTGTCATATCCTCTGTGGGATACAGGCACCAGCTTTAAATTTAGCCAGCATCTGCTACTGAGGATTTTCTGTGTAATTGGAGTCTTCTGAAAGAACAGAGAAAACAGCGGAGAACTAAATGGGTGATAATAGTATAGCCAAAAACCGCCCCCTAGACAGTGAATGAAGCAAAGACTTTACTGAACTATTTGCATTATCTTTCACGCATGAAAAATAATCTCACTGCCCAGACAATTTTAGTTTAACTTATGAATAACTGCATATTAACCAAATATTGCTTTCCAAAAGCAAAAGTTCAAAATGCAAAAGCCAGGCAAAGCGCTGGTGTTTTAACATAACACCATAACAAACCGAACTATGACACACTATATAAATCCTGACCATTCAAAATCAAATTCCACAAATCAGCTGTGATAAATAATTATTCTTTAGTAAAAATCAGTCTCAAATTAACACATATATCACTGATGTCTTCTGCCCATTTGCAGAGTTTGACCCTTTAGCTAGTGAAGTTAGGAAAAATAATTTTCCAGAAAATGCCCTGTTAGCAGTGAACCAAGTTAAACAATTGTCCACAAAGTGCTTGGTCACTTGTTAGAAAAGTAGACAGGCCATGGATACATACAGTGATAAAATATTCTGACCTAAATCACATCCTAAAATAAATGGTTGGAGTGCAAACCTCCAAAGGAGTCAAACATGAGAAACCTTAACCAGGTGTGAGGAGGTTTGCAAAAGAAAGCGCTGGATTTCCCCAAACGAGGTATGTTGAACATCATACACGTGCGGGATGTGGTTCTTCACTAGGAAATGATTTATAAATGAGAACAGCAAGTAGATTGCAAAGCACCGTTTTCAATACATATTGAATACAAGACCATACATTTTAGAATCAGTCCTGAAATGGAGCTGATAGAGGGTTACATTCTTCAAGGTTTGGTCCAGTAATCTTGTGCATCATTTACCCGAGCAGCAAATATAGTTATGCACCAATTAGAACAGTTTATGCCCAATAGAAGCAATGGATGTCGAGGAGGCGCATATTTGTTGCACAGGTGGAAATGTGCCTGGTTCATGAGAAATTTAACCGTCTTTAATACTGTGACAAGAGGAGACTTTTGCTATTAATATTCCCATGCAATTGGATAGTCAAAATTACTCTGCCAACAAAACAATACCCTGTATTGTCAAACTAACTGTTATCAAGGAGCACTGCCACATCGCAGCTCAGTAAAGAATATATTTTCCCTTGCACACAACGTCCACTGAAAATATTAATCAAAGCAAATACCCATTGGCATTTGCTATATTAATGAAAAAGAAGCAACTCCTCCTCAAAACACAATTCTCATAAATACATTCCAATAATTGAAGAGGCAGATTGTCTGACGCTTTTGCCTCATATTTGTCAGTATTTATAGCATTGAGGTTGGACAATCATGCATGTTTAAAGTAAGTAAATGAGGAGAAAAGAAGTTTGATTTAGATTATACTGCATGATATTTGTATAGCGCCTAACTGCTACTGTCATGCTATCAAAGCAAGTATAAGTTGGCTGGGGGTGCGGCAGACCATAGTCTAAGCCAGAGGTCTTCAAACTGTGGGCCGCACAATGCAGACGGTGAGAAAATAGAATGTTTTTTTCACATTTAACTGAGCATGTGCCATGGTGAGCCACTGGCTCCCAATGCACATGCTCAGTCAGTTCAGCGTGATGGGCGTGGCCACCAAACAGGAAATAAACACAGCCTGGACGTGTGCTTTCCTGCATTTGGATCTCACGTCCAGGCTGCGTTGTTGTTTTCTGCTTTCCTGTTTCTTCTGCCATCATCTCCTGGCAAGGTAAGTGATACTGCTTTTGATGCCGGTCCACCTGCGCCCTTCTCCCTCTGCACCCTCACATTGGGGGCCACGGGGGAAAGGAGACGAGTAGAGTGGGAAGCACGCATCGCTGGTGTTGTATGATATCCGGCTCCCCCACAGCAGATTTCTGGGCTCCCGCAATCTGCCGTGGAGTAGACGGATATCATACAACACTGGTCCCCCTGCTTTGGTTGCCCCTATGCCTCGTCACCCCTCTACCCTGTCATCAGTGTTGGTCAATGGCCCGAGATATGGCATCAGATGTCAGGCCAGATCTCGTGACCTGCCTGCCTCAGCCCTGACCAGGCTTTATCAAACCCATAGCTTCGGAGAGGGAAGCTGGGTGCTCAGTGACCTAATTTGCTCTGTACTCCTTTACCCAGCCATCACTTGGACATTCCCTGGCTATTTGCTCATCCTGTTTACTTTCTTCTTTCCTGAAAAGACACAACGGGAATGTGCATTTTACACGTTCCTAGAAAAAAAGTCATTTCCAAACACAAAAATGCTGCTATTAGTTCCCTAGTTTTCTTTGATTTTTTTTTTTTTGTCAGAGTACCACACAAATACTCTGTCATTTGTGTGCCCATTGCTTTGTGTTTTATCACAGGTTATATTTATAAAGATGTTATATGCTTGTCACACTGGCTCATCACAAAAACATTCTTCTGTACGGGCTGACAGCAGTCATTAGGAAATTAATCTGTGGGTTCATGTCTAGCAAACTTTGATTTTCACTACAGGGCAGAGGCAGAAATATGAATATAAGCAAACCAACCCATTGTATAGCCCAACCTACCCCTGGCCAAACACATTTTGCAGCACTTGTTATTTTTTATCGAAGCAATTGCAAATTGTCATAAAATTAACAAGTTTTGAATATGTAACATCTCAGCAACAGTCTGCCAACCAACTGAACTACCCCAGTAGCATTCTATTATAGAGTGTATGCATTAGCAACAGTACTTTGGGTGCACCACTGCCATAGAAGTGATTTATTTCTTTATTTATTTATACATTTGTAAAGCACGCAAAGCCCACAGGCAACTAGGCGCTAGCATTTAAGAATATGGTTACGTACAGTTAACATGGTTTTTTGTCTTACATGTCGTAAGGTACACTTTACATTCAGTTACAACATGGTCATGGTGTCTGTGTAGGAAGATCTGCCCTAAAAAGTAAGGTTTTTAGGTTTTTCCTGAAAGACCAGAAGGAGGTGTCATTTCTTAATTGTGTGGGAATAGCGTTCCAGAGTTTGGGTGCGATCACCGGAAAGCTAGATCCTCCAGCCTTCTGTCTTCTAAATCCAGGGGTGGTGAGTAGGTTGTTGTTTTGGGATCTAGTGGGTCTGCTGGACTGCATTTTGCTGATCAGATTGCTGAGATAGGCCAGTGCTTTGTTAGAGACACATTTGTGTGTGCGAATTTTAAATTTAATCCTGTCGTGGACTGGTAGCCAATGGATGTTCCTCCTACTGGCCGAGATGTGCTTGTTGAAAGGGATATTTAATACTGCTCTGATAGCGTTATTTTGCACAATTTGAAGCTTTGTTTTATATTTCTGAAACTAGTTCCAGCAAATAAAGACTTGCAGTAGTCAATCATTAATGTCTACCTTAATGGCACTGTCATGGTCCAAGGCCCGCAGGTGAATCTCCTCCTCTTTGATAGGCGTTTCCCTCGCCTCATCAATTTCCTTTGATCTCCTGCTGTCCCCTCCTCTCCCCCCTTGGCTACCTTACCCTCTCTCTCCTCCTCCTCTGCCCCTCCTAGGTCTCTTTCTCCTCTGCAGGGTGTACCTCTGATCTGTACCCCTCCCCGGAAGGTCTTTAAGGCTGGCAACCTTCTTCATATTGCCACTCTCAACTCTCGCTCTGCTGTCAAACACTCCTCTGACATTTGCCACCTCCTTGAAGAACTAGACTTTGATGTCCTTGGTCTTACTGAGAAATGGTTCACAGCCAGCTCTGTCACGAGCTTTGACACTCTCCTCCCTGATGGCTACAAGATCCTCTCCGTACCCATATCCTCCCGGTCCGGTGGGGCAGGGGGTAGCCCTGATCTTTCCTGAGTGGATTCCTGCCTCTATCATTCCCACTCAGACCTACTTCACTTTTTAATGCCTTGTCTGTAGGCTCTCTTTCTCTCCTACCCATTCTCTTACTGAGACTACCACCTACCAGCCTCCTGTTAAATTCACCTAATTTCTCTCTGAGTGGGCGAACATCTTCTCCTCCCTCCTGGCCTCTACCACTCAACTCCTCCTCCTCGGTGACCTCAATATCCATTTAGACACTCCTTCTTCCTCCTCTGTACTCTTCCGTGACCTTTGTGACTCCCTCTCCCTGTCCATTCTCCCCTCTGGCCTGATTCACTCTGCAGGGCACCCACTTGATGTCTTGATCTCCTCTGACCTCCCTCTCTTCATCCCTCTGACCACTCCTCTCTCCTGGAGCGATCACTTCCTCCTCTCCTCTCATCTCTGTCTCTTCTCCCCAAGCCAAGCCTACCCCAACACTGCCACCTACCTTCTCGGGCATCCAGTCCATGAAGCGTGTGTCAGTTGAGGCTTTCGCCACCACCTTCTCCCCCCCCCCTCCACCTCTTGCTGTCTCACATCCTGACACAACCTGTCTCTGCTCTACTCTTCAATTTCTGATACTCTTGATGCTCGTGCCCCTGTCAAGAGCATCTGTTTGAAGTCCAAAGCCATGTGCAAATCCTGGTATGACTCCGACCTAGCTACACTTAAATGTAAGTGTAGGGCGGCTGAGAGGAAAAGGAGGGCTTCTTATTCATCCTCAGACAAACAGGCCTGTTGCCTGCTCCAAAGCCAATACCGACTCTCTGTCCTCACCAAGATGAGAGTCGACATTCAAACTTGTGTCTCTGCGGCATCTAACAACTCAGCCAAACTCTTTAAAATCTGCAAGCAGCTGGCCAACCCAGCTGCAGTCTCTACCCCTCCTGTTGCCTCCCAGGCACTTGGCAATTCCCTTACCTCTCACTTTATCTAAAAAAAACAGGACATCCTGTCCACCCTCTCCACCTCTCCCCCTCCTCTCCCCTCTCCGTCTGTGCTTGCTGACCCTCCTTCAGCCACCCCCCACCCTCCTTCTCCTCCTTTCCTCTTTTCTCCCCTGATGAGGTCGCTAGACAAGTTCGATCTATGAAAGTCTCGTCAAAACAGGTTCATCCCTGTTCCTCTAAAACCATCAAGAACCACATTGACACGCTCCCTCCAGCCCTTGCTTGCAACTACTCCTTTGCCTCAGGATCCTTCCTTCCCTTCTGAAGCACTCCCTTGTGTATCCTCTTCTCAAGACACCCAGAGCTGATCCTTATTGTCCGGCTAACTATCGCTCAATTTCCATTACTTCCTTTCTGGGCAAACTCCTGGAAAAGTTGGCCATCTCTCGGCATACAATAAGGCGAGTAAGATGACTAGGGAGTGTGCATTGCTAACTAAAAACAAATTGGTCAATTTAGAACTGCAAAAAGTGGGATTCATTACCAAGTATAGTAGCAATCACGCTATCCTAAGGAAAGTTCTCACCAAACATGGGCATCTCTGGAGACTGCAACGTATCAAACAAATGTGGCTGAGAAACCTATTATCTTCAAACGTGCAGAAGCCTTAAAATTGAAAATCAGTCCATTATTGTTACCGAATATCACGGCAGGGTTCAGGAGATGTGGCACCTGTAACATGTGCAAATATGCACATGATAAGACTAGAGAGCTTCAGGACATTATTACAGCACTGGCAATTATCACATCAGATGGGGGACAAATCCCATATTAAGTTCATAGGTTTGCAGCAAGTAAACCTAGGAAGAAGAGGAGGAGACAGGATAAAGTTATTGAGACAAGCGTAAGCAAAACCTATATGTTATTTTAAAACAACCGTGAAGGGTCTGAACTCAGACAATCAAATGGTATTCTTTCTTTGAGGAATTGTGATTTGTGATGCATATTAGTGATTTACACATCGACATATAACATCAAGTTATTGTATAAGCTTTGATATGGAACTGGGGAACCAGCTCTCACATTAACATCGAATAAGGAATGTTAACAACAGTGCACAATTTCTATGCCATATTGAATCATAGGATCCTAATAATTAATCGCCACATGATTGCTTTTCAAACAATGTCAATCAGGTTAAACAGTTTCGAGGTATAATAATAGTTCTATACAGAGATGTCCGTATATCCAAAATTAAAGCTAGGATGAATTTAGAATTCGCTGGATACATAGCATATAGAATTAGGATGTTAGGCACAAGTTGCAATGATTTGGAGGTAGAAATTGTGAGCTGCCATTTTGAGAACCTCCCTTCTCAGGCTTCCAGCATGACTGCCTTGTTCAATTTAAACATTTTACTATAGTAAGGGTTTATTTTGTCTTACAGACTTGTAGCGTTACACTGAGCTAAAATTGATGTGCAGTGGGAAATATAATTGGTCTAATTTGATGACCGGGTATATAATAAGTATCAGGTAAGAAAGAATATTTTAATTTATAAGAACATATTATCGAGTCTTAATTAGAAGCACATTAACTTATGAAATTGTAATTTCCTTCATACAAAACTACTTTGCAATACGTGTGAGAAGCATTAATGCTGAAATCAGTGCTCCGTTAGAACGGACCTAATGCTGCTAGGGACGTGTCACCATGGCAACGCCAAACAAACATGGTGGGTTGCCATGACAACTGACTAAACAAGAATCAAAATGGCGCCAGACACTTGCGGTGTGAGAAGGATCACAGTCGAGGGAATTGTTTCAAGTTAATACGGTAAGGTGCATGACAAGAATGCCACAGCGTTCGCCGTAGATTTATAAGAGAGACTATTGATTAATATCACTTGGTTTTCGAGGTCACCATAAATGCACAGATTTAAATACAGTGTTGAGCTCTATTTTGCTTAGCGCCATCCACCTTAAACATTGCGGTTTGGCACTGCTGCAGGATTATAAATAGAGCCATGTGATGTGGATTTGGTCTATGAATACTGCCAATATGGTGTACTTGATAACAGTAATGTGAGTCAATATACATTAATATACGGGCGGTTAGTGATGTATACCTTCATCAGACTAATAATCAGATGGGACAACCATAATGAGGTTGATTTGTTTTACTAACACTGAGGAAGCTAATTGATTGTGTTTTTTGAACTTCAACCGCAGTATGCAGGGGGATTGTACCTATGTTGTGAACTCATGCTCTGTGAATTTACCGACAGGCAAGGCTGGTAAGCATGCCTTGCATATTACGTAGCTTTGGAATATGCAAATGTACCTTAATTTTGTGGCTGAATATTGGAACAACAGAACTGATGATTTCAATTGTCTTTCTTCTTCCACACCTAACTTTCCTCCGCGCAACCCCACTGCTTAATTTCTGACTCACATGAATGGCATATTGATCCACATTCATATGTTTCTTTTTGGCTGACCATGTGCTTATGATTTTTTGATTTTTTACTTTTCAATTCTCATCATTATTATTATTTGTATTCTTATGTTTTGTACTTACTTTTTTTTGGAATAGTTATGATTTTAATTACCTTTGTAGAAACTCGCCCTGATTTGAAAAAGACCCAACGGTCGAAACACGTGTCTTCAACAAGGGCATATATCCATTTTGTGAATTAAATTCCTCATTTACCGTGAATTTGGTTTAAGTCCCTGGGAATTTCTTTATACTTTTTCATCTCTCAGCTTAACCTTCATTCCAATTCTGTTGGCTGTCTCCATGACTACCAGTCTGGCTTCAGAGCTGCCAGAAGCACAGAAACTGCTCTCCTGAACATCCGTGTATATCTGCTCTCCAACCTTGACTCTAACATTCCCTCTGTCCTCATCCTCCTCAATCTCTCTTCTGCCTTCGACACAGTCAATCATACCATCTTGCTCAACTGTCTCTGTGATAACCTGGGTATCACTGATCAGGCTCTGGCCTGGCTGTCCTCTTTCCTCTCTGATTGACCGTGCCAGGTCCAACTTGGGTCCTTCCTATCATCTATCTTCCTCTCTACCTGTGGTGTTTCCCAGGGGTCTAACCTCTTGCCATGGCTTTTCAACCAATACCTGGCAACTCTCGGCCACTGCATTGCCATTTTCTGCTCAAGTTTCCAGTGCTACGCTGACGACACTCAACTCAGTGCCCTCAGCCACTTCCTTTCCCTCTCTCATCTCTGATTGCCTAACTGCCATTCAAGATTGGTGTGCCGCCAATGATCTTTGTCTGAATGCCAGCAAGACGGAGATCCTCCTCATCAGCACACCTTCACCATCCTTTCCCCTCACTCTCTGGCCGGCCTTCCTTGGCCCTCCTCCTACCCGCACCTGCGAGGCTAAGAACCTCAGGGTCATCTTTGACTCTACACTTTCCTTCTCCGCCCACATCTCTGATGTCTCTAAAAAGTCAAACTTCCTACTGCACCTGCTCAGAGGTACTCTGCCTGTCCTCTCTTCCCCCAGAAGCGCATTGTCTCCCAAGCTCTGGTTCTCTCTAGGTTGGACTATTGTAACAGCCTCTTTCTAAATCTACCTGCCTCTACTCTCTGCCCTCTGCAACTAATCCAGAACAGGACTGCAAGACTTGTCCTAGGCCTCAAGCCCTGTTATCATATCTCTCCAGCTCTGAAATCTCTCCATTGGCTCCTAGTGGATGCAAGGATTAAATTCAAAACCCCCTGCATTGTCCACAAGGATTTCTGGGGCCTGGGTCCAAAATACCTTCAGCTATCCCTCACAAATACCTCTCCTCTCAAGCTCTTGGCTCCTCTACCTCAAACTCGCTCCGGGTCAGTCATTTTTTCAAAGAAATTAGCTGGAGCTAGATCTCTGACTTCAGCTGGGGCCTCCCTATGGAACAGCCTCCCCGCCACTCTAAAACTAGAGGAGAAGCATCTCCAGTTCCGGAAGCACCTCAAGACCTTCCTCTTTGCTTCTGCCTTTGCTCGCCCTCTCCCCTGCTGATCTGTTCTCTCTTGGTACCGTGCACCTGGCCACCTTCTGTCCTCTGGGCCCATGTACCTGCTCACCCTGCCACCCTTCCGCACTGCCACCGGGCCGCCCCTTGCACTGGGGTCTGTATCTTTTCCCGTACAGTCCCCCCTCCTCTTTTTCTTACTGCACTTATCAGACCTACCCTGTCTGCTGCCTTAAACCCAGCACTTGCCAATTGCTGGCTGCACTACCACTGTTTGATGCCTTTATTATTTATTTGTTATTATTTATCTTTTTCTCCTCTGCTCCGCACTCTCCACTTCTCCCCTTCCATGCACTTTTCCCCTCTCCCATGCACTTGCGCGTTCTCAATGTCACTGGGCCTAGTAAGATCATTGTTTTGTTCTCCCCTGTTCATCTCCCTTGTGACGCTCTGCAACACTTGTGTATGAGCGCGATAGAAATAAAATATCAATATCAATAGAGTATTAACGCTCTGGCCAAGGTGATGGAATTGGCAGGGGTAAGGAATGGTCTACTGGCTCTAATCAGTTTAGGCCGTTGAGGAGACTATAGCGTTACCCTGTCTATTTAGGGTGAGGGAGGAGTCAATGTAGACCCAGAGGGTTTTTAGTCCGTTGGCAACAGTGATAGTATTGCCATCGATTTTGAATGATCTATACTCTTGTGGGAGGCTACTTAGTTTAGTTTTATTTCCAATTAGAATCAGCTCAGTTTCCGTTCCATGACCTGCCCAAATCCTGACTTTTTAGGCCTAGGAGATTATTATCTTCTAGGAATTTCTGGATCTGCAGGTAGGCTGCCTGGTGATGTTGGGGGTTGGGGGAGTTGAGATTGAGTTTAGATTTGTTTAGCGCTATTTTTTGTTGTAATAATGAGACTTTATCTGTTAAAGCCTTTTGAATATCGGAGCACCATTGTTCATTTTTGATAGTGTGGCCTGGGGTGGGTGCTGGTTATTCAAGTACGCAGAGAATTGTAAATAGCTCCCTAGTATTGGACTGGGCATTTGAGATTCTAAGGTTATAGACTTCCCTTTTGGCTTTAATGATTTCTTTTTTATAGTTGTTTGCTAGAGTCTGGAAAAGTGCTTTGTTCGTCAGGGTGGGTGTCTTGAGCCAGTTGTTTTCTGCTGTTCTTTTATTTGTACGCATGGTATGAAGTTCAGCAGTGAACCAGGGATTAATATGTGCAGTAGGTTTATTTATTTTTGTTTTTCAGTGGAGCTACTTTTTCAATGGCCGTAAGCATGGCTTTCTTGTTATTTCTGACCAGTATCGAGGGGTCAGTTTTAGGGGTCGGCAAGTCAATAGAGGAGCTAGGAGAGGCAAAATGTTGTCTCGGTTGATATTTTTCATACTTCTGGATGGTGCTGTGGGTATGGATGTAGGGTTTTTGGCAGTTATGGTGGTGATGGAGGTGGTGAAGATTATAGTGTAGTGGTCAGACCAAGGAATAGGGGTGTTGGAGAGGATGGCGGTGCAGCAGTTGGAGTCTGCTATGCAATCTAGGATATGTCCTTTTTCATGGGTAGGTGCGCAGATTCTTTGGGTAAAGCTTTGCGCTTTCATGGAGTTGACTAAAAGGTCGGCCTGGGTGTCCACATGGTAATTCAGACCTAAGTTGAAATAGCCTATGATGATGACTTTGGATTGCGGTTTCATGTTGTGTGCCAAAAGAGATGTGGTGTCTTCTTCAAATGGTGATAGGGTGCCTGGTGGTCTATAGATGATGTGAAGTGTAAGCGGGCAGGTATGTGTAATGGAGATTCTTAGCGCAATGGTTTCACCTGCAGTGAAAGGGGGTTCAGATGAGATTCTTATATTCAAGGCTTTTTTGGCTAGAAGGCCTAATTCCCCTCCCTTGGAGGTTGTTCTATCTTTCCTGAATATGGAATACCCCTCTGGGATGGCTAAGGAAAGGAGAGGGCCAGAGGCATAATGTAGCCAAGTTTCCGTGACGGCTAAGAATTCGAGGTCATTAGTTTTGATGATATCTGCAATGTCGAGGGCATGTGCAGTGATAGATCTGGAATTTATGAGTGCACCTTTTAGTATGATCTCATTGCTGTTGTCTGTGGTCTTGGCAAGGTGTTTTAGACCACCTGGCCTGTTGGGCATAGGTTGGATTGTGGTGAGGGTAAGAGATGTTTTAACAGTAACTGGGTTGTGAAGGTGTGGGACTGGGGTTGCGCCAGGGTAACAGTGCATTTTTCGGTTATGGATGTCTAGCTTTTGTGGTCTGTTTTGATGTTGGTGGGAGTGTGAGGATAGTCTAAATTTTCTTCTAAGTCCAGTAACAGAGTGAGAGGTAGGAGGTGGGTGCATGTTTTTTTTTTAATAATCTACAGCAATTTTGTAGTTAGGGCTAGATGGCGGATCAGCTGTTGGAGTATAGATGTGTCTCCGGCAGTTCTAGCCGATAGTATCTTACCTGTCTGTCTGGGGGAAGGGTGGTGGGGGAGCGCAAGGTGTTGTATGGGTATGGCCGTAATGCAATGTTATTGCCGGTCATGTTTTTTGATTGGAGAGTGGTGTCTGGGAAGGGAGCTTTTGTGTTTAGGAAGGGGGTGAGGCAGGGAATGGGGGGTGGTGTTCACATCGTAGGCGGGTTAGTCCTGGCCCTAGATGTAGGCTCCTGCTGAGCAGGTCATGCTCTTTTTAAATGGGCCGTCTATGGCATGAACAAGGTCTGGACGTATCTCCTAATGTGGGTTTGAAATAGCTATTAGTTGTAAAGAGGGGACCAACAGTATTAGTATAAGGCCAGAGAGTGCTGTCATAGCAAAGGCTATAGTGGTTGCCAACCGTAGTTTGGAGCAATGCGTTGGGGGGTCATTAGCTTTACGGGCTGTGCTGCTGTCAGCCTATAGTGTATGGCAAAATTCACTGGCAGATCGCTAAAATCACAGTCAGATCGTTATAATTTCGGGCCAGGTAGATATCATCATTTAGTAGATGGCTAGATTCACAGACAGGGCAGATATCAGCATTCAGTGAGAAGCCAGATGCACAGGCAGTGCAAGTATCAACATTCAGTGAGAGGCTAGATGCACAGGCAGGACAAGTATCAGCAATCAGTGAGAGGATAGATGCAAATATTTTCGTCTATAGTGATGGCGGCATTATGGGGTCAATAAGGACACAGCCTTGTGGGATGTGAACACCGAGCAGGCTATGCAGCTGCGGGAGTATGAACAGTGCCGTTGAAGTCAGCAGAGAGCAAGCTGTACTGAGATGGTTTAGCTTTATTTATTCGGCAGCTCATATGCGATGGGTTAAGTTATGAAACTGATAATCAACGGATGCTTACTGGTGCAGTGATGACTGTCATGCGCGAGATACGGTTGAGCTCAGGAAGCATTGGTGAGCTTCACTTATGGGTTGCAATTACATCCGGCGTACAGGCCATTTGGGCATACAAAGTAGGGTTAGGTGGATTAGTATGCGAGAGGCTTGTCATTCGCAGAGATGGTAGTCATTTGCATAGAACATGAAAGTACTTACAGCAAGGGCTGAGGGTGATCTCACAGTAGGCAGAATGTTCGGTCTGCAAAGGGGGGCCCACAGCCCGACAGGCACAGACAGGACTTGCCCTTATGAGGAGGCCCTTCGGATGGAGACCGGCTCACACCTTCCAGTGGAGCTGGCCCAGACAAGTAATTTCCCTTTTTTTTTAATGTTAGATGTATCAAGCCAGCACTTTGGTGCTCCCCTTTTTTTAAAATAGAGTATGATACCCAACTCTAGTCCTTTAATAAAAACCTCCTTTCACCCCGGGTTTTTTTACTTTATTTTCTTTCTCCTTTTTTTTTTTTCTCTCTTGCTATTATACAGAGATCTCCAAACCTGAGGCCCAGATGAAGGCGTTCCACACTCCAGCCGAAACGCCCTAAGGCCAAGCACATTTCGTGCACCTTTGACCTGTACAACCTAATAGGGGGCCCCTCCCCCTGGCGTAAAACAATTTTGGAATATATATTTATTATTATTCTTTTTCATTGTTGGTGAAATCAAAAAAACCTAATAAATTGTATTTAAGTATTATTAAGCAGAAGTTATTTCTTAACCTCTTAGCTTTGCTTTGGTTTGTCGATTTAACAAAGATACTTAAAGGGAATTGAGCTTACGCTTTGAAGCTCTGAATCCAAGTTGCTCTAAAATAATATGACTAAAACACTCCGACATTAGGAGAGTGTTATAAAAACCTGTGGTTGGAGCCTTCTCTTTGTTCCATATTGTTTTCTAGCCCTCTTCTCCTCCCACAGCAGGGGCTATCCCTTTAGTTATAAAATATCAAGTTACAGTTTTACTGTAATAGGGATCTACGACTAGATTTTCTAAAAACTTTGTTACAAGTGGACTGCAGATCAGTACCATGTAAACATATTTTACCTAAGAGTTTGTTACTCTCTGGAGCTGCCTACGGACCACCCGGTGGGACTTGCCGAATCTTCTTCGCTTACGGGCATCTGTCCCATTTTTTATTACTGGTTATACTAACTACTTGCGGGGTCCCTTCCCCGCTCCACCTACTGACCATGGACCACACACTAAGTTTTTCAGAAGACCAGATCAATACCATTATTTTAGGCCCCTCCATGTTTAATATGCAAGGTGCCAAAGAATTAATTGCAACTACCTCATCAGGAGAAGAACTATTGAAATTAAAGAAGAAATGCTTTCGTACTGAAGTACATGGGCATTTCCTATGTGAATACCTTAGAGCCAGTTTGGTCCCATTGGGCCTTCTGGTTAGGAACGAACCGGCTTTGTTCTTAGATGACCCCGAATATATGCTAGACTTTAGCAAAATTTCCACTAAATGCAGCAGGGATTTGATGGCCCTTACTATCACTACTGCAAGAAGAATTCATACTAAAATACAGGACGAATTGAAACAAGAGGAAGAGAAATTCCTGACCCATACCGGTCTTGACAATGCTAGAGAAAAACTTAAAGAAATTAACACCACTATGGATAAATTTATGTCTGAAACATTAGAAAAAAAGCATAAGAAATTGGCTAAAGATATAAAAAACTTTAAGTTGGAAATCGTATATCCATACCTTAATCCAGAATATAAAGAAAATAAGGAAAAAGAAAGGATGCAAAATCAGACGGCAGCTTTTAAACAAAAAAGAAAATGGGTATCTTTTAGTGATACATCTAGCTCTGGCTCAGGCTCAAGCCATGGAGATTCTAACAGTTCCTTCGGCCCTCAATTGCCAGGTAGGAACATGCCTTTCCCTTCACTCTCTCGACCACAACCTTTTTTAGGCCAAGGGGGACCCCAAGGACCATATTGGGGCCCCCCACCAATGCCAATGTTCCAGTACCCGCCTTGGAGATCCAACAGAGCGAGACGGCGCAGCCGCCGTTAAGTTCAAACCCCGCAAAGGAAATACCAGTGTTTAATCTATCTAACACTGCCCTTACGAAGTCAGAACTCTCTGTTCTCTCCAAAGGACTATCTTTTGTACCTACCAATCCTACAGACTGGTTCATCCTGGATAAAGAACTTCAAGGGTTCTTTAGAACCATACGTCTCAAAGTACACTTCCAGGATTCGGAATATGATGGTCAACCTAATGACACTGGTCTACACCCCAAGTCCTCATTTACTCCGAATGACAGCGACGTCCCGGATGCGGTAAGAACATTTGAAAAATGCATTCACAAAGAAGTAAATAAACTACAGAATAAGCCCTCATCAATACGGCACAATCTGTCTAATGCAGAACGGAGGGCGCTCAAAGAACTTGAGAATAACACTGAAATTATTATAAAGAGTGCTGATAAAGGAGGAGGGATTGTTGTCCAAAGCACCAGCCAATACAAAGTAATGGTACTGACATTGCTGAATGATGCTACTAACTACAAAAGAATTAAAAAGGACCCTACACTGGATATTAAAAACATCATTCAAGAAATAACCAGCTTTGCTTTGGAACAAGACTGGATCACAGATAAAGAAGAAAAGTACCTAAATACGTCAGAGGGCAGAGTTCCAGCTTTTTATGCCCTCCCCAAAATTCATAAGAATGCCACAAATCCTCCAGGCAGGCCTATCATTTCCGGATGTGGCTCTATTTTGGAACCGATCTGTAAATTCATAGATCATTTTCTCAAACCACTGAGCCAGCTGACAAGAACATATTTAAGGGACACGATGGTCACTATCAATAAATTTGAGAACCTCCCCTTCAACCAACCTACTGATTTATTGGTAACCATGGACATTGCAGCCCTCTATTCGAATATCCCGCAGGAAGCTGCGATAGAATGTATCAGGGACCACCTCACTCACCATTTGACAGACAAACGGGTCCCAGTCAATTTTATTGTTGAACTTCTGGAACTGGCCTTGACAAAGAACTACTTTACATTTAATGATGATTACTTTTTACAGATCAATGAGCATCGAAAAAGACAGACTAACATGTGTCACTACTTTTGGTCAGAATACCACAAAAATTCAGCAAATCATCAGAAAATTCTGGCCACTAATACAGTTGAGTCTGCCGGATGAAACGCCACCAAGAATGGCACTTAAACGTGCCAAGAATCTTAAGGACCATCTAACTCATGCCCGTTTAAAGAAAACGTCAAGGACAACCCTTTGGAACTTGAGGGACCTTTCAGGTCATCACCCATGCGGTCAATGTGTAGCGTGCAAATTTACTAAGAAAATCAAAACGTTCAAAATTGACAATAAAGTTTGGACATTGAGACACTTTTCCAATTGCAAAACCATCAATGCAATATATCTGATTGAGTGCCCTTGTGGCCTTAGATACGTGGGTCAGACACAAAGACCAGTGAACAAACGGATAAACGAACACCGTTCACGCATTCGGTGTAAAACACAAAATGCCCCCCTGGTCTCACACTTTCTGGAGCGATGTCACAACCCTGACGACATGATCTGGTGGGTCATCGATAAGCTGGAGAGTAACACTAATGTCAAAAATGCTCTTAAACACAAGGAAGCCTGGTGGATTTTTAAACTCCAGACACTGACACTTGGCCTCAATGAAGCTAAAGTAACCTGGGACTAATTTAGAGATCTATGCGGTTCCCCCCCCCTTTCCCCCCCGCCGTCCCCCAGGTTTTGATCACGCCCTTAGATACTCAGTTAGTATAGAGTAGGGTGCCTTGTCAACACTCAGGACTTAGAGACCATTCACTTGTTTAGTCTCTCTTTTTCCTTGCTATTCCATCACTGCCGTCTCTAGTGATAACGGCTTCACACTATATGCCGTTGTGATGTACACAGTGCATCCGCACGGACCTGGACACTCCCAGTTCCTAGGTTAGCATACCTCGTCTCCGTATGTGCTCACAGCGCTCATAAACTCTTCCTTTGTTGGACGGCTGCTCGGCACTTCTGTTTGTGTGCCTTCATCTGCACACAGCACCTCTCCGGCTTCTTGTACGTACCAGTTGGTTGCCATGACTGCGGGAGCCGCTGACGCGAGACGCATGCGTGGTACCGGCTCTCACTAATCTCCCTCGCATGCGCAGTATATGAACCTCGGGGAACAGTTCCACCGAGTGACCAGGATTAGCTCCGGCCATACCGAGGACAAGATTTGTTATTTGTCTTCGCTATAACTTTTTCCAGGTAAGCGTTCCCACGCTATCGGCTCGACACACTGGCTGAACAGTAGGCTGCCCCACACCTCTGTGTACTACCTTGCATTGACTCTGGTTTCCCCGTTTTTCCCCTCTCCTGATAGCTACCTTTCGCCATCAGGAATTGTAGACAGCCTATTCCATCCGGCACCACACCAGCTCATCCGGACCCTGGGACAGCACCAGGGCCTGCGCTATTTAAAGAGACATACCAGGTATTATGTTTGTCTACCTGTCTATTTTGCACTAACGGACTTGCGCCTTATATCAAGCCACAGGGCCTCATATGAAGTGGAGGACATGTAATGGGGATTTTCACATTCCTCTTCTGTCTCTCTTTCTTTTTCCTGTCTTCTAGATTTCCATGCCTGGTGTTTTTTCATCCAGACTACAGTAGGACACACTATTTTCCACATGTAGATGCTTCTACAAGTGTTACCACACCTTTCAGTGACTTAAAGCTTTCCAGAACAAAATTGGAACTCTTCCCACTGCGGTGAAGTCCGGTGAATACACCCACAGGTGGGTCCTGCAGCAGCTCCAGTATTATATACAAATCAGATTCTTACTGATTTGGTTTATATTAACAGATCTATATTTCCCTTTTTTTTTAATGTTAGATGTATCAAGCCAGCACTTTGGTGCTCCCCTTTTTTTAAAATAGAGTATGATACCCAATTCTAGTCCTTTAATAAAAACCTCCTTTCACCCCGGGTTTTTTTACTTTATTTTCTTTCTCCTTTTTTTTTTTCTCTCTTGCTATTATACAGAGATCTCCAAACCTGAGGCCCAGATGAAGGCGTTCCACACTCCAGCCGAAACGCCCTAAGGCCAAGCACATTTCGTGCACCTTTGACCTGTACAACTTAATAGGGGCCCCTCCCCCTGGCGTAAAACAATTTTGGAATATATATTTATTATTATTCTTTTTCATTGTTGGTGAAATCAAAAAAACCTAATAAATTGTATTTAAGTATTACTAAGCAGAAGTTATTTCTTAACCTCTTAGCTTTGCTTTGGTTTGTCGATTTAACAAAGATACTTAAAGGGAATTGAGCTTACGCTTTGAAGCTCTGAATCCAAGTTGCTCTAAAATAATATGACTAAAACACTCCGACATTAGGAGAGTGTTATAAAAACCTGTGGTTGGAGCCTTCTCTTTGTTCCATATCCAGACAAGTAATGCAGCAGATGGACATGTAAATGGAGACAGAATACACAGGTCAAAAACAAACCATTTTCTCATTTAAAAGCACATTTTTTGTTCTCTTTTCTCACTTGAAATAGCTCTGTTGCAGGAGACACATTAGATAATTAATGAACTAATACACCTAACAAATACTAATCACTAATAATAATCAAATAATATCATGATGTGTTCTTCAGTGCAAAATGAGGTAGAAAATACAGGCTCATTTTAAATGTGCATCTAGATTTTTCTCTATTTTCTCTGTGCTTTTTATGGTCCTTGCTCAGGAAACAAAACTCGAATAAGCAGGAAATCAGTTTTGTTACAGTTGCTTACTGTAAAAGTAAGCCATTGTTTAGAGAAGGAGGTTATGACATGATAGAATCTTATTGGGTGCACGTCACCTTAAGGGCTGTAACAGAGGTTTCCTGTAGAATCTCGGGGAAGGAGAGAGTTAGTGGACATCTTGCACAGCTTGGGTGAAGACTTGGCTGGAGTGGCTGGGAAGTTTCCTGATTGAGAAGCAGGTCCCAGTGCACTGCGGCACAGACTGGAGATTCCAGTCAATAAGCACCGGCTTGAGAGACTGCAGATCAGAACTGCATGTCCTCGCTGGGGTGCTTTAAGAGGGAGCACTGAGCATTTCAAGAAAGCGACCAGCCCGGAGACTTCACGTGCTGAACAAGCTACAATTTGCCGGTAATTATCTTGCAGAGTGAGGGGGCGGTGTGTGTGTGTGTGAGAAATCTATTCTGGCAGAGTAGAAGAGGGAATTCCTGTTTTTAATTAACATACTGTAATGTTGCAAATTGAATGTTCGCTTGCCGTATTTCTTTTCATTTTGTTACAGATAATGTAAAGTGAATATCTCTGCTGCTGTGCAATTTCCATTTATTTCTGTAAAAGGGGTAAAATGGTGTTGAAATGCAATTGTTTATAATACACAGAAATATATGAAAGCAGACGTGTAGTGTGTTTTTGTTTTTCTCTTTTCTTAGTGCATCTACCATTATAGCACTGGTAATCTGGGCAAGATTCTTCGGCAGTGCATTTGTCATTTTTCATGTAGATAAAACAACAGAAAGAATAAGGTAGCTAAAAATAAGACTTGGCAGTAAAATAGCTGTGTGCATGGTTCCACTCAGCGTATATGTGTGTGTGGCTTCTGAATGGAACACAATCTGATAGTCTGCTGGACGTACATGAGTCAGCAGAGAGAGAAAGAGAGAGGCCACTGGAAATAGTTTCACTAATTTAAACAAATTAGTGATAATACCACATGTTAGCTCGCTGTTGTAGATAAATCAGTGATAACAGCCCTAGGTGGCACTCCATGTGAAAATGTGGTGTTTCTGAAATGTAGGCCTGAGGTCTCTCTAGTGATCACACGAACAATCTAAACAAAAATAAGGGGTTCTGGATATTGGGACCACAAATAAAACAAAGGAATTATGCTCAACAAAAAAATACCACCAACAAAATGTATACCAACTAAATATATCTGTGTACTGAAATAATGCATATCCATTATATTACTATAATACCAAACCCAATCTGAATGCAAGGAGTGATTATTGCTAAATTACTTTTATTTTTGGCGGTAAGAAAATACTGCTAGGCCCCAAATCTACACAAAATACCCAACATATTTATGGTGCGTTGCAGGCCGGGAAAGTGATCATAGAGTTCCTACTGGGCGTGGCAAGTGCGTCTCACACTGTCATCTGTACATTAAAGGGAACCCATTTCATAATAGCAGTGTGTCATTAAAAACAAATTTCAGAATGTCTCAAATGGAAGCCACATTCCCAGAGCTAGTGCAATATTTAGAGGCAAAATTATATGCACATGGGACGTGGTCATCGAACAATGCCACAGAATGGCACGACCGCATTCATGGTGAAGTTCAGAAAGAAAAACTAGACAATATTTTTACAGAAGGCAGCATAATTCAGGTCTGCCTTCTCAGATTATTAAATGCAGCTGATAAACATGCAGTGAAAGATTGTCTGATACAGCTATGCGCCAACATCTGGTTTATTTTGAATAGGTCCCTGCGAATACAAGAAAATGATACCAAGCTGATTAACAGGTTAAAAGCCGACCTAGATGGGGCAAGTAAAAAGGAGGAGATGGTAAGAACAGAATTAGAAGGATGTCAGAAAGACATGCAATTAAAATGCAGAGATTTTGATATTCAATTGTCTAAAAACAAGAAACAGTTTGAAGGCAGTGAGCAAGAATTGATACACTTAAAAGCCTTGGTGGACCACTTTAGACAAGATAAAGATGAGATTGTTTCAGATATGCAGATTTTACAAAAAGAACATTGTGAAAAAGAAAGTGATCTCCAAAGTGCAGAACAAGAAATGGTTAAAATGATTCAAGAAAGAGACAAGAGAAACAAAGATTTCAATGAATGCCAAATGCAAATGTGCGACATGCAGGAGGTAATTAATAAAATGAGTGATGAAAACAACTATTTGCAAAACGAAGCGAACAGGCTCCTTAAAACATGTAAGGACCTAGAACAGCAAATGTGCATTCGCAGGTCCCCGGATAAATGGCAAGGCACTACATTCAATGGAGTTGAGGTGAATTCTATTTCTACCCAAAGAGCTAGTGCCCCAGTGACTGGGCCAGTGACTGAACTTGGTTGCAGCGCCCTTGGGGGATTTGACACACTCAGTGGGGGCCGCCACCAATCCCATACACCTGGAACCAGGGTTGAATCACAAAGTGGTGCAATGCCATGCATTGCAACAAGTATCCCCATAAATATAATGAAATCCATCAAAGCCCTGATCAAACCATTTAAAAAGGGAGGGGAATGCTGCATAGAGGATCACTTAGAAGCAGTTCATGACATTTTTAAAGCCCTCCAGATACCTAAGGAACAGTACAGGCAGTATTTTCATTTAACTTTAGATGCTCCGATGGCCAGTATCATAAGAGGATTGAATGAATAGCAAAATATGACATGGGCAGAGTTTGAAAAAGAGATTAGGTGTCATTTTTCTCCTTTCCAGTCATTGCAGGAGGCAAAGAAAGTCGCTTACACAATCACTGCTGGGCCTAATACATCCCCTCGCCAGTTTTTACAAGACTTAAAAAGAGCATTTTCTCTCTTTGATGTATCTTTTGACCCCAATTCCAATGAGTTTAAAACTGCCTCCTTCTATGGGCTACAGAAAGACATTATATCACAATTGGTCCGTGAATTTGACCGTGACAAGTCCCTTGAATGGATTGTACATCAAAGCACAAAACTATATGAGGTACTCTATTGTCAGGGTAGAGAAAGTGATAAAATGAAAGATACTAGACCTAAATCTAAAGAACCCTCAGCAACAGTGATGGAAATCAGATCAGCCAAAATGTCCCCTGAATCTGCTCAAAGTCCAGGTAAAAATAATTCAGCACCTGAACAAAGGGTTAATCAACAAAGGTCACCACATCCTGCACCAATGTTTCAATCACATGATCCTAGTAATAGGGAGAGTTAAATTAGCCATAGGTACTATGGAGACAGGCCCCGGGCAGGCTATCGGCCTGATATGTCCAATATGAACAATAACCAGAGACCAAATCAGGATCAAAGAAATGATGGTCCCTACCAGACATTGGGGACACAGAGCAGATTTGACCCCAATACCATGATATATGGTAATCAGGATAAATCCCGATATGTGGATCGATTTACTGATAATGGGAATCAACATAGGGGCAGCCAGTACCCACAACCTGAGAGACAGGACATGAGGCAAAATATGAACTACACTCCACATCAGTACAATTATTCCCCACCAGGAGACTATAATCAAAGGATGGGCGCACCCCGCTCCCCTCCATGAATGAATCAAGAGTTCAGGAGCCATCCCAATAGAAATCACTCACCTGAGAGGTATCAGAATAGATCCAATCAGGGGGAAAACAACCAATATTGATCTAGGCCGCAGAAAGAGGATTCTAGAGAGATTGAAAGGTTTCAGTGCCTCGAGGCCCAAGTGAAAATGTCAGCTGAGCAAATAGGAAAGCTCTATACAGCGCAAAAACAACCATCCAAAGAGGGGGCTGATGGCCATAGCAATGACCGCGGGGGGCTTCAGAAAAGTGATTAAGTACTCATAATACCTGCAGTGCTGAAAAGACAGACTGCTCTGATGTAATTTTGCATAACGACTCTGAGATGCCTAATGATTTAAAAGTGAAAGTACCAGTAAATGAACTTGTAACAGAAAGTGCAAATACTTCTAAAAGAGAGGTACGGTTTAACCTAGAGCTAAACCAAACATTGAAGATTTGTACAAAGGAAAAAGAAACACCTGAAATTCCAAATGAACAAAGAGACAGATTTAAGAAAAATGACTCATGCATGGGGAATACCAGTGAACAGGGAGTAAGTGGGGATGCTATAATTACTTCCCTGGATAGTCAAAACAATGACCAAACACAGGCAGAAAAAGGAAATACTCAAAAGGAGGGTACAGGTCAATCACCTGAAGAATTCTTTGAACCACATATTTTTAAAGAGGCTGAAAGGGCTGGTACCACACTAAATGATCACAAATGCACAGAATTAAACAATGACAAATTGCTGAATGATGTTGTTACACATGTTCAGTTGGAAGGTTGTAATGTGGTCCCTGATGATACCTGGATGGATAGGCGAACAGTGGCCACACTCCAAATGAATAAAATCTCTTGCACGGAAATGGGCAAAAAGGAGGGAAAAACGTCTTTCCATTTACCAATGTGCTTAGCCAAAAGTGAAAAAGGCCTGAGAAAGGTGAGCCCTGAAATCAGAAAGAATTTGCATTTCTTATGTGTGTTAGAGGAAGTTGAAGACAGGTATTATGCTCCCATCACTGTAGAAGAAAAATGCCAAACATTTGCAATGATTGACACTGGCGCACAGGCCACAATCATGTCTAAAGAATTGGTAAAGAGTATCAATGAAGGGAGATCCCCACAAAATCAGATCACAGTGAAGGAAAATCAAGGTCCAGTGCATAATTTTAATGGGGAGGAAGTGCTCATTATAGTTGCCACTGAGGTTGACATAAAAATAGGAAAGCACAGAATGAAACAAGAGGTATTGATCACATCTATTTGTGAAATTCCATTTCTGATGAGGACAGATTGCCTGAAAAGATGGTCTCCTCTCATAGATGGGGTAAATGGAGTACTGTGGTCCTTAACCAAAAAACCATTGAGACCTAAGAAACTAAAATCACAAAACAGCAATATAAATGAATGTCACACCGTTGCCAAAACAAATGATGCAGTGGAGGTATATCTCCAGAATAGTTGCATACCTAGTGTCACTGTTATATTAATGTGTCAAGACAAAATGCAGAGCAACAATGAAAAACTACCTGTACAAATATACTTGGACCCAAGGAAAAATTGGCAGACTGCCATAGATGAGCACACCTTACGTTTTTATTTAAAAGAGATAACATGCAAACAGAATATTGCTCCTAAAACCGATTCAGAAAAACACATTACCACTCTTGCTGAAATACACATGGAAGATGAGCAACCATAGGTTCATGTTGGTATAAATGACTGTTTTAAAACAATAAAAGCCACTTTAGCGCTTGACCAGGAAAGGAGCTTCATTAATGAGAAAATGTTGCAAAAAATAATGGAGAGGGAGGAGATCCCAAAATTTAGAATTAAGAGCCAGTATGTTTCTGGTTTGGACAGTCCAGACTTTGAAAACCGAATTGCAGGCAGATGAATGCTGAAAATTAGTATTGGGGAGAAAACAATTTACCATAATGTATGGATAGTGAGTGGAGCACAAAATGACTTTTACATGGGCAATGACATTATGCACAGAATGTGTATGGTGTTAGATTTCCTTAATCAAAAAATATGGTCACGCCTAGGTGGGCCTGCACCTGAATTTGAAGACAAAAGAAGGGCTTTTCATTGTGCACAACTGGTCCCATATGCAAATGAATTACAAATGAGGAAGGATATTGTTATCCCTGCATTTACCAAACAGGTTAAAATAACACTGAAATGCAAAAATGGACAACAGATGAAAGATTCTGATGCATTTGTGTGCCTGAATGAATCCATAAAACAGCAAGGTCTGGATTATGAATGCATACCATTGGTGGATATTGGTGAAGGGTCTGTAAAAATTATGTTGAATAATAAAGGTTGTCAAGATGTTCATTTAGAGGAAAACTCCCCATTAGGAATGGCTATACAAAAATCACATTATGCTGCAGATCTAAATAACATGGTGATTGGAAATATCCCTGATAAGTATGTAGATGCTAAGGGTGAATTGCCAGAATACCTGGACTCTCAGCCCAAAGGAATATTTAAAATTCATTCTGTGTACCCTTATGATTCAAGTGAGACAGTGTGCTGCCATCAAGAGGATTGCATAACATTTAATTTAAATGAAATTGAAAAAGAAAATCAGCCCATTGAAGTGTAAGCTGATGTGCCAGAATATTTAAAAGTGGCAGCTTTACAGAGAGACACAGCCACACAGTTAGAGGAAAGCGCTGAGATTCCCCTACCAGAAGATTTTCCAGAATTCTCCAAAATGGTAGAAGAGCAGATTTTATCAGCAGATGCATGTGACAACGATGAGGATAGAAACGAACTGAGGAAGATATTTATGGAGTTTAAAGATGTATTTGCAAAAGATGCATATGATTGCGGTCTAACTGATTTACATGTGGCCACACTACCAGAAGGGTGTAGCAGAAGTCCAGTATTTGTACGCCAGTATAGATTACCATTGGCGTGTATAGAGTCATTGGCAGAGATTATAAAGAATTTGGAGTCTCGGGGAATCATCAGGCCTATCCATAGCACATCCAACACGCCAATTTTAGGTGTGTTAAAGCCAAATGGTCAATGGCGGCTATGTGCAGACTTGAGGGAGTTAAATAAAAGAGTACCAGTATCCAGATGGCCACTGCCATTCATTGATCAGGGCCTAGCTCAGGTACATGGTTCAAAAGTGTTTACCACATTAGATCTCACCTCTGGATATTGGTGCGTGCCATTGGCAGAGGAGATACAGAATTTATTTTCCTTTTCATTTGATAAGACTCAATACGCATGGGTTAGAACTCCATTCGGGTACGTCAAAAGTCGGAGTGAATTTGGAATATTTTTGAGGAAGGTCATGCCTGATGCAGCGGAAAGAGGAACCATAGTTTATGTGGATGATTACCTGATAAAAAATGAAAGCTTGAAAAACCATTTTGATGAAATAAGACATGTGCTTGGCCAATTGCAGAAAGCAGGCGCCAAAGTATCTTTACAAAAAGCACAATGGTGCAAGAAAAAGGTGAATTTCCTAGGCCATGAAGTGACTGAAGATGGGCTAAATCCACAAAAGAAGAAAATAGAGGCCATACAAAAACTAAAGGACCCTAAACACGTGAAAGGGGTAAAAGGTTTATTAGGAAAGACAGGCTATAACAGAAAGTTCATTGAAAATTATGCTGAAATCACTCAACCATTAACTAAACTGCTAAAACTAAATACACCCTGGAAATGGGAAAAAGAGCAGTCCGAGGCAGTGGCTAAATTAAAGGAATTTCTTGTAAAGGCACCATTTTTAGCATATCCCATATAGGACAGGGATTTCTTTATAGAAATAGGTTTCTCTGAACATTGTATGTCAGCAGTGTTATCACAAAAACATGATTTGAATCACAAAACCATTGCCTATGCAAGTAAGGCATTTTCCCATGTTGAAATGAAATTCAATGAATGTGAAAAGGCCCTATTACCCACTGTGTGGGCGCTACAGCATTTCCGCCCCATTGTTCAGGGAGAAAAGATGATTATTGAAACAAATCATCAACCTTTGCAGTTTTTAGAGAGTAAAAGAATTAGGTCAAGTAATCTAGTGCAGTCCAGAATCACTTCATGGACGCTGGCATTACAGGGTTTTCTTGTAGAAGTGAGATATGGACAAAATAAAAAGAGCCCAATTGCTCAAGGTTTAGCAGATTTACATGACTGTGCAGCTGAACAAATATCAAACGAAGTGGAAGTGGAACCTAATTTGCAGGAATTTGAACAATCACCACACAAAGCTTTTGATGAAAAAACATGCAAGGACTTGCCAACTGTATATGTTGATGGTTATGCTTTTCACATTGAAAATGACAGTAATAAGCAATTAGTGTCAGGAATAGGAAATGTCTGGTTGAAATGTGAGGGCATCCCCAGCATAGGGATGAGAATTGGAGCTAGGAGCAGTCAAGTAGCGGAATTGGCAGCCATTTATAAAGCAATTGCTACTGCAGTTGATAATAAATTCAGTGAAATTGTTCTGGTGACTGATTCTGACTACGCACGAAATAGCTTTGTGGAATATTTACCTGGCTGGAAAGTGTGAGGCATGATTACATACAACAAACAGCCACTTAAACATGGAAAAATGATACAAGCCATAGACACATTGGTGTCAGAAAATGATTTAACAATATACTGGAGAAAAATTTGTGGGCATTTAAAAACACCAGGAGAGGATAAAGAGGGGAATGATAAGGCAGACCACCTGGCTAAAATTGGGGCTGTCATGGGAGAATTGCTACCTATTGAACATTTACTGGGTGAAATACAAATTGATGCAGTAACACGTTCTAAAGCACCAAAGGAGACAGAGCAACCAGTGGTACAGTGGAGTTATGATACACCAGACCAAGATCTGATTGAGGCACAAAAGAATGATCGAATTTTGGGAATCTATTATAATCATTTGATAGATCCTGAACAAAACCCTTTAACAGAAAATGATTGTATGGGAAAAGAAGAGTTGAGGGTGCTATTAAAGAATAAAAAACGAATTAGACTACAGGATGGACTCATGATTAGAGAGTCCATAAGAGGACAGATCCAGTGGGTGGTAGCCCTTTCATTCAGAGGGCTAATGCTACACCATGCACATGATGCAATAACTGCAGGCCACAGAGGTTCACAGAAAACATTGGAAATACTGAAAGATTATGCATACTAGCCACATATGTCCCAAGATGTGGAATTATATACTAGAGGATGTCTAGTATGCGCCCAATTTAAACCTGCTTCACCAATGCATAGAGCTCCATTAATTAAAAGAGGCCTAACTCTTCCATGGTCAGATTTGCAAATAGACTATGTAGGGCCTGAGAAGAGGTCGAGCAGAGGGAACCATTATATTTTAAGTGTGGTGTGTTTGATGTTGAAATGGATTGAGTTGTATTCCTGCACCAGATTGTAGTGCGCAAACAGCAGCCACATTGCTGGTGAATCATGTGTTTTCAAGGTTTGGGTTGCCACAAAGAATAGAATCATACAGAGGAAGTAATTTCGCAAGTGCTCTAATGAGTAAGGTATGGCAAATACTGGGTGTGAAAAGAAAAGTACATATTGCATATCGGGCGGCTTCTTCAGGTGGAGTTGAACGCAACAATAGGTCTGTTGTGGACATATTAAAGAAATTCGTGGCAGAAGCAGGTTCCAACTGGGATTTACGTTTACCTTTGGTTTTGATGGCAATCAGATCAACTCCTGCCAAAGCAACAGGTATTAGCCCCCATGAGGTCTTGACATGTAGAAAAATGGTGTTACCACAACACCTGCTATACAGAACACATGAGCAGACAGTTGTGAGTGCATCCACAGTTCATGAGTACATTGATGAACTGAGGAAGCATTTACAACATGCATTTGCTTTTGTACAGCGAAATCTAGAAAGAGCTGCTGACAGTGCAAAATCATGCTGTGATAAAAAGACATCAGTGAAAGAGTATTGTGTGGGGGATCAGGTGTATAAATTTCATTTTGGAAAAAGTAAACAGAAAAATTCCCAAATTTCTAGCAGCCTGGCAGGAGCCATTTCGAATTATAGATAAGGTCTCTCCTGTAGTTTATAAAATTTTGAAGACTGAAGGTGAAACAGCAACAGAACAGTTTGTTCATGTGTATCAGATTAAGCCATGCCACCCCAGACACAAGATCAAACAGCTTGAGCGTGTAGAAACAGATAAAGTCCCTTGAACATAAAAAGGTAAAGTAAATGGGTCTAGTCAGGAGGCAGTGGCAGAGAAGTTAAATAAAGGTGGTTGATTATTATAGTGGCACGTAAACACTGTAATATGTGTAAATATATATATATTATATATAATATAAAAAAAATCAAAACAAGTGGAAGCTGAAGTTTATGGAATTGGTGTACAAAATGAAAATGTATTATATATTGGATGCTGTTTTATGTATGTTGTTTTCTCTTTAACCTGTGCTTAATTTCAGAAGGCGAAAAAAATAAAGGCGAAATGTTTTACAAAGCATGTTTTATTTTTGGCAAAAGGGTGAAGTTAGTATTGTGCTATGTACTTAATTTGTTTCTTTTCTATTTGATTTAGAATATTAACATAATTTAGTCGGAGGTTCCGGGACCGGAGGCCACGGTAGACGACGGAATCCTGGAGCCCACGTGGACGGATTGGTAATGTCTATAGTTGGAGCCATAATAGGTACCACATGATCAACAGCCAATGCCATTTCAGTAGGGACGCTGAGTACTAAAGCACAACAACTGAGTGTTGACCTAGAAATAATACAAAAAACATTAGATGGAATTAGAGGAGGATTGGATGAACAAGTAAGGTTCATAAATGAAACTGCGATCATATTGAATGAACAAGCGGATGTGATGCAACGGGTGACTAAGCTTATAATTAAGCATGACAGAACACTTAGTGAGATTTTGAATATAATGAGTCCTGTGGATAGACTATTAACGAATTATATGAGAGAAGTTCAATCTGCAATTTCACAATTGATTCAAGGATGTATACCATTGTATTATGTTTCACAGGATATTATTCATTAAATGATAGAAAGGTTGACCAGGAGGGGGATTGATGTGGTACAGGTAAAAATTGCATTTGAAATGGGTAATGCAATGCCATTATATGTGGACTTGGAGAGGTTGGAAATTGGGTTTTTACTATGCATCCCATATGTAGCTCCTGAAATTACTTATCAAACCAAGTGGGTACACAATGTGGGATTTTGGCAAGAGGACACATTTATTAAGATTAAGACTCCAGAAGTGGTGGCATTTCAGTCATGGGAGCCTGAGGTTTACTTGATGCCAAACTTGAAAACGTGTGTCAAATTTAAAGAACAAAATTATATGTGCCCAGGTAAACCGTTTGTTCCTGATGCTACAGACACCATTTGTGGTTTGGAATCTGACCCAGGAATATCAGAAGGATGTGCAGTAATCATTAGCAATATTGGGAGTGAAGAATTGGCACAGGCTAAAATGGTCAAAGTTAAATGGTTGGTCAGCACATGTTTGAAAAACCTGACAGTAGTACACTCAAATCATGGAACTTATGTGGTTAAACAGGTGAAATATAATGTCTTTTATTTACAGGTCCCAAAGAATACAATTGTGTCAATTGGAGGGTTAACATTATTTCACGTGACAAATGACATTTGGGAAAGCCAAGTAGATCATATTGAATTTTTTCAAAGGGATGCATTTTCAATAGACCTGGACCTAGAATTCTTATTGAATCATAAAGAGAAACATGTCGTGAAAATGAATCTACGAAAGAATAATATTACGGTTAGTAATCTGGGTATAATAGAAGTGGAAAGATTTAATTGGGGAACCTGGGGGGAACGCTCTATAGTGGGTTTGGCTGTCCTGGTGCTAATAATGGGAGGATGGTTGATTGTTTTATCAGTAAAAATGAAGATGTTGCTCATGTTGGTGGATACAATGGGGAGAGAAAGATATCCCAACACGCATGCATTTTAAAAAAAGGAAGGGAACAAGTTTCATTTCTTCCAATTGTGGCTTGGACAAGGGCCAAAATTCTCAGAAAAAGGAGGGGATATGTAGGATTATTTAGCGTGTTTTTGGAGTGCAGCGCCACTACATGGGATCAAGGTATTGCTATGATGCAATTGTTTCAAGACATGTGTTGCCAGTGTAACATATGGACATGTAAATGGAGACAGAATACACAGGTCAAAAACAAACCATTTTCTCATTTAAAAGCACATTTTTTTCTCTCTTTTCTCGCCTGAAATGCCTCTGTTGCAGGAGACACATTAGATAATTAATGAACTAATACACCTAGCAAATACTAATCACTAATAATAATCGAATACCATCATTATGTGTTCTTCAGTGCAGAATGAGGTAGAAAAGACAGGCTCATTTTAAATGTGCATCCAGATTTTTCTCTATTTTCTCTGTGCTTTTCATGGTCCTTGCTCAGGAAACAAAACTCGAATAAGCAGGAAATCAGTTTTGTTACAGTTGCTTACTGTAAAAGTAATCCATTGTTTAGAGAAGGAGGATATGACATGATAGAATCTTATTGGGTGCACGTCACCTTAAGGGCTGTAACAGAGGTTTCCTGTAGAATCTCGGGGAAAGAGAGAGTTAGTGGACATCTTGTACAGCTTGGGTGAAGACTTGGCTGGAGTGGCTGGGGAGTTTCCTGATTGAGAAGCAGGTCCCAGTGCACTGCTGCACAGACTAGAGATTCCAGTCAATAAGCACCGGCTTGAGAGACTGCAGATCAGAACTGCATGTCCTCGCTGGGGTGCTTTAAGAGGGAGCCCTGAGCATTTCAAGAAAGCGACCAGCCCGGAGACTTTGTGTGCTGAATAAGCTACAATTTGCCGGTAATTATCTTGCAGAGTGAGGGGGCGGTGTGTGTGTGAGTGAGTAATCTGTTCTGGCAGAGTAGAAGAGGGAATTCCTGTGTTTAATTAACATACTGTAATGTTGCAAATTGAACGTTCTCTTGCCGTATTTCTTTTCATTTTGTTACAGATAATGTAAAGTGAATATCTCTGCTGCTGTGCAATTTCCATTTATTTCTGTAAAAGGGGTAAGATGGTGTTGAAATGCAATTGTTTATAATACACAGAAATATATGAAAGCAGACGTGTAGTGTGTTTTTGTTTTTCTCTTTTCTTAGTGCATCTACCATTATAGCACTGGTAATCTGGGGAAGATTCTTCGGCAGTGCATTTATCATTTTTCATGTAGATAAAACAACAGAAAGAATAATGTAGCTAAAAATAAGACTTGGCAGTAAAATAGCTGTATGCATGGTTCCACTCAGCGTATATGTGTGTGTGGCTTCTGAATGGAACACAATCTGATAGTCTGCTGGACGTACATGAGTCAGCAGAGAGAGAAAGAGAGAGGCCTCTGGAAATAGTTTCACTAATGTAAATAAATTAGTGATAATACCACATGTTAGCTCGTGTTGTAGATAAATCAGTGATAACAGCCCTAGGTGGCACTCCATGTGAAAATGTGGTGTTTCTGAAATGTAGGCCTGAGGTCTCTCTAGTGATCACACGAACCATCTAAACAAAAATAAGGGGTTCTGGATATTGGGGCCACAAATAAAACAAAGGAATTATGCTCAACAAAAAAATACCACCAACAAAATATATACCAACTAAATATATCTGTGTACTGAAATAATGCATATCCATTATATTACTATAATACCAAACCCAATCTGAATGCAAGGAGTGATTATTGCTAAATTACTTTTATTTTTGGCGGTAAGAAAATACTGCTAAACCCCAAATCTATACAAAATACCCAACAGGTGGGGGGATGGAGAAGTGCAGGTAATCAAAGTGCACCCAGCTGGTGGCTCAGTACAGGTATAAGAAAGTGTAGCCAACAGGTGGCTCTTAAGCACAGAGAGAGGGGAATATAGGGTTACAGATACAGACCACAAGTTCTGGGGGATCCAAGAGGCAGTGCAAGATGCAACTGGACATGCAGGGACCTGGGCCGAATTTCAAAGGGTGGCCAGGTGACCAGTGCATGGACCAGACGGGTCATCATTATGGAAAAGGAAGAGAAAAAGTGGGAAGTGAAGAGGAAGGTCTTGAGTTGCTTCCAGAACCGGAGGTGGTTGTGCTCAAGTTTGAGAGAGGAAGGGAGGCTGTTTGAGAGGAAGTCCACAGCCAAAGAAAGAGATCTGCCACCCAACTCTCTGCTTGGAAAAGCAACTGACCCTCAGAGAATTTGAGGAGGAGAGCTTGAGAAGGGAGATGTCTAGGAAGAGTGTGTTGGAGGAGGTAGTGTGGTCCTAGGCCCCAGAACATTTTGTGGACGATGCAGAGGGTTGTGAACTGGATCCTTGTATCCACTGAGAGCCAGTGAAGAGATTTCAGTGCTGGAGAGATATGATGATCTGGGCTTGAGGCCAAGGACAAGTCTTGCAGTCCTTTTCTGTATAAGTTGTAGAGGACGGAGAGTAGAGGCAGGAAGATTTAGAAAAAGCCTGCTGAAGTAGTCCAGCCTAGAGATGACCAGAGCTCTGGAGAGAGTGAACTTCTGGGGGAAAGTGAGGAAAGGAAGAATACATCTGAGGAGGTGCTGCTTATACTTTGACTTCTTAGAGATATCAGAGATGTGAGGAGAGAAGGAGAGTGTGGAGTCCAAGATTACCCCAATGTTCATAGTCTCATGGGTAGCAGCAGGAAGAGGGCCCAGGGTGGGGCAGCCAGAGAGAGAGAGGAAAGGTGGGAGCTGGTGTTCTTATGAGGAGGATCTCAGTCTTACTGGCATTAACGCAGAGATCCTTGGTGGCACACCACTCCTGGATAGTGGAAAGAGAGTCTGGAACAAGAGAGGGAGTAGAGGCAGCCAAGGGGAGTCTGAAAGAGAGCTGGGTGTCAACCGCATAACCCTGAAATTTGGAGCAGAGAGCAGCAATGCGGTGGCCAAAATTTACCAGGTATTGGTGGAACATCCAGGGAGAAAGGTTAGAGCCCTGGGGTACACTTCATGTAGAGAGAGAGAGATAAAAGAGAGGAAGGACCCCAGCTGGACCCGGGAGGGTCGATCAGTGAGAAAGGAGGTCAGCCAGGCCAGTGCCTGATCCGTGATAGCCAGGATATCACAGAGGTGATTGAGCAGGATGGCATGGTTGACCGTATCAAAAGCAGAAGAAAGATCAAGAAGAATGATGAATGGAGGAAGATTAGTATCAAGGTTAGAGAGCAGGTCTTCGAGGATGTTCAGGTTAGTGGTTTCTGTGCTTCTGGCTGCTGTGAAGCTAAACTGGTGGTCATGGAGACACCCAACAGATTCAGTGTGAAGATTAAGCTGAGAGATGACCAGCTTTTCCAAGAGTTTGCCCAGGAAAGGAGTGATGGAGATCGGGCAACAGTTAGATGGAGAGGAAGGTTATGGCAGTGGGCTTCTTGAGGAGGGGTCCACAATGGAGTGCTTAAGGCGGGAGGGGAAGGCTCCAGTGCTAAAAGAGTGATTGCCAAAATTGGCCAGGGCTGGAGAACCATGTATCCTTGACTAACTGTTTGTTTTCATTGCAAAAGCATCACTCCACCTGTGTCCCAGCAAGAATCCAGTAAAGCACTTGAACCAGTCACGGAGGTAGGTAAGGATTTATTTCCCTTTTTACCGTTGGTTGAGTAGAAGTGCTGAAGATTTATATCAGTCCTTTGCAATGTGCATCCCGGTGTGGGACATTTCACCCCCCCCCAACCTTTTCACATAGTTAATTTTAAATCTTTGCATGTGGTTTTTGCCATTTTAACTCTTTCTGTGGAGTTTTTTTTAATTTTTGAAAACTTAAAATGGTTTTGTAAAACAAACATAATATAAATCTGTGCATAGCAGTTGCAAGGCACAGTACAGCAAAAAGACACTGTTAAAAATGGGGCCTCAATAACTGCAAATGCTTTGAAAGCTTCTTACCCTATTGCGTACTATCTTGGTAAAAACAAAAAAGCCTTTTTACTGATGCTGAGAAAGGGCCTCTCCCAACAATTCTCACTGTAAACCAGGTAATGCTTGGTGATGGTGCAGCAGAGAAATGCAAAAGTATCCCTACGTCAGACACCACAATTTGCTGCAGCATCACTGACCTGTCCTCTGATATCAGTATAGAAGTGATAATGTGCCTGAAACACAGTCAGTTTGCCCTACAGTCGGATGAGGCCACTGACATTTCAAAAGAAGCTCATTTGATTGTTTATGTGAGGTACTGCTATGGAAAATAAATGTTGGAGGATTTCCGATTTGTAAACCAATTAAGGGCTACTGTTAAAACTTACTAAATTCCCACTGCCTAAAGTGGGAGGCGTGTGTTGGTATTTGCACAGATGGTGCTCCTGCAATGTGTGGTGCTAGAACTCGGTTAAAAGCAAAAGTGTTGTCAGTAGCTCTGCATATTGTGTGGACACACTGTATGATACACCGGGAAGCTTTGGCTGTGCGCAATATGGAGAATGAACTCACAGAGGTGCTGACTTCAGTTAAAAGATTGTACATTTCGTTGAGATGCACTGCACAAGAGCCCATCTGTTCACCACATTATGTGCAGAAATGGGAGAAGAAGAAGATGCTTTGTTGTTTCACAGGAATGTCACGTGGCTATGCAGGGGGAAGGTTTTAAATTGTATTTATGAACTCAGGAACAAAGTGAGAAACGTTCTCCTGGGTTTAGACCAGACAAAAGCAGAACCTCTTTGGAATTCTCACTGGCTGGTGCTGCTAGCTTACCTTGGCGACATCTTTGGAAAGATTCTTTTTCTAAACCTCTCCCTGCAAGGCATAGAAACAACATCATTCGATATGAATGCAAAAATATCAGCATTCAAGAAGAAGGTGGAGCTTTGGAGGAGGCGGGTTGTTGTCAGCATTACCGATGCATTTCCATTATTAGCAGATGCTCTTGGGGAGACAAAGTATGATCTTTCCTGTGTTGCTGAACTAATAGGAAACCATTTAAATGCTCTCAGAACCAGTCTCAAAGTACTTTCCAGAGTACAATTGTAACCTGAATAACTGGGTGGTTCAGCCTTTCCCAACAGACGTATGGGCCCATCTCCCCAATACACCCACAGGAGGAACTAATGGAGCTTCAAAGTGACCGCACATTGGAAAGAAAATTCATAAAATTGTCTTAGGGTGATTGTGTCTGCAGAGTTTCCAACTTTCTCCAAATGTGCAGTCAATGCACTGTTACCTTTCAGCACCTTGTACCTTTGCGAGATTGGATTCTCAGCACTTGCAGCCCTAATGACTAAATATCGGTCAAAGCTGGAGGTGGAACCCAATAATGACAGGCTGGCTGCTGAAAGACAGGCCCACTCTTCATACTAGTTCTCCAATATGCCACTGTCCGACTTGCAAGTGACAGCATTGAAAGTAATCTCAAAGTTGTTGTACTTAAGAAACAAACGGTTACATCACTTGCATGTCAAACTTTCTGTAGGACAGCAATATTGGCGTTTTTCTTTTATGGGAAATAAATATCCAACACTATTGCTAGTCAAGTCCTCTGTATTCTAACAACAAATTCTGAATGCTGTGTTCCCACCTATTTGTCCTCTAATCTAATTTGAGTTATTGAAAGCAATGATTTTGAAAGAATGTAATGTTTGGCACCCACACCGCCATTTGGGGCACCATTCTACACAAGCGCACAATAAACGTTCACAACCGACTAAAAGACCATGGCCCTCATTACGACCCTGGCGGAAAGTGACTGACCTGACCGCCATAGCGTAAATAGCGTTTCCGCCATCGCACGACGGAGCAAAGTGCGGCTAATTCCGACCCATCGGGCACGAGCACTACGCCATGGCGGAAGTGCAAAGTCCGCGATGGCGGAAATGTCCCCAAAACGCCCCTCACCGCCGTCGTACGGCGCCCTAGGTGCAATTCCGCCACCCATCTTAGCGGTCACCGTAATGAGCGGCAACCGGAAAGTACGGTGACCGTAAACATACGGAAACGGAAGTAAAAACATGGGCCCGGAACGGGAAACAGCACGCCGTACACCCATAAAATCAGAATTCCCACACAACCATTAAAAATACTACCCTGAGACACATCCCAACCCGTCATCCACCCTAGTGAAAGCAATAGAAATGGGAAAAGTAGCGAAAAAAGCGTGCGACCGCAAGCGGCAGGTCCACTTCTCCCGTGAGGAACTCACCATGCTCACAGAGACCCTCCAGGAGAATGCTGCCGTCGTCTTCTCCACGCAAATGACCAGGACGGCACTTGCGAACAAGAAGGCCATATGGGCCCTGGTGGCACAGCGGGTAAGTGCGGTGGGGACCGCACCCCGCAACCCACAGCAATGCAGAAAGCGATGGGACGACCTGCGGATACGCTTACGGAGCATACTATCCGCCAATCGCAACATTGCCACAGCTACCGGGGGAGGATCGGAATCACCCATCAAGTTGACCCCCTGGGAAGAAATCTGTGCCTCCACCATTGGAATGGAGAGTATAGAGGGAGTCGGAGGGATGGAGAAAGGAGTGCAGACATCCGAAGAATCCGGTAGGTGGGCCAACTAATACAATGCCAAATCCACAATGTCCAATCATGTGAAGTACCATGTGTCCACATAGTGCAACAGTAACACATGTCCAGGAGAACGTCCACATACATTGGCCTGACAGCGCACTTTAAAACTCACATTAAATACATAAATAATTAAAAATCCTAAAAACACCCTCTACACGTGCAGCAGGCACACCCTAACTGCAGGCTGCAAAACAACTGCATCCTCATTCCACACAAAAATGAAACCACCTTCAAGGCCCCGACCCAAATCACCCTCAGGTACCACCCCAATGCATGTGATACATTGCCATTCCAATTCCAACAGACCCATGAATAACGCTCGCCCTCCTTTACTCCACCACAGGGTCCGATTCAAACGACGAGCTCCAGGACACCCCTACCAGCACACCTGCAAAGAGGGCCAAGACCAACGGCCAAAGACCCTCCACCTCAGCTGCACGCATCAAGACACGGCAGCAGCACAAATCAAGTGGCAGCACACAGGAGGGAACATCAACAGGCACCCCAGCAGCCAGCATGCCCACAACAGCACCACCACAGGTCCCCCCAATGGATGCCACAGAAGGCACTGCCTCTGGTGGCAGCAGCACCATAGGTGACACTCCATTAATGGCAGCATGCTCCGACACAGAAGACGGGGATGTCGAAGTAAGATCCATCCATGACCTGTCTCAATCCCCCTGTTTGTTTCATCCCGTACACCATGAGGATACCACGCAGGGGCACCCACAAGATGACGACTGGCCATCCCCCACAAGCCCTGTGGCAAGGCAACATGAGGTGACCAGCCCCTCTGTGACACCACCGCAAATGGCCATGGCACAGCAGAGGCAACAGTCCCTCGACCAGGTGATCGTGCAACAGCAGCAACTGGCCACGCTCCTCAAGGACCATGCTGATGAATGTGGGGGTACTAAGGCAGCCATAGAAACATCAACTGAGACGCTTAGGGCAGAAATGGAGAGAAGCACCGAGAGCCTGAGAGTACAAATGGAGAGAAGCACCGAGAGCCTGAGAGTACAAATGGAGAGAAGCACCGAGAGCCTGAGGGGGGAACTGCATGCGACGTCCAAAGACGTATGTGCTGAACTTGCCGCTGTGCGCCGTGTGCTCACTGAGCTCTCACAAACCCTTAGGGACATGCATGGACGTGAGCAGGCAGAGACATCATCCGTTGCAAGTTCCGTCCAGGGCAGCCCCCAACGTAGATCTGGGAGGAACCTGCGCTCCACAGGCAGGGGTGCCCCTGATACCCGGAGAGGGGGCTTGCAATAGCGTATGCCCACTGACAATGAGCATCTTCGGACACTGGTGTTCGGGGGGAGGTAGGAGGGTGGAGGGGGTGTGTTGGGCTCACTTGGGTGGCGGGTCGATGGGGTGTGTAACATAATCTCACATATGCCATAAACAATGCACGATCATCCAATGAGATGTGTGGACATTGATCTTTGTGTACGAGGCCTTCATAGGCGTACAGTCCATATTGTGCATGTTCCAGACACACACAGTGCCACAAGTCCCGTGTCCATGTATCAGCCACCAGGCGTGAGTGCTAGAAGCATGAATCTATGAGAATCTGACGAATGTCACGGCCCTCCTGTGCCTCGCAGACTTCTTGACGTGCTGCCACATCCCCACCCTCATCATGACCATCTTCAGGTGCTTGCAGTTCTGCGTCAGGGGGCATGGGCACATTTCTACGTACGCACATGTTGTGTAGCATGACACATGCCATGACCATCTTTGCAACCTTCTCATGGCGGTACAGGAGTGCCCCGCCAGACCTGCTGAGGCAGCGGAAACGAGTCTTCAGTAGGCCGAATGCCTGTTCTATGACTACACGGGTACGTGAGTGGGCATGGTTGTAGTCCTCCTCATGCTGGTTCTGTGGGTTCCGGAGTGGTGTAAGGAGCCATCTCTTCAGTGGATACCCGGCATCACCTGTATGTGGACAATAAAGGATGTTTGTGGAATGACATTGCTACGTACGCACCCCCCCCCCTTCCTGCCAGGTCATTGCCGCATCACATACCCCACATTATCATGCATGAAATGAGACTCACCGAGTAGCCAGGATCTGTTCCCTGCGTGTCGCTCCATGTAGCGTGGTATAGTAGAGTTCCTCAAGACCATAGAATCATGGGTTGATCCAGGAAATCGGGCACAACAATGTGTAAAGATCCTGTTGGAGTCACACACCATTTGTACATTAAGGGAATGAAATTGTTTTTGGTTGCGGTACTGGGCCTCCATGGCATGTGGGACGACCAGTTCCACATGGGTGCAGTCGATGGCACCAATGCAACCCGGTATGCCGCCAAGTGCATGGAATCCCACTTTTGTGTTCGTAATTTCCGGCTCCGAGCGTGGTAGAGAGATGTAGTCGTCTGCGTGCTTCAGGAGGGCATCGAGCACTTGCAATAGTGTCCGTGAGAACAGTGGCTGTGAAATGCCATGCAACTGTCCAACTGTGTGCTGGTAGGTGCCTGTGGCCAGGAAGTGGAGTACAGACACCACCTTCAGTAGGGGTGGGATGGCGGTTGGGCTATCTATCATGCAGACAAGGTCAGCCTGTGTCATGTCCACAATGGCGGTTATGGTGTCCCGGTCCAAACGGTAGAGGGTGTGGATCTGCTCAGCAGTGAGGTTGAACGGATGTGCTCGGAGGCGTGGGATTGCGGGCTGCCTGCGTGGTGGTAGTGGCTGTGCTGGTGGGCCTTGCTGGCCCTGCCTTGCCCTCCTCCTCCTCGTGCGTCTCCTCTGTGCGGCCGGTTGTTGTAGTAGTTGGCGTTCGTCTTCTTCCTGAAGTTGGAGTACTTGCAGTGCTATCAGGTGCCCCAGGGCCAACATCGCCAGTCCTGCCGGTAGCATTTTGGAGTGGGTGTGGTTGTGGGAGGGGGTTGGGTGTGCAATTTATGTGTTTTCAAGCTGTATTGCCTCCACCTGTGGTGATTAATTCCACCTGTGCAAGCTGCAATCCCCTTTGGGCGAGCACGTCCCGCACACAACGCTGCAATTCGACGCATGGCATCTTGCCATTGCAATCATGTATTTCATCCCGATGGCAGTGTGATATTGGTTCATATGTTCATTCTGCTATGGTCCCATTGCTTCACATACTATCTTTGCAGTTGCGAACAAACTTGTGAAGGGTCAGTGGAATGTAGTACTCGATTAATGGTGGACCCTCATGCAGCACTGTACCGAGGTTCACCGACGGCCGGGGCGTCCCATTTGTGAGTGAAGCCAGTTGCCATTTTCACACACTGCCGCACTACATGGATGGATTTGTGATTTCAAGCGGTCACAGATGCCTTTTCGACGTGATGTTGCAAATGAGGAATTCGGTTTCGGACAGCGCTTTCGGTTTTCAGCTAGCGGCGAGGAGACGCCCACAGGTCTGACTGCAAATATAACGTTCTATTGTTTAATGTCCTTGGGACAGGGGCCATGGCGAGAATGCAATAATTGATATGAATAGTATGGGATGCGCAATAGCGTAGTGGACGAAAAGGCAGGACGTTCCCAAATACATGTTACTTCACAACACTAGAATTCCGGGCTGGAGAACAGTGGATTTTGCAGACTGCATTACGCACAGACTCAATGGAAGTTTCAAATGTGATGTGAGTAAATAATCAGGCGTTTTCATACCGGGATGAGGGAATGATGTATGGATGCATGGACAGATGATTTGATGGAGAGTTTGCCATGTACAGGGCTTTTTGGAATCTATCCACCTCCCCTGCGCTATGTCATGCAGAGCTGCCATAGTGGGACCATCGTCTTTCTGCCCTTGTTGTACCCTCCCTGTCTCGACGCGCCTTCAGGCACTTGTGTCTATGCACGTTACTAATCCCATCTAATGGATTCTGTCTTCACAGACGCATGCACACAAACACTCGTTTGTAATGGTGTTTTCACCTCGATTTTTATGGTTGTGATTCGCAAGTGATTTTTGGGTGGGAATAATCCTTTTGAGTGGGCTAGCATGCATATGGCTGTAGATTTAGTGTGATCATTGAAGTGAGTAATACAAATGTATTTCTGATGGCCATACTATTCTTTTTCATTTCATTTGGGTGACAGGTATCTCCTCCCCTTTTGCCGCTGCCATCTGTATGCCACTCCTGCAGATGGCTTTTACTCCCGACACCTGCTGCTTCGTGTCAATCAGTGGAGCACCATTACGATCTTATGGGACGATCGCCAATGGGCCACATGCCCTTACGCAGTACTAGTGGCTAGGAGCTACATATCAGCCTTTCAGCTGGACTAGTGCCTACCTAATGGGACGGCCCTGCGGTTCTAGGCGCTTCCGTGTTGCCTTTTTGAATGTGAATGTAGCCCCTGTGTACCATGATGGAACAGGGCGTCACACAAGCAGAAGCTGGTCATTTATTGCGGATGCAGCCCACAATACTGGAATGTATTTTGGAGTTCATGACCTAATGGCTGTATGGCCTTGGTGGTTTTGTGGTGCATTAAATTTCTATTCTGATATTAACCGTGTAGCGTTCTTCTTTGCAAGTAATGTAGCATATTCCTATTGGTGGAGCGGTGTATTGTGAGGAGATCTGCATTGGGTTCCGGCTTCTGAGTATAGTTGCGTGGTACTGTACTGGCCGCGTTTGCCTACGTAGCCCAGTGAGGTCAGGGATAGGGGCTGCCATTATGACTGTTTTAATGATGTCATGCTCAGGGGCGGGGGATTACCTTTTGTGTGACAGATGCCGGTCAGCCAGGTGGATTGGTGGAATGATGTGATTATCAGACTATGGCTGGTCACAGGTGCCTGTGTTTGCGTGCGTTTCTTGATGGGGGACTGAGGTCATGTCCATTGGAATAGCTTCTGTATTCGTGCCATCTGTGCCCTGCAGCTCCCATTGGCCCCTCTTGAGATGAGCCTGACTGCTCTGTCACTCTGCCAACTTGTGTGGTGCATGCTTATGCTGATGGTTGGTTCGTTTACTGGCAGGAGTACAGGGCTGGTGCAGTCTCACTCAGGATACTGCTTTGAATGTTGCCTTACACTGGTGTCAGTCGATGGGGGGGCCTGTTTTTGTTTGTCTCATTTTTCTGCTCATGTTGCTGTACTTGGACCTTCACATGCCTGTGCTGCATCAGTGCGGCAATGGTGCCATGGCAGATATGGATGCCCACTCACAAGGCACTTGGAGCCCCTGGATTCATTTGTTAGTTGGCATGCATTGGTGACTTGTACATTTCACTGGTTGCATTGTGTGACTTCATTGCACCTACGAGGAGTTGTGCAATGTGGCCAGGGAGTGGTGTACAGGCACTCAGTAGGGCCGTTTACGGTTGATTCGCGATGAGGTACTTCTCACCATGGCAGAATGGTACTTTCCGCCATGCTTGATGGCGTTAGGTACATGTCCGCTAGGGTCGGAATTCGCGTACCGTTGCGCCATGGTGGTAATTACGGTTTGGCATGGCGCGCGTGCGCGTACTTGGTGCAGTTAGCGTTGGCGTTCGCTACGGTGTCGCTAATGGCATCGTACTTTACGGTGACGGGTCATAATCGCACCGAGCGCTATTCGATGGCGGTATTGCATTTCCGCCATCGTTTTTCGATTTCCGCCAGGGTCGTAATGAGGGCCCATGTGTTTAGTGGGGTCCAATCTGGGTAAATTTTTCTTTGGGGGGGTTTGGGGTCAAAATGTTTGATGACTACTGGTCTAGGCATACATGATAAACAACACATTACATTTGTTGGGAGGGACATTGAAAGTAACGTTTGCGACTGCACACAAATGTCATTATGTTGGCAGAGAACAATAGTACTGAGTTGTTATATTTAGCAGATACCTGTCTTGTGTGCGGGGGTACTGTGTGATTTGCAAGGTCAGTGTATCTTTGATTGCTGGCATGGACCGAATTTGAGTGGGAATCATCCAGCTAATATGGGCTACTGCACTAAAATGTGAGGCAGTCAACATGCATAAATATGACTAGGGCAACCGATTGCAGCTAGGAGTTTACATGCACACTGCATGCACAATTGTTAAACGTTACTACAAGAATATCTGGTTGAAATGATATGTTTAAATGGTGAGTTGCCAACATTTGAACATGCAATAGTAATGGAATATTGCATTGCCAATAAAGGACAATGTTCATTTAGTATTGCAAGCAAATGGCATTTTTGCCAACTAGGAGAATACCGACTAGTCCTAGGTTTCAACTGACAGTCGTGATTCTATTAATGGCACAAAGGTGAGGATTCTGCGCATCTATGTTCTTTATTTGTACAATAGCAGCAAGAAATGAACAAGTTACAGACTCCTCTCATAGCCCACTCATGCCCCTCCCTTTCTAGACCTGCAAACCGTGTGAATCCATATAAACACTTCATGGACAGTCTGCGTCCTCTTTCAAGACTGCAACTAATCACTGAAGTAGAACCGCCAGAAAAACCCAGGTGGTGCCAGTTTGAAGATCAAGGAGGTAACCATTCCACAGGTCAATAGAAGGATTCTCCCTCTGGTTCTTCAGAGGCTCTGTTAATCACTGGGGAGAAAGGGAAGGGATAATACTCACCTCTGTGCATTAATGGAAAGACGACTGTCCATCGAATTCTAGGATGAATCTGAATTTTAATTTTAAGTCTTGGCCCTGAGGATCCTAATATGCGCCTTTCAAAGCCATGAACGGACCACAGCCTGCACAACTGGCTTGCAAAAGAAGGTATGAAATAGAGAAGCATTATAGCATTCAGCTGCCCTGAGGATGTCCTGAAAGTAATGTTCCTGACCAAAAGGCATTTGATGCAATGGCCCCTCTATGAGAATGAGCTCTAAACAATTCAGTCTCCCCCTACCCCCTTTACAACACATTTTAACCACCACGCCAACGTAGGAGACAATACCGGAGAAAATGAGGACCCGTGGCTCTCCTCACAGCAGGTGTGACCTGTTCATATTGCTTCCAGCATTGATCCACACACAACTCCACACACAACTGAAGATTGTCTGGAAATCCTGGCAACTCAAAGACTGTAAATGTGAGCTTGGTACATTTACACCGTCAAAATGAAACAGCAGAAGAGGTAAATACTTGGGCCAGATTCTCAAACCTATTTTTTGGCGCAAGCGAAGCAATGCGCTAGTGCAACCCCTCACTGAGCCCAAAAAAGAGCCAGCCCAATTCACAAATGGCACCTGAATGAGCGCATCATAGATGAGCTCATCATAGATGCGCTCATTCACATGTCCTTTCCCCCTTTTCACATTTGCGCAAATAAGGGGCCGTTTAAGTGCATTTAAAAGGATATTGCTAATTCATACACGGGATGCGCTTTTAAGTGCGCCAAAATGAGGTCCTTTCTCCTGTGCCTCGCCAGTACAAGGTAATTTCTGACCCAACATAATTTCTTTCTTTTACGTATGGCAGACCCGGGTTAAACCACAGCCTTCACACTAGCATTTCCACCCCTGAAGCAGGGATACATGTGTATTTTTTCAGATCATTTTACCGAGATGGCTACTTTAATGGCATGTCCCGGTAAAATGTGCTCCCAGCAATCACCTGTCATACATTAGTGTCGTGGGCGTGCCTATCAGATCAATTAATGCCATTTGTCAGAATGTCATCAGGTGATTGTAGCTGGGGTCACAGTTCCTTGTAATCGTTCCTCAACTTATGCCCCAGTGTCTCGAAAACGCCTCACACAGACTACACAGCCAAATAGATTTCACCTCAACCTACCTCACTTGCTCCCATCACCTTGCTTTGAGACAGCTCTTTGTGTAAGTAAGATGTACAAGGCAAATATGGAGATGAAATGGAATTGTACAGAGAGAGAAGTAAGGAAGGATTTACAACAACCGAATCCGAAGCAACAAGATAAAGAAAACAGAAAGGAAGTCATGGCAGCAATCATCGAGAATGTGTGACGTAATGGGTGCTAAAAGGCATGGGACCCAGGGATTGCTTGGATTCCCATGCCTAGCACTCACTGCATAAAACTTGCATGGGCCAGACTACAGATATTCAAGTGATAGCCGGCCATGGTCCTCTACATGAAATGAGTGCAATAGTTACAAATAGCAGCAATGGCTTTGGTTTTACAATGAGGATGTTTTTGATTCTTCTCCTTGAATTGTGTTCAGTTCCGTAGAAGAGGCGTGGTGAGAGGCCCACATTTGCTTGCCTGTTCTTTTTTTAAGTAGTTTAGGGAGGGAAACAGTCCATTGGAGTGGAAGAGGGAGGTGCACACCTTGAATGTGAAGTTTGCCCTTTCTTTTGTCTGCATCCCTTTCATACACCTGGTGATTTGCAGCCTGCACCCATCTTTGCTTTAAAAGACATCCCTGATAAAGCAAATATTTTTGTAAAATAGATGGCATTTTGATGGTGGTGGCTTTGACAATAATGCATCACATTTTGAAGAGACTACGGAATAGAATTGAAAGACAGTTTAAAGTTTAGAGTTAAGAATGTGGTGGCCATGTTTTTTTTTAAAAGAAATGTATTTGGTTAGTTGATAAAATCAACTTTTCAGATATAAATAAAAGCATTACAAAATAACAGGTTAACAAATAAACAAATTAATTTAGTAAATAAAACTTTGATAATTAAATCCTCATCAACAATTCATTACATAAAGAAGAATAAGACATTTCCAGAGACTAAAACGTATAAAAGGCAATTAAGTTATACAGTTCAACTTTACATGATCATAAAATATCCATGCAAATAATGTGTCTGTATAATCAATTCTCCTCCCAATAAGCTATGTAATTTACTAAACTGTTCTTAAATCTTAAATCATTCACAAATGTTATTATTACTAAATTCCCTTATGAAGTACTCACTATATCTGGTAGTACTACTTCCAGAAATTGCACAATTACAACTTTCACTGGCAATCTTGAGTTTGAAAAAATTAATTGCCATATGTGGTCAGAATTTAATGGACTATTCATGGAAAACAAATTTTTAAAAAACTTCTTTAGAAATTGAAATTAACATAGGACACTCCACAACAAGATGTTTTAGAGTCTCTTTTTGAAGTTTATTTAAACAGTATCGACAATGACTTTGATCTGAAGGCATGTGTTGGCCACGTTAACGGTTTAGAGGAAGCCCATAGTAAGAGAACTCTCATATTGAAGAGTGCTTTCAGGGAAAAGAAACGAATCGGGGGGACTTGTGAGGAGCACATTGGTGCTACGTATGTGTGAGAGCAAGAATGCCGGCCTCTGCAAGGGCTTTGGCAAGTGGGAGGTAAGGTTTGATTTACTTTTCCACCTACATTTGTTACATTGGTTCTTTGTTTGCAGCTTGTGATTCAAATGAAAGGGGGGTGGCTACTGTATGTAACGTGAAGCAAGTTGGTCTTTGTTGGGTTGTGTACATTCGGGTTTGAATTGTTGCCCTGCACAAGACATTGGCGATTCATGGAATAATTGTGCACCGAAATCGGTGGCGCAAGTGAGAAAAATCCAGCGCACGCGTGCAAATCTGCACGCAGGCGATTCATGGAAGTCTGTGCGTGTGTTTTTTCAGGGAGCTGAATCGAAACCACGTGGGGCGCACATGTCACTGAGACATCCCGAACGCTGTGCGCGACACGCACAGCAAAAGCCCACAACGTGTAGCGCACACACCAAAAAGGGGGCGGAATACACGGAATGGGGAACAACGCGTGAAAAGTAGGGCGTAACTGGGGAAGAACTGCTGGGAAATACATGGAACGCCCACCGTACAAACACAACACGTATTCATGAAATCGAATAGGGGAAACCGGCGCACACCAAAAGACACACACAGGCGTACACATGTCCGCCATACAAAGGCAGTTGGAAGCGTCCCTGCGTAGTATAAAAGTGCATGCAAACAACAAACACGTATATACAACTACGATAAATGTCCCACTTCTCGCAGCAGTGATTGTGGGACACCGCAGGAGGAGGTGAATAGCCAGGCCCCACATTTTTTTGCCCAGTACCAGCCTTTTTGGGATGCCTGATGACAACGTCTATGGCAGGTACAGGTTTCCCCCTCATATCATCCTAGACCTGGTCACTGAGTGGGTGGATGAGCTCTCATCACCCACCTTGTGTCCCGAAGCACTAAGCCCCTTGGAAAAGGTGCTCAATGTTCTGCATTGTTTGGCTACTGGGTCATTTCAGTGGACAACTGCCATAGTTGGGGTTGTCTCACAGCCCACACAGTCACGCTGCCTAAACCAGGTGTTGGGACTGCGCACCCCTCGGTCCGCAGGCACATATACATGCCCAGAACACCCGCATATAGGCAGGCCGTGGTCCAAGACTTTTGCAGGGTGGCATACTTCGCCAAAGTGCTTGGTGCCATAGATTGCACCCATGTGGCCCTACATCCACCTAGGTCTACTGATAACATCTACCGCAACCGCAAGCACTGGCATTCCATCAACGTACAGGTTGTATGCGATGCCCATGGAATCATCACCTCTGTCTATGCAAACTATCCTGGGTCTACCCATGACAGTTTCATATACAGAATGTCCGCCCTCAGCTGGGACCTGGAAGCTGGGAAGCATGGTGACACATGGGTCATTGGTGACTACATATGTCTGTGCACATGCATGCATTTCACACACATACAATTACACAAACCCAACTAATGACAACCATCATCACCTCCCCAGTGGACAGTGCCTACCCTCTGTGCACCCACATGATGACGCCAATACAGAACCCCACCACACCACCCCAGGTAAGATACAACGCAGCCCATATTGCAACCAGGGGCATAATGGAGCGTACATTCAGAGTACTCAAGTCACGCTTCTGCTCCCTTGACCTCTCTGGCGGCCCGCTACTATATGCACCCCCAGTAGTGTGCAGGATCATTGTGGCAGCATGTGTCCTGCACAATGTTGCAACACAGTGGTGCATACCGGTGGACATGGTGGTGCCCCCACATCCCCAACCACAGGCACAGGCGCTGCTCATGGGAGGGGAAAGGGCATGCAACGAGGCAGCCTGGACCCAGCTTGTGGCCACATCTTTTACCTAAACTCCCACCCCTGTGGAGTGCACACAGGCCTGGCACATACCAGGTGACAATCCATGGGACAAAGAGACAGTCAACTGTCATAACCTTAACACCCTGACAATGTTTCCACGGAAGTGCTACATTGTGTGCCTCTCTAGGTACTTAACATAACCAATCCGGTGTGACCAAAAGGAACACATGCAAGGTGCATATCTCACCACCACCCTGCAAACAGGCCTTGAAAATCACTGGTATGTCACCCAAACCCTTCCAACCCACATCACCCTCGTCGGCCACAGATTAATATGGCATGCAACAGCAAAAGTGCAAACCAAATGCACAACACATGACAAATTACTAATGAAGTGCCACGTGAAAAATGGAAATAGGCCTGTGACAATCACATCTGACATGGAATCAGAAGAAATGACTGAACAACAACCTCCCACACATACAAAGTCATATACAAATGCATGCCACCAGTGGTACCATCAACAAAAGAGAGAATGTCTGTTGGCATACGCTTTGGCCAATCCAAATCGGCAAATTCCAAAACCGTGTGCTGTGTGTGTCCCCTGCAACACACCGCCCAGCACACAGCACAGTGAGCGGCTATTGTGTTGGGGATACACCTTGAGCATCATATAAAAAAGGACAAGCAACTAAAATTACCCAGTGACACATGTACACGATCCGGAAATGGGAAGTGATCATGCTCTGCAGGGACACAGCATGGCAGAGAAGTCAATCTGTGTGCACGAGTGGGCATGGATGGGTGGTTGTATGTGTGGTGCTGCATTATGTAAGTGTGTGTGTCAGTTCGCACATGCACTCAATACATGCATGTGAAATGAAGTGACCCTCAGTGTCCTGTACGCATCACATATGAACATTGCCCATGTGAACAACCCAGTGTGTCAAACCACACCAATCCCCTGACACCTGAAAAGTAAACCCAACACAGGAACATCCATTGACCAGCAGAACACATCATGTACATAGTACCCCACATTGACAATGTCAGACAGTGACCAATCACTGTAGCGGAAGCGTACTGTCCGACAACCAAAGCACCTCCCTCATTTCCTCATCATCTTGACCTTCAGAAGAGCTTTCTCTGGGGTCCGTCGGCTTCTTCCTTCTAGTCTGCCTGGATTCAGGATCCCCCTTTGCCTTGGTGTCCTTGTTCTTCCTTTCGTGTAAATAGGGTCTAGCCCCCTCAGACGCCACCTTGACCAGTATTAATACCAAATCGCAGACAACTCCAAGGAGCCAAACCACCAAACCAGGGAAAAAGGCTCTAGGCACCAAAAAACCCAGGAAGAGTCTCCAGTAGATGACTTGAAGTCGTACAATATGGCCAAGTGGATGTCCAAGCTGAATGATAGAATAACTTCCAAGGTTGCACAGTTGTACAATGGTTCAACAGGATGGGTAGGAATTAGAGTAGACAATAATCAATGAGGCTGGCACAACTGGATGCTTGAGCTGAAACCCAATCAATCCCTGCAAGCATGAACGGAGAAAGGCTGAGACAGCACAAGTCTGGAAAGGCACATTGAATGTGAGATTGCCGGAAATAGCTGTGGTAAAAGGCCAAAGTCAACATAAAGGTATGGATGTAATAGATGAAAGATAGGAAGAGCGAGAGAGAGAGATGCTGTGGTACAGAAGTGTACTGAGGGTAACCGAGACAGCATACGAGTATGTGGTAATAACTGCCCGAGAGATGGGCGGACAGATCTGCAACAAGGACAGTAGCAGGAAGAAAAACAGGGACCAAAGGAACCAGAGTGTTACAAACAAGTAAAACAGCTGTAGTCCAGTAGGAAAACTGTGCCGTTATGCAGCAGCGAAGTCCAAGAGGGAAGACAGATACAACGTGCCGTCCAAACGGAACGGAGCAGAGAAGTAGTCTAGGCAGACATCTCAGGTGAGTACTGGACCGTGAGTTATGGTTTTTGAGTCACATTCCTAATGTTTCCACCTTTGCCACAATTCCCAGGGGCTGAACCTAACACATACCAACTTCAAATTGTCACCACCTGGCCCCCTCCCACCATCAGTGTGGCTTTGAAAGCTAAAGGGTGCAGGCTACCGTCTAGAGCATGAAGTGCATCAAGCACATATACAGGCAAGAAATGAACATATATCATAATAAACTTCAATAAATGCACAGTCCAAAAATGTACTCACCAAAATTGATTGCAGACATGCCGTGGAGAAAACATCCATAATAGGGGTGTAAACACAAGTAGTACAGCAGCAGACTGGCCACAGATATGACGAAAGTCCAATGTCCTTGTGTAAATTGCTGTCACACCAAACCATCCCTGCAAGCCCATGGAAAAGGGAAGCAGGAGTGGCACATGTGTCTGGACCCCAAGCCACAAACACATATACGAAACAAGCTTGAATGGGCCCAGCTGGAACAGACAGTGGATGCTTTCAAAAGACACAAAGTACCACATCGTCACAGACAAACAATATTATTTAAAAAAAAGAAAAATGGCCACTTACAACCAGGGGGGGCACCCAGGAGGGGGGAGGTACAGGTTGCACCTCAACACATACATGCGATGATGGTGAGATTAAAAAAAACCCTCCATGGGCTCAAAGCCTGCACGGCCCAACCTGCATGGCCTCACATGACATCTGGAGCAGCTCCCGGCATGCATGTAGCTCAGCTGAGATGGTGTTCTCAAGCTGCTCCATCCTCTCCTCTGACCGCTGTCTCTGGGACATGTTGAGCACACCCAGAGTAGATCTGAGGGATTGATGGTCATCCCTCAGGTCCTCCCAGTGTGCCTCTGTATAAGCAGCAAGTGCTTGGCGCAGAGACACCATTTCAGCCAAGCGTGCCCTGTCTGAGGCCGCCATGCACAGCCTGAGTGAGTGGCCCATGGACTGCGCTGCCTGCTGCTGGAGCTCCACCTGCCTAGCAGGGGGGAGCACGGATTGGGCCACACGTTCCATGTGTTGAGCGTTCTTATCAATAGCTGCCCCCTGTTGCTGTGAACTGGCATACATGGATTGCTCCCACTCAGTATTCCCCGGTTGCACATGGCCACCTCGTTGACGGATAGGACACCTGTGGGACCCAAGGAGCCGTGGTCCTTGTTGGATTGGCACTGCCCACGGCTGCAGGACTACATACCTCCATTGACATGATACCCCAGGCACATCAGTAACTGGTGAGGAGTCTGACCGTGCGTCCAGAACCACCACAGGTGGATGTTCCAACACTGTCTGGCCCCTCAGCGCAGGTGTCGCGGACAGAAGATCGTCCACATCAGGATCACTCACCGGCGACAAATAGACATGACGCGCATCCAACTCAACATTGTGCTCAGAGTGATCATCAGAGCTTGACTGATTGGCAGCCCTCGACACAATGGTCTGGAGCACAAGTGGGTTCTTGTGGTCTACCACCCCACGACCCCCACCTGTGGTGGGTTGCTGATGTAATAGCAACCCTGTGTCTGGAATGACATCACCATCCTCTGGCTCCATTGCGTCATCACCTGTAAAGTGAAAAAAACAAACATGAGTACGCATGTCAGAAGCACATAACCCACACACACATAGGCATCAGATCAACAGCCAACACATGAAGCAGACATGTCACACACAACTGGAATTCTGGCATGCATCCAGTGGCATTGATATGCAATGGCATCCCGAAAGCAGAAATGAATGCGTATAAGTTGCGAAGCCTAGACATGTACTGAGTGTAGTATATCACCTCCATCACAAACCACCTCTGGCAGGCACATATCACAGGCAGAAATGACAGATGTCAACAAAGAGATGGCACATAGCATAAGAATGTCTGAACAGCCAAATGGCCACAGTTGCAAGTGAATCAAAACACACCATGATACATATAATATGCATGTACACATGCATCACAAAATTATTTTCACCAATATAGCTTCTTCCATCTGCAGCTAGGCCCGTACTGGGTGTCATGGGCCCTGAAGACATAGTGAATGTCCCGAGAAAAGCGCGGGCCTGCAACGAGGCATGAGGGACCATAACGCCCAGTACGGTCTGAGCGGCCGGTCGATGAAGCCTCCAGAACACCCCCGAGGGCCTGAATCAGCACATTGTGCATTGTGTGTCAAATCACCACGCCCAGGCTCCCCCAGGCTCCCCCAGCTTTACTAAGTGGGCATGAGCGTACATGTACTGCATCACAGTGCACCTTCAGGATTGTGCCAGTTGAACATAACAGGCACAATGCTGAAATTTCAGGCGCATTTACGTTAAATAACAACATATTAGTCATTCAACAAAAATGCTGCTGAGAACACATATGTAAATAAACACTTTCACACACACCTAAGAAAGTTTCTGCAATGTTGCACTACACAATGTTGAAGCTGCGTGCATATATATATGTGAAAGTGTTTAAATACACCCGTCTTCATATACGCCCGTATTGTGTTTATGAACAGCATCCTATACAGCAAAGCAAGCAGCTTCAACGCTGCTTGCTTTGATGTATGTGAAAGTGTACACATACACACGTCCAGGCTGCTCCACAGTAATAACAACCCGATTGGCAGCCTATAATCAATCTGCGGCCTATACCAGCTGGTATAGGCCGCAGATTGACCAATCAACTTTGCTAAACACCCACTAGGGTGTTCCAATACAGAGTACATGTGTCACAAGATGCACCTGCACCCGTGCGTATCATAACAGTGAAGGGATGACAATCTTAACATACAAGCAAGGCCACTTTGACATTGCAGCAGTGAGTAGGCATGTAGAATGGTGTAACATGGCTCAGAAGTGGGTGGGTGCAGTGTAGAGCATGTGTACGTTACAAACTATGTACATTGACAAGTACATTATGATGTCCATCACTAAACATGAAGGTAGTGTAAGGGCAAGTTCACCAATCATATGCAATGTGCATGCACTCAGTGGTCGAAGTGAGCAGGAGCGGTCGGGAGCGGTGCTCCTCTACTTTTTTAAAGGACCTTTTACAGCTCCTATACTTTTATTTTAAAAAGAAACCGTTCTGGAATGGTTTTGTTTTAAAATAAAAGTGTAAGAAGAAGTTGAAATCTTCATTTTCAGTGCACTGCACTGAACATTCCCTTAAACCGCATGTGCAAGTGTTTGGGGGGTGTATTGTGTGTGGGAGGGGTCGTGGCAATGGGGCTTGTGGGGAGTGGGTGCAGGCCAGCAGGGAACATAGTTCCACTACTTCTTTTCGTACACTTTGACCGCTGCATGCACTGGGTTGCTTGGCTACAGGCAACTCCCCTGCCCCCCAAGTGAAAATGCAGGGAGGCATTGCATGTCAATGAAAGGTTGACCAGAGAACTGTGTATTGGCAGACAGTGTTGGTTAGCGTCAATTGCATCATCTCAGTCAACTGACACCCCAGCAGATGAGAATGGGACAGTGAGCAGGACACATAAAGAACAGGGACGTCATTTCACTAAAATGCAAGGGGTAGCGGAAGTGACATCACACTACCCTTGACCCCTGATGACATCACAGGGAGTGATGTCATTTGACCCCACCCCGAAGTGATATCACGGAAAGCAATGGAACACGACAGTTCACCCGTTGACAAAACAGGAAGTGGCATCACATAGCATTGTACACTACGAAAAATATGGTTACGATATATCACTATAATGTTATGTACATTTCATACAAGAATGGATCGCCATATGTATTGTTAAGATCAGTGTGTATAGGCTCATATTACCAAATGACTGAATGCAAGCAGGCGTCCATGACCAAATGATAATGATGTGTTATTATGTAGCACTTTATATAGAAAAAATATACACCCAATATCACCCAACCTGTGTTGGTACTCATTTATCAATCTCAGAAGGATGAAAGGCTGAGTTGAGGTGTTTAAGAACAGACTAAATCAGTGACTCACCACCTGAAGTGTGCCTGAAGAAAACCTTTAATGAATTTAGCAATTATTGTATAGAATTCCAGAAAGACACATTATTTGGTATTCTTATTCTTTCCTATTTAGGGTCAGTGCTGAAAGTGTTAGAATTGTGGCACTCCTGTTCTTATTTTTCTTCTTTTTTTAAGGGGCCTGAACAAGAAAACCAGGCACTCTAGAAGTAAAGAGCCACATGGTGCTGGCCACAGCCCTAGAGCTTGCATTACAAAAACAAAAACAACTTTTTTTTTTTTAAGAGGTCTCAAGGGAGACCTCTGGCAACCCCTAAATGACATCCCTGATGAAGAACCCTCTGTAGTATACCCATTTGTGCAGAAGGCACTACAGCAGTTGAACAGAGTCAGGGGACCTGCAACAGGGGGAGGCCTGTGCCCCACACAGACAATGACACCCTAAACATGTGCGTGATGCAGGGCTGAGCCAGAGTGATCATGGAATGGATGACCAAATGCCATGATACGTATGTAATCCTGGACACGTACTACAATGATCATCCTGCCAAAGACACATAGGGGCATGCATGAAATGCACAGAGCATGAATGGGCACTCGTGTCCCCAGGGAACATCTGCCATCTGCACAGCCTGAGTGAGACACCCTGCATCAAGGACAAAGGATGTACCCCACAGTATGTGTCTGGCAGGTTCGCAGGGGGAAGTGTCCATGTACACAGGAGCGTGGAACAGGCCATTGCAGTAGTCCAATATGTTACCCACCAGTGCCATGGTTTAATTGAGGTGCAGAGGGGCAAGGAAGCATGCCCACGTGGAGTACCCGCATGCAGACTGAAAAAACATGCACGTCAGTCATGCGGTGACATAGTCCGAGTGCTAAGTGGAAAGACACCACAGGCTACATGCAGACAGGTCAGTGTGCTGGAACATGGACCGGAGGGGCAACCGGGTGACTAGCATGTGAGTGGGGTGCATGTGTGGTGATGAGGACAGTCCCCGTCTGCTTCACATGTCCAGCGTGCATCGCAACAGGCACGCATTAATGAAGCATTGCATGTCTCCCACATGAGAACCATGTACACATAGCATGTAGTGGCAGTCAAGCACAACACATCACACAAGCAAACCACACATAGGCTGGACAAACACGCAACAACACTCACCAGACGGGGCATTGTAATCCAGCATCTCTCCCACTCCTTCGACCAATTCTGCTGGGATGAGCTCTGCAGCGGTCAGCGTGTGGAGTTAGTTCTTCCTCCTCAGGTGTTGGCTCACTGCCAGTCACCCAAGTCATGGCATAATTGGAGGCACACTTTTGCTTAGCATAGCGTCGGAGGTCATCCCAATGCTTTTTGCAGTCCTGGGCTGTGCGTACCTCATGTCCAAATGCACTAACACCATCCGCAACATGCTTCCAGTGGTCCCAACGCTGGGCAGGCGTAGTTTGACAATTTGTCCCACAGCATATCACGTTCGTGTTCCGACACAGAGCCCACAAGGAAGTCCAGTTCCTGCTTGCAGAAAGGCTTCTTCCTTGACATGACGGTGGCCGGAGCCGTGTCTTCGGTCCCAGCTTTTTGCGCAGGTACAACCTTCCTCCTCTTGGGCAGTAGTATGGACCCTGACTGGCAAATGCTGCCCTGATCAGTAGGGGCAGTGTGCTGGTGGACTGTACCAAGGGAGTGGCAGGTGGAACTTGGACTGAAGCCCTGACTTGAGTCAGTGGCTGCTGGGTGCTCTTGACTGGACCCAGCGCAGCAACAACTGCTGTGCCAAGGTCTTTGACTGAGACTGTCCTGGCTGGCAGACTCAGAGCCGGGGTGGTGTTGGCTGCATCTGCCCATGCAGTTGCCAACACCCGGCTGCTCGGGGCAGCAGATGACAACACTGCCCCAGGGACATGTGCATCATTCAGAGCATCCCTGCGTGCACATTGCTTGTGCCTCCTGCCAACCTGGAATTCAGCATGGGAGTCCTCAGGTGCCAACGCATCATGCGCTGTCCGACCCTGAGCCTGGGTGGTGGTAGCCACAGCTGCACCTGCAGCTACCACTACCGTTGGGCCCGTGACAGTCGATGAAACTGACTGCCGGGTCACATGGGTGCCAGTGTCAGATGCAAGAGATGCATCTCCCGGAGCCACAGGGGGTGGTGGCATGACTGCACCAACACGTGGCAGAACATCCTACCAAAGTGGCGCACCCCTGCCTCTTACCCCTCTGCAGCCACCCTGGACTCCCCCTACTCCCTGGTCACCCTGGCCACATCCCTGACCACGCCCACAATGTGGAGGACGCCCAACTGAGGTGACCCTCACCTTGCGTGGCCTCCCAACCATGGCATGGATATACTAGTGCCAATGGGAGGTGTAGACGACAATTGGCTTGGGCAATTGGGGCGAAATGGGTGGGGTACTAGATGTAAACAGCATCCCTGTGCACCTGCAAGGCTGTATGTGACCCCGGTGAGAAAATGACGGGTCACGCAATGCTCAGGCACCCCAAATCTGCAATAAAACTGTGCACACAACCCCCGGTAGCCCACGTGTGTAGAATTAACCTCCCACAGTACGCGTTTGCACCCAGGGACACCAAAAACGCATATGCTTGGGACACACAGGCTACTATGACCTAAAAACGGGTATGCGATACACATTTGGACCCGCAGTGGGAAAAATAGCGTGCGCTACTCACCGTCTGACTAGTGTGCGAAAGAAAAACACTCATAAGCAAGACCCCTGCCAAAAGAAGAGGTACGTCCTCGATCCTTTGTGAAGTGATGGCGCGTGAAACAACAAGAAGTAGAAACACACGAGTCGGTCTCCACGAAAAGCATGTACAGCGAACTGCTGGGCGTGCTCACCTTTAACCCATGCCGAGGGAAACACCCACACACGTCACGTCACTTACGCGCTCACGCCCTTTCCTCAAATTACACGCATTCACACGCGGATGTGCTGTTTTTGCACGTGCGGAATCACTATGCACCCGTGCAGAGGGAAACACCTGCGCACATCTTGTCACTTACGCGCTTACGCGCTAAGGCCCTTTCCTCGAACTACATGTTGATGTGCTGTTTTTTCATGTGCGGATTCACTCTGCATCAAGCTGGCCACGCGACACCACATGGAAGCCCACTCTCCTGCCCATAAGGCCATTTTCCTGCCCCCAGAGCCCTGAGCCGCTGCCCACGAGCCTGCCTGCCTGCTGGCCACGTGCCCTTCTATTTGGTGCCTGTACATCAGCCATCTGCAGGGGTCCAGTTGCTTTGACCACCCCTGCTGGAACAGAAGACTCCCAACTGCTGTTCCATTTCTCCACAGCCCAGCCCCAGGACCCAGTTGCCCACCCACACCAGCCTTGGGGGTTGCCATGTCGGGGCAAACACCATCTGAGATCACTGGCAACCCCCAGCCAGAGAGGCAGAGGGCTGTCAGATTCTCAGCCAGAGAAGTTGGCATCCTAGTGGAGCAAGTCCTGGGCCATTACGAATCCCTCTTCAGATGACCGTGCATCGACAAAGATAGACAGAAGAGCACCTGGTTGGACATCGTGGATGCCATCAACGAGGAGGGTGTCACACCCGCGACTTCAAACAAATCCAGAAGCGCTGGGAGGACTTTAGATCCAGGACCCTCAGGAAGGCCGGCGCCTCTTGCATGCAGCGGATGCAGGGGGCTCCGGGTTCTACTTTCCATCGACCAGATGAAGGTCCTGGTATACATCAAACCAGTGCTTCACCACCAGGTCCTGGAGAGGCAGACCCGTCTGGAGTCGAGCGGTGAGTGTCTGGGCTATCCCATTCCACACAGTGCATGTTGAGGTGTGGCAGGAGTGTGCAGCTTGGAAATATGTCTGACATGGCCCATGTATGGATGTGTGTGTGTTCAGGGACATGCCCATGCTGCATGTGAGTGCAGTTATGTGAGATGCACATCAATGATGCATGTGTTTCAATGATTGATGCCAAACTGCATGTGGAGATGCACACATGTTTGCATTTCTGTGTAGTGCTATGCCATGGTTGGGGGGTGACACATGGATGCTGGGTCCACCTTTATGTACATGCACGGCGTACATGTGTATGTGTGTGTTTGACATGTGTTTGACTGTGATACGCCATGGTTGCATGTGACCCGGACATGTGGCTACCTGATTGCCAGATGTGACTTAGTTGCCGATGATTGCACTGAGACAGGTGTTGGAGATGTACAAATGCATGTCGGTCTGGTGGCATGGGTGCATGTGATCGGCACTCCCCATGTTGCTTGTGATGTCATGCCAACCTTTGTTTTTTCATGCAGTTATGTGTGTATGGATGCTGATGCCTGTTGCATGATACCAGTTTATTTGTGCATGTGTGTGGATTCAAATGATATGAGTGTTGGGGAGTGTGATGCCATCTGTGAAGTTTGACCGTGCCACTCATGTGCAACTGTCATGTGTGTATCAGACCATTGTACAGTGCCCTGATGCCCGTGTTCTATCTCTCCCTGTCTGCAGTGTCGACTGATGAAGGGGGTGGAGACAGTGCTGTGGAGCACAGCGGCAGGGATCCCACCGCCAGCCGGAGACGCAAGGCCCAGCTCCCCTCCCAGGTACTGATATCTTCCGGGAGTGAGGAGTCTGGTGCTGCGTCCATGGCCGCAGCTGTCGAGGGAAGGTCCAAGAGGCAGAGGTTGGAGGTGGACTCCTCGGCAGCAGAAGGGGCAGCTTAGCCCCCACAGAGGCCTACGGAGGAAGATGGTCATCCAGGTTGGTGGGGGGTTTGGTTGAGGAGGAGGTTGTGGAAGCCCCACGCACGGGGCCTGGAAGGGGGGATTCCACTGGTGCTAGTAGTGCAGTCCAGGGGCAGGGACAGGAGGTAGCACAGGCCGCCGTAGAGGAGCCTGTGTGTAATCCTGTCCCCGATCCTGTGACTGCATCATCCTGCACCAGCAGGGATGCCTCTGTCCAGACCCGTTATCAGGGAAGGGATGCGTAAAGAACTGGCCTTCCTCTCCCTGCGGACATGGCAATCTGTGACCACATTGAGCCTGTCCTAGCTGGTTTGGCTTTGCACCAACGTGGTATTCGGGATGACGTGCAGGGTTGTTTGGCCGCATTGCCTTACTAGGACAGGTCGTTGGCACTGGGTTCCTCCATGTGCTGGATCTTCTTCCGACCACCTCCTCAACTGAACCCCCTATGCGCCAGTCGTCCTCCATGCCATCTTCCTGCCCAAGTGTCACCTGGGCCCCCTGTGGAGCGGCCCCATAGCTAGCGGCCATGCTGGTAGAGGACACAACCCTGCCGCAGTCGGGAGTCAGAGGTCCAGCAGGGGTGGCCACCCCACCAACTGGACCCCAACAAATGGAGGATGTGCAGGCATCAACAAGCAGGGCTCGTGCACGGTGGCACCAGAGGATTCCATCAGCCTGGATGCCATCATTGTGCCAGAGGCATGTTCCATTGGAGGCAGCAGCAGGCTCAGCGTGGGAGCCATCATGGCTCAGGGCCATCAAAATCCCGAGGTTAGGCATTGACCGGCGGGCAGGAGGACCCACAATTGGGAGTGTCTTCCGTGTGGCAGCGGTTGAGCCAACAAATATATGCAGTGGGTGGAGAGGGCACGGCTCACAATGGTCAGGGCGGAGAACTCCATGCACCAGGCTTTGAGGCAGGTTGCATGCCTCGAGACAACTCGCAGGGAGTTGGAGGAGGCCATGGTTGCATCCCTGCGAGACCTCGAGGCCAGGGAACAGTCCCACTCCGGTACATCGACATGGAGTTCGATGATGCCCTGGCCCGGGACATCAAAAAGTGAGCATTCGGACTAGCCCGCCACCTTTGTATATAGTTATTTAGGTTTAGGTTTCATTAGATTTTTTTATGATTTGGAGTCCACAGACATTGCTCTGCTTATTGTACATATTTGTGTTTTAGATACGGTTTTTTGTAGGTTTCCTTTTGTTTTGGGATAATGGACCGTTCAGACTTTCATTTTCAATATTTCCGGACATGTACATACTTTCTGTTTTACATCATCACATGGAGTAATGGTTTTTTATGGTTTTCAACTTAGGATTTCTTTCTATGGACTTTGACGTTGGACCACTTTTCTTTTTTCATGTTTTGGATTGTACTTTCTTTTCATATTGCAATCATAATTTCTTCGTTTGCATGTGTGGTTTTCATTTAGTCATTTTGTATTTTTTTCAATACATTTCATGATTCTTCATTATTGGTGTGGTCTACTCTCATTGGTTTTGCGCATATCTCTTTGAACATTGGCTCAGTCATGTGTTGCCACTGTGTGGCTCTGTAGGACATTTATTCATGGGCATGCTGGTTCTTTTCAGACTCTCATGGCATGGGTAATTTACTAGGGAGTGGGTTCAGTGGTGGTTGCATGTTTGTACTGGGGCGTGGGGGAGTGGGATTTGGGTTGGCATTAGGGGCTTGGGTCTGTATTGTTATGACGTGGTGTTTGGGGGGACATGAGTCGGGGCCTGCTGGCAGGTTGCTGTCAATGGGGGTGGCTGGAGGGACATGAGTCAGGGCCTGCTGCCAGGTTGCCGTCAATGGGGTTGGGGTGGAGGAACATGAGTGGGGCCTGCTGGCAGGTGTCTGTCACTGGTGGGGGGGACATGAGTCGGGGTGGAGAAACATGAGTGGGGGTGGAGGAACATGAGTGGGGGTGGAGGGACATGAGTCTGGTTGGAGGGACGTGAGTCGGGGCCTGCTGGCAGGTTGCTGTCAGTGGGGGTGGGGTGGAGGGACATGAGTCGGCGGCCTGCTGGCAGGTTGCCGTCAATGGGGGTGGGGTGGAGGGACATGAATCAGGGCCTGCTGGCAGGTGCCCGTCACTGGTGGGGGGGACTTGTGTTGGGGCTCACAAGTGCATGGTGCCATGTGGGCTACCTGCAGGGCATGGTCAGGGTGTATGGGCTAGCTGCAGGGCAAGGTCAGGGGTGATGGGCTGGCTGCAGGGCATGGTCAGGGGTGTAGGGTGGTCCCCTGTGATATGGGTTGCCTGCAGGGCATGGGGAGGGTGGATGGGCTGGCTGTGGGGCATGGTCAGGGTGGATGGGCTGCCTGCGGGGCATGACCAGGGATGTATGGGGGTTGTGGTGTCAGCTGCCTGTGGGTCATGGGGAGGGCACACCCGGGAGGGCACACACTGCCAAATCTCAAGTAATTCTCACTTGCATACCCTGGAAAACACGTAGCCTTCTCCCGCCAGGAAAATCGCGTGTAATTCTCACTCGCGTACCCCAGAATACACATACCCCACTCCCACCAGCAAAATCACATGTAGAGCGCACTCGCGTACCCCAGAATACACGTACCCTGCTTGAGCCAGCGAAATTGCATGTAATTCTCACTCGTGTACCCCGGAATACACGTACCCCGCTGCCGCCAGCAAAATCACGTGTAAAGGGCACTCGCGTACCCCAGAATACACGTACCCCGCTCCCGCCAGCGAATTTGTGTGTAATTCTCACTCGCGTACCCTGGGATACCCCTACCCCGTTCTCACCAGCGAAATCTCGTGTAAAGCGGACTCGCGTACCCCGGAATACACGTACCCTGCTCGAGCCAGTGAAATTGCATCTAATTCTCACTTGCGTACCCCGGAATACACGTACCCCGCTCCCACCAGCGAAATCACGTGTAAAGCGGACTCGTGTACCACGGAATACACGTACCCCGCTGCCACCAGCAAAATCACGTGTAAAGCGCACTTGTGTACCCCAGAATGCACATACCCCGCTCCCGCCAGCGAAGTTGCGAGTAATTCTCACTCGTGTACCCCGGAACATACGTACCCCGCTCCTGCCAGCGAAATCACATGTAAAGCATCCTTGCGTACCCCGGAATACAAGTACCCTGCTCGAGCAGTGAAATCGCGTCTAATTGTCACTTGCGTACCCCAAAATACACGTACCCCGCTCGCACCAGCGAAATCAGGTGTAAAGAGTACTTGTGTACCACGGAATGCACGTACCCCGCTCCCAGCAGCGAAATCACGTGTAAAGCGCACTCGTGTACCCTGGAATGCACGTACCCTGCTCCCGCCAGCGAAATCGTGAGTAATTCTCACTTGTGTACCCTGGAATATACGTACCCCGCTCCTGCCAACAAAATCACATGTAAAGCGTCCTTGTGTACCCCGGAATACACGTACCCTGCTCAAGCCAGTGAAATTGCGTGTAATTCTCACTCACGTACCCCGGAATACACGTACCCTGCTCCCTCCAGCAAAATCATGTGTAAAGTGCACTTGCGTACCCCGGAATACACGTACCCCGCTCCCACCAGCTAATTCACTTGGAAAGCTTACTCACATACCCCCAGATTCACGCAGCAGTGTGGTGAGGACCCACATGCACCCCCTGCAGCCAGGCCAGACCACAGGGGTCCACCCTACACCCCTGTCCATGACCCGCAGGCAGTTCTCACCACAGGGGAGCACCCTATACCCCTGTCCATGACCCACAGCCAGCTCATCACCCCTGAACATGCCCAGCAGGCAGACCATCCACCCTCCCCATCCCCCACAGGCAGCCCATCCACCCTCCCCATGCCCTGCAGGCAGCCCAAACACCCTCTCCATGCCCCACAGGTGAACATCCACCCTCTCCATGCCCCACAGGCGAACATCCACCCTCCCCATGCCGCACAGGGAGCCCATCCACCCTCCACATGCCCCGCAGGCAGCACATCCACTCTGACCATGCCCGGCAGCCAGCCCATCACCCCTGACCATGCCCGGCAGCCAGCCCATCACCCGTGGACATGCCTCACAGCCAGCCCATCACCCCTGGACATGCCCAGCAGGCAACCCATCCACCCTCCCCATGCAGCCTGGGCAGCGCATCCACCTTCCCCATTCCCCACAGGCAGGCCATCACCCCTGACCATGCCCCACAGCCAGCCCATCACCCCTAGACATGCCCTGCAGGCAGCCCATCACCCCTGGACATTCCCCGCAGTCAGCCCATCACCCCTGTACATGCCCAGCAGGAAGCCCATCCACCCTCCCCATGCCCTGCAGGCAGCCCATCCACCCTCCCCGTGCCCCACTGGTAGACCATCCACCCTGACGATGCCCTGCAAGCAGCCCATCCACCCTGACCATGCCCCACAGCCAGCCCACACCACAGCGCGGACTTTTTCCATGCTATTTGCCTGGCGCGAGCGGGTTACACGTATGTGTAGGGGTGCGCAAGGAGTTTTACACGCGATTTGGCTGGTGCAGGCGGGATACGCATATTCCGAGGGTTGCATGGGGAGATTTACATTCAATTGGGCTTTCGCGGGCAGGGTACAGGAGTTTACACGCAATTGGTGTACAGGAGTTTACACGTGACTGGGCTGGCGTGAGCGGGGTATGCATATTCCGTGGGGTGCATGGGGAGTTTTACACACGATTGGGCTGGCGTGAGTGCGGGACACGTATTACGAGGGGTGCACGGGAAGTTTTACACGTGATTGGGCTGGCGCTTGCGGGCAACCGGAGTTTACACGGGATTGGGCTGGCGCGAGCGGGGTACGCATAATTGAGGGGTGCGAAGGGAGTTTTACACGTGTGATTGGGCTGGCGAGAGCACGGTACGCGTATTTCAAGGGGTGCGCGGGGAGTTTTACATGCAATTGGGCTGGCGCAAGCGGGGTACGCGTATTCCGAGGGGTGCGCGAAGAGTTTTACATGCGATTGGGTTGTCGCATGAGGGCTGAGTGGCATTTTTTGTGCAATTTCATTGTTGGGTGCTGTATGCTGGTCCACTGGCCTTTGCGCCATGTAGGGGATTTGTGTGGATGCTTTTGGTGCATGGGTGGGTTTGGGGGCATAACTGGAGCTGCTGCAGGGTCGCTGCTCCACCACAGCTGGTTATGGATGTTTATATCCATGAATACGCAGTGCATCAAAATGGGATTTGGCGCACGCCGCTTCATTCCATGAATTACCCCCATAGTTGTGTGACATTGGCATATTCATGCAAGCCAACAATTTTTTACTGAATCATGCCTCCATTATGCCCTGTGTAAAGATTAAAGATAACAGAAACGCAATGGTACCATTGGAAAGCCAGCAATGTGCAGGAATGGAGGTGGGAGAATGGAAATAATTTTGCATTTATAGGATATATACTCCCAGGAAAGTTGAAAACCATTTGTGCCATGTCCCTCTGCCCCATGGAGTTAATGCCGGATTCTGTTGTATTTCTCCAACAAATTTAGAAGTTCATCAGAAAATGCCTTTTAGAAGCTTTGCTGTGAGGGGAAGAGTAGCAGTGGACTGGCAGTTGACGAGGCTGCAGAAATACAATCTGCTTTGTTGACTGTTCTCAGGGAGGAAGGGATCGGATCATGGGCCAGACAACCCATACCAATGTAGAACAGGCTAAGGGATTCTAGTTGCATATTTTGGGAGGAAAGATGCAATCATATCAGGCTGTTGCTTTTTGTAATCTGATGGAATTTGAAGTCTGGGGTGCAGAGGTCTAGAAGTAATCCAAGGGGTGAATTGTGGGAAAAGTGACAGGGAAGTCAAACTGAGGTTTGCAGTACTTGAAGTACAATCGACCAAAGGATCTAACAAAGACATGAAGAGATGGAGGGCGCAGCAAGAAGCTTTCTGGATCGGTAAACTGGATTCATTATGCCCAGATGGGATTAATGAGGAGTTTAACTTAAGTTGTTTTTTGTAACTGAACATTTCATACTTAACCAAGTAACTATTGACCTGAGTGATGTGTATGATGTCCACACATACCATACCTGATGTGAGCTCCACATTGACAGATGCAAGTCAGGAGCAATTAGTATAATGACCCACAATTTCTACTAGTCAATAACATTGGATCTAAACATGATGTAAAAGAGTTTAGTAATGATTTGAATGTATGACTATTGACAAAGATAAACTGAGAGAGTTATGAATATGCCCTTTAGAGATGACTATATACTAATTGTATCCTAACACACCCAGCTCTGCCCAATTCAATACCCTATTTAACATAGGATCTTGCATCAATACCACACACCCTGAGCATATGTATTTTTCACATGTATTGCCATAAAATATACATGAGGACATGTTGATAGAATTGTAGTATAATGACGCCACTGATTAGTATTAGTACTCTTCCTATTTGTATCCAGTCCCCATCTTTACAAGGTATTCTATACCGAGATGATAAGTATTATACGAGATGTTCAACAATATTGAACTCGTAGAAGTTTTGTTATTTTCAACTTTTTATTATTTTCAATTGAGGCTTCTAGCCTCTAATCTCTTAATTCAGCAAAGTTTAGTTTATTACTGCTATATACTTTACTCACACAGCACGGTATCACATAGAGACTAGCTCCGACATTTCAACATGGCCACCACGGTCACTTTCTGCATTCATGCCTTTACGGCGTCACCATAGCAACCTTATATCAACATTACTTCCACCAGAAAAGCGCGCGTTCACGCGGATTCCCGGCGTTTAGCACTGAATACGAGGTAAGAGTAAAACTGCAGATTTAAGGATACTTGCAGATCATACATATCGACAGTGGACAGTAACTATTTACTTACCTCTGTCACTTTGTAGATTCAGCCCGTGCGACTGTTTAGGCGCTGACAAACACACACACAGGCCGATTCATGGAATCAATGTGCGCCGAAAAAACGGCGCACGCGTGCGAAAACGTGCGCAGAATGGGGAACAACTCGTGAAAATGTGGGCGTCACGGGGGAAGTACAGGAGGCAAGTGCGCAGAACGCCCACACGCTCGCCTACAACACGTATTCATGGAATCGAATAGGGAAAAACAGCGCACGGCCAAAGACGCACACAGGCCCATACATGTCCGCCACACGAAAGCAGGCGGTAGTGTCCCTGCGCAGGAAAAAAAATGTGCGCCAAAGTTCTACACGCGCGAGAAGGCCCACACGCGATTGGGCCTGGGGGAGCGTGTGCGTGTATTTCAGAGGTGCGCGAGAAGTTTCACACGCGATTGGCCTGGGCGCGTGTATTTCAGGGGTGCGCGAGAAGTTCCACACGCGATTGGCCTGGGCGCGTGTATTTCAGGGGTGCGAGAGAAGTTCCACACACGATTTGCCTGGGTGAGTGTATTTCAGGGGTGCGCGAGAAGTTCCACACGCGATTGGCCTGGGCGCGTGTATTTCAGAGGTGCGCAAGAAGTTCCACACGTGATCGGGCCTGGGGGAGCGTGTGCGTGTATTTCAGAGGTGCACGAGAAGTTCCACACGCGATTGGCCTGGGCGCGTGTATTTCAGGGGTGCGCGAGAAGTTCCACACGCGATTTGCCTGGGCGCGTGTATTTCAGGGGTGCGCGAGAAGTTCCACACGCGATTGGCCTGGGAGCGTGTATTTCAGAGGTGCGCGAGAAGTTCCACACCCGATCGGGCCTGGGGGAGCGTGTGCGTGTATTTCAGAGGTGCGCGAGAAGTTTCACACGCGATTGGCCTGGGCGCGTGTATTTCAGAGGTGCGCGAGAAGTTCCTCACGCGATTGGCCTGGGCGCGTGTATTTCAGGGGTGCGCGAGAAGTTCCACACGCGATTGGCCTGGGCGAGTGTATTTCAGAGGTGCGCGAGAAGTTCCACACGCGATCGGGCCTGGGGGAGCGTGTGCGTGTATTTCAGAGGTGCGCGAGAAGTTTCACACGCGATTGGCCTGGGTGCGTGTATTTCAGAGGTGCGCGAGAAGTTTCACACGCGATCGGGCCTGGGGGAGCGTGTGCGTGTATTTCAGAGGTGCGCGAGAAGTTCCACACGCGATCGGGCCTGGGGGAGCGTGTGCATGTTTTTCAGAGGTGCGCGAGAAGTTTCACACGCGATTGGCCTGGGCGCGTGTATTTCAGAGGTGCGCGAGAAGTTTCACACGCGATCGGGCCTGGGGGAGCGTGTCCGTGTATTTCAGAGGTGCGCGAGAAGGCCCACACGCGATCGGGCCTTGGGGAGCGTTTGCGTTTATTTCAGAGGTGCGCGAGAAGTTTCACACGCGATTGCCCTGGGTGCGTGTATTTCAGAGGTGCGCGAGAAGTTCCACACGCGATTGGCCTGGGCGCGTGTATTTCAGGGGTGCGCAAGAAGTTATACACGCGATTGGCCTGGGCGCGTGTATTTCAGAGGTGCGCGAGAAGTTCCACACGCGATTGGCCTGGGCATGTGTATTTCAGGGGTGCGTGAGAAGTTGCACACGCGATTGGCCTGGGCGCGTGTATTTCAGGGGTGCGCGAGAAGTTCCACACGCGATTTGCCTGGGTGCGTGTATTTCAGGGGTGCGCGAGAAGTTCCACACGCGATTGGCCTGGGCGTGTGTATTTCAGGGGTGCGCGAGATTGGCCTGTGTACGCGATTCCATTGGACCAAAGGCCCTGACAGCGCAGGCGCGTCTGTGATGTGACACGCGCGGGCATGTCCCTGTACCCGGGGGAATGTTACAAGACCAAAAACTGCACGTCCGAGTGTCAGCCCGCGTAATTGGAGGATAGTGCCTCAGTGCGTATACGCGGAAGTGACGTTGGACGTGTGGTGCGTTTTTAAAGGTGCGTGTAGTACGTCATTTCCTTGTACGTGCTTCCCGTGGAGAGCGAGTGGGTGAAATCTGTACTTCTTGTCGGTTCACACGCGATTTACTTCACAGCGTTTCTAGTTCATACTCCCTGTTACCTCTGTCAGTATTTTTCTAATTTTCTCTTCGACCTGTTTCCTCAAACAGCGTTGACTTCTCCTTTTGTCCTGTCTCCTCAGACAGTGTACAATTCTTCTTTTGGCGGGGGTGTTGCCAACGCGCATACGCGCGTATTTTTCACGCTCTTTTCCCAGGCAGACGGTGATTCACGCACGTATGTACCAACTGTGCTAGCCCCGTGTGTAGCGTACCCCTTCAGAGGTCATTGTAGGCTGCGTGTGACACGCATACGTTCATTTTTGTGTTTCTGGGTGCCACAGCGTAGTGCAGGTTCCTTTTCCCACGCACCTGGTCTACGAGGGGTCGCGTGCACATCATTTTCTGTTTTAGGGGTGCCTGTGCGTTGCGTGACCCGTCATCTTTCCCCAGGGGTTCCATACAGCCTTGCTAGAGCACTTGGGTACGAATTCCATCTAGTACCCTACCCCTTTGACCCCCAATTGCCCAGGACAATTGTCCACTGCAACTCCCATACGCACAACTCCATCAGTGCCATGGCTGGGAGGCGAGCAAATGGTAAGGGTGGCAAAGGTGGCCGAGCCTCAAGAGGTGGGCGTGGTGGGCGCGGTAGGGGACGTGGCCAGGATTTACAGACTTCCCCTAGCCCCCCACATGTGGAGGACCAGTCAGGGACACACATCCCCCCCCATGGTTGAGGGAAACGTGGCTGACACCATCCCTGCTCAGCCCTTGTTGGACCGGCCCGTTGTGGCACCTGACCTAGCACAGGGTGACTCCCAGGCTGACTTCCAGGTCGCCAAGTCTAGGCCACGGGTGGCGGTGTAAGCCAGCATCACCAGGCCACGTGGTACAGGGGCAGCCATGTCATCTGCTGTCCCGAGTAGGCGGGGTGGGGAGGCTGCAGGGGCAGCTGCAGCTCCGTCCACCCTAGCTCTGACTCTCCCAGCAAGGACAGTGTTGGTCCCGGTACATCAGACTGAGGTTCCCTCTGCCATCATCACACTTCAGCTAATGCCTGCAGAAAGTCATGTGGTCAGTGTGCCATCGCACACTACTACTACACAGTCCACCGGTGCACCTGCCTCTAGTGTCCAGAGCGGCGTAGGGCACTCCGGATCCCCACCACCCACAAAAAGAAAGAGGAAGAGTGCTCATCCAGTACAGGCTCATGACCCCGACACGGCTACACGGTCCGGCACGCCAAGGAAGCCTAGCTACAATGATGCCAAACTGGATGCACTTGTGCAGTATGTGTCCGAACATGACGCCGAAATGTTGGTCACTTCAGGGTGTAGGATTACACCTGCTCGACGTCAGGCACACTGGCAGTCCATCGCGGACAGCATAAGTGCCCTTGGGTTTATGAGGCGCACAGCTGTTGAGTGCTACAAGCGCTGGAACGACCTTAAGCGTAGGGCAAAGAAAAAGCTGGCCTCAAGTCATGCCGCAACTCTGGTGACTGGATGTGGGTCTCCACAAGAGGACATAGAACTCACTCTACATGAGCATGTTGCTGGGACCTACGTCACAGAGGAGCAGACCCAAGGTGTGGGAGAACTGCCAGATTAAGAGGCATTGTCCGGTGAGTGCACATGCATGTGTGTGTGATCCATGTGTATGTTGTTTGTGGGAGGGGTTCTGGTTGAGTGCCAGGTCAGGGTGTGTGTGCCTGAGTGTTTTGGGCCACCCATGTGCTTCATCCAATGCATCCGGTGCCCCGAGATTTGGGTATTACAGTATCCCTTCTGGCCACAGTAGGCGTTTTGCACTACATCGCACCAGTTGCCCTTGAAGTGGCATCTTGCTACAACATTGTTCTGTATTTAGCTGTGTTCATTCAGGCTGATTGTAGAAATTCACCTGGTTCTGCGCATCACTCTGCCCTATTGTCACATATATGACATGCCTATGGTACATGCCATCTGTGTGATGGCATGTGTCATGTATGTGTATTGGACATGCCACTCACATGCCAATGTGTGATGGCACTGCTAGCCAGCATGCAGCTGATGTGCTGCTCTCCCATCTTGGTGTCATCAGTGTCTGACATTTTCCTCCCCTTCCAACTCATGGACAGTGCATGCATGGGAGGGTTATAGTCATGTGGGACAGAGGAGATGGTGCAGGCCCAGGAGGGATCTGAAGCACAACCAGGCACCAGTGGGGGACGTGGTTTGGTGGTGGGGGAGAACCCTCTCTTGCTGCAGGCCATACTGTCCAGGGGTGTCCCTGGCTGCACCTCCCCAGAACTCTTTTCAGGTGTTGATTCGGATGAAGCCTATGTGGATTCGCAGGTATGTGTTCATGGAAGGGATACTGTTCTGTCCGACCCACCTGCACCAGGGGTAGAGCCCACTATGGGGATGTCAGTGTTGGTAGGTGCGCCTGTGGTGGTTACGGATGCAGGGCCACACTCCGCAACATCTGATCCTGTTCCTGGGCCAGCAGTTCAGAGGGGAAATGCAGTCCTGCAGCCTCAGGCAGTGCCGACACAGCAAGGCGCAGTTCGCCTTGCCCCAGACAGGTGTGGTGCCCGCCAACGCGGTGGCCGTCCGCCACCGGGCAATACCGCATGGGAGCAATCCATTTACGGTATGGCCAACCAACAGGCAGCATCATCAGAAATGATTGCTCAAGCCATGGAGAGGGTGGCCACTTCCATTGTCCCCCCAGAAAGGCAGATAGAGCTACTACAGCAGGCAACAGACTCCATTTGCCAATCAGTCAGGGAGGACATGTTGGCGTCCAACAGGGACAGACAGGCGGCCCTGGACAATCTGAGGGAATCAATTTCTATAGATGCCCAGGGACAGAGGGAAGCCCTGAGGGGAGAGGTCCGGCACCTCAGGAAGACTCTTGTGGACCTTGAGGCTTCCACTGTCACCAGGACGGAACAGCTGCTGGAGCGTGTCACCCGTACACTATCAGCAGAGATGCAGGCAACTCGGGCGGAGGTCCGGGCAACACGTCGGGTGTTGAATGGGGATCTCCGCACCATATCCCTCCAGAACGAGGCCTTCCACACCCGCATGCTTGCTGCCATGGAGGACCAAACTAGGGCTTTGCGTGGGCTGCCGCCCATAGCACCACCACCTCCTGTGGCAGCAGCAGCAGAGGTTGAGGAGAGCGAATCCAGCAGTGAATCTCCCACTATTTAGTAGCCGTGCAGGCCATGAGCCCATGGAGGTGTTTTTTTTTTCGCAACATTCACGCAGGTGGCTGTTGGTGGGCACCCTGTCCTCGGACCTCCTGGGTGGCCTCCACCACCCCCCCTGGCCCACACATGGCCATTTTTGATTTTTGATTTTTGATTTTTTGTTGCAGTGTGTTGCCTTGTGTGGCTCCCGTGGGCATCCATTGTATTCCGGCTGGGCACATGCAGGCTTGTCCTGAGTTTTGGTTAGATGCTTGGGTTCGTGAGACACACACCCCTCCTGCTTCCCGTTTCCATGGGCTTGCAAAGGGTGTGCCCAAGTGACAGTGACTTACACAGTGACGTTGGACTCCCACGACATGTGTGGGCAGTCTGTAGTCAATGCTGTGTATACATGCCTAGTGCATATTGTTGTTTTATTGTGCACTGCATGGTGTATTGATGTGTGCTTGTGCATCCATGTCTCCCTCCTAATTTGCAGGTTCATTCCTCATGTCTTCACAAGGCCGTCCACTTTGGAGATGGAGCTCATGTTGTGATTAGTGGACTTCCAGATGTGCGTGGCAACAACACTGTACAGTTGGAGGTGGTTGAATGTGCTGGCATTCTCATGTTGTAAGACTACGTATCCTTTGCCTTAGTACTGTCATGTTTATGCTATGTCAATTGTATTGTGGTAAGTATTTGGTCATGTGTGTTGTTGTTTCTACATTTATGTGGGCATATTGTGTGTGGCCAGTTTCCATTAGGGACACTGTACTTTGTGACACATGTCATGTTTGGGGGATGACTTTGTTTGCTCTCACATGGCATGTCATGCCATGGTGTGTTGGGTGGCGGTGCTGGGGAGGGGTTGGGTGACATGGCACTGTTGCCATGTTGTGTCTTGCAGGGGGGTAATGATTTTAGCAGCATAGAAGTGTGTATTTTGAACACAGCATTGGTGGTGTTTGTGTAGGTAGGGAAGCACACAATGGAACACTTCCAGATGTACAATATCAGGCTGGTATGGTTGTGACAGTTGACACATCATGATTGTCAGTTACAATCATCATTGATTGTCAGCTGGTATGTGCCAGGGCTGTGTGCACTCCACAGGGGTGTGATTTTAAGTGAAGTAATTAGCCACGAGCTGCGTACGGGCTGCCTCACCCCGTGCCCTTTCCCCTCCCATGCGCAGTGGGCATGCATGTGGTTGGGGATGTGGGGGCACCACCATGTCCACGGCCAGGCCCCGGCGTGTTGCAACGTTGTGCAGGACACATGCTGCCACTATGATCCTGCACACTACTGGGGGAGCGTATAACAGCTGCCCGCCAGAACGGTCAAGGGAGCGGAAGCGTGACTTGAGCACTCCGAATGTGGGCTCCACGATGCCCCGGGTTGCAATGTGGGCTGTGTTGTATCTTACCTGGGGTGGCGTGGTGGGGTTCCAAATTGGCGTCATCATGTGGGTGCTTAGAGGGTAGGCACTGTCCCCTGGGGAGGTGGTGATGGGTATCATTAGTGGGGTTGTGACTTTACTCAGTATCTGACATGCATGCATGCGCAGTGGCATTTATACTCACCGAGCAGCCATGTATTGCCATGCCGCCCAGCTTCTATGTCCCGGTTTAGGGTAGACATTCTGTAGATGAAACTGTCGTGGGTGGAGCCTGGATAGTTGGCGTATACTGAGGTGATGATTCCCTTGGCATCACATACTACCTGGGCGTTGATGGAATGCCAGTGCTTGCGGTTTCTACAGATGTGCTCAGTTGCCCTGGGGGGACGTAGAGCCACATGGGTGCAATCAATGGCACCTAGCACTTTGGGGAATTGTGCCACCCTGTAGAAATCCTGGGCAACAGCCTGCCTTTCTGCAGGTGTTCTGGGCAGGTATATGTGCCTGCGGACTGATGGGCGTGCAGTGATGATGGCAAAGATCTGGTGTAGGCAGCGTGACTGCGTGGCCTGTGACACCCCCCCCACTATGGCACTTGTCCGCTGAAATGATCCAGTGGCCAGGAAGTGCAGTACATTGAGGACCTTCTCCAGGGGGCTGAGTGCTTGGGAGCACAAGGTGGTTGATGTGAGGTCATCCTCCCACTCACTGACCAGGTCGAGTATTATGTGAGGTGGAAACCTGTACCTCCCATACACATGGTCATCAGGCATCCCAAAAAGGCTGGTTCTGGGTGTAAAAATTCTGGCCCGGACTATCCTCCTCCTCCTCCTGCGGTATCCCACGGCCACTGCTGCTAGGAACGGTATGTTCATCCTGGCGTCTGAGCTTGTTTGTTGTTTGCGTGCACTTTTATGCTGTGCGGGTGGACGTACGCCTACTTCCTGCTGGCGTATGTGTTTCCGGATTGGCCACGTTCGATTTCATGAATACGTGTTGTAGGCGAGCGTGTAAAACTTCCCGCGCAGCCCTGGAATACCCGCACCCAGGCCAATCGCGTGTGGAACTTCTCGCGCACCCCTGAAATACACGCACACGCTCCCCCAGGCCCGATCGCGTGTGGAACTTCTCGCGCACCTCTGAAATACACGCGCCCAGGCCAATCGCGTGTGGAACTTCTCGCGCACCTCTGGAATACACGCGCCCAGGCCAATCGCGTGTGGAACTTCTCGCGCACCCCTGAAATACACGCACACGCTCCCCCAGGCCCGATCGCGTGTGGAACTTCTCGGGCACCTCTGGAATACATGCGCCCAGGCCAATCGCGTGTGGAACTTCTCGCGCACCCCTGAAATACACGCACCCAGCCCGTTCGCGTGTGAAACGTCTCGCGCACCTCTGAAATACACGCACATGCTCCCCCAGGCCAGATCGCGTGTGAGACTTCTCGCGCACGCGTGTTCCCGAAACCCGTAATACACGTTCCCCGCTTTGCGTTTGCTGTTTGCCAGTCCGGTAAACTGGTACAGGGTTGGCGCAGCCCTTTGCGATGGTTTTGCGATCTTGATGGCTTTTCCTTGCACGAGGGCGTTCTTGGGGGCGTAACTGGCGCTGCTGCAGGGTTGCTGCGCCACTCTGCGCCACGTCTGCTTTTGGAGGCGAGAATCCATGAATTGGATCAATCAATTGAATCAATGCGCGGAAATTGATTTTATCGCACGCGGCTGGCGCAGACATTCGCAGGGGCATGCTGTGCGCCACCCGCGTACAACACTTTTGTGAGGAATTACATGAATCGGCCTAACAGTCTCTGATGTTTGTCTATGTGGCACACGCACAGAAGTTACTGTCCGGCAACAGTGAGGTTAGTTTTAGTAGTTTCCGATGCATACATTAGCTGAATAGATATGGATCTAAGTGTCAACTTAGATGTATGATTCTTTTTCTTTTTGTCGTTTTTTCGCCACCGCGTGCTAACTTAGATGTACTGTTTTTCTCTTTCTTTTTTCTCTCTCTTCTGCTACCGCGTTAATGCGAACAAACATACAATTGACCAACAAAACTCGTACGTATATCTCAAATAATGTTTGCATTAGAACTGTGACGTTACGCTTTTTATTGATGTTAACTATGTCTATTGACCTGATGACCAATGAATGGGGATAATTTTGCTCGCAAAATGTTTTATGGAATATAACTCCAATGTTGTGTGTACATAATGGAACACTCTCATGCGATGGTTGATACTTTTCTTGGGTGATACTGATGTATGGGTGACAATCAATACGGTTGCATTATTGATTCATTTGTTGCTTTACCTTGGGAATTATGCTTTTGTGTTATTAATATGAAGGCTAGATGAATAAGGCCCTGATGAAGGAAGTCTTCTTCCGAAATGCATTGGCCCATTTAATGGCACCTGCATGAATAGAGAATCCATTATCTTGGAACTTTATGAATAAAATATTCAGAAAAATTGTATCAAAACCAACTGGTTATGTGAATTTTCTTGAATCCACACATAAACTTAGAAAAAATATAAAGATACCGCATTGTAGTGGTCACGGGAGTGCAGCCCGCACCACTGGCTTCACAGCCAAGGTCTTGTAACAGGGAAGTCAAATTGTGTTACTCTAGACTTTAAATTAATTGTTCTATGAGGTAGCAACTTTTTTCAATCACTTTGTTTTTTTTTAATTTAGTATGATGTAGGGCATTTGAAAGGATGCACATATATGTTCAACTAGTTTTCAATAGGTCACAGCTTTTTTATGTGATTTGCGAGCTAGTTAAACGTCAGCTTTGGAATTCAACAGGTTAGTGTAAAGTTCCTCAAAAGTCACCCATGAATCCAAAGGTGTGGTGACGTGCACAAATCTGCATATAACTGTTGTTGGTGGAATCCATCCCTCTCACCCAGACTGCTCCCATTTGTATTCCTCTGCATCCCCCACCACCAAAAGAATGGTTTAGCTTGTTTTAATATTTCCAGTACGATAGTTCCAATGACGTGTGCGGGGGTGCCCACAGTAAGGTATTGTATTACCATCCTTCACAGGTCCCTCATTCTGTGCTACTAGCTAAACACAATTATTTAAATACAAATAAAAAATTAAACAAGCATATTCTTATAGTTGAAGTACTAACCAAATTGTCAAAAGTCAACACAAGTGGATACTTATGGTGGCACTATTGGCATATATTGTCACAGCTAGCATGACATTTCTACTTATAATCCTACTATTGAGCAAATTAACGTGTTTGTGCGCGTGCACACACATGGTAGCAGTATTTGAATTGTACTTGCATTGTGGTCAACAATAAATAGGAACCCACACAATCCATTATTAGAGCATGTAGATAACACCTCCCAAACCGTCGTTGGATGGCTTGAGCTCCTTTTTTATATGCTACATTCTATCACTTATACATATTACTGAAAAATATTCATGCTACTTCAAAGATAAAATCCACTAGCCAGCAATGGTTATACTCCTCTTCGGGATGATGGCAACATCTAAAATAAATAGACCATATTAAGAAGTCCTCATGGGTGCTTGAAAATGTCCAGCAGTTTTTGTGATTCACTGTACTGAAATGCAGTGAAGATATTTTAAGCTCACCATGTTTGTGGTTCATAAATTAAGAGTTTAGTGACCACTCTTGAGAATGACAAAAATTGCCTACCGTTCTGCGAAACATAACATTTAAACATATTTACATATAGATATATAAAACTTTCAAAAGAAATGTATGGGGTTCTATGTGAAAGAGAGAGTGTTAACAGAATGGAGGAATGGAATGGTTTGTGATTCTACACTACATACTCCCTGAATTCAAATGTTGATTCAAATGTTGATGCAAAGGCAACAATGCTGCAAGTGCACCAAAATGTGGTTAAATCCGTTGGATACGGTGCAACAAGTACTGACTGACTTCTCCTCTGGGTTTAGAAATGCTTTAACCGTCTAGGATCCCCACTGGTAGAGGATACAACAAATAGCATTTACTAACTGAGGGTAGGAGAGGTTGGGTTGTAGTTTTCTGGCGGCGAAGGTGCAAGAGGCGATTGCAATCTTCCTTAATTACAGAGTAATCCGCAGAAGTGGAGACTGACCTTAGTATCAACCTTTCGTACTACCAATGCAGAAGTATTTGAAATTATTTGGCCTCATTTGAACCAACAGAATCTGAACTATTTGAAAGCTATTAAAACTACAGATGGGTCAAAGTGCAAAACCATCCAAAGGACAGTTCTACAAAGGCTTGAATGATTAAGTCTGATGTGTCCCATTATTTTAATTATACATATATATACCTCTAACTCAAACTGGGATCCACGTGAAAACACTATAAAGCAGGCTACAGATTAACCATATTCTCATTGTAAGGAATACGCACATATTCCAATGCTCAATTTGTGCATTTACAAAGGTTAACACTTACTTGAAAGCAAGATCTTTCCTCATTGATCTAGTTAACCTAGACTGTTACACAAGGTTCATCAAACAAGAGGTAATAAGAATGAAAAAAGTGTACATGCAAAACATAAAAAGAAAGTGCAAACATCTCGAGACTAAAAAGTAAACATTTCTATCTTTCTAAAGGCAGTTGTGAAATGATGGTTGGTACATCTTAATCCTGAAGGTTATACCTCATGTTGTCCTGTTTACCCCTCAAATGGCCAAGCAATTAGCCTCATACCCATGACTTTATCTCTCTGAGATCTTTAACTCACTGTCTCCAATGAGCTCTTCCCTACCTCCTTCAAATCTGCAAATGGCCTATCCTTTTTTTTTTTTTTTTTTTAACCTATTATGACCCAAACATCCTGGTAATGTAGGGCCCTATTTCCCTTCTTCCCTATTATTCAAAGAACCTTGGGCTTGTCATCTTCAATGGATCACTTAGTAAAGTGAGGATAATGTCCATGGAGATCCACTCTAATCTGGCTTCTGTAGTTAACACTCGCTGTAGGATGACTTATCTTTCTCTTTGGCTTTCACTATCAACTATCTGATGGGGTCACGCAAACCTTGTTTCCTTTTCCCCTCATTCACTGCAATGCGTCATGGATGGTTCACTGCTGCTTCATTCTGACCTCTTCAAAAATGTAAGTCATCTTTCTCCCAGCTTTCAATACCATCCATACCCTTTCCTCTCCTATCTCTTTCCTGCCTGCCCATCTTCCTCTTGTCTTGCCAAAGGCTGACAACCTTAGGGTCCTCTATCATAGTGATCTCTGGCTGCAACAATTCATCACTACCACTGCCTCTGCTGCTCGTATTCATCTTCTCAATATTCAGAACACGTTTCAATGTCTTGCTCATCATTCTAAGAAAACTGTAATCTCAACCCTAATGGAAAGAAAACATAACTGCTCATGCCTACTGCTTGTCCTCACTGTCTACTCCTTTTTCCCACTCAACAAAGTTCTCAACTTTGCTACCCACATTCTCTAAAACCTACCCAGAGCCTGCCTCACTTCTATTTACAGACACCATAATGTTTGGTTTTCCATACACAACCACTCTCTTTTCAAATTTGTTCTCCAAGTGTACACCACTATCAATGGCCTTGCTCTACAGTACCAGTCTGGCTCTATCTCTGTCTACTACATCTCTTGTTCCCTCCAGTAGCATAACACAAAATGAGGTTGCCTGCCTGTGAGCCCTGTTGAGGGTCCCCCCCAACGCCCTCAAAGAAGCGCATGATATGTCACAGACGTCAAGGCCAGTCGGGACTACCATGTATGTGCAATGTGCATGATGATGATGCTGCTGAAGGGTTAAATCAAGCATTCCACTAGATGGAAGATATTTTCGAATCAAACCTTAAATCTTTCACCTCTTGTACAAACAAGGGGTCAGCACCTAGCCCCCAAATATGCCATCTGCTACTGTATACATCTGGCAAGATGATTATTATTCACATGCCATTGGAAGAGGCAGTTAGCGAGAAGCCATTTGCATTGTAAATGATTCAAGTCAAAAGTAGTTGGTGAGTACTTGTAAGACAGGGTCATTAACATCTACTATGAAGTAGTGCAAGTGACGAGTGAGTCCTAAGTAATTTTACAAAGGTAGCGGGCGCCCCTCTCTCGCAAGAACAGACATGATAACCTGTTCAGTGGTTATTAACCACTTGAGAGTTCGCAGCCACTGCTTTTACTCACTGTGCCTTTCACAGATGGGAAATATCCATTTGCATATCAGTCTTTGTCCTGCAAATGGATATTTCCCATCTGTGAAAGGCACAGTGAGTAAAAGCAGTGGCTGCGAACTCTCAAGTGGTTAATAACCACTGAACAGGTTATCATGTCTGTTCTTGCGAGAGAGGGGCGCCCGCTACCTTTGTAAAACTATTTGTTAAGGAACCTGGGATTGGTAACCCAAGGTCTCCTGGGGGCAACCAGACGTGGTCTCCCTCTCACTGTGCTTAGAGAGGCATCAGCTTCACCTCACTGATGATCCCCAACAAGGGTGAAACACGTTTATGGGGTTGCTGGTGGTACCCTCGTTCAGATTGGAATTGCCATTGTATTTCGGTGCTGGACTGCCCCTGGGCAGGACAAAGACTGATATGCAAATGGATATTTCCCATCTGTGAAAGGCACAGTGAGTAAAAGCAGTGGCTGCGAACTCTCAAGTGGTTAATAACCACTGAACAGGTTATCATGTCTGTTCTTGCGAGAGAGGGGCGCGCGCTACCTTTGTAAAACTATTTGTTAAGGAACCTGGGATTGGTAACCCAAGGTCTCCTGGGGGCAACCAGACGTGGTCTCCCTCTCACTGTGCTTAGAGAGGCATCAGCTTCACCTCACTGATGATCCCCAACAAGGGTGAAACACGTGTATGGGGTTGCTGGTGGTACTCTCGTTCAGATTGGAATTGCCATTGTATTTCGGTGCTGGACTGCCCCTGGGCAGGACAAAGACTGATATGCAAATGGATATTTCCCATCTGTGAAAGGCACAGTGAGTAAAAGCAGTGGCTGCGAACTCTCAAGTGGTTAATAACCACTGAACAGGTTATCATGTCTGTTCTTGCGAGAGAGGGGCGCCCGCTACCTTTGTAAAACTATTTGTTAAGGAACCTGGGATTGGTAACCCAAGGTCTCCTGGGGGCAACCAGACGTGGTCTCCCTCTCACTGTGCTTAGAGAGGCATCAGCTTCACCTCACTGATGATCCCCAACAAGGGTGAAACACGTGTATGGGGTTGCTGGTGGTACTCTCGTTCAGATTGGAATTGCCATTGTATTTCGGTGCTGGACTGCCCCTGGGCAGGACAAAGACTGATATGCAAATGGATATTTCCCATCTGTGAAAGGCACAGTGAGTAAAAGCAGTGGCTGCGAACTCTCAAGTGGTTAATAACCACTGAACAGGTTATCATGTCTGTTCTTGCGAGAGAGGGGCGCCCGCTACCTTTGTAAAACTATTTGTTAAGGAACCTGGGATTGGTAACCCAAGGTCTCCTGGGGGCAACCAGACGTGGTCTCCCTCTCACTGTGCTTAGAGAGGCATCAGCTTCACCTCACTGATGATCCCCAACAAGGGTGAAACACGTGTATGGGGTTGCTGGTGGTACTCTCGTTCAGATTGGAATTGCCATTGTATTTCGGTGCTGGACTGCCCCTGGGCAGGACAAAGACTGATATGCAAATGGATATTTCCCATCTGTGAAAGGCACAGTGAGTAAAAGCAGTGGCTGCGAACTCTCAAGTGGTTAATAACCACTGAACAGGTTATCATGTCTGTTCTTGCGAGAGAGGGGCGCCCGCTACCTTTGTAAAACTATTTGTTAAGGAACCTGGGATTGGTAACCCAAGGTCTCCTGGGGGCAACCAGACGTGGTCTCCCTCTCACTGTGCTTAGAGAGGCATCAGCTTCACCTCACTGATGATCCCCAACAAGGGTGAAACACGTGTATGGGGTTGCTGGTGGTACTCTCGTTCAGATTGGAATTGCCATTGTATTTCGGTGCTGGACTGCCCCTGGGCAGGACAAAGACTGATATGCAAATGGATATTTCCCATCTGTGAAAGGCACAGTGTGTAAAAGCAGTGGCTGCGAACTCTCAAGTGGTTAATAACCACTGAACAGGTTATCATGTCTGTTCTTGCGAGAGAGGGGCGCCCGCTACCTTTGTAAAACTATGAGTCCTAAGTAAGGTTAGGAGTTTCTGAGGTTTGGGTGATAATGTCTGAAATGGAGAATTTTACAGCACAGTTTTTGAGAGAAATACTGTAAAAGGCCATACAATTTATATTTTGCTTTCAAGGGTACACATGAAAACTCCACCGGATGCCATTGTACCAATATTACACATGATGATTTTACAACATTTTCATGATGTTTGTGTACAGAACAGATTTCCGCATTGCACTTGTGATAAAAGTTCATTCAGCTACACACACAATAATTGTCAGCATTGCCACTGTAAATCACTTTCAACAACCAGTGGGCACAATCTTTGCAAGTATGGTCACGACTGTAAATTCCTTTCATGTGGATACAGCCACAATCTGTGCCAGTATGGCCACTGTAAATGACGTTCATGAAGCTGCAGCTACAATCTATATATACACAGTTGGTGGTCCTGTCCTCTAAAGTTTAGGGTACTGCACGTGTTTTAGGGCAGTAAATTCTTTAACCTTCCTGGGTTTCTTATGTCAGGCTCAGTGGATCCCTAACATAAGGTGAGAAAACAACCATAAACAATTAATAGGTTTTTATAAAAGTAGCCTTTTTTATTTCTTAAGTGGCTTTTTTTGCAATTTTTTTAAATATAGAGAAAACAAGCATTCAATTCAACTCAGAGATTAAAGTGAATAAGCATGTCAAGGCATAGAAATGCACAATGAAGAACCAGGATTTAACATTTACATAATTCAGTCAAAATGCTGGTCTGGGACTGTGTTTTTTAGAACAAAAGAGGAAATCTACAATTTTCCAAATTCAACCTTACATAGATCGGTATACACAGTAAGTCCCAACTCCTTGTATTTTTTAGAAGGAGTCGGCAGGAGGTGTGTACCTTATTATTTCATATTTCATAGCAAAACAAAGCCTCCTAGTAGCATCATATTAGAATTCAATTTTTTAGCATACAATACTTTTTTTCAAATGATTGACATTTTCTGTATTGAGGTAGTACAGAAGTGGTAGTGATGGCCAGCTAAGGCTGGTCCGAGACCGAGAGAGACTGGTCCGACGTCTGTTAGTAAAATAAAGAGAGTTCTGTGTGTTCCTAAGGTGTGGTCTTACAACAAACTGCCACTAGGAGCACTGACGTTTCAATTGATAGAAAGTTACAATCTACATCTGGGGCCTTTGTATATTCAGGTCTCCCTGTACCCTGTACCCTGGAGCAGTGTGGAACCTCCTGTGGCTCCAGAGGTGGGTGAGGGTCCAGTGATCCACCAGAGAGTTCTGGGGATGTCCAGTGTCAATGATGGTTCTAATGGGCAGCCTTGTAAGAATCCGGGTGCCTGGTGAATGACCCGTTGGTATTATGCTGGAGAAAATCCACGTGGTTTAGGAAAATGCGATTCCGTTACTGGGGCTCGAACATCCTGCGGCGCGATTGTTGCCAGAATGGCTCTGTTTATTAGACTGTCACGTTGGTCTCCGTGGTGCTTCCGAGTGGCGTCCAATTTCCTAAGTGACACAGACGTTTTCCTACTCCATCCTACAGCTACAATCTATGCCACTATGGTAATTGTAAATCACTTCTTTTCGGATACTTTGGCTACAGTCTATGCAGTATGATAACTGGCAATCGCATGTCTTTGCCAGTATGGTCCTTATTGAACATCATTTTCATGATTCTGTTTCCACAGTCTATGCCAGTTGGTTCACTATTGTAAATTACTTTCATGAAGCTGCAGTCACCATCTAGGTAAGTGCTGTAAGTGGGATTTGAAATCATAGTGGGTTGGGGGGTGGTGATGTCAAAGGGCCTCATCACGACCCAGGCGGTAAGTTACCGCCTGGGCCGTGACTTTACCACCATGGCGTAAACTACGTTTACGCCATGGTGGTTGGCGGACTTACCGCCCCATTCGGACCTTGGCGGGGCGGTAAGTCCCCAATCCCCATTTACCCTTCCCCATTCCCATTTTTGCCCCATAGGGCATAATGGGAGTGGGGAAGGCGTTAATTATGCCACCGTAAATTACGGTGGCGTAATTAACTCCATGGTCCCTTAGCGCCATGGATTTTAACACCTGCTAAAAGCAGGTGTTAAATTCGCCATGGCGCTAAGGGACCTCGTACTCAGGCGGTAAGGGTCGGCGCTGTTTACGGCGCCGTAAACCCCTTACCGCCTGGGTCGTAATGAGGCCCAAAGTGTGCTAGTTGCTGTCTACACAGGGATCAGGTGTAAAATATGCTCACTGTGGTTCAATTTCTAAATAAATTGTTGTTGGTAAATAAACCACTTTCTACCTTAGTATGCAGTGAGTACATCTCCTTCATTCTGTACAGGTATGACTGAGGCTGGGTGTGCTTAATAGCTTTTCTTAAGTGCCCATTTAGAGTTCCAGCTCGCCTGCTGGCTACTTGCTGTCTTCTGATGTGCATAGGTCAAAACACCTGTCCTGTCATGTGATACTCTGCTGCTATTAACTGTGTGCTTCCATTGCTTTATCTACAATTTGATTTTGCCACAGTATGAAACCACTAGGTGGGGCGGTTAGTATGCACACATTTCCTAGGGAGCACCAGTATTGTCAGACTAACAACTGGATCACTTCAGATGTGCTTTTGTTGGCCAAAGACAGACATCTCCAAATGGTGTTAAATTATCACTGACATGATTTACCTTGGTTTCAACTCTTTGCTATGAAGCAGGAAAAATACTTTGGCAATAATGAAGTTCAAGGGAGGGCCATGTTATACACCCTGGGTCACCATTTAGCCCCCACACAACTAGCCATTCCTGAAATCACCCTCAAGAAAGGGGAGGCGGACACATAGCAACAATCAAAACTGTTTGCTATTTGCCTAACATAAAATCACTGACCATTTTGGGAACATAAAAATGAACACACATTTTTTATATATTGTCTCGGGAGGATATCTCAGGGGCAACGCGCTTGCCTTGGAAGCACGATGACGTGGAGCAACACAGGTTTGATCCCTGGGTCCGCAATTAGAAACCTCTGGGTATTAAGTACATTCTAAATAACCAATTATAATTATATGACATTTATGTCAGTAGTTCAAGCCTGCAACCCTTCTGAGCTCAAACTGCACACTGGCCATCTTTCTGCTATTGTTTGTCATGATGCCTTAACCGTAAAATGACTGAAAACAATGAGTAACATACATTCATCTGGATAGTACCTGCATTTGGGAGTCAGGTGTTGGTTGCTCTGTTAAGCTGCAAATGGGTTACCTATGTAGATGTGTCATCCTGTTAATCACTGCACTGCTCAAAAGTGTAATCAATGCAGTGATATATCCTGCAAGTGGAGGTCTATCTTCTGTAATTCACTTTTATCAATTAAACATGATGGACCGGATGCTGGAGCCTGCAAACACAAAACAGCATGATAAGGGTGGAGATGAAACAGGAGAACAGGCAAGAAGACAAAGAACATGTCCAGAGCTTCTCTGGTGACTTTGACACCCCTCCCACCCTGAATCCCATTTTGGCAGAGACTGTGGGTGAGTTTCCACCAGCAGAAATGGGTGGTGAACCACCTACTGGGGAACACATGTATCTGGCCAGACCCAAGAAGGAAGTTATAACGTTTCTCTGTGTTAATACGTGGGAATACAAACATTTATAGAGACTTAAGGTTAAAGATCTACCTTAAAGAGTGTTCACGTGTGCCTAAACATATTTCTTCTTTGACAACTGAACCTTCTAACATCAAGAACAAGTATTCCCAGAAGTGGTTGTATTAACAAGAAGAACAAACATTACGCAGCCAAGAGGCGAACCCTTTCTAAAGTGTAGCAAACTCTGTTTAAACCTATCCAGCAAACTGATGAAGTTGCTAAAGGCTCAGTGTCCTCTGATACAAGTGTGACATTGTTATCTGAAGTTGGAAATGTGGCAATGCAGATTCAAGGTAGCTACTGAAACCAAGAAGGTGCAAACAAAGCTGGCAAAGGAAGCTGGGTGCTTGTAAGAAGATTGAGCAAATAACATGTAATGCTGAGACTGTTGAAGTTGAGAGAAAGTCTGTCTGGAAGAAGAGGCATGTTTTTTCTTGTGGCAGTAAGGCAGATAGAAGAGGCAATGAGGCTGCCCTTTTCTTGGAGCAAAGTAGAGAAGAGTGCCTTGCCTACCTGTAGAGGTTGAAGTGTCTTGTCTTTAAAATGCCTAACCATCGGGAAGTATAATGTTGAAGTAGAAATACCAGACTGTGGTTGTGTATAATACTATTAGTGGATGTCACATTGAACTTGGTTGACGTAGTGGCATACTTTGATGATATGATGATATGATATGGCAATTATAACGTGCCTATACGCAAGTGTTTCAAGACATGACAATGCAAGGGAGGGGGAACAGGGGAAGACAGACAACTATCTTACTACGCAAGGTGACATTGAGATCGTGCAAGTGCGGGGGAAGTGGGAAGGAGACAAGTGCAGAGGGGAGGGGGGAAGGGGACAGTGCATTACCTGGGATCGACCATTGAAATAAATAGAATAAATAAAGCAATAAGTAAAGGTGCGGCTAGCTGGTGGCAAGTGCACGGGTGAGTGCAGACATAAGGTGTCAAGTGATGATAGGGGACTTTAGGGATACAGAAAAAAGTGCTCAAGCGCAGGGGTTGCCAGGGAGGCAGTCCAGGTGTGCAAATGGTGGGGGGATACCTGCTAGGCCCGAGATCAGAGGGTAGCCAAGTGACCAGTGCAGTTTCAGTTTTGGCTAGGAGTTGGGGCCAAGGAGTATGTTTCCACAGTAGCAGTAGTAGAAGGGTGGTTGTCAAGAGGAAAGCAACAACCCAAGAAGAAGCATCCTGACAATTATACGAAATGTACCGCATAGGGTATGATCACGTGTAGTGTTTAGAAGGAGAAGTTGCTTATCTATTATTTGAAATGTGGCAAAATAACTTGGGAGAAAGACATCCAGTATTACCATTTGTGCTATTTTCTTGGCTGGAATTGGGACAGGATCTTTTCAACTGAAGGATGAAGAACTGTTAGCAGTGGATTTTAATTTGGAACATACAAGAACTGGTTAAATGCTTTCTTTTTCTTTTTGAACATTTGGGGAAATTGACTTTGCATTTTCCTGGGGAAGGAACTTACCCAGGACAGGTGTAGGTCATCCAAATTACAGTTTATTTTGTTATTTGCACTTTTATGTTGTTTATAATTCACCTTTAATGTTTTTGTTGTTTAGTGAAAGGGCCAGTTTGTTTATGTTAGGAGTTATTCCATTAGCCTTTAGACTAGGTAAGGAATTCCCTGATAGAGTAGGTTTAGTGAGGATTTATTTAAAACTGCTTTATTTAATAAAATATTTACTTCTGAGAAAAACACATGCAGTTGTCTGCCTCGCATTACTGACCCCTCAAAGCGTGTTGGAGTCTGTGGTTTGGTGGTATAGTTGAGGCTCATCTAGTATTTCCTGGGCCATTTGTGGTGGGCTGTTTGATTTCTGGTGTGCTGGCTTTGTAGATGGAGAGGTAATGGGAGAAGTACAATGTCTTTTTTGTAGTCTCTCTCTTCCATCCTCTTCATTTGTCCTTGTATATGGGCATATTTGTACTTGTGGATGTTTTGCGATTGTTGTGGGTTGGTGATCTATTGATGTTGTGGCTGTGCATCAAGCTATTCCAGGGATAGGCTTCCTTGGCTGGAGGTGAGGTTACGTGGTTAGGTGCAAAAGGTCAAGGTCAAGAGGGTATGGTGTGGAGTGTTCATACTCTGAGGAAAGACAGTCAAAAAGTAAACTTCTGAGTGTCAAAGTACACAGAGAATAAGTTCAAAGGCAGTGACATAAAATGTCAGGTTTTTAGGTGGTGGTGTTCACATTGTTAAGGTAGATGGTGGCATAGTTCAATAGCGGCAGAGGCGTGACACGCCAAGATTCAGAGTGGCAGAAATTAAATCAGTGAGGTTTTTTTAGTGGAAATTGAAGATGTCAAAATGTAGAGTTAGTGATCAAAACAGCAACATATTTCAGGTTTCAGGTTTAGCAAAGTTTGTATGCAGCAAGGTTGAAACCAAAAGGATTAAAGTGGGTATGTTGAAAAAGCGGCAGAGTTCAGGATGTCAAAACTTAAGAGTTGCAGCAATTCAAACTGGTACAGTTCAAGTCAGCAGGAATTACAGCAGTATAGTTTAGAGAGGCTAGGTTTATAAACAGCAAAGATTAAACCATGACAGTTTTAAAATGCTTAAAAATAAAAATCAGAAGCAGTGGGGATTAAGTCAGTACAACCCTAAATTGGCTGAATTCAAAGTAGCAGCAATCAGGTCAGTAGAGCTCTAAAATATTAAGAAGCAGAAGGGATTACACCGGTACAGTTTGAAAGCCAGAATGGTAAAAGCAGCAAAGTTTGAACCAGCACAGCTTTAGTGTGGCTAGCTTCAAAGGCAAACGAGATTAAACCAGTCTAGCATTAAGACACAGAGATTAGTCCAGTAATGGCAAAGTTCAAAAGCATCAAAAATCAATATAGCACTTTACAATCCTAGTCCTAGGAGTAACAATAAAGTTTGGGAGCAGAGAAACAAACGAGTGGAGATCTAACAGCAGGAGAGGGAGAGCAATAGTCAGCAATAGATCTAGAAGTAACCAGGGTAGGAACAGTGGGGATCAGTTTGCCCAGTCTCAGGTTAGGTGGGGAGTGGACACTGTATGGACCTCAGTGTTAGGGGGGAGACCTGAATAGGAGGGTCTTGAGTTGCTTCCCGAACTATCGAAGCAAGGGGGCGAGTGGGTTTTTGATGAGGAAGAGGTAGCAGAGTCTTTGGGCATCGATAGAAAAGGCCTGTCTTCTTGTTTTGCCTTCCTCCACCGGTGGTGTTCAATTCTGCATGTGTCTTTATTTCTGTTGGATCGTAGGCTTTCGGAGAGGTTGAGTTTGTCCGTTTTTAGTGTGGCTAAATTCAGAACCAGCAGAGATAATGCACCGATATCAGTACAGTTTTTGTTTGGCTAAAATCAAAAGCAGCACTAACCAAATCAGTACAGCCCTAAAAATATGTTTAAAAGTGGTGGAGATCAAGCCACTGAAGATTTAGTTTGGCTAACTCTGAAAGCAGCGGCGATTAAACCTTGACAGTTTAAGGTGACTACATTAAAAAAGCAGCAGCGATTGGACCAGTTCAGCTTTGGTGTGTCTAGATTCTAAAGTAGCAGAAATAAACCTGTGCAGTTTTAGTGTGGTTAGGTTCAAAGCAGCAGGAGCCACATCAATAGAGACCTAAAATGGCTATGTTCAAAGCAGCAGTATTCAGATCAAAATTCAAAAGCAGCAAAAGACCAAGATCAGTTCAGTTTCCATGTGGGTAAGTTCAAGGCAGCAGAAACCAAACTAGTACCGTTTTAGTGTGGCTAAATTCGGGGCAGCATAAACCAAATCAATTCAGTTTTAGTGTGGCTGCATTCAGGGCAGCAGAAACCAAATCAGGACAGTTTTAGTGAGGATGAATTTAAAGCGGTAGAAACCAAATCAGGACAGTTTTAGTGTGGCTAATTTCAAAGCAGCAGAAACCGAATCGATACAGTTTTAGTGTAGCTACATTTAAAGCAGCAGAAACGAAATAAGTGCAGTCATTAGTGTGGCTAAATTCTGGCCAGCCAGAAGCTAAATTGGTACAATTTTAGAGTGGCTAAATTTAGAGCAGCGGGAAACAAATCAGCACAGCCCTAGAATTGTCATATTCAAAAGCACTTGACATCAAGCCAGTGCAGTTTTAGTGTGGCTAGGTTTAAGGCAGCACAGATTGAAACCTGTATGGTTTGTATTGCAATGTCCCTTACCTTTTTTCTGCAGTCCTCTGGGTTGGGGTGTGGGCTGCAGCGCAGGGCTGGACACAAGGCGAACAGGCAAACAGGGAATTGCCCTTATCCTCTGCCCTTCATCGCTGCACTGGGAAGATCCAAACTAACAGTGTTATTTCTTCAGGCAAATACACTTTATTTGTTAAACCATTGATATGTGACTTTGTTCTAAACATCAGTCTCAGTACCAGTTGAAATTGCTGCTGTTCCACATTTTTGCCTTTGTGATTAGACACCAGCACAGTCCATACAAAATCAGTCTCTTTGTGATTCATAGTTATAAAATGTTACACCTGAGGAGCTGTTGTATTCTTGTTCTTAATGCAGGTTCTGTGTTCAATCATCGTCACCTTTACCTTTCTCAGTGACATTCGTTTGTATAACAAATTACATGGGAATTCAATGACATAAATAATCTTGCTGGTGTTACATTTTGTAAGATTTTTTTTGCCACGGAACTCAAAGAACTGAATCAAAAGTGGTGCTTGGTTATGTATGCGAACAATTGGCACAATTACCAAAAGGAACATGGGCGGTTGGAGGTGGTAAACCCTACTAAAACACAAACAATGGACCTGTTCATTTAGAAGGACCCTTTTATAAAATGTTCCAATGTTTAAGGATAATGCTCTTGGTTTGATAGGACATGTTATTGTATGTATTGACACCGAGGTGATCTTTATCGTCCCTAGTATTGTTCTGAACTTGCTCTAAAATGTCTTCCCAGTTATTGGATGCTCTGACGTACCAATATTTTAGGGTAATTGCATTTTGTCAATTTTTGAGCTAGGATCAAAGCATTTTCTTGGTATGTAGATCTTTCTGTACTGTTGCGATGTAGCCACAAAAAATGCCCATCTGTTAGGCTGTCCCTTAGACCACATAGATGGAAACTGTAGTAGTTGTGTAATGAATTTCCTGCAGTGGGTTTGATATGAGGGTCTACTTTAGTGTTTATCCTTCTGTTTAACTGTTGATATCTAAGAAGTTAACAGATCTTGGACTTGTTTAAATGGAAAATATCAATGCAGGATTCAGTAAATTGAGCTAACCCAAAAACCCATGAACCCCTATCAACACCCCAATCAACACCAATTAGGGTTTGGGGAGGGCGGGCTTGGGGAGGGTTGAAAGGCTGTGGTCTCAGTGGAAATGGGGTGGGTTGGGGCCTTTGGTAATTAAGATGGTAAGGCTGGGGTCGAGGTGGAAGAGGTGGGGTTTGTGGTAAAGGTTGTTCGACAGAATGGCTTTCACTTACCTGAGTGGGTGGCAGGGGTCTTCTCCTCTCACAAGTAGCAGCGGGAAGCTAGTGGCTTCCCTCACCTGCTTGCCCATGTGGTCTTGTGTGGCTGTTTGGGTCACTTGACCCCCAGTTACACCAGCCTGGGCCTGGGGAGGACAGGCTGGTATATGGTTGAGAGTCATGGTGGATTGAGAGCTTTTTAAAATTGAGATGGATGAACACACACACACACACACTCTCTCTCTTTCGCTCTCTCTTTCTCTCTCTCTTTCTCTCTCTCTTTCTCTCTCTCTTTCTGTTTCTCTTTCTGTTCCTCTTTCTCGCTCTTTCTCTCTCTCTCTCTCTCTCTCTCTCTCTCTCTCTCTCTCCCTCCCACACCTGTCAGTCCCTGGATCTGATCAAGTCCCACCAAGGCACATCACTTGGCGGGCTTGGTGGGCTTCGGTATTCAATTTATTTTCATGTGATCATTAGATTGCGACCAAAAGACCTAACACCAAATTTCTAGCACATCGCCAACATCCTAGGAGAATTGGACAGGCAACCCATCTCAGACGGGCTACTGAATGGGCTCATCCCCCAACATGGATCCCAAAATTAAGAATAAATTGACACACCCCATTAGGGAATGAAATATCAGGTAAAAGATGCATGCAGAGAACACATGAAAAACTTCACTGCTGATGCTTCAACATAGGTGCATAATGCTTGAATGTAATAGGCTTGAATGTAATGTTGTAGAGTTCATTTTGTTAGGTATCTGATCAATTTTGCCCTTTGCACCCATTGGGCTGTATACCCTGGTATTTGGGCCCAGGTGCCCACCTTGAGGGTTTTGATCTGCCTGATGCCTCATGGTATAAACCAACATGTGTGTAAGTCTACTTACGATATATACCAGTGGGAGATTATATCGGTGGTGGGTGTCCAGCTCACTCACAAAAAGTGGGTCAGATCTGTATCTGCATCAAGAAAGGTTTGGGGACTTTGACTTCTCATGGTGGGTGTCGAAGGGTCATAGACAGGTTTGTGGAGACAGATGGGCACACAGGCGGGGGTTCTGTTCCAGTCACACACAGGGCAATGAGCTCAGAGGAAGGGAAAGAATACTTTATCTGCTTGCAACAATTCGCACCAGGGTTTCCATGAGAAAGGAGCTTGTGGGGTGAAGACAGAGGAGGAGATGGTGGGGGCGACTCAGGCTGGCTGTTCACGGCACTGGACAGTGGGAGAGATGGCTTTTAGAAATTAGTGTGTGGCCTACTACAAGATGGAGTCTGGGCTAGTACAAAATGGACTCCTTATGTGTCATTCAATGGCTCCTGTCCTCTGTCTTCAGTAGGACAGGACAGGGGGACGTCTCCCGCAATTGAATGAGCATATGATTCCTTCCATACAGAATGTACAGAGGGGTCGAAAGGACCCTTGCTCCCTTACACTACTTTTCAAAATGTCCTGTATCACATACGTGGAATTTCTGCCTGAAGACCAGTCTACTTTGTCTCAAAACTCACAGGGTCAGGTGGTACTTGCTTCTTTAGGAGCCAGACAATTATGAGGCCCGAGACCAAACAGCACACAGAGACCTGCAGGTAACAGCATTTTCTGATTGTGCTCCACCTTTCTGGCTAACCATCCTAGTCACAATCAAGCCCACTCCAAAGCTCCTGAACTACTTCTCCTAGGTACATCCCACCACTGTAGTATTGAGTATCCAAGCATTTATAACCTCCAACCTCCCCATCCATGAATTCAGATACATCAAAATTAGCTAGATTTGCATTACATAAACTCAATAATAAATACAAATACAACTTAATGACCAACTTGATGGACTAGATCTTAATGTGAATATATTTGTATTCTTTCCTTTGATTGGTAGGTTTTATGTGTTGTTCAATAGGCCATTATATTGTCTTAATGCTAGAATTTTTGTATATCACTTGCTATGTACTGACCTATTATTCACTTATGGTAACATGTATTTTATACTGTCAGATACTGGATATAGTGTCGCTAAATCCATTATTACTTCAATTAAATAGATATAATAATTGTTGCTTGAATAGGAGTACTTTCTGAGTCACTTGCAGAGTCAGTAAACCATGTTCTCATGACCTACAAACATGGTGACTGCATTGCTAACATCCGTACAATGGTGAGAAACTAAGTCCAACTGGTATGAATATAATTCTCGAAGACAGATATATGTGTTTCAGCATTAAGAATCACTTCATCAATGAAGCTAGGTGTAACTCAAAATCAAAGGGGTTATTTTTCCACTCTTCTGGCACCTATTATTTAGGGTTAAATTCACTGTACAGTGACAAAGCTGATATTATTTTGTAAGTTTGGTGATTAAAAGATCTGCCTTATTTGGAAATAAAACACTATTACTATAATATAGCATTGTATTTTGCTATTTGGTAAATGTGGGTATGGTTGCCAGGAGGAGATCAAGCCCTCTAACAAGATGAGGAATGAGTGACAAATGATTGTGATATAAGAACATTAGGACTCTGGTTGGTGAAGGCCTGGGTGTGGCTTTGGGCTTACTGAATTTGGCGACAGGTGGTTAGTAACATGGGTATAATAGGTATATGATGCTAAAGTAATGCATCAATCAATACATCAAATAATAATGTGTTCATATATAAATACCTCCAAAACAGGAGAAAGCCAGTACATTCTAAATTACATATAATGCAGTAAAATAAGTTAATAACAAACTTTAAACCAAATATCTCCCATGTACACAAACCAGCACGGCCCACTTTCAAGATAGACAACCTAGTTCTCATCATTGTTGAAGTCACCAGGATTTTAGAATGCATCATAAACAGTAGTTTGATATTCCATCTGCAAAGAAATGAAAATAACAGAACTCCACTCTCTCTGTTCGTATTTCATCAATCTAAGCCACCACCAATGCATCCTTTGTGCAAAATACCAAGGTCAAAATAAAAGTCAAATGGTGGTCTATCTAGTATTAACACATTGAACTTCAATAAGGAACAATCAAAGTAGTCCAGGCTGCATGAGACACTCTTACACTCTTCAGATTAGTCTATAGACTCCTTGTCAGTTTGGCATAATATGAATCAAAGAAACTTGGAGACAGAAGGCAATCCAAATGCAAATCTTTTATATCAAAAATGTCCAAAAGACTATTGCAACATGATCATTCATTAGTGAGAATAGACTATCCCAAATAGTCCCTTGTTCAATCTCTGCCCAAATGAAAATTGGCCAGATTGATCGTGGGCATTCTGGAGTATGGGCACTTTAATATTGTGATCTGAGAATTTAGTATACCCTTGAAGGGATTAAGCATTATATTGTCTGGCAAGAACCTGAATGCTTACCTGTAACAGCCACACATTTGTGGTTCAAAGCCTTCTGCAGTGATCAAGGACAACGTATGTGTGCTTCACAGAGCAGTAAGGACCCTGGGTAGGCCTAGTTATGATTGGCTTGCAAATTATGACAAATGTTGGAACTGCATTGTGCAAGGAACTTATAAGACACATATTTGTTAAACAACCATTTTCAGGGGGTTTATGACTCATTATATGTTAACCTCTGTCCATCAGGGACCTGACATATCTGCCAATGTTGTACTGAAATGCAACATCCATTATGTCTAGAAGACATAGACAAATATGCATACTCCTATCCCCCTGAAGTCTACAACATTGAATTGATAGTTAGTGCAATGCTTCACTTTTAACGCTTGCACGCTTCAGTACTTTTTATCGTTGGAGGCGTGCACTCATTAAAAAACCAAAAGAATGGTGGGAAGATGGAGACAATGCCAATGTGTGTACACTAGAAATATTTCCAATTGATAGTCAAGTCAAACTCTATAATTGTGTCTCTTCCTTTTCGTCTCAGAAAAATTGTAACTATTGAGAGTTACTAATAATTCTGGTTGAACTTGTGTGGCTGTATTTAAAAAACAATGACATTTGAGGGTATGTGCAGAATTGGGATTTACATAACAATATACAAGTTTCAGATCAAAAGCTGTGATTGCTTTGGGCTACAATAGTATAAAAAGGACACACACGGTTCAATTGAGGCATACTTTATTTTAGGCAGAGGCAGGAGGCTTCAAGAGCAATTTAGGGAGCAGGCTTTAGTTGAAGGAGAGGTAGAAAAAATACATTATGATTAAGTTGATTGAGTAGTCGGCAATTAAGATATGGTTTAGTTGAGAAAGAGTAATTAACTTGTAATAGGACATTACATTTTCTGTGAATCAAACTACTTTATCCCACTCACTGCATTGTATGACATAAATGCACATGACATTCCTTGTCGGAGTGATAATATCCTGGAATTGTTTGAGGGGCAGGTAGGATATTGTTTTTAGCAGATGCAACTGAATTTGAGGAGAAAACGTATTGGAATTATTTGGAAGGAGACGCATTGTATATCCGGTGGCTTTAGAAATGTGTGCTTGCAAAGGAACAACTGATTTATTTTTTAAATGAGCTATGTTGTTGGTCTAAATGAAAAATTCACATTTAAAAAATAATCGATTTGCATTTTTATGTTGAGACTTCTGTGCACACAATTAGTTTTCCCTGTGCAAAGTGTTGTATTTATACTTTACAGATATTCCTGACATATGTTCACACGTTTAATTGTATCAAGTAATATAAACAACACTTGGCACAAATGCTTGTAATCTACAACTGTTTTTCTAAACAAAGAGTTATACTGTTGGACTAATTGAAAACTGTATACAAGTGTAAGTATTTATGTAGAGACTTCTGTGCATGAGTTAATAATGTGTATTTCTCAATTTCTTGTTTACGGGGGAACAGTTACGAGTGGGGAAGAAACCTGTAAAACTTTTAACTACAAGGCAACCAGTAACCCCTACCTTAACTACACACCTATTTGTGGTAACACTCTTGTTATGCTGTATTTAGTTTTAGCATATTGTCCATCTGAAACAAGAAAAGGGTTTCAAATATATGAATGTATTCATATCTACAAAAATTCATTATATTACACATAACAAATCACTGATACAAAATTTGATTCGTACTGACATTAACACTTCATATAAACAGTTTTTGTCTCTTAAGGTTGGTAACAATGTGGTTCAATTGCTTATTACACATACACTTTAACTACAGTACTTCTTTTATTTTTGTTTTTGCATAGTTTATTTAATTAAATAACATGTAGAAAAACAGTGTGTCTGTTTTCTACACAGGACACCTAAATGGAGAGATTTAACAGCTTGTCATTCAAATCGTCATATTGTCTACACGTGTTTCAGCCCCTATGTCTTAATACATTGGTCTAACATTTTTTACAGAAGTTGGATGAGCTTTCTTCAGGACGGTGCTTCTTATATGTGTGAAGAAATTGATGAACCCCACTTTTTCAAAACAGACACACTGCAATTCAAAAAATAAATAAAACTTTGTGAGGCTACAAACATGTGTAGGATGGACATCACAAAGAAACATTTGTGAATTTCTATCTAAAGTGCAAACCACTGACCTTATTCTTGATATAATATGATAGGTTAATACCCAGATGTTTCTAAGCACGGACCCGGGGATCGAACCTGCGTTGCTCCGTGTCATCTTGCTTCCAAGGCGAGCATGTTGCCTCAGAGCTATCCTCCCGATAGGTGTGAGAATGGGCACTTGTGTAGATTTAATCTATCTGCAGATTACTAGGTGAAATGTGTCTATGTAAAAAGACAGTTGGCCTACATTTAATAGGCTGTGTTTCTATTTCAAAAGAGTTATTTATGACTGGCATGTAATAATAGGATTTGTCTTACTGGCCTGCTCATCCAGTCTTGTCTAACAGTGTTGTTATTAACACAGACCACTTTTACAGGCTTTTTACAGGTTTTGTTATCATTCTCCTGTAAATCCAAAGGAAATAAATTAGTTCTACTTCACTGAACATGTCCCCGATGTGGAAGTGTAATTACCAATTTGTGTGGACAAATGAGTGTTACTATACATTCATGCCTAAATACTATTGTCAGCCACATTTGGCTAGAAGTACACCACTAAACAATTGTGACACTGCTTTAGTCTCTATATGTCCCGCTCTCAAACACTGTTTCTTGTCGTAATGCAGACATGATGCCCCCGTTGTTTAATACATAACGAAAATGTATATTAATTGACCTGCTGCGGCATCGACAAAATGCTGCCATCATTCAAAACTCTGTCAGCATGCAATGTCTGTCATACACCAGTGATTCTTGCTTGTCCCTACATTAACTGGAGTGGTTTGTTTCATGCCTTAAGGGATGAGCTTTACATCTCTTTTCAACACCATTTTGGAGGTGCCCAAATGGCTTTGTACTCCCTCGTACATATATTTCGTGCTCTATGTTCAACACTGGCTGCTCGCCCAATGTGTTGACCTCCTGGAGGGTTGGAAACCTGCATAAAAATTTGTTTCATTTATTTATTTGCAGGCACAGCATACTTTCACAAACAGTATGCTATCTCGGTGCCTGAACGTTGCTAATGCTCTATTCGTAATTCCATTTTGGCCATATACATGAGTTCACTGGTGACTTGTAAAGACAACCATTTTGGTGGGGTCTCTAGTCAATTTAAGAGAAGACACTTGTTCTTTCGAAAAATCACTCTAGTTCAATCAAAACTAGTGCATACATGGCATATTTTCAAAAACAGTATGCTAGCTCGGTGCATAGACATTGTTAACGCTCTATTTGTTATTCCATGGCGGCCATATATATAAGGTCACTGATGACTGGTAGAGACAACCATTTTGGTGGGTTCTCTATTTCATTTAAGAGAAGACGCTACTTAAGTCAAAAAAAATACTCTAGTTCATTAAAAAAAAAGGCTCAAGTGCATTTGAAAAAAGGGGCTAGGGTGTAGTGCCCTTGGGGGGGTCTAGAACGAGGTTTGTCAATTTTGTGTGACACCTTACCAACATTGCAAAATGTCTTAATGACACGATTTGAATTCTGTATTCTACCCACTTTCTTTAGTCATCCATTACAATGTATTACAATGTTTATAGTTCATAAAAATATATTCTCTTCATTTGAGACTCATTAATATTACTCTTTTTCAACATGGCGCTCTTGTTACAGTTCCCAATACAATTTCAATTCAAACCAATGATTTACTATATTAGATTTGGAATGACTTGCTTTCTTCCTCTTTGTACTCGGAGTTTTTATTCACATAAACAGCGGATGCTGATTGGCAGCACCTTTTTTTTTCCCAAGGGGTTGGTTGCCATCCCTGTCTGTCCAGCAGCAGCGTCCTTCCATATGCTTTGCTGCGGATAGACCTTGTCATTAAACTGTCAGGCAACAACTAGCAATAGACTTGTTGGTATATTGACAACATGAATTGTGTCCATAGTTTTCAAATCAAGACTACTATCACTCAAACATGTAGGGCTGTGGACATTTTATGACATCTGTATGGAATTTATAAAAAGGGTACATGCACTCAAATGATGCTGACAGGTAACTCATGAAATCTACTTATTAATATTGTTTGCAAGATTTTGTCACTCATTTTGGATTAATCAAGTCACTTTGCTGTAATTGTCTCTGAGTTTCTGTTACAATATCAATTTTAATTCTCTATATATGTTTTCGCATAGATTTAAATAAAATAGTAGTTGTTTGCAAATAAAATAAGATAATATTGTTTGTAAGCAGCCAGGTCCACTCATTCCCTATAACTGAGTGTGACACATTTCTGTGGCAAGAGAAGATACTAGCTGTGCAGAATTGTCTTGAAGATGGGAGGGGATTATATTCATTTGCAACAAAATAGATGTTTGTGGAGTAAATATTTTAGAATTGTTTCAAGGCAGGATAGTTCACTGTGACTGTAATTGAGTGATACATATTTTTTACACAATGAAACACTGGTTTTGCAGAAAAGGTTCTAGCAAATTATATTCAGCATCTATAGTTGTGTGCCACATCATTTGTGATGAGATAAAATAGAAGTTGCTTTTGATCATAAAAAAGTCTTCGAATGTTTTTGGGAAAAGTTGTGGATGCGTTGACTGGAAGTTAGTGTGCCATGATTGTGGGACACGTTAACATCAAAGTTGCAGAGGAAATGTGTTAGAATGTTTTGGATATTCCTATCTAAGAACAGCTGTACAATTCTGGCCAGAGCCTTAATCTTGTCTAAATTGTAAAATCGGAATTCCCTTTAACTTGGTGCCAATAATCATATTGTCAGCAAAATTCAGATTCTCCAGAATAATGCCCTTAGAGCAGCATTGGACATAGCTAATAAAGAGCACATCTCAGAGGCAAGGAGGCAGAATAACTGGCTTTCCACTAGTGACAAAATCCATCTTAAAACCGCCACGCTGACACATAAATGCCTAAATCATGCTGCACCCCACTATATCAAAGAGAGAATCAATAGAACATCCTCTAACCAACCCACTAGAACTGCAAGCACAAACTGTCTGATTGTACCAAGGTTCAAATTAACTAAAGCTGATGAAAGTAGCTTCCCACTCAAAGCTACACAGCTTTGGAACACTCTACCCCCTCCCTGAAGGCGAACCAAACCTATCTGAACTTTAGACATGATTTCATTAATTGGTTCAAAGAAAATGCCCACTAATGTATTCCAGTTACCGTCCCACTGTCTATATTCTTTATTTTGAATTGTATATAGATCTACTGTGCTCAACTGATGGTGAACCTCTACCCTTAATTTATGTAATGATATCCTGATTATGTTTTATTGTATGTACATATCTCACATTTAACCCATTGACTGTATGATAACTGTGTAACCATAAGCTAAAAATATTCATGTATCTTTTAATATTTTCTATCTTTTCTGTGCCATGATACCCTTGGGTCTAGCGCACAATAAATAAATAAATAAATGAATACATAAATATACATGGCATTAAACCATGGCAACCCAGTGTGTTTACTTTTTGTGACAAAACAAAATACTAGTTGCTTGCAAAGAAGAAATCTTAGAATTGGTTGGGCACAGCAATGTGCTTTCAGTTGCTGATAAGTCCCTATTTTCTGATGAGACAGGTGACTGGTTGCAAACTAGAAGTGATTTAATTCCTCAGAGGCAGCAAGGCTGTAGGTCAGTGTGCGACTCACATTTGAAATGTAAATGTACTCATTTGAAGTGACCATTTTAAATGCCAATATGTAAACAACACCTACAATTTACTGCAAGAAAGGGAGAAGACTCTGGCTAGAGGACGTTTTACATCAGCTGATGTGTGCATCAGGGATACCTGCAATGTGTGTGGTAAATTAAAGTTATCAATTTCACATTTAGCAGCAGCACCTTAGCCCACACATCACTGTGGTGTTGAAGATACGGTGGGAATCCCTCAGATTGTTCAGCCACAGCAGAAAGATAAGGACATTCAGCTCACTGTCTTTAGGACAGCAGTTGAAGGGAGTTGCAGATTGTATATACCTATGATTCAGGTGATAAAACACAGCGTGCCAAGGTGCAGGATATGTGAGGCTCATAATCTCCCTCTCCAACACTACTACCACCACCCACGCAAATATTTTTTTCAATGGAGAATGTTTCAAGTTTGTTCTTTTAGCATGAGCCAATCATCACTTCTTGTTCAACATTATCTAATGGTATATTTCAATCGGTCTCAAAAACAATCATATCTGTATGTTACATTGTATGTAATGTAGTACATTGTAATGTTCTATGGGATTATTTGTTACTGTTTTCTTGTGTTGTTGAAAATCGGAAATATCTTCTAAAGACTTGTTATCAGACTCAGGCCATCAATGAAAAGATGTGACATTTGCCAACTAAGTATGATATTCAAACAGTCTTACTGGATCTGTGCAATATCAACTCCATTCCTCCTCAAAGTGTTTCATGTTGTACTTTTTTAATCAGACAAATTAATATTGACATTTGATTCAATGATTAATTGTTGTATATTCAATATATTTTCATAATCCAAATATATATTGTGTTTTCAGCAATCCCTGACAGAATAGGATATGATATGATGTGGCATTTACAACACGCCTATACACAAGTATTTCAAGGCTCAACGAGGCAAGGGAGGGGGAACAGAGGAAGGACAGAGACGACGATCCTACTAGGCCAAGTGTCATTCAAATCGTGCAAGTGCATGGGAATGGGAAAATTGCAGGGGGAAGGGGGAGGGGACAGTGCAGTACATGGCACAATAGAATAAATAAACAATAAATAAAAGTACGTCCAGCTGGTGGCAAGTGCAAAGGTAAGTGCATACATCAGGTGTCAAGTGCTGATAGTGGGACTGTAGGGATACAGAAAACAGTCCCCAGGTGTGGGGGTTGCCAAGAAGGCAGTGCAGGTGTGCGACTGGCGGGGGAGGGTCCTGGGCCTGAGATCAGAGAGTGGCCAGGTAATCATTGCAGTTTCAGTTTCAGCCAGGGAAGTCAGCAGGGGAGTAGAGGAGAAAAAGCAGAAGCAAAGAGAAAGGTTTTGAGGTGCTTCCGGAATGGCAGATGATTCTCCTCAAGTTTCAGGGAGTCAGGGAGGCTGTTCCAGAGAGAGGCCCCAGCCGAAGAAAGAGATCTATCGCCAACTCGTTGCTTGGAGAAGCGACTGACCCTGAGGGAGTTGGATGTGAATGAACAAAGAGCTTGAGAAGAAAGATATTTAGGAAGAGAGAGCTGAAGGTATTGAGGCCACAGGTACCAGGCGGCCTTGTGGACAATGCAGAGGGTTTTGAACTTAATCCTCGCAGCCACTGGGAGCCAGTGCAGAGATTTCACTCCTGGAGAGATACGATCCCTGGGTTTGAGGCCAAGGACAAGTCTCGCAGTCCTGTTCTGGATGAGTTGCAGAGGGTGGAGAGTAGAAGCATGCACATTTAGAAAGAGGCTGTTGCAATAGTCCAGCCTAGAGAGAACCAGAGCTCTGGAGACAGTGAGCTTCTGGGGGAATGAGAGGAAAGGAAGAATACCTCTGAGGAGGTGCAGCTGGTAGTGTGACTTCTTAGAGACGCCAGAGATGTGAGGAGAGAAGGAGAGTGTGGAGTCGAAGATGCCCCAGAGGTTTTTAGCCACACAGGTGGGAGCAAGAAGAGGGCCAAGGGAGGCCCACCAGAGAGTGACAGGAAAGGACGGGTCGGTGTGCCGATGATGAATTTCTCAGTTTTACTGGCATTAAGGCAGAGATCATTGGTAGCACAGCACTCCTGGATGACAGAACAGGCAATCAAAGTTAAGAGAGGAAGAAGAGGTGGCTGAAGGTAGCCTGAAAATGAGCTGAGTGTCATTTGCATAGCACTGGAAATTGGGACAGAGTGCACCAATGCAGTGGTCATTGGTTGAGCAGCCAGGGAGAGGTCAGACCCCTGGGGAACACAACAGGTAGAGATAGAGATAGAGATAGAGGAGAGTAAGGATCCAAGTTGAACCTGGGAGGGGCGATCAGAGAGGAAAGAAGTCAGCCAGAAGAATGAATAATGCAAGGGGATTTTCCTAGCTGCTAGTATTTATCAACTTGAAGATGAAAACGTGTTAGAAGAGTGCCGGCCTTCCAAAGTTATTATAAAAGTACCTTATGTTGCAAGTTTGTCTCTGTGTATCACAGGCCAACATTTGGTCCATTTAATTGTTTTTTTATTAGCTTATTAAACCCAGATTAACCGATCAATTTTGTACCTCAATTACCTTTTTACCCACATTTTCTAACTGTGCCGATGGTGGTGCAACTTCAGTTGTGTTCATCTTTGCATTCTTTCCCACAACATAATAGGATGCTGAAGAAGCTTCCTTTGCTCACATTGAACCCTCTTATATTATTGGAGAGCCACCTCCACAATTTTATTGGGCCTATCCCTCAAAATAAGAATCTGTCGACAGTTGCTCTACCAGGCCTTTCAAATCTTCTTGCCCAATGCCCAGGAAGTCACCCACAAAATGTCAGAATGGTGCTGGAGCATTTTCCTATATACTGCTGCAGGATTCAGCTCCCCCAAATGATGCTTATCTGGTAATAAAATCACCATTTGCCAGTATAACACATTAGTTAGTCCATATGTTACTGCCCATATAACAACACACATACAAGGTTAAAACTGCCAACGGCCAATGAAAAAAATACGGGAGCTCTGCTGCTTAACGGAGCGTCAAAGCCATCCTCTTGGAAGATGCCACTTGAACAGTTGCATTTCACACAGATATGTATGGACAGGCTCAGGGAGTTCTGGGAATTATAACTGCTTGTGCCATTATGTCTCCCTTTGAAGTACCTCAAGACACTCACTGCTGTGCTCTCCATTGTATGGTGCTGTGGAGACAGGTCACAGGAATGTGAAAAGCATACTTTAAGATTAGTCAGACATTGCTTGTGATTCATGTGCTAGTATTTGGTCATGTTTCCCAAAGAGACTTATTGTACCCCACTTCACTGATATCTTCATTATCTTTTTTATATTTGTATGTTTAAAAATATATTAAAACTTTAACAATCAAAATTAAAAAATCATTGAGATATACACATAATGACCATAATAGATACAATAAGAATACAACTAGCAAACAACTTCATAACATGAAAAAATAGCATTCCTACAACATAGTGAGATACATCATATTCCTATTATTCCCACTCAACATAAACTACGGAGTACATCAATGTATCATCAGATTCTTCCAATTTCAAAATTTTAAAATTATCGTTAACTGGCTTAGTGCAGGTAGTATGGCCAGCCAAGAAGGCAGACCAGATTTCTGTCACCCAATGCAATGTCTACAAAATGTTTTCATATGCTTCTGCCTTGTACCCTGCAAAGCTGAGCATAAAACTACTAGATGTTTAGGGTTTCATATTCAAACTCCACCTTACACAACTGATATCTAGGGCCTCATCACGAGTTTGGCGGTAACCCTTAAATCTGGCGGTAGCGCTGTTACCGCTGGATTTAAGGGTCTGCCAAATCACGGCTTCGGCTGATTTCCCCCAGCTCTTAGCTGGGGTGAAATCCACTGAAATTTTGCGCTCTTACCACCAGCGGGAAATCCCAATGGGGAATGGGGATTTCCCGTTCCGCCAAACCCGTGATCCGGCGCTAATAGCGCCAGTGGGTTTGGCAGTAGGGCAGATAACGCCAGCGCTATTAGCGCCGTCGTTACCGCCCACCTCGTGATGAGGCCCCTAGTCTGGTCCACCTCCCACTTACCAAATCTAGCCATAATGTGTTTGGTCCTAAAGATATTCCATCTGAATCTCAAAAAAGTATACCGTACAATCTTTGCTGGATAAATAGACAAGAAAGGAACCAACATTCCCAATTTTTAATGATCCCCCTCCAGATGGATAAGTGAAGGATATGAATACAATTTCTCTATTGTTTAAATCCAATCATAATTGAATAATGTTTCCTTGACCTTACAGGGATTGTCCCTTAAATCAATCAAAGAACTACCCTTCTCAAGAAGAAGAGCACTACAAAACACATGAACATTGTTTCAGCCAATTATTGGCTCTTGCCTCCAAAATCACTTTGAGATCCTTGAAAATCGATGAACATAGGATCTTTCTCACCGTTGAGATAATTTTCCAGAGAGCTATTTGTGTCAAGGATACAATACCCAACTCGTATCTGATTGCATGTATTGGTACAGAGTTGGGTACATGCAGGATCCTTCTCCAAATCAAAGCTTCAAGAGCTGGCAACTCTTTCAAAGATAGAGGATAAATGTCCATACTATGTAGGATTTTTGAACAATTTTACTTTTGTAATGCACGGTTTGAAGGTACATCTACCATATCGCGAATCCACCTTTACCAATTGCTTAGTGAGCGCTGAGGTAATCCTCTCTTGAAGCTTGGTTTTACCAGATTTTGATTGAAGCCGAAATCCCCCAATAATCTGCAAATCCACTTTCCCCACTGGCTTTAAAACAATACGCCATCGAAAGGTGGTCTCTTTCCTGCTTTGGTGCATTGCATTATTGTTTTCTTTACTGGATTAACCTGAAGAACATGATTATCCATAAAGACAATAAATGCATCAATTAGCCTTTGGAGTCGTACTGGAGTACAATCAAAAATAAGAAAGTCGAACATGTAGGAAAACCAAAAAGGCCTTTTTGGGATAATGAAGGCAGCTGGTTTGAGATACTCTCCAATGTCCAACATGCAAAGATTAAACAGCCAGGTTTTGAGTACGCAACCATGCCTGAAACCACGAGTCATAGGAATCTGATGGGATAATAAATGAGAATGATTCAGCCGGACTTGTAATTTAGAGTGGGAATACAAGCCCACTATCAGCCTTAAAAGACCAAAAAGGGACTTCCCACTGAGTTTGGACCAAAGATGGTTACGGTCCACAGCATCAAAGGCAACTGTTAATTAGATGGAGGCAATGCACAGTGCATCATACTTTCCTTCTCATGCGAGATGTTGAATACTTTTAATAACCAGGCCATTTAAGGATGTTCCCAGATTCCTGAGAACACTGATCTGCTATCATTCCAGTCTGCATGCATCAAATACAAAGGATTCCAGATTGGACAGCAAGATAGATGCAAAAACCTTATTCTTTGTATCTAGAATAGCTATCAGTCTGTAATTTAGGGGGCTTGTTTTATCTCCCTTCCTAGAGATTGGCACTATATATGCCGTAGACCAAAACGCTGAAGTTAGTTTTGAACAAGAAATCGGAATGTTTATTGGACCCAGGTGCACGAGAAGAACTGATCCTCTTTATTACCTCAAAGATATTTTCATAATCAAAGTAAGATGAGTTCAATTTATCAAATAGCCCATTCTGATAGTGAAAACACTACATCAGTCATAGGTCTTGAATATAGGGATAAGAAATTAGAAAACTAATCATGTTCGTTTTTTTCAGTACTTCATTGGTTGCGAAAGTTCCAAATTATTAATTAGATGCCAGATGGGCATATTTATTACTTAGAATGGCAAACATGGCTTCTGTGTCTCCTTGACTCCTTTTCACTCAGCCATATCGGAGCCAGTTCCTACATGACTGAGGTATTCTCCTAATCAGAATCCTCCTTATTTCATGGATAGGATCTAACCATTTCCTTAGCAACCTAACAGCCTTCCTCATTGCAAGCTTTTTCTTCGCAACCTCCACGTTATAAATGTGCAGGTGCCTATGTTGCTTTTCAACCTGTCCAAGAGTACCGGGGATTGATTGGACTTTATTGATCCCTTAGTAAAGGTTTCAAAGTTATTCACAGAGATTGCATAATATTTCCAATCATTGAGTAGGATTTTTGAATATTCACGCAGGACCCTGGCCACCAAGGCTACATTCCAAATCAATCGATGTCTAGCTGAATTTGTTAACAGGTCTGTAGGGCCATGCTCTCCCAAGGCCCCAATATGCATTCCCAATGTAAATGTGATAGCGAAATTACTACAAATGTTATACAACCATCCCGCTACAAAGATGTAATCAATGGTTGAGTGAACATTACCATTAGTCTGAGTCGGACAATGAGGGGTATCTGCCATTACCGATCCATTCAATGTATACAGGCCCACCCTCTCAATCACCCCAACCATTGTTTACCCTTACATTGTTTACTTGTACTCATTGACTCTGACCCATTGTTCTTCTTTTGCTGACTGGGATCTATACATTCAGAATTTAAATTACTCACAAGTATTATATGTCATCAATATTTTTGTCACGCCAATCATTAATACATTTTGTTAAGTAATTCAAGGAGTCAACCAGGGAAGAGATTATCTTATGCAAATACACATTAATAACTACAACGTGGAAAATCACATTTCCCATTATTTGCACATGAGTTCCAAAGTAAGAGTCCACAGACATCACAACTACAAAGATCCTTCTCAGATCTCACCAAGGTCAAAAGGCTGCCCTAATGACAACCCTTGTCACCTGGCCCGGCTGCCTGACCTATTACTGTATATCAATGAAATAGGGGTGAACATTGTTACCGGGTCTCATGTAAGCAAACCACTGTTTGGGATTTAAGTTCATGGCCCACAGTAGGGTTAGTAAATAAATGGGTCTGCCCCTGCATGTTGCAAGACAAGTTAGAAAGAGGGTGCCACTTGTTATAACTGGGGTTTGAAGCTGTTCACTGTTAGCGTTGCGTTTCATTTAATGACCAATATCAATCACTGGTCTCTTCAGAGGTTTTCATCTTGTGTTTAAGGACCTAAATTTCCTCACTCAAGTGTTGGTCACATTCAAACCCTTTAGGCACTCTATCAACCATGTATTCCTCTATATACTGTGTGAAATCACACCCATATACCCGTAGGATTCACATCCTAGTAAAACTATATCAGAAACAAGTTTAGAGTTACGATATACAACAGATCTGTCAGTCCTAGCTCTATCAATAAAATGTACTCTGTTTAAATCGTATGTTGCAATCCCTGCTAAAGGAGAGGAGGTGAAGAATGTTTGATCGATTAAGGTTCTATGATCTGTTCTGTGGGCTAACACTTTCAAATAGAATCCTATATAAAGGTTCCTACTCAATTGCTTCATGCTCCATCCCCCAATCTCTCTTTTAGGTTACACCCCCCACACCCCAGGACCCAAAGGTTGATGCTCAGGTAAGCCTCCACATTCCTCATGTTGTTAATAATGACCCGATTAGGCGGGCATCCATCCATGTCCATTTTCTGGGAGGAGCCACGGCCGAAATTGCCCTAGTATTCTGTAAGTGTTGTTGCCATCGAGCCAAAGGGCCCAGCTTCTCTTCTTGTTGACTATGCATAACATATTCACCATTCAAGGATAACACTGGCTGTTTTGGGGCTACAGGTAAAGAAACAATCATCTCCTGTCTTTCCTTGGAGAGGGTGGATGTTGTTTCTAGGCCAGTTTTAGAGGCAGTCAATACCTCCATAAGCAATTTCAAAGGCAATACCACCATAACATCATCAGCTGGAGCAGTTGATGTATCCATGCTTGAGCTGATTATAATGTCATGCCTAACATCAGTAGAGACATATCTCAAGACGGATTTAGACGATACCGACTTCACTGAAGGCTGCAACAGCAAAGATCTCAAAAACTTCCGAAACTCTTGTGTATTCAACTTTGGGTCTGGGCAATTTTTGGATTTCTTCCTCTGGGGGCCCTTCTGTTTCACCACTTTCAAAGGAAGGGGAGGCAAGGCACTACTCCTGGCATAACTAAACCACTATTGATAACACTTATTAACAAGGTTGACTCATCTACACAGATGACCTCAGTGACCAATGCTGCCCCCTGAGAAGGGGCAGGCACAGACTTGCCCATGGTGATGACAGTGTCCTTGGTTGATATTTCTGTGCAAAAGTCACCCACCACTAACATTGAGGCCATTACCATGGTATTTCTACCAGAGACATTCCTTGATTGCGTTAATAGTTGGTCCTTATGTGTGCATTGTTCTTAATTAAACAGAAATCATTTCACTGTCACATGCAACTAAATGTTATCAAAGTTAAATAAAAGAGATTCTAAGAGCACAGAGTTCACTTTAGTTTCAGTTTTAAGGATCTCATACAGTGATACTAAAATACATAAAACCCGATTTATCCCCACCAACGATTGTCCCGAGGGTATCCCAGCCTCATTGTACGTTGCGAAAGGTACCACTGATTTTATAGATTTCCTAAAAGGAGGCAAAGAGCCAATCAACGACAATGAGGAATCAAAATCTGGACCCTATCTCTGCCCTATGTCCCGAGGGGAATCTAACTCTATTCATCAATAGCATGATTGGAAATTGCTGAGCACTCAGAAGCATCCCTCTGGTTAAAGTCTGCCCCTAGTAATGGAGATGCTAACACCAGACCCTTACTAATCTTCACTGATTGTTTTCCTTTTAGAGGGAAGTTAGATGATCTTTTTGGAGTCGGCTTTAGCTGGGTGCTTCAGCACAACCCAACAGGGATACGTGCCTTATTTCCTCCACTCTTCCATCCCGTTAGGTGAGAAATTTGGAGATGAAGTTCTCAGCTTCCCTCTCCATGTCAGAGCAGGTTGGTGCAGTCTGCAAATCTGGCCATTTCAAGTTGCACACCCTGAGCAAGGTTCTCCCTTTTATTCCCTGTAATCTTCATGCCCCTGTGGTAGCCGCACTTGTTCTTAGTACTGCCTATTATCGCAATTCTCTGAACTATGTCCAACCACGTCACCTTATAAATCGCATCCAGTTTCACCAGAATGCGGCGGCCAGAGCAATCTTACACCCACCCCTTCCATGAGCACATATGTCACCGCTTTTGAGACATTGCACTGGCTTACGATTGAGAAATAGATTTTGTTTAAATCAATGTGCCTGGTACATCGTGCATTTTACAAGTCAGGAGCTGAGTACCTTCAGGAAAAATGTGTCCACTATGTTCCTTCTCGTCCACTCCATTCTCAGACTGCCCTCCTGTTATCTGTACCTCATGTTCGAAGGTCACGGATTGGTGGCCATGCCTTTTCCGTGGCAGCTGCAAGGGCGTGGAATCAGCTGCCCTGGGCTCTCCGAGCTACTACTAATCATCTGGCCTTTTGACGGTCCTTGAAGCCCCTCCTTTTTTAGGTTCTATTCTGCTCAATCACTTCCTCATCTCGACTGTCTAGTGCCAATATGCCCTTGGGCGTAGGCTGCATTTTATAAATACATATAACATAACATGACATAACTATATGAAGCACAAGCTATGCTAACAAAGCCACCACCCAAAGACTCCAAACGCCACAAAATAATGCTCTTCGAGCTGCACTCAGCATAAAGAAAAGGGAGCACATCTCCTCTATTAGGCAACAACACACATGGCTTTCTACTGACAACAAAATCCATCTAAAAATGATCTACTTGACCCATAAGGCTCTTAATAATGCTGCTCCTAGTTACCTGATGGACAAAATAAAAAGAAAAACTTCCAATAGACCCACGAGAATTGCCAACTCCAACTGCCTGTTAGTACCCAGATTTAGACTTGCCAAAATTGGAGGCACCAGCTTCCCTGTGGGAGCTGCCAACTTGTGGAACGCTTTGCCACCCAACCTAAGAGTAGACAAACCTTTCTCACACTTCAGAAGGAACTTCATCAAACACATTAATGCTAACAATGCCTAGACACCTGAATATGACTCCACTGCATAGTTGCTCTACTCAATTGTACATAGGTACCAGTAGCTACCCTTCATTATGTTTATAACTGTTAATACTGTATGTATACTCTTGCACACTTCTTAGTTTCTCCTGGTAATCACTTAAATATATTGTAAATGTGTAACTGTACATTTATGTAATATTGTACATTTTATTCATTGTACATTTGTATTCATGTAACATTGTAAGCCTCGCATATACTTTCTGCTGTGCCCGGTAACCTCCGGGTCTGGAGCGCATCATAAATAAATAAACAAACAAACAAACACTGTGTCTGACACTGGCCCCACTTCCCTGATCAACAATTCCAGGCCAACCATAAGCGGCAGTGATAATGGTAATGGAAGGTTTATGGCGGCGATCATTTTGTCACCTGTAATATGAACAGAATTCATATGAAGAGGCATATTGTGCTTGCCACTCTGTAAATAGTGCATACGGAAAACAATGAACCCAGTGCAACAGACTTTTACAGATGGTAGCTAAAAATCTTACCCAATATGAAAGCGGAGACTCCAGTCACTTCGGCACAGTTGGATCAGACTGTGCTGAATGCACCTGCGAAGCGAAGCAGCTCCTACAACTGATCAACCCAGCCCTTCACCTCCCTTTATGGGGTATTTTGACTCAACACCAATGACTTCCTTGTGTATGACTGTTAGAAGTTCTGGGAAGAAGAAGAGGCAACTAGGAGCAGTGAGGACTAGGTGCTTTCAGTACTCTGGTACTGGGACGAGGAAGAGATCTGCTGAAAGTAGTAGAGGTCAGGCATGTCCCCTTAATGATGGTCAGCAGGGCTAATTATACAACAGCACCTGCAGCCTATTAGGGGGCTGAAGGTGTTTAAAAGGCCCTATTTAGTTGCAGGAGGAAGCAGAGAGGGAGAGGGTGAACCAAGAGAAGCTTTGTCATTGAGGGAGAAGCAGCAGAGAGCCCAGAGAAAACATCAGAAAGCTGTGTCCATGCAGCATGTTAATGGTTCACGGGAGTACAGCCCAGGTGGGGGGGCTCCATTGGACCAAGCGAACAATCAAAGGGGAGCTGTGCCTGGAGGCTGCCCCTTTTTGGGGCGTTTGCCATGCTCAAACTCCTGCAATAAGACAGTGCCCCAGCAGTGCCTGAGGGGAAGAAGAAGGAGTCCTGAAGCTTAAGACCAAAGGTCGAAAATGTACACAATGTGGAAACGCCAACAGTACCAGCCAGCTAGTTTTTATGTGAAAGGAAACTCGTTGTGCAAGTGTTTGAAGTTCCACAGAGGATTACAATGTATCACAGTAGTCGGTGCAGAAGTCACATTGTCGAAGGTCTCCAAATGAAATCCTCATTAAGCTATGATCAAATAAGTTTATTTTGTATTGAAGTGGTTGCGTGCTTGAGACAGCATGTTATTGAAAGCCTCTGGGTGCTGCGTATGTTTAAAAGGCTACTTTCACAAGCTTCTTACAAGGAAACTAAATGAATAACACTGTATTTCATTATAGCAAAGGCCTACAAGTGCTAGGTGCATTATAAAAGCACCATACAACTCCAAGATGAAATAAATTAAACTTTTGCTAATTACTATGAGCATCTTTCAAAGCATTATACAGTGAAACATGGTGTTAGGTTTCCCATTGATTGAAGATCGTTGACACCTATGAAATTCAGATATAAATCAATGTCGTACCAAAATACTTTCTTGTGAATATAACTTCCAGGTGAACTTTACAAGCACAATTTCCATTTAAACCTACAAGTGAATTTTAAACAGAAGTTTAACAATCACAAGGGAATGTAATAGAAGTGAACTAATAATACTTTGGTCTCCAGAATGAATGGAACTTTGGAGATTAACTCTAATAAATGTTTGAACTACAACTTTCTACCAAATCGTAATTGTTATACCAAGACCAACCACATTCAGAGGGTACAAGCGTGGTGCAGACCTTTAAGAAAGCTGGAAAATATCTTTTTGTGTTGCAAGCAAATCTTGAAGAAGGAAACCCTGAGGTTAATGTGCTTTTGTGTTTGGAACTGTGTTTTGGAGCTTGGGGAAGGGAACCCCGAGTATTGGATAGCTTTATAGCTGAACTCAAGGCAATCCTGAGACAGTTATTCAAACTGCTTGATATTTGGGAAATGGAACCTAAAGAAAGCTGTGAGTAGGATAGAGCTCCAAACCTTGTGTTGAACATTGTTTTGTTGGTTGTTGGCATTGCTATACATTGGATAGATTAGTTGTAAGAGAAAGCATAGGGTTTGGACACAGATTCCTAAGTTAAACTTTTGGACTTCCCTTAGTTTTGGTTGGGTCAGGAAATCCCTCCATAGGATCGTGCAAGATAGGCGTTTTTCCATCCTGACTTTTAAGTTACTAAACTTTTATTGTTCATTCAGAATCTGTTCTCGGTGTCTTATACCAAGATCCCTCAATAGTACTTAAAGGCTGAAGGGCTAGATATTGAAGATATTTAAAATCCATTCTTAAATTGAATTCTGTCATACACTTTGAACTAATATAGAGACTGCTGGCCACAGAAACATGATCCCTCCTGAGAAGACTGCAGATGACTCTAATAGTAAAAACAAAGAGGTGATGGCTGGAAGGTTTAGAAATAATCTTAAACCTCTGGCAATTGATCTGGGCAGCCCTCCAGACCATTACAGATAGGGGAAAGGCCAGATGCAAATCAGGCTTGGATCGTAATAGTCACATGGCTAGCAATAGTGAGGATGTATTGCCAATAATAATGTCTAATGGTAAAGTAATTGATATATATAATGTTCTGTCAATGGTGGAAATGCATTACAAAACTACACATGGAATGATTGCTATTCTTAAATATATAGAAGACATTGCCAAAGAATGTTATGGGATAGGAACTCAATGAAAGATGTGACCATATTACTATCCCGATCCCTCATACTTCCATCTGTACACTTGCATGGCCTAGTAAGTTCTGTTTTGTCCCCCTCTTGTCTCCCCTACCTGGTTTGGTTGCGCCTGAAACACTTCATGCACTTGCACTCGGAGGAATGCAGTCAGGCCTAGTATGTTAGTTACTTTTGTGTTAGATCATTCAGAAACATCAAGCCCTAAGATTAACTACTGTAGTCACTTGCTCCTGTGCCACCTTGAAGCGCTTGAAAGCACTTCACTTGTGTTTAAGCACTGTACAAATAAAATATTACTATTACATTCATAAACGTGTACATTTTCGAATTTACTCATTGGACCTGAAATAGAGAACACAGTCTGAGACAAAGTTCATTGAGCTGACGCAAAGTCTTTGAGCAATTGAATCCCGGTTTCCACCATTGAGCCACTGATCAAATGTGTCAAGCCAGTTATCTTGAAAAAACTCCCTTTAAGATCAGCCATCATCTCGGTAAGTGAGCACTCAAACCTTTAAAAGAACCAACAATACCAGATTGACACTGTTGATCCATGATAGACTAAGGTTGTGCAGTAGTGACTTTAGGGGTCCGTATCAAAGATGCTCAGTTCTCTGACAACCAGTCCTCCTTTAAAAATTCTTCAAACTCAGGCTTATTGCGATCGCATTGCCTCCTTTTTTAGGGATCACATTTGTAACGTTTGTGAACTGATAAATCTAGGAAGGCTAGTTCCAGCTGACCCCCCTGTTTTATCTTTTGCCACTGATGAGACACAACCCATTGCTTTAGATTTCAGTACAGTGACAGACAATTTGGTCTCCTCTGCACTGTTGAAACTTTGCTCTGCTTCTCCCATGGATCCCATTCCCCTTCGTATTCTCCAAGTGGCTACCAACAACTCTATTTCCCTGTTCACTGCTGCCCTCCATTACGCTTTTTCTACAGGGCATATTCCTGAGCCCCTTAAACATGCAGTGATTTCCCCACTATTAAAAAAAATCACATCTTGACACTGCAAGACTACCAACCTATCTCACTGTTTCCGGTTCTTATGAAATTCATGGAATCTATTGTGACGCCTCAACTTTCTACCTTTCTGGAATCCAGTCACTTCTTCAACCTTCTCAGTATATATTCCGCCATGGTATGGGTTCGGAGTCCATGATGGTTGCTCTTATGGATGACATTGCTTTGCTTCAGGACCGCAGGGATTCTCTTTGACCTCTCTGCGGCCATTGACACTATTGATCATCAGAAGCTTCTTCAACGTCTCAAGGAGGCTGGAATCTCAGGCACTCTGCTGAAATGGTTCTCCTCCTTTCTGTCCAAAGGGGTCCAAACAGTCTCTCTTCCTCCTTTTTCTTCCATGTCTATTGTTTTGAACTGTGAAGTTCCCCAGGGTTCCGCCCTGTCTCCTCTTTTGTTTAATCTGTATATGCAGGAGCTGGCTGAACCGATTGCTAGCTACGGAGTACACTGTTACTCCTATGCAGATGATACTCAGAACCTCTTTTCTTATGGATGTGCCATCATCTGATCTTCCTAGCAAACTGAAAAACTACCTTTCTGTGGTCGGGGGCTGGATGGCCAGTAATTGTCTCAAACTTAATGGAGATAAAACAGAGGTCCTCCTAGTGGGACAACACTGGACTTGTGATTATTGGCCTTCTTCCCTGGGTTCATGTCCAGTGCAGGGCACATGGCGTGGGAGTGTGTGTGCAGGGTGTGGAATGGGGGTTGCAGGGTCATTCAGAAGGCTCCAAACTAAAAACAGTAAAGAACAAAACAAAACAGAACAAAAGGAAAGTGAAAGGTCCCAGCCTTATAGAAGGCTCCTCTGCCCACTTTGCAGGAGAAATAACCTGCAAACTACATCTCCCAGCAACCTCTCACCAGGAACTATATTAAAACACCCACGCTGGGTGTGACACGCGCATGCGCACAAACTGGAGCACAGGGCTTATGCTTGAGGATTAAACTTGAGCAGACACATACCCAGGAGCTCTGGCCAAGGGGAGTAGCGTGATGGGCCACACCCCAAGAAAACTTCATTCCGGCCCCTTGCCAGCACCAGATAAGTACAGCTAACACTGAGGGGAAAAAGCCTAGAGAGCCACGCACAGTATCAGGGAAGCACTGCATTGAGGGGCACCAGCCCAGACCAGCCACGTCCCCTGCCCCAGAGAAAGCTAAGTGCTCTGCACATACTGAGGGTGCCGCTACTCTGCAGCAACAGTAGTTTTGTCCCGCGAGCATGTCTTGCATGCAAAAGACATGTGCGCCCTTTATCAAAACCGCATACTTGTAGCCACTTGAGGCAAACTTTAGTTGCACGTTCTGACTTCTTACTGTCAGCAAGGTGTGGCGAACCTTAGCTGCACGGGCTGGTTTGATACGTTGAGCCACATGCGGCACACTACAGCAGCTGCATGCTTACAGCCACTTGTGGCAGGAGCACCATGAATGAGAGTAGGCTTGTGTAGCCATTAACATTTGGGGTCACTTAGACGTGTGCTGCTCTTTAGGTTGCATGAACCTGTAGTAACCTGCCTTGGGGGTATCACCAGTGAAACCTGCATGCGCACCAGTATGCCTTGTGAGCCACGTGAATCAACATGCAGATCATTAATATCCGCTCTCTTTGTAGCATTTTAACTGCTCCTGATACCGGACCTGAGAGTGTGCAGGCAGGAGGCCAGCACTCGCAACCAAAGCTAAGTGCCTTTCTGGTTACTCGTATTATATGTCAATACTGTGGGGAATGTATGCACTCGGGTGTGTGTGTGTTCACATTGTACAGTTGTGAAGTTTAACCTGTGCCCCCTTACCCATCCGCTTCCACTTTCCTAACCCTCATTCCAGTTACTCTCTGTACCAGTATGTATCCAACCTATCCAACCATCGAGTCCCTCTTTCCCTGCTAGGGACTAGGAGGCTTGTGTAAGCTTAGTCTTGCAGGAGTCCAGACCGCATTGGGGATGGTTGGTTTGTGCCACTCCTGCGCCTGGAAGGTGAAGCTGTGACATCCAGAACATACTCCAATAGTGAAGAGCCTAGGGATTAAACTAATCGCCACAGGCTCTTTAGAAGCCCAGATCTCTTCAGTCTGCCAATCAGGCTACACAAAACAGAACATTTAGAAAAATGTCCTACCATTTCTTCCGTCTAAATCTAGGTCCAAAATTGTGACCGATTCTATCATGAGTTCCCTGGATTATTGCAATGCCATTTATTTGGGTCAACCAGAGATGCTACTGCAGCACCTTCAAACTCTTCAGAATGCAGCGGCAAACCTTTATCTGGGAGTTCCAAGACGTGCCTACTCCTGAGAGCTACTCTTCCAACTACCCTGGCTGGTCATCAGGAGCAGGTCAAGTTTAAGGTGCTCTGTTTTGTTCACTGTGCTACTCACCACGTCGGGTCAGAATTGTTACGTTCCAAACTAGTACCCTATATTCCTGGCAGACTACTATGCTCGAAAACTCAGTCTCTGTTATGTGTTCATAAGTTTTGTCATGCCAGGGCAGGAGGAAGATCTTTTACAGTCCATTCCCCTACGCTCAGGAACACCCTGCCATTTGCTCTTCGAAATCTTTTTGAATATCTCACTTTTCAAAAAGCTTTAAAACCATATCTCTTTTAGTCCTTACTGGTTAGTGGCTTCTCTCTTACCCTAGCGCCTTGATGCCTTGCAGTCTGTCTTTGTTGCACTTTATAAATCCCTATACAATACAAGGGACTCTTTTTTTTTTTTTTTGGTGCCACTAACACCCTTGATTTGAGGTGGAATGTCATTGAGCGCTAATGAGGATTTTCCATCCATTGCCCAGTTCATTCTATTGTTAGTCTTTCTGCTCATTAGTCCTAATGGAGTTTGATTGGCTCAAGCTAGCATGTTTTATTGGTGTGGTACTAAAAATGGCATGCTTACTCACAGGTCAATGGCATATCAGAACACCATATCAATAGAACGTCCTATGCTGATGTTAACTAAAAGATTGTACTGGTAGTCGAAGGTTTGTCTTTATCTATAAACTTAACACATTTCAAAATGCAACATACACAAACTTTCAGAAGAAGTAGCCTACTTAAGTGAAGCACGGGTGCCATTCAATAAAAATATGGATGAAAGTGCATTGCTACTGGATTCTTCCAAAGATTTAAATGGACGTTGTCCTCTTTAAATCCAGATAATCCAATTGTACTCAGTGGATTGCGTTTGTCTTACTTTTGGCTTAATGCACCCACAATATGTTAATTAGCAATCCTCCGTGGAAAGCAATCCCTCAACAATCCAAGCAATGCAATCCCCAAACAATCCAGTAAAAATCTAAAAGCAATCCTATTTCCAAACAATGCAGTGCAAAACCAAAAGAATCCAATCACCAAACAATCCTATAAAGAAACAGAAGCAAAGAAATTCCCAAATAAGAACCCAAGGCAACTTCATGCGTGCAGTGTTTGTTAAGGAGTTCTTCTCCTATATATTATTTGATGGTAATGTGACAGCACATTCAGTAAACACAAGTAGTGCCACGTCAGTGTCTGACTTGTCCTTGTGACAGGTTACAATTATCGTAGATGCATTGGCGTTGGAGAAGGAACAGAAAATAACAAGCGCAAATATGCTTTTGATCCTTCTTTTCTCCAAGTTAACTCCCCAGGGCACTTAAGATGTGGCCCCAGACCAAGGAACATGAAGCCTGCATTCTTGAACCCCTCATCAATATAATAATCATACTCCCAGAGAAGGTGATTATGTGGTTCAACAGCCACTCACCTTGTTCTTTAATCCTCAAACAAGCCTATGCAAAAATCTAAAAGCAATTCAATCCCCAAAGATTCCTTAAAAGAAAATCCAGAGTCAGTGAAATCCCCACACAATTCTATAAAACATCCAGATGCAGTGCAATTAAGTAAGCCTGCAAAAATCGATAAGCAATGCAATCCCCAAATGGTCCTTTATGAATATATATATGAAATGTTTTGGTTTATGCACTGGAATTTTCTTTTTATTTGGGTGTTTGAACTTAAAAGCAACATTCGCTATAAATCTGAGAAAAAAATGCCAATCATGATTACACACATTGGGTTTTATTATCGAAGCGGGTAACATAACATGAAAGTCAACCAAGGTTGATGGGATATTATCTATATTAAAAAGAATTGACACCTGATTTCTTTCAATTGTGTTTATTGATAGAGGCACAATGAGGTTCAACCTGATACCACATGGCACACAAGCTTGACTGTACCAATTCCAGAACTGGGTGCTTTTACAATTTGTGGCTATGCATGGATTAAAAAACAATACCAGCCAGGGAGTCAAATGGGATGCAGGCCAATCCCAGGGATTAAGAGAGTCAGCCCATGGAGCAAGGGAGTCGGGTGAGGCCCCAGCCAAGGAAGCAATGGAGTCAGGTGGAGACCCAGCCAAGGAAGCAGTGGACTTAGTTGGGGACCCGCACCACCCAGGGAGTAAATTTGGGACCCCATCCCAGGGAGCAAGGAATTCAGTGGAGACCCAGCCCAGGAAGAAAGGGAGTCATGTGGGGACCCAACCCAGGGAGAAAGGGAGTCGGGTGTGGTCCCAGCACCAGTCGGGGAGTCAAATGGGGACCCAGTAACAGCCAGGGAGTCAATTGAGAACCCAAGCCCAGTGAGTAATAGTCAGGTGCGGACCCAGTACCAGCCAGGGAGTCAAATGGGGACCCAAGCAGAGGGAGCAAGGGAGTCAGTGGGGACTCAGTAACAGTCAGGGAGTCAAATGGTGACCCAGTAACATTCAGGGAGTCAATTGGAGACCCAAGCACAGGGAGAAGGGGAGTCAGTGGTTGGGACACAGCCAAGGGAGGAAGGGAGTCGTGTGGGGACCCAGCCCAGGGAGACGGGTGGGGAACCAGTAGCAGCCAGAGAGTCAATTGAGGACCCACGCCCAGGGAGTAAGGGAGTCAGGTGGGGACCCAGCCCAGGGAGAAAGGGAGTTGGGCGGGGACTGAGCCCGGGAACAAAGGGAGTAAAATGGGGACCCAATACTAGCCAGGAAGTAAATTTGGGTTCCAAGCCCAGAGAGCAAGGGAGTCGGGTGCGGACCCAATATCAGCCATGGAGGCAAATGGAGACCCAAGCCCAGGGAACAAGGGAGTTGTGTGGGGATGCAGTACCAGTCAGGGAGTCAAATGGGGACCCAGTAACAGCCAGGAAGTCAATTGAAGACCGAGGTCCAGGGTGCAAGGTAGTTTGTTGGGGAACCAGTCCCAGTCAGGGTGTCCATTTGGGACCCAATCCCAGGGAGAAAGGGAACCAGTGGTTGGGACCCAAAGCAGGGAGCAAGAGAGTCCAGTCAGGACTCAGTCCAGGGAGAAAGGGAGTTGAGTGGGGACCCAGCCCATGGAGAAAGGGATTCAAATGGGGACCTAGTACCAGCCAGGCAGTCAAATGGGGAGCCAATGCCAGGGAGGAAGGGAGTCAAGTGGGAACCCAGTACCAAACAGGGAGTCAATTGGAGACCCAATACCAGGGATAACATGAGTCAGTGTGGACCTAGCCCAGGGAGTAAGGGGGTCAGGTGGGAACCCAGCCCAGGGAACAAGGCAGTCAGGTGGGGACCCAGCCCAGGGTGCAAGCAAGTTGGGTGGGACCCAGGCCAAGGTGCACGTGAGTTTAGTGGAGACACAGCCCAGGATGCAAGCAAGTCGGGTGGGGACCCAGCCTAGGGTTCGAGGGAGTGGGGTTGGGAACCCAGCCCAGAGAGCAAGGGAGTCAAGTGGGGGACCTAGATAACCTAAAGATGTCTACAAAAAACTAAGTTGGGGGCCTTCTTCTGCATTTTGTAGTTTCTAACTTTGTTTTTTGAGAAATTTTTTTCTGTGCTCAGCTGCAGTATGTTCTGGGAAGCCCATGTCCTTTGATTTAACAGGGATACATTCAAAAATTAAAGAAAGAATTAATTTGGAAATAGTTTGAAAAGAGAAAGCAAATACATCTAAAGAACCAGCAGATGCGAAGAGGTATTCAAAAGGCTTTAAGAATTATTTTCAAAAGATGTGCTTGCCACAGGGATGTTTGTGTTAATTGAAGCTTAAATGAAGCATAGTAGATACTTTTCACCCTAAACCGTCAAATGAAATATTTATTATAAGCCGGCATTCACTGCCCTATAGTTAAGGTGAGTCGGAGACACTTAAGAACCTCTCAGAATTGTATTGTTAATAATTTTTGATTCGAGTAACCGATTTGGCCGAAGTGATTAAAGGTCTGCAGAACCCCCGAGACTGCAAAGTTTCTTAAAGATGTGTTAAAAAAAATAAAAGTGATTAAGCATAAAAAAAAGTTTCCAAAAGTGCCCCCTACTTCCCATTCATTTTCCCATAGACAAAAAAAGGTCAATGTTTTCCAAAGCACACACCCCAAACCACTGGACAAATTTGGACCAGGTCCAAAAGAACTTGGGCACGAAGCGTTGACTCGCCATCCATGCATGGTTTGGGATTTTTCTGTGCCGTAGTTATTTTAAAATTTGACAGAGAATAGGGTGCCCCCTTGTCCAAAAATAATAGTTATATCTCCCATGGTGCATTGCAGGATCATGGTTTTCAGAAATGAAACGACCGTCATCTTGTTTTTCTCTCGATGCAAGAGATATTCACGTCTATTGCCGAGATTATGGGAAAATTAAATGCTATTTGCGGTTCAAAAACATACAAATGCCACCAGGGTAGAGGTGGGGGGATGCTAGAGGACTCTGAGTGAAATCTAGGAGGTGGAGGGGTACAGTGACCGAGTTTGTAACACAACGCTTACCGTAGCCTTAGCTATAGCCGCGAATTGCGACATCTCACAGCAAACTACATCATAGAAGCAAAGGAAGAAAGGGAGAGGGGTTAGGGAGTTGAGGAGGCCATCTCGGGAGTGGGGGAAGCTGACACAGATGACGGGAGCACTTGGTGAGGTGAGGGCGGGGCCAGGAAAGCATTTTTTGCCAGCATTTTTGATGATATTCACGTCTATATCCGAGGCTACAAAGGACTGTGTAGTTTGGTATCTGTGGCTATATAGTTTGGGGTTTCAGTGTTTTATATATTTTTGAAAGTACTTTGTTTGGGTATAGTGACATTGGGGGTGAAAGATCTCTGGCTATGACCAGAGGCCTAGTTTACTGTTAGGTGATTTTCTCTGGTTTCTTATTTTTCAGTTACTTTACGTAAGTACATGAGTAGTGTTGTTCTTTATTGATTATTTAAGTTGGATTGTAGTATAAAACTTCAAGTCAGTCCCTTGTGAACTGACTTTTCATAACCATGGTTATGGTAACAGTCAATGAACTGTTGTCGCGATTATAATAAAAAATGTTTTTTGTTAATATTGTATTTGTCTATTTTTAAATAAATAGTCCTTAAAAGGACTGTTTTAGGTTACAATGAGTGTCAAACTTTAGCACATTAGGAGTACTGTTTTGATGTTATGAAGTAACACTGCATTTCCTTCATCGGGTAGGTGTGCTCTGTCATGTCTATAGAACTTGGTCATGTAGAACTGTAAATTGTTGTTCGCAATCAATAATTGATTGTGGTATGTCATGAATGCTGAACCTGCTTTATTAACATTTCTCTGAGATTTTTCAATTTACCATTAAATCTGGTGGTCCATATTCATGTTTGCCTCTGAGTGAGATTGGAAAAGATAACGATGGTTTGAGGAAATAGTTCCATTAGTTTTCCCGGTGTCCGCTCATTTGTTCTAAAAAAAAAAGATCGAATGACCATTTGGTCGAAACCAAATGGTCGAAAAAAAATGGACACATTTTTTAAATGTATTTATATATTTTTTTTCGTTTTGTTTGGTTAAAAAAAAATTAATATATAAAAAGGGGGTTTGTAAAAAAAAATAATAAATTCGACCATTTGGATTTCGACCATTTGGTGTCGACCAAATGACTGGTAACCAGTTTTCCCATATCTTATTTCATCATAAAAGTAAGGGACACCCCTCGCACATTCCCCAAATCATTGCCTCTGCAATGAATTAGTCTGACGTTTGGGTGCGCTGTACTTTTCAGACTTAACGATTTGGGAAAAACCTGGAACCAATGCATTCCCTGCAATCTAAACCATTTAATGTTAAAATCTCTCAAACCTCGGTCCATGTTTATATTTAGTTTCTCACAAAAAGACAGCAACGGAAACAGCCAACTGTCTTCACTCAACCACACCATTTTAAAACCAGCCATGATATCTGCAGTATTTTCTGTTTCCAGGAAAATGATTCCTAGTTCGAATTTCTAGTAGATTGTATGAGCAGGCTATGCATGATGTGTGTGTGTTGTAGTTTCTAATTGGTCGATGGTGCTGTTGTTAGTATTTGTGGCTATCCAACAGCCGACCAGCGCACAGCATTGCTAATAATGGTTACATCCTCAACCTCTCCCCCATTGCTGCCATGGCTTATCTGAAATTTTGGGTGGGGTGGCATCTTATATGCATTGAGTGTTTTGAAGGATTGTATGAGACTAGGAGAGTGGAGGAGGACCATGAAGAGCGGAGGTAGTGCTGGTAGACATGTTGGGGACAGTTTTTGGAGAAAGTGGAGTGGAAATGCAATTTTGATTTCTATGTAGTATTTTCTAATAGCAGCAGCTATCAGCAAATGTCCAGGGTGAGCTCTTGTGTAGCTGCGTCTATAAAAATACTTTTCTGCGTTTCATTTGTTGCGGCTTTAGCCATGGGTATATTTAAAGCCACGTCTATAAATATACATTTTCTGTGCAATAATCAAATGTTCATGTGGATGATATAGTACATCATTTTATTTGTGTGTGTTATTGAATGCACTTAGTTGTTCACTTATTTGATTTGAAGGTTTGAAGGCCAGTTTAGTTTGACTTGGGGCTTGCAGGAAAATGTGCGTGTAGCCACGGATACAAATCAAGGTCTGTAGCTGTGTAGAATAGCAGTGGCTATGAAAGTTGCTATTTGGGGGAAAATAGGTTTGTCTCAATTTCACTGTTTGTTATTGGTTGTTGTTACTTTTGCATTTGTGTAGGTTTTAGTGATAAGTTGTGCTGAAAATGTGTCAGCAATCTTAGTAGTTTTATTGGTATATAGTCCTCTTTTTTGGTGTTTGTTTTGGAAAGTATAAAAGCCACCATTTCTGCAGTGCTGTCCTTTTGATTGCTAACCTCTGACTGTGCACATGGCAGCAGTGTGGCTGATATGAAAGTAAGTGTTAGTCTTTATTTACATATGTGATTGTTTATTTGCAGTGCTGTGTGTTTTAGTTTTAGTTACCATTACTATCAGATAGTGTTCATTATTATTTTCTTCATGTGCTGTTCTTATACTTTTAATTTTTTTGAGGTATGCACTACTTTCAGGTGTTTGGAGTGTTTTTTTCGGTAGTTCAATTGCTAGTGTTGTGCAAGTTCATTTTGTAATGTTTTTATTAATGTATTTTCTTGTAGCTGCTTTGTTGTCATCATCCCAGTGGATTTGTACTAGATGTTGTACAGTTAACTACTGTAAAAGGTCAACCTATATTCAAAAGATCGTGGTACTGCTGCAGATGGAAGCAGGAGATGTATGGACATTTTTCTTAGTGACCTATGCAGTATTTATCAGGATTTTTTTCACATGGAGTGGAATCTCTCCAATTCCTTAGCTGTGGCATCTCCCTTGGCTACCCAATATAGGCATTGTCCACACAGAACTTTCATCACTGAATCTGGGAAGAGTTATGAGGCAGTGCACCTGGTGAATGCGAACTTGGCTATGATGATGCTGTTGAAGTTTCGTAAAAAAAAAAGGGGAACATTGCGACTTAATAAAACAACTAACTATGACAGGTAAACTGGTGCTCTGCGATTAAATTCTGCTGTTTGCTAAATGAGGCACTTTCCATAACCTCCGAGTCGCAGCATTTTGTACACATGACTTTCATCATGATTAGCTTGGGTGTCGGTAAGAAAAGAGTTTGTGCGTATGAAACAGAGTTACATATTGTACAAATGACTAGGCAATTGCAGTTGCTCTACTTAGATATATACTACCTATATGTTTATTAATCTTAATATACTTTTTTGTTTAATGTTTGGCTTATTTAGCCAGTGATAGTGTCTAAGCAGACCATCCTGACAAATGGATGCCTTTCCCTCACTCCTATGCTGGCTGCCCTCTCAGGTGTTTACTTCAGCATGTGTGGTGTTTCTGCTTCTGGTACAAGCATTACTAGAAGCAATGATGAATTACTGGTTTTCTCAAATGCTATTTTCTTGTGTTTTTACATCCAGTAATTACTGTTATTTGTGTGGTGGCAAAGGTCTAATCATCCAGTACAACTCTCTTTACCACATATGTTATAGTTCTTTAACAAATTGATTTTCTGCAGATATTTTATTACCATCACCTTTGAATAAGGCATAGTGCATTATTTTCACCTCTCTTCATCAACAGGTGACAACATTCTTGAGAATAATACCACTGTAGTTGAAAGAGGATAAGCAGTCAGTCTCCTTGCACAACACAGAGCCGCACTTACTCAGAACATTTGTGTGCTGTTTTCCCCTCCCCTCTTCCTTGCACTTCCTTCCTCCTTTCTCTTTGCACTTTTCTTTCTTGCACGTGCATGACACAAGGCCTAGTAATATCATTTGTCGTGTCTTTCCTCTGTCATCCTCCCATGTCATACCTAGAAACACTTCTGTACAGGCAACTATAAATGACTTATCATATCATATAATTTGAGATGTTCTTTGGGATATATTTGATAATTGTAGGTCATATGATAACTGTCCACCTCCAATCAGACTTGTTACACCACCCCCACTCTCACAGGCGGTCCCACTTTAGAAATCTACCTTAAGCAGGCACTCACTCTTGAACCTCTCAGTCACTCCCTTATCACTCTCTATGTTTCACTTACCAAGGGGACATGCCACATGTCCCATGTGTTTGGCAATTAATGCATCCAGGGTACTGTTTCACAGTGCTATGCAGTCCTGTGTGGACTTGGGGATCCAGATGAAAAAGGGTGTGCAGGTCATGTCATCATCACATGTAATCTCTACATTTAGGGTTTGTTAGTATTTACAGATGTGGAAGACATGCCTCCTCCCAATGGGTGACACACATGGCATATCGCAAAGGTGTGCAGTTCAGGAAACCATTGGTGTTTGGGAACTGGTCAATGATGTAAAATCATCTTTTTATATCATCTGTTGCCCCTGGGATTTTGGATAGGGCAGCTATTACCACCTTTGTCAGTATGTGTGGAAATGTTGGCTGTTTCAGGTCAGGAACCATGCCATTCATTTTCGTGTTAAATAAACTTAAGAAATTGCTTAAGGTGACTTCTCCATTCTATACAAATATACAAACAGTTTGTGTGCTTACACGTGACAAGTTTTGTGGCATCTTTGGTGGAGATTGGAAACACACTTCTCATACTGAAAGATTTTTTTATTGAGGAGAGTTACATTCAAATAAAGAATATTCCACTAGCTATTGATGAAAATGGACGTAGCTATGAAGTCTGAAATGGTGTGATTACTCAAAAGAAAAAATTATACAGTGTAATAATATGGAAATGGAATCTGTAGGTCAGTCAGAAATTCAACAAAAGAAGTTTTCTTGTAAAGTTTTAAAGAGATTTTTTGCAAGTATTGCACAAAAATGATAATGTTCAAAGACAGATCAAAATGTTACAAAGAATAGATGACTGTGAAGTTTGTCAAAAAATGGAATTGTGGGTCACGCTGTAGCTTCTCTTGATAAAAGTAGATGTATGCGTTAGTTTCATCATGTACAGATGCTGGGTGCACATCATACTAAAATGAGATACCTTCTAGTTATACTTGGTGTTTTGCACACATTCAGTTTATTTCTTGCAGTTGTAAATCAAATAATTTTGACTGGAACTGTAGAAAGTTTAGTTTCTACAATGCAAATGATAAATATGATGTATTTAAAGAGTATGTGTATGTAGATGAAACACTTACAGGAAGTGGAAATGATGATCCTATACTTTCAAAGGATCAGATTTTTCAACAGTATAAAAGAAGTATTGCTATGTTTGAGTTGTCTTCTACTGAAAGACCTGACATTGTTTGTGTATCTTGTCGACGCACTTTTTTATAAGTCTCAAGTGGAACTAGTGTATGTTAAGAACCAAATTAAACACACTGTAGAAGACATTTGGAAATAACTTTATCTGTATTTGTAGAAGAATGATTTGACACAAGTGATGCACTTTGTTTGTAGATACTGTGTTGGATTCTATAATCAAACATGTATTCTCCCAAGAAGGTTTTTAAATGAGATGGTAGTCCCTGATACCCCTCTTGTGCTTCAAAAAGGTGTGAGAGGAAAGATGTCTATTTACCTCTGAATTTGGAAGAACATTTTAATACTCTAGGAGTGAAGCCTGACATTGCAGATTCTTTGTTAGCTTTAGTAAATGGTGTTGCCACTAAAGATACAAGAATTTGGCAACAGCTTATCAATATTGGAAAAGTGAAAAATGCATTGGCGTTTCTATTGGAGCACAATGATTTACACAAAGGCAGTCTGAATATACCATACTTGTCTATGTGTGATACTGAGTCAACAAACCAAAGCAGTGAAGGTCAGTTTCAGCTTCTATCTGCTGCATAAGAGAATAGTTGATATGAACATTACACTATTCATCTTCTACACTCACATGAAGTCATGGACAGCAGTTTAGAATTGTATCAAATGAAAGCAACAAAATGTGTACCAATTAGTATCTGGGAAAAGACATTAGAATCCCGTTGTTTTCCTATTCTTTTTCCAACTAGTACTGATCGGAAAGGTGTGAATCTCTGCTTCAGAATATTGTTGTACAATAATGTATTCAGAAGATTCATGATTCAGCACATATGTTGAATATATTGTTCACGTATTTTATGAAAGTGAGATTTCAACATTATGTTATGATGTTGCTCATACACTTCAGACCAGAGCTAGCTTTCAAAATCTTTCTGCATGTGATATGGTGCAAAAATGAAGTCTTAGAAGGCAAACCTACGAATATTCTTGCTACAATGAGAGGAACTAAAGAATATTGGTATAGGTGACACTCCGAGGTTAGATGCATGATCAGAATCTTGGGATCTCCCACCTAGTGTGTGACTTTAAGTTGCTGTGCATATGGTTGGGATGATCTTGCAGTGTGGATTCAGTAAACTAATGCAGAGAAAGACAACATAGAACACATGACACCGGAAGAATTATGTTCTTTGGACCCTGTAAGTGTATCATGCTTTTTATCACTGATTTTTAGCCATGTAACACTTTATATGTAATAAAGAAAATGGTCCACTAGGCCCTGTTGAACATTTTGTTTGGAGGAAAGAGTACCAGGGATGTTGGGCTCCACATATACATATGCTGTTTTGGATTAAAGATGTTCCTCAGTTTACTAAGGAAAGTGACGGCTGTGTGATGGAGTCCATTGAAAAATATGTTACTTGTTCTATTCCAGCTCAGCACATGAATGATGATTTTTGAAACAAGGTGGAAGGTTTTCAAAAGCATTCATGTGGGAAGTACTGTCAAAGAAAATACAAATGTAAAGACAAGTACTACACTCCGTGCAGATTTGGCTTTCCAAGGCTTGTGGCACAAGTTGCTCAAGTGAATAGTTTAATATCATCTGTTATACACCATGTTTCTGGCAAGTCACTGAGAAATACCTATCATTTAAAATGAACTAAGGAATGCTGATGTATTAATGGCTACAATACTGTCATTGCTCAGCTATGGAATGCAAATACTGATGTGCAATGTTGCTGATAATTCAACAGCTGTTGCTTGTTATGTTACAGGATACATGGCAAAAACAGAAAAGAGCAATGCAGCTGAAGTATGGGCAGATTTATCATCAGATAAACGTCTCAGTCAGAAACTTGTAAGCTTTGGTTTGAAGATGCTTTCACATAGAGAGTGTGGTAGATATGAAGCTTCAGATCAGCTAGTTTGCTTCTGTATGGACGTAGTATTAATGTAGTTTGATTAAGTCTTCGACCAGCTAGTATTAGAAATCAGCATTGAAGTCTTTGACTGAAATTGAGCAGATAGCCGGAGCAGCACCTGACAGTACAGAGATTTTGAAAAAAAAAACTGGATTGATACATATTATCCAAATTGATCTGAAATGTTGTAGGATGTTTGTTTATAGGAAGTAGCACAATGATACTCATATCGAATTATTGAAGCATACAGTGACAACGGACAGTTTAAAGTAAATGGATGTAGTGGTTGTCTGAGACATGAAAAGGCAACTCTCATTGACCACATACAAATGTCTTGCTAAAGTGCAGAGAACAAGGAATTCATTTATTTTGTATTTTGCAGTTGTTCTTCCCATGGCGTGCAGAGAGTGTAGTTTTGAAACCATTGAACATCATTTTTTCCTAAGAAATGCTTAATTACATATTCAAAAATTGAGCAGTAGTTGGAGTTACTGGAGAAAAAACTATGTCAAGAAGATTATTTGGCAAAAAAAAACTCCTGAGGGCCATTAAGATTCTGCAGCAGGAAGACAAAATGTTCTTGGTGGACCAATTATTCAAACTAATGTTGAGCTTGCTATGGAGGAAGTAGAAATTGCAATGTAACCAAGTAAAGTTGCAGATGTAAATTGTGCTGAAATTGTTAGTACACTTATTATAGAGCAAAAAAAAAGTGTATTATAAAATTGAAGATAGGTTCTTCCATGGTTAGCTGCATGTCAAGCGTGAATGCTCTTGTGTGTAATAAAAACCTTCATTGTTGTATAATAGTGGACATGGAACTGTTAAATCTGTTTTAATTAATGCAATTTGAGCTATGATCCCAAATGTAACAGATTTCTCTTTGCCATGTATTGTAACAGCTCCAACAGGTTTAGCAGCATTTAATTTAGGAAGTATTACTTTACATTGCCTGTTGATGTTACTAGTGGAGCATGACAACAAACCAGAATATCAGAAACTTGTATCAAGTGCAGAACAAGAAGTAGGAAAAGTTCTTAGAAAATTAAATACCTTGATTGTTGATGAATTAAGTATGGTGTCTAACTTGATGCTAGCTTTCGTTCGCTTGCAAATGTTTGGAGGTAAACATGTAGTTGTTTTTGGAGACTTGTTACAATTAACTCCTGTTAAAGGTCAACCAGTTTTTAGAATGCTGCTGTCTAAGGATGTGTAAAAAAAAAAGTATAGTAAATATTGGTCATTTTAACCTTTGAAATTGTTTTGAATTCCAGGAATTTACCATTAATATGAGGCAATCTGGAGACTTAGAGAATGCAGAAATGTGTTATAAGATTTGTATAGGTGTTCTTGAGAAAAATGTGAAAGCAGTCTTAAAGGGAAGACTGATTTCTTACATGTTTCATGTAGATTGCAGTCCGACTGATGTTATTTTGTGTTTCTTGGATGTGCACACTTGCAGAGTGTAACAGGTTTAACTCTACAATGCCAAAATATTGTAGAGATAAAATCATATCATGTTTTACATGGTCGTGTTATGCCTTTAGATTTGGAAAAGAGAGCAACATCTAGAATAGGTCAACTAAATAAATCAATTTCTAAAACAGGAGGTCTGCAAGGAGTTTTAAAACAGTTGCACGAGTTATGTTAAAGAGGAACTGGAATGTAGAAATTAGTATAGTCAATGGATCGATAGGAAGAGTGATTGTGTTTTACACTTTTCCTTACAGTAAAAATATTGAACATGTAGAAGTTAAGTTTGATCATTTAGAAGGAATTTGATTGATTTCTCTGAGCTCTGCACGTTTCAAGCTATTTAGGGATTGCTTTGTGAAAAGAGCACAGTTTGCATTGTGCTCCTCACATACAATAACTATTGTTAAATCACAAGGGTTGACTTTATAAGTAGTATTTGATTTATTGAATTATATTGTGCACCAGGCCCAGGGGTATTCGGTATTGCCTGGAGGATTTCCCGCCGGCGGTAAACGCACCAAAAATTGGCAAATTTCCCACGAATTTCCCTCCAGCTTAGAGCTGGGGGAAATCCGCTAAGGTCATGATCTGGTAGACCCTTAAATGCGGTGCTAATAGCGCTACTGCTGCATTTAAGGGTTACCACCATACTCGTGATGAGGCCCTGTATCTTTTGATATGTACCAGTGTTCCCTATATGTGTGACGTTACATAAATGGTTCCATTTACATTTGAGTGTGAGGGAGTGTAGAAGCTGATGACTGTTTATATATGAAACAAGTAAACAACAGGTTATAGATACAAAAACATATAGTGCAAATAAAATACAAAATCAAAATAACTGACTGAAAAGGTTACTTTGTTAAATGTATGAATAGGTTTTATGTGCAGTGTGGAGTTTAAAAAAAGTTAGATAATCTATTTGGTCATTAAACTGTGCATAGTCTTTCATTTTGTATGGTAGGTTAATAGAATTGTGATTAGGTAACAAGGGATGCAGGTGACCAGAAAAAGGACGCACACCAAATTATGAAAGAAGTTATGAATTGGCAATGTAGATATCATTTTTATAATTTAGAATACAATTGATATAGTAAAAAAGTTATTCCATACTGTGTAGCAGTAGCGGTGCTGACAGAAGTTTATATAATCATTTTTAGTTTTAAGTTTTTAAAAAAATATGATATGTATGGTATGAAATGTCATTATGCACGTCTCATGTGTGCAGGTGGCCAAACAAAGAATGCACACAGATGCTATAAGAAGTATGGACATGACATGTGTTTTGTTAATAGTGTAGTGTTTGATAAGTTTTAATATGTTTATTCACAACATTTTTTATTCTCTAGTTATTATTTATAATATAGGTATGACTATAGTTTAACAAGATCAATACTCAAAACAATGTTACAGAGTTGTCATGTCTTCATTTTTTTCTTTTTAAAACTGAAGACATAGTAGTTATGGTATGTCTTGGTTTCCTGGTGAAGGTTGCATGAATTAATCTTTAAATTGGTCATCATGTATCATAAAGTAATCTTTGTATAGTATTGTAACATCTTTGCATTGTAGTGAAATGCATTTATTGGTGTACAAACTATGGATGTAGTAGACCATTCTTTTTCGTATATGTTGTTGGAAACACTAGTTTGTAATTACTTAAATATTAAGTATTTAAAATAACAGGACAATGTTTTCTTTTTTTCTCCACTGGGAAGTTGCTTTTCCTCTATAGCATGAATAATGAAGAAAACTTGGAAATGGCTGTGTACTTGGAATACAATCAGTATTCTTTTAACATCATTATGAGTAAAAAAACATAAATAATGTTGTATTTATTTTGTTATGATGAACACCATAGTACTACTGCATGGTGTTGTGTATAGTCTAAATGGCCTTAACCATTAAAATTAAGTACATTTTAGTTTTGTTCAGAGTTCATATGGAAGAAAGAAGCAAGGACATATAACGGTTTTTGGTAAGACTTTGGATAAATATATATGTGTAATGTATATATGCACACAAAATAATTGTTTTTTAAAATAATATTATTTCTAGCCAGTGTTACAGTATTAGCCAGTAAATAGTGGGAATGTATTTTTGCATGACTAAGGGGAGCAACGACTGGAGAGCTTTTAATTGCGCCTCTGATAACCGCGGCTACAGGAAATAATTGACAATTTTGAGTACTGAAACTGCATAAAATAAATTACAATAGATATTGTATTTTTTTGTTTTTTTCTTTTTGGTTTACAGAACAAAAAGACATTCTCCAAAATGTCATCAAACATTGCATTAATAGAAATACTGTCATGGTGCATGCCCCCAAAACCCTGAAACCCACGAGCCCAGCCCAGATTCTGGCTTCCTTTGGGAATTCCCATGCCCCAGCTAGGCTCACCTGGGCTCAATCCTGGCGCCACTGGCGCCAGGCTCATGGCTAGTGTTAAATACATGGTCCATTTATTTGGCTGTGAGATGCTGAGCCATTCAGTACAGGGTGTGGCTTGGGACTACTTTACCAGAGAGACAGGATACGATGAAGAGGACTATTTTCCTGGAACTACTTGCAAGGCTATTTAAACCGCACCTTGCAAACTGAACATGCTTCGCGTTAATCTGCACTCCTGCAGCGTAACACTCACATTGTCAGTTCTTGCTTCCTTTCTGCCACACCCGTCCAGAGTCTTCTATCCATCAGCACCTGTGAAAATAGAAGAACAAGAGTTATTCACGCATGGAAGGCCTTAACTGCAGAACATCCGGACCTCGCCTTTATGCTTATCCAAGGGCCGCTCCATCTGTAGAAGATCAGAACAGAAGGCACCCTCTCGGGTAGTGACGCACCTGACTCGGCCTCCTCCAGGAACTCCAGAGAGCAGATCTCCATCATTCAGCATCGCGTCGCATCTCGACACCGTCAGTCGGTCCCTTCCATCTTCTTCCTGGAAAAGCGCTGCACCTGCTGAACAGAAAAGACAAAGCAGGTTAGTCGCACACAACAAGATGGCTAAAATAAAGCGAACTGTTAGCGCATCTCGCACAGCGCTCTACTTACTGGCAAGAATCCTGCACATCATTGTCAGGAGAGTCATACATCATCCGAACACCGCTTTGTGCCACATCTGAAAGACAAAAAAACAAATATTAGATATCTTGCATGCAAGGATTTAATGCAGTTATTTCAAGGAGTTAATGGAATAGAGACTTACCTGCTTACTCCGGTCCATCCAGGACGGAGAGCTCACCCATATAATAGACAAGGTGAGCCAGGAAAAGAGAAGAATAACACTGAAGGAGGTGAAAACCAAAACCAGCTCCACACAGTTAGCTAATATCTTGATTCAACTTGCAGACGAACATCTCCTGAGGCAAGACAGAAGGGAAGACGCAAGCAGGCCCTCATTAAGCAGAACAACACCAGTGCAGACATCATCCTTCGCACACGAGCACGCCCCCGTGGAGACCAGGTGAGCGTGACAAATACGTACTTTCCTTACATACATTCATAAAACATGATTACAATAAGTAAACCTAACTAAAATACTAATATACTGTTTACAGACTCCCATTTTACAAAGGTAGCATAGCATATAGGATAAAAAATAACTCAAACCAACTAAATGACCTTATTTCACAAGTGTATGTATATTTATGCAATCACCACCAATTGGTCCTACAACCAGCCATCATTCCTTACTTTTATAGTTGTCAATATGAACCTCAGTTGCTAAACAGTCTTTCACCAAGCTTTTATATAAACCAAAGTTATCATCATAATCACAAGACAATGCATTTTTTCCTAGGCAAATTACACAGTTTGTTATTAAAACTCTAAAATAGATTCCTCTATAAGCAATTTATAAGTCAATTAGCAAAATAGAGTTTAGTAGAATGGTATTTAGTTTACTTTCGAAATTGATAAACAATTATAAAAATAAGTACATTCTTTAATACATTAAGTAGTTTGTGATGGGTCTCCCGATCACCGCTGACACCCTGTTACCAACATTATAAACACAAACCCTTGTAAGGACTTGAAAATTGTGATGTTATCTGTGATGTCCTGGGTGTTAGTCTTAGCAGTGCACGGTGGTGGCATGAGTTATGTTTGCTTACCTTACCATTTCTGGTGAATTTATAGGTGTGTTCTATTTTATTTGTATTCATAACGCCCCTCTAACAAAGTTTTTCCATTGAATTTGATAGGTTTTTATTAGTGCAACTTAAACATAACTTCCCTTTAACAAAGTTTTTTCACTGAATATATATATACATATATATATATATATATATATATATATATATATATATATATATATATATATATATATATATATATATATATATATAATGTTCTTTCAAAATGCTTTCTAAATGCCCTTTATGTATCTTGGCGATGACATTCCAATGTTAATCTCCTCTTTGCCACCATCAGCTCTTCGCTGGCTTGGTGGGTTGCTAGTCTGTGAATTTTTGTAGTCATTGCAACCTCCCTTAATGTCATCGGGTTCAGTAAGACATGGGCAAATATGCTTGTCCCATCTGTCACAAGAGGTATTTTTCTCTGTGCAAACAAGAAATTAAAATGTTTACATTTCTTAAAGCTGTCATTCTCGAGTCACCTATGTAAATTCCTTAGACTTCAGTACATATTTCAATATATATCAAAGCCACTTCCATCGCTCATGGACCTTGCATGCCTCGATGATGGCAAATTTGAACCAGCCAATTTTGACTTTCTTGATTTTGATATCAAGCCACATTGGAATATACGCACTAAACTTAAGAGCAAATCAAGATTTAATCCACAATTTCCAGTGGGGGGCTGCATTGAGGCATTCCATGATCTCTGTGTAAGTGATTTCAGAAGTTTGCGGCAAAAAACAGCATCACCAAACAGAATCTTACTCTTGCACAACGCTCGGCTATTGAAGAACTTCAATAACTATCCAATATTGTCATCAAACCAGCTGATAAAGGCTCCAACATTGTAATTCAAGACAGAGAAAAGTATGTTGCTGGTGCTAATCGGCAATTAAGTGACCACCTGTGTTACACTGAGCTTTCCAAAGATCCTTTTTCCAGAAATACGAACAGAATTTACTGACCTTTTTACCAAGTGGGCGAATGAAGATTTATTAGAGGATGATTTGATTAAATTCCTCATCCCTGCATGCTATAAAATACCCACTATTTATTTTCTTCCCAAAGCACACAAGTCACTTAAATATCCCCCCGGTAGGCCTATTGTTACCTTATGTGGCTCACTATTAGAACATCTGGCTCAATTTATTGATGAAACACTTTTCTCATTTGTATCAGTGTTGCCATCCTACCAGAGGGACACTAAGGATTTTCTTTACAACATATCACTAATACACCTTGGGAAGAGGGTCTGATTCTGGCTACACTTGATGTGGTTTCTTTACACACCTCCATTGACCACACTGTCGGAATTAATGCATGTAAATACTATCTTGACACCTGCTCACTTAATTATCTTGGACATATCTCTATGATTTTGGACATGCTTTTGTTCTGTCTAAGTAACAATGTTTTTCTGTTTGAGGGGTCTTCTTTCGTCAAGTCAGGGGGACTGCCATGGGCAGTACTTTTGCCCCGACCTATGCCAATCTCACTATGGGGTGGTGGGAGGCTACATTTCTGTCTGATCTACTTTCGTCTTGTTTTCCAACACAGATTATTTCTTGGTGGCGGCACATTGATGACGTTTTTATTATTTGGAAGGACACCAAGAGTGATTGGCTATCATTTGTTAAGAGTATTAACATCAACAAGGCCAACCTTAGCTTTATGGAATGCAATAGTCGTACTGAAATTGTCTATCTGGATGTCATCGTCACGCTTGATAGCTCAGGTATACATACAGCTCTCCACAAGAAACCTTCTAACACTGGTTTGCCCCTTCATGCCAACAGCTGTCACTCTCCCTCATCTAAAAAATCTATTCCCTATGGTGAGTGAGTTTATCCGTTTTCGATGGAACTGCACTACCATTGCGTGGTTTGATCACCACTGTGCACTGGCAGCTGTTGACTTTGTGAAACAAGGGTATGACAAGAGAATCATTGAAATGGCCTATATTAAGGCACATGGAATGTCTAGAGACAAACTCATATATGATACCAACTCTGTTAAATCGATCACTAATGATGAACCCAGACTGATCATTTTGTTTGATACTTCCTCGAAAAACATCCGTAAAATTGTTGAGAAACATTGGGGTGTCCTTACTTTAGACAATGATCTTAGACCCATATTGTCTAAATGCCCTACAGTGACATATAATTGTGTCCCCTCTCTCAGAGACAAACTTGTCTCCAGTTTTTGGTCCCCAGCAGAAAAAAAAATTGTCCTGCTATGACCTGGCTCTGCGCATCTCCTATGGGGTTTACCAAATGTATGAAATGCAAAGCTTGTGCACATGCCACTGTGCTGAAGTCATTTGTACACCCAGTCACCACAATCCATCACAAGATAAAATACTCTATTAACTGTGACACTACTTTCATGGTGTACGTTCTCTCGTGCCCTTGTATGAAATGGTACATTGGGAGTACAACATCTAAACTCAAATTGAGATTTCTTCAACATCTCAGAGCCATTAAGAACTCTGATCCTGTGTACCCCATGGCCAAACATTTTAAACAGGAACATGAGAACAATTTCAATTTGTTAACATTCTTTGCAGTGTTGTGCCGATTCACCCCAGAGGTGGTGACCGTGTCTTGAAACTAAGACAACTGGAAACAAGATTTATCTTGAACTTTGATACCAAGCATCCAAAGGGGCACAATGTGGGTGAGGAATTGTACACATTTTTGGGCACTTAGTGTATCCTCCCCAGCGTTTCTCTCTAATTCTGGGTTCTGTTTTTTTTTCCCTTTTTTTTCTTCCTTTTTCCTTTTATTTTGTTTCTGTATGAATATGTGTACTTAAGACTTTCATTGTGTTCCTTAATGGGTCTTTTCAGCCTCGGGTATGATTGGTTTATTTCTCACTTTTTTCATATTGACTTTTCACTATTGATTAGGCTGTCTATTTTTGTAACCTGTATGGGGAGTGGTATCTATCTTGTTCCTCATGTACAGGTTTTATTTCTGGCTTTCCTACCTCTGTGGCCTTCGCCTTTTGTCTTTCCCTGTCCGTCTCTTGATGGTCTACTCTGCCTGCTGTATCGTATGGATTTTACATCTGTTCAACGTATTTTACTTTGACACTTGTATTGTGATGTTTTTACATAACTATAAGGCTATGATAATTGCCATTGGGGCATTTTATCTCCAGGACTGTTCCAGTTGCTTTGCACTTGCACTTTATTTTGGCTCTGATAATCTCAGGTCCTGATGATATATGCACTTTATTTGTGTAACATTAACTGTACCTGCATTATGTATCACATACTATTAGCCCTAATTTGGTTTTAGAGCAGTGTCCACCTCCTAAAATTTGTTAACTTGGCTGGCTTTTATAGTGAAATGAATCCTTGCATTATCTTATATTGAGGTGTACATTAGTTTTACTATGCCTTGTGCGGGCTTGTATATTTTTGTTACAACTTTGTTTGCAACTTAGTATGTAGATTGAAGATTTGCATATATAGGACTCATTATATTAGGTATGTCCTATGCTCAGGTATGTCTGCTTTTTTATTGTGACTCCGTATTTTAGGTCTTTATTGCATTGCCCTCAATGGCGGTGATTCCACCTCCATTCCTGCACTCGCACTTTAGCCCTGTTTATATTTATTGCATTGCCCCTAATGGCAGTGTTTTCACCTCCATTCCTGCACTAGCACTTTAGTCCTTTGCACCTTTTGTGGACCTCATATGCCTTTTCCATTATTGCATATAGTTTTGCCTTGTTTCATCATTTGTGATTCTTCCCTACAGCCATGTTTATTGTGTAGAATTCAATTTTCTGCCTTACTATATTCATGTCTATTTGACATCTGCAGATTATTTTGCCACATTCTATCTTTATATCAATATATATATACAGTATCTTTATATGTATGTTGACTTCAATGTTATATGGATTTATTTGATGCCATTCCTTTATACATTCTTAGTAATATATGTGCACTATGCGCTTAGTTTGTGGTGTCATCCCTTGATTGATTTCTACATACGTTTGATTGCAGCCTTTCATGTATATTTATGTTTGACTCCTTTCCATCATGGCCGCCATTGTTTCTACCTATTGCCTCGACACCCTTAGGATTGACTGACAGTGTTGTAGGACTACCATTTTTTGTTGATACTAATACCATCTTACCTTTTCTCTCTTCACGTGATCAAGCGCTCAGTGTAGCGCGAAACGCGGAGTGTCTGCAGGTCACGCACCATGGCGTCCTGTCTTGTCTGTGTTTATGTTGCTGCTCGCCATGTTGTATATTTTTGGTCAACTTTTTTAAACATTAAAGAACATCCGTATTTATTACACAATGGTTTCTTTTGTCCATTTTTCTTGGAGTTTGCTACCTGCATGTGGCCCGCAGGAGTGCGGTTCGCATTTTCCTCTTTCTCTTTGGATATATATATATATTACATGGCCGCGGTAGCGGCCATGTAGTTATGGTTCAGTTGGTGTTTCGATAGGAAGAGCACTTTTTGGGCAGCTTATAACTTCGCTCCCCCTGGACGAATCCTCACCACCTTTGCACAAAAAGTATATGGCCCACTCTGAATTTTTTTGCAAAGTTTGGTGAGGATTCGTCCAGGGGGGGAAAAGTTACAGGGGGGGTCCCAAAACTTTTTTTTTCCCATAGACTGAATGGGATAAAACTTTGCGCACGGCTACAGCCTGAACCGCTGGACGGATTTACACCAAATTTGCGGCAGTAGCGGCGGCCTGGTCCCGAAAGCGTGCTTTTGCAAATTTGGTGTAAATCCGTCCAGTCGTTTTTTAAAAAATGACCAAAATGTAAGGCAAAAAAATGAGTGATATCTGTGTTCGCTTCGTGGACGGACTTCCCTGTTCGCTCCGCGGACAGCACCCCGATTGGCCCATGGCCTTGCGTCATGTCCGCGGACATGTGACGTGTTCGCTGATTGGACGGCGAGGGGCGTGGAGCGTGTCAGATTTTCTGTGGCGCCCGCCATCTTGTATTCGCCGTCGACCGCGTACAGCGCGGTGAAACATGGATAAAAAATTGTATTTAGTGCCCTGTGTTTGTGTGTAAGAGTGTTTGGGGAGGGTGGGGGAGTATGAGATAGGTTCAATGTTTTGTTTTTTTATGTGCTAGACGTTTTTGTTGCATTCGATTTGTCCACGGAGAACACGGCTGTTCTGACATTTTGTAAATAAACTAAATGGTGGGGTGTTTAGAGGACGGAGTATGTGTCATTTTTTTTCACAAGGAAGGTAAAAATGAGCTATGAACACTCGCGGTGTACTTAATTGTTCGTATAATAAACAAACTGGGGGTGTCCTCAGGACGCTGTCTGTATTGTAATCTGTCTAGTTGAATGTGTTCTAAGAACACTCGCGGTGTCCCGAAATGGTTGCAATTACACAAAATGGGGGTGTTCTGAGAACGTTGTTTGTATTGTTCGTTGTCAGGGTGAAAGTGTTTTAAGACCACTCCTTTTGTCTGCTAATAGTACAATTTCCTATGGGCGTCAACTGACTTTTTGTCCACTAAAGAAACAATAAATCCGGCTGGTGTGCGCCGACATTATGTGATAATCCTATGACTGGCGATATTGACCTGGCTGGCTTGCTTTTGCGACACTAAATCATATCTCCCGCCCCTAAGCCTGATATTATCAAAGCATTCATATTCCCCGACTCTCTCCGTGACGTTACAGGGTGCGTCATCAAACACGCCCAGTCCTCTCCAGTCCTAAGTGACTTTACACAGAACCCGGAAGACAACACATGTTATGTCACAACACAGCGTGCCACAATTCGGAATATGAAACAATGATTTAAAAGCAAACAGCAAGATTGTAAATGTTGTAAAGTACATTTATTTGACATCAAATGTTTAGAGAATATTCAGCAATTTGCATTTTTCTTTGTTGTCGATCCGCGAAAGTTCATGTTGAGGCACGCGATGTTCCTTTGCGGTACAGAGGGTGTTAGCTCAGCTTACAACTCAGTGCGCCACAATTCGGAATATGAAACTGTGGTTTAAAAGTATACAGCAGGATTGTACATTTGGTAAAGTACATTTATTTCACATGAAATGTTTAGTGAATATTTAGCGATTTGCTATTGTCTCTGCTGTCGATCAGCAAAAGTTTATTTGGAGCCATGCGTTGTTCCTTTGCGGTAGATAGGCTGTTGGTTTATGATAAAAGCAGTAAATGGTCGCTCTGATAATCGGAAGGTTGCTCCAACAATGAGCCATTAGACCACCCTATTGGTTGGTATGTTGTTTGTAGCCGCTAGTACTGCGTAAGGGCATATTGGTCCTTGGCGATTGTACCATAAAATGGTGAGGGTCATGAAGTTGCATATTTGGACCTGCACCTGGCAGTTGAAGACCCCATCCGCTGGAGTCTGTAAATAGTGACATAGGCAAAATGGGGCCACATACCTGTTTTAAAAAACATAAATTAGTCTCACCAGCCGATCTTCATTAAAAATCATCATTTTATTTATTAGGGCGTGAAACTATTTGCTATCGAAGATAGTGCAACGGAGTATGTTAGTAATAAAATAATAATATTTTCCCATTCATATAGCGCTAAGAACCATGAGGTATCTAAGCGGTGCTTATTATTAACCACGGTGTGTGGTGCTCATTTATCGACCACGGAAGGATGAAAGGCTGAGTTTGGCCTTGCCAGGATTCTAACTTGCGTTAGCAAGCTGTGCACGGATGTCAAAGCGAGCGTTGTACTCGCTGTGCCACTTGACAGGCTACAGTGAAGTGGCATAGCAAGTAGAGCGCTTGACCGCCTATAGACCGGTTAAATTATTTATATTAACCCACCCTGTGTCGTCTGCCTTTTTCAGAGCCCTCTAAACGACAGGGGATCAATTTGGCGGTGATAGTGCGCGATAGAAAACATTATGCCACTTTCAACGAACAAGTTCAACTTGAGCGGTCTTTAATGCTACACTATTGTAATTATATTTGGTATAAAATAATCTAAAGGGTTACTTACAGTACAATTGCAATTTCCATTGTCTACGAGTGGTGCAGTCCCAAAGTACGACTCCGCGTGTGCCAACGATCTTTCGCATAGTGATATAATATATAAAAGTGGTTTTGTTTCAGAAATTTCATACTTATCTTCTCTTACGTTTTAGCAACACTACTTCAACAGAAGTCTTTCATCACAATCTTTGTCTGTCAAGGTCAAAACACAATACAACCTTATAGTCTGCTTCGTGAGCCTCTCCGGGGCCCGAGAAAAAAATGGAAGCAGCTGACCTTCACTGTGAACGAGCATACATTCTTACTTTGCAACATTCTGTGTAAAGCCATCTGTAGAAGTTGGTTTTTGCATGCCATGTTTGTATATTGTTTGTGTGATATTAAAAAAAGTTTGTTTAAAGGACGTTATGGTTCTAAGTACAGCCGAAAGACCCCTGAAAATAGCAAGTTATGGTAAGCTATGAAAAATAACTCACGCCACCACCGTGCACTGCTAAGACTAACACCCAGGACATCAAAGATGACATCGCAAATGGTATTGATGAAATCACTGATGTCATCACATGTGTATGTGCTTTTCATAGAATTTGTGTACTAGGAATTTTTATATAATGTTCCGAAAAAAGTGTCAAGGATATTGCAATAAATATACCGTTATTAGTGCTTTGAACGATGCATTGATTTAAATAGCATTGTATTATGGGATTCTATCTAGTATACTGAGCTACTAATGGAGAAAGATAGCATTGTTTGCAGAGTACAAGATGAAAGTATAATATTTGTAATGTTAATATGTTGAATAATTAAATGATAATTGTCCTGAAATGTTCGAAAATTCACAAAAAGGGGGTGTTCTGAGGACGTTATTCGTATTGTGTGATTGCTTAGCTGTATGCAATGAGGGAATGGCACAGAGAGTAAAGTGGACGCCGTCCGCGGACACCGCGGCTGTTCGTGGACAGGGCGTGCTACATCCGGGTTTTTCCAGGAAATCCAACATGGAAAGAAGACTGTACGGATCAGCCAATCAGATGTCGAGGTTGTGGATTTGTGTTGAAAGAGACTGTGTGTGGTGAAGATGGCAGAAGTGGAGAAAGTCAGGGTGTTGGTGCTCGGAGATATGTTTGTGCATGGTTTACAGCAGTACGCTGAATGCAGGCACGTTGCAAAGAACTTTGATGTCAAAGGAGTGGAGGTGGTGTGGAGCACTGTGCCTGATTGCAATGTACAGGGAATTGTACAAGTTTGTGAGGATATGGCCACGATGAACAGTCCGCATGTGGTAGTTTTGCACTATGGTGCTTTCCATTTGGGCAACGTCAGTGCCCCTACTTTGTTGGCTGATTTGGAACGCTTGGTTCAAGCCGTAAAGAAGATCCTTCCAAATGCGAAAGTAATTTTTTCTGGATTACTACCTAGGGCAATATGGGACAATAGTTCAGTTTTTTGTCCTCAGCAAAACATTGCTAGGTGTGTCATCAACCGAGGCATGTGTGCCTTCATGCTTAGAGCTGGTATGTTCTTCTGTAACAATGAGAATATTGATGCCAGTAATGCTGTTAATTTTAAAGAAGATGGTATTTCTTTATCTTTTACGGGAAATGCCTTTCTATTTTGTAATGTAAGGATTGCTTTGGAGAAGGTTATGTGAAGATTTTAGGAGTAAAGTAAGAAAAAAAAACAAGAAAAAAATACAAAATAACAGGTGTCTGTCAAGCATCTGTAAAAAAAAAAAAAGAAAAACAAAGCCAACTTCAAAGGGGAAATGAGGCACACTATTTAAATTAACATTCACCACGCTCAGATTTTCGATATGTCCGAAGACATGGTGGTAGTTCGGGGACATGAAAATCACTACGAGGGGTTTAGTATGTTCTATGTTACATGTATATGAAGTCAGGGATATTATGGTTAAGTTGTGCTACTAAAAACTTATGAAATTCAGTGAAAAAACTTTGTTAAAGGGACATTATGGTTAAGTTGCGCTACTAAAAACCTATGAAATTCAGTAAAAAAAACTTTGTTAAAGGGACGTTATTGTTAAGTTGCGCTACTACAAACCTATGAAATTCAGTGAAAAAACTTTGTTAAAGGGATGTTATGGTTCAAAGTAAAACCGAAAACCCCCTGAAATTCGGCAGTTATGGTAAAATAAGCAACCATAACTCGCGCCGCCACCGTGCACTGCTAACACTAACACCCAGGACATCAAAGATGGCATCACAAATGTCATTGATGACATCACTGATGACATCACATGTGCATTTACCTTTCATGAAAAGTCTGTACAAGGGATTCTTAGTGTAATGTTAATAAAAAAAGTGTCAAAGATTATTGGAATAAATATCAAGTGCTAATCAGTGCATTAAGCTATGCATTGATATAAATAGCATTCTATTATTAACTTCAATCCAGTATACTAAGGTACTCATGTAGAAACATAGGCATTGTGTGCAGCATACATGATGGAGGTGCAATATTCATAAGCTTGCCATGTTCAATATTGAAATGATAACTGTTTTCATATTAGAGTTTTGCGTACAGTGAAACTTGTGATAAGTAGGTAATAAAACCCACTTACTACATAATTGCATTATTATACACAAATCACAAAGAGACAACACCACATACAAATATGAATATATACAAGGGAATTGAAGTAGGAAAAAGAAACAGCAATAGTAGCAGAAAGTGTTCATAACCTAACTGATTACCTTTATGGAGAGAAATGATTGCTCTGTTTCAAAGCTGTTACTTACCCTATCTATATATATCACATGATGTGTCTGGACCCTAAGGAAAATAGTGTGAGTACAACATATAAAAATATGAGCATATACAGGGAAAGTACAGTAATAAAAAAACATCAAAAGTATCAGAAAGTGCTGATAAATCTACTGATAATTTTAATGCTCAAAAAGGATTGCTGTCTTTCAAGGCTGTGAATTCTCCTATGTATATGTTTCATATGATATGACTGGACCATAAGGGAATTATTCTAAGAACATACTTGAAAGATAAGTCTACGAATATAGTAATTTACCATTTTTAGTTCCTGACTGTTACTGAAGAAAATCATGTGGCCTAGATATGTCAGGAAAGGAAAAAAAGGGAGGGCCAGCCACGTGATGTCATCAGTGATGTCATCAATGACATTTGTGATGTCATCTTTGATGTCCTGGGTGTTAGTGTTAGCAGTGCACGGTGGCGGCGCGAATTATGGTTGCTTATCTTACCATAACTGCCGAATTTCAGGGGGTTTTCGGTTTTACTTTGAACCATAACGTCCCTTTTAACAAAGTTTTTTCACTGAATTTCATAGGTTTTTAGTAGCGCAACTTAACCATAACGTCCCTTTAATAAAGTTTTTTCACATTTATATATATCTTCTTTCAAAATGCTTTCTAAATGCCCTTTATGTACCTTGTATAGATGTAACGCTCACCTGATTCCCGTAGAGGCGCCGGTCTTGACTGGGCGTATACCGTATCTTCAAAGGTGATGTGTAACACACGGCTGGCTCTTTGGGCTGGACCTCTGTGCACTGTATGTCTGACTCGAAGGGTAAGATGTCTGCAGATAGAAAATATGGGATTAAGGAACTGGGTTATTGAATGTCTCTCTCTTCTTCCCTTTCTCTTCTCCTGTAGAACCCCAAAGGTTAACGCTCTCACCTTAGGTAAGTGAACGCTGTGCTCTCCATCTGCCTCGGGGCAGGGTGCTGTAACCAGTTTCTTCACTGGATAAGGGGAGCAGGCCTCTTGACTTCAGAGGACTGCTGTCCGTCGTTTACTGCACGAACGGTAAGTTTCGAGTAATTCTAATGTCTTTAAAGTCTTTAGTAATGATGTCTCTTGTTTTGCAGGGTTCCGGCGATGGCGGATGACGGGCTGAAGTGAGTTGAAGATGGAGCCCATGTGATGAATAGAAGCGCCTGGAAGCATGTAAGTAAGCGCTTGTTGCCTGCTTCACGATGCGCTCTAACTGTCTTTTTATTTTGCAGGTACAAGTTCGGAGCGGCTGCAGGGTGCCGGAATACCCACTGGGTTAGATGTGGAAAGGAGTAATGGCACGTGAGTATTAAAGTTCCCCAATGTCTTTAAACGCACCTTGTTTTGTCTTTCAGATGCGGGATGCAGCGCCGAAGGCCTCCGGAGCGTGCAAAGAGTTGGTAAGCTTTTGTCTTTCAGATGCCGGAATGCAGTGTGAAGACCTCCGGAGCGCACGAAGAGTAGGTAAGCCTTTGTCTTTCAGATGCCGGAATGCAGCGCGAGGCGTTGGTGACAGCCGATGGACTAGGTAAGTGAAGAGCTGTCACTGAAGACCGTAATGCTAACCTGTTCTTTCTTGTCTTTATAGGTGTTGCTGAAGACTGGATTCAGGATGGTAAGCCTTTTTCCTTAGGCCCAGGATCAGATGCAGAAGACACGATGAGCGTTCTGCTGCAGAGGATGCAGAATAACGCAAAGCAAGATTCATCCATCGGGTGTGGTTTAAATAGCCTCCTGTAGTGCTTAGGTGTCTCCTTCCACAGCCACGCCTAGGTAAGAAAAGAGTTCCTGCTTTCCAGAAGAGTTCCACTGTTCTGAATCTAGGGAGTGGCTCCTGCCCCACCCAACAGGAAAAGTAGTTCCAAACAGAAGAGGATCAGAGGCTCAACTGGCAGGCAAGTAAGCAGCATGGTCTGCTGCAGGTAAATCCACCCAAGCATTATGAGCCCGGCGCTTCCAGCGCTGGGACTGGGCATATTTATGAGCCTGGTGCCACTGGCGCCAGGACTGGGTCCAAAAGGTCCCAATTGGGACTGGTTGGCACTCGGAACCTGGGTTATGGATCTGCTTCCAAGGGAGTTGGGAAAACCCTGACCTTTTGGAAGCAGAGATCATGACAGTACCCCCCCTCAAGGCCCCTCCCAAACCGGGCTTCTCCGGGGGTTTTGGCTTGTCAGGAAATGTTCGGTGAAATCTTTTGATTAGGCGAGGAGCGTGGACATATTCAGCAGGTTCCCAGGATCTCTCTTGGGGGCCGTAGCCTTTCGAGTCAATTAGGTAAAATAGTTTAGATTTGGAGATCTTGGAGTCCAGAATGCTTTTGACTTCAAACTCGAGTTCTCCATCAACTAGGATAGGTTTTGGAGATTTAGTTAGTCGGGTTTGAGGTTGCACGGGTTTTAATAGAGAGACGTGGAAGACCGGATGTATCTTCATGTGCGGGGGGCAAGTCCAACTTGACCGCTACTGGGTTTACTATGGTAGTGATGGAATAGGGACCAAGGTATCTTGGGTTGAATGTGCGTGGCCCTTTTAGAGGTAGATATTTGGTGGATAACCAGACTTGATCCCCTACTTGATATTGAGGGGCTTCCTTCCGATGTTGATCTGCTCCTTTCTTGTATTGTTCTTTAGCCCTTTGAAGGTGAGAAACAGCTTCCTTAAAGGCTTGGGTGATTGTAGAATGCAGGTAGTCTACTGCTGGTGTTTCAAGATCTTGGAGGGGATCCAACTCCGGGGTTCGAGGGTGACTGTCGTACAAAAGAAAAAACAGGGTTTTCCCAGTTCCCGAATGGACAGAGTTATTGTAGGCATATTCGGCTATCCAAAGGATGTCTTTCCAAGTTTTTTCAGTTTGTTGCAGCATGCAGCGTAAATACTGTTCCAGAGTTTGATTGGTCCTCTCGGTTTGTCCGTCGGTCTGAGGGTGGTGACTGGTCGATAGTCTCAAATCAATTTGAGCCGACCGACAGCAACTTTTCCAAAAATGAGAAATAAATTGACTACCTCGATCCGAAATTAGAACTGAAGGAAAACCGTGCAGTCGGACGATGTTTTCGAGAAATTCTCGGGCCAGAGTTGCTGCTGTTGGCAAGCCTTTGAGCGGAATGAAATGCGCCATCTTGGAGAATAAGTCCACGATTACTAGAATCGTATTGTATCCGGAGCATGGAGGTAGATCGGTGATGAAGTCCATAGAAAGCGTATGCCAAGGGCGAGGTGGGATGTCAATAGGGCGTAAGAGGCCTGCTGGTCTTTCCTTTTGACTCTTGTTTTGGGCGCATACTCCACAGGACATTATAAAGTCTCTGATATCTTTTTTCCAAGACGGCCACCAGAAGTAGCGCTTGATCTTTTCTGAGGTCTTGGCCATACCGGGATGTCCTTCCATTAAAGAATCGTGATAACAAGAGATTACTTTTTTCTGTAAATCTGTGCTGGGTAGGTATAATCGTTCTTGGAAATACAATAAGTTGTCCTTTACTGCAAAGTCCTTTCCCTGCAGATGCCAATTCTGTATGTCTGCTGGAGTTACAAGTTGCCTGGCTTTATCCTTAACTTCCTCTATGGATTCTGTGGCGATTACACCCAGAATTCTTTGTTCGGGAATGATTGGTACAGGTTTAGGGTTGATCAAGTGTTCTTCCACTCCCATCCGAGAAAGGGCATCAGCTTTGCCGTTCTTTGTACCAGGTCGATAGGTAATTATGAAGTCAAACTCGGCAAAGAATAATGCCCAACGGAGTTGTCTAGAGGATTGGGCTTTTGCGGTTTTCAAATATTGCAGGTTTCGGTGATCCGTAATCACAGTAACGGTGTGTCGGGCCCCCAGCAGATAATGCCGCCAAGCCTTAAAGGCAGACTTGATAGCCAGAAGTTTCTTGTCAGTAATCGTGTAATTGATTTCAGGAGGCGAGAATTTGCGGGACCAAAATGCCACGGGATGCAACTGATTGGTTACCGGGTCCTTTTGTGATAGAACTGCCCCCATGGCAAGGCTTGAAGCATCAGTTTCCACGATGTAGGGGAGTTCGGGGCGAGGGTGTTTTAAGATTGGTGCAGAGATAAATTTAGTCTTCAAATCCTGGAAAGCTTGTTCCGCCTCGGTAGACCATTCAAAACGTTTGTTTTTCTTTAACAAGGCAGTGATGGGCTGGATTATTCGAGAGAATTCGGGGATAAACCTGCGTTAAAAGTTAGCAAAGCCTAACATGCTTTGCACACCTTTTACGGAGGATGGTGATGGCCATTTGAGAACTGCATCGACCTTCTTTGAATCCATACGCACTACGCCAGGTGATAATATGAATCCCAAGAATTCAACTTCAGTCACGTTGAAAACACATTTTTCCAACTTAGCGAAAAGTTTGTGTTGACGCAATCTTTCGAGGACCATTTTCACGTGTTTCTGATGTTCAGATTCCGATGAAGAATAAACGAGGATGTCGTCAATGTAAACAACAACACACAAATCTATGAGCTCTCTGAGGACATCGTTCATAAAATATTGAAAGGCGGCCGGGGCATTGCAAAGTCCGAAGGGCATGACCTGATATTCAAATAGCCCATACTTGGTGCGGAAGGCCGTCTTCCATTCATCGCCCTCTTTTACTCGTACCAAGTGGTAAGCTCCTCTAAGATCCAGCTTTGTATATATGCATCCTTTTCTGACTTGGTCCAGGAGTTCAGGGATCAAAGGTAACGGATATCTATTCTTAACGGTGATCTGGTTCAGGGAGCGATAATCTATACAAGTTCTAAGGTCTCCTTCCTTTTTTGGAACGAAGAACAAAGCTGAAGAAGCAGGGGACTTGGAAGGACGAATAAACCCATTTGCCAGGTATTGATCCAGGTATTGTCGAAGGTGAAGGTTCTCAAGCTCGATGAGGGCATAAATTCTACTACAAGGAGGAGTAGATCCAGGTATCAGGTCTATCTGGCAGTCATAAGACCTATGGGGAGGTAGAGAGTTAGCCTGATCCTTCCGGAAAACATCTTGGTATTCTAGGTATTCGGGAGGTAACTGGGGAGTCTCTGAAGAAATTGCTGCCAGTGCAACACCAGGTGGAGGGTGACAAGTAGAGACACATTCTGGAAACTGGACCGTTCTTGCTCGCCAATCGATCAGAGGATTGTGTTTCTCTAACCAAGGTATTCCTAGAATAATCTGAAACTGAGGGGCCTTGATCACATCGAACACGATCTTCTCATGGTGTCCATCTTGACTTACTAGCGTCACCTCTTGAGTGGTATGCGTTACTGGCCCGGAGGCTATCTCCGTACCATCCACCGTAGTAATGACGTCCTTTACAGCCTTGGGACAAAGAGTTAGATTCATCCTCAAAACCATTTCATGATCCACATAATTGCCGATGGCACCGCTGTCGACGTAAGTTTCAATTGCATGTAATCGATCCGGATTATCAGGGCTAATGAGGACCATAGGTATCACGAAATGCGAGGTCACGGAACTGGTTTTCACGCTCGGCAAGAGGACCTCTATTCTTGTCGGGCGAGGTTGTTTCCCTGCTCAGAGTTTGTAACTTTGGTAACTGCAGCTCCTACTGCCTTCTTGGCAGGTTTCACCGGACAGTCTCGAAGAAAGTGCCCTGAGTTTCCGCAATAGAGGCATAATTGCAACTGTTTTCTCCTTTCCCGCTCCTTGTGTGTTAGAGGACCTTTCAGACCCCCTATTTGCATGGGTTCCCCGGAGTCTACTCCTTTGGAAGGAGTTGGCGGTTTGGAAAATACTCGAGCATCAAACTTGGAACGATCGGCCTTCCTGTTCTGCAGTCTGTGATCTATTTGAACGACTAAGTCTATATAGTCCGAACAATCTTGTGGGGGATTCACTACTTGGGCTAACACATCTTTGAGCTCTCCACGTAGACCTCTATAAAACAGCGTAATCCTTTTGTCCTCAGGCCATTGAGTTTCCACTATCAGTCTGTTGAAAGACGCAATATAAGCCAAAAGGTCTTGATTACCTTGTCGCAACGAAAGAAGCTCATTGTCCAAGGCCTGCCCCTGTGAATGTCTTGCGAACAGTTTTTCCATACTGAGCTGAAAAGCTTGAAAATCATGGAGGACCGGATCATCTTGATTTACTAGAGGGATCGACCAGTCTGCCGCATTGCCACTAAGGTACGAAAGCACGAAAGCTACTTTAGCTTGATCAGTTGGAAAGGCTGCTGGCCGGCATAAGAAATGCAACCGGCACTGATTGATAAATACTGCAAACCTCTTTGGGTCACCAGAAAATCGTTCGGGCGGAGCCAGAGGTACATTCCCAGGTAGGTTGATCTGCACTGGATTCATAGAGGATGTAGAAGGAAGATTTCCCCCAGATGCGGGTAACGGGGTCTGTCCGGCTTGTGACTGTAGCAATTGTCTAGCGAGATCATCTGTTCGCTCCTTGGAAATAATCAGTTCCCTTCTTAGAGCGTTCGTTTCCTGACGGGCTGCATGCACTTCTGCCCTTAGTTCCCCAAGTAACTGGGCTAGCTGGTCGGTATCCGAGGTTTCCATAGCGCCTGGACGGGAGTTTTGTGGTAGGCTTTGCGTTCTGTAACGCTCACCTGATTCCCGTAGAGGCGCCGGTCTTGACTGGGCGTATACCGTATCTTCAAAGGTGATGTGTAACACACGGCTGGCTCTTTGGGCTGGACCTCTGTGCACTGTATGTCTGACTCGAAGGGTAAGATGTCTGCAGATAGAAAATATGGGATTAAGGAACTGGGTTATTGAATGTCTCTCTCTTCTTCCCTTTCTCTTCTCCTGTAGAACCCCAAAGGTTAACGCTCTCACCTTAGGTAAGTGAACGCTGTGCTCTCCATCTGCCTCGGGGCAGGGTGCTGTAACCAGTTTCTTCACTGGATAAGGGGAGCAGGCCTCTTGACTTCAGAGGACTGCTGTCCGTCGTTTACTGCACGAACGGTAAGTTTCGAGTAATTCTAATGTCTTTAAAGTCTTTAGTAATGATGTCTCTTGTTTTGCAGGGTTCCGGCGATGGCGGATGACGGGCTGAAGTGAGTTGAAGATGGAGCCCATGTGATGAATAGAAGCGCCTGGAAGCATGTAAGTAAGCGCTTGTTGCCTGCTTCACGATGCGCTCTAACTGTCTTTTTATTTTGCAGGTACAAGTTCGGAGCGGCTGCAGGGTGCCGGAATACCCACTGGGTTAGATGTGGAAAGGAGTAATGGCACGTGAGTATTAAAGTTCCCCAATGTCTTTAAACGCACCTTGTTTTGTCTTTCAGATGCGGGATGCAGCGCCGAAGGCCTCCGGAGTGTGCGAAGAGTTGGTAAGCTTTTGTCTTTCAGATGCCGGAATGCAGTGTGAAGACCTCCGGAGCGCACGAAGAGTAGGTAAGCCTTTGTCTTTCAGATGCCGGAATGCAGCGCGAGGCGTTGGTGACAGACGATGGACCAGGTAAGTGAAGAGCTGTCACTGAAGACCGTAATGCTAACCTGTTCTTTCTTTTCTTTATAGGTGTTGCTGAAGACTGGATTCAGGATGGTAAGCCTTTTTCCTTAGGCCCAGGATCAGATGCAGAAGACACGATGAGCGTTCTGCTGCAGAGGATGCAGAATAACGCAAAGCAAGATTCATCCATCGGGTGTGGTTTAAATAGCCTCCTGTAGTGCTTAGGTGTCTCCTTCCACAGCCACGCCTAGGTAAGAAAAGAGTTCCTGCTTTCCAGAAGAGTTCCAGTGTTCTGAATCTAGGGAGTGGCTCCTGCCCCACCCAACAGGAAAAGTAGTTCCAAACAGAAGAGGATCAGAGGCTCAACTGGCAGGCAAGTAAGCAGCATGGTCTGCTGCAGGTAAATCCACCCAAGCATTATGAGCCCGGCGCTTCCAGCGCTGGGACTGGGCATATTTATGAGCCTGGTGCCACTGGCGCCAGGACTGGGTCCAAAAGGTCCCAATTGGGACTGGTTGGCACTCGGAACCTGGGTTATGGATCTGCTTCCAAGGGAGTTGGGAAAACCCTGACCTTTTGGAAGCAGAGATCATGACAATAGATTCTTGGTGATGACAATCCAATGTTAATCTCCTCTTTGCCACGATCAGCTCTTCTCTGGCTTGGTGGGTTGCTAGTCTGTCAGTTTTTGTAGTCATTACAACCTCCCTTAATGTCATGGGGTTCACCAAGACATCGGCAAATATGATTGTCCCATCTGTCACAAGAGGTATTTTTCTCTGTGCAAACAAGAAATTAAAATGTTTACATTTCTCAAAGCTGTCTCGAGCCACCTATGTAAATTCCTTAGATTTCAGTACATATTTCAATATATATTAAAGCCACTTTCCCACAAAATTTCAGGTTCGCTTTTCAGGATTTTTGGTTCACTGTTACACATAACCCTCAAATGAACTGTATGCCCACCACTCTTAGGGAGATTTACATGAGCCCATTTAGACAAAGATGAAATCCTCAGTGTGTTTGTTCTTGGTCTTTCATCCCTGCCTATTGGGCTTGCTGTGATGTTATCTGTCACCAAGGAGGTGATGTGTCATTGGGGAAAGGCCGCCTCAAAGGTCTCATGTAACTAAGCTAATCACATGTAACAGCGCCTCGATGCCCAAGGGCTGTTCGAACGCTATATAAATTGAATTAAATAAATACTGCCATGTTTACAATTTGTTACGTGGCAGAACACATCTGATGGTACAGCCAGTGAAAATTCACAGCAGAAGCAGCTTGTACAATCCTCTTTCTTTGAACTCTGGAACTTGCAGTCCTATTTTTTAATATAACTTCCAGAGTACATGTCCCAAAATCCAAAGCTAAAACGGTACTAGGCAAGCATGCACCCAATGGAGTGGGACATGTTGGATAGGATGTAGTGAAGAACCAGAATTATTTGACGTAAAAGCTATCATGGTGACTTTGCCTTAACACCAATAAACCATGCAATGCTGCAAAAAGAAAACATATTTGCTGACTGGACAAATGCCCCCACCCTCCAATTGTAACAACACACATATTGGCCTAGTCCCTATGTGAGAAAAAAATAAATGCTGCAGAAAGCAAATGTCAACTCTGCCTGCCCCATTTGGCTACAACCAGCCCACCCCTACATATTAACATTCATCCAGTTAGCTTTGCCCAAAAGTCCCATTAAAAGACACATCCATGCTCCAATACCCCTTGTCTGGGCTCAAGCCTTAAGGAGGGGTGGGGGAGTAAACATTTCCCAGAATTATGCCTGAGCATAAAAAGATATGCAATTCACCAACAGTGCACATGTGTGTGGTCTTTTTTGTGCCCCGCTTTTCTACTTTGTTTTCTAAATGTTCTTGTCCTTCTGAGGCCCTGCCTGTTATTGCCATACTCTTACTTACATGTTTTGCATAATTTTCCCCCTACATGCGTTTCGTTCTCAATTCTTTTATTTGGGTGTTCGTTTTGTTTTCCACTTGCTGTTTGTGACTCTGTTTGTCTGTGTCCTTTCATATTTTTTATCTCTGTTTCTTGAACAATGTGTGCCCCCTTTCTACTTCAATGTGTGCCCATTTGACTCACACTATTCCTCCAACTCACCCTGCCTCAACCTGTCTCTGTGTCCCTTTCTGTTTGTGTCTTTGTTTTAGTGTTATAGGTATAATTAGTGCACACATTTCATCCGTGTACTCATTTCAACCACTGACCTTAATACGGAAGTAAGCACTAATGTAAAAGGCATCTCAGTGTGCAGCATAGGTGTGATTCGGGGCTGATGTGAGATACTGATGAGAGCCATACAAAACAAAAAAAGGAGTTTGGTTTTAGCATAACATAGCATGACAGTGTAGTGTGGTGCAGGCACTAATACATTTACTAACCTGCCTAATATACTTACCTCACTAACTTTAACAAAAACTAATGTTAGAGAATATTAGTAATTAAAATAGATTTGCCTATATCATAACCCAGCTGTTGGACTAGAGATGTAAATGCACATTAAAACCTTTTTCATTTGTGCTGAACCTGAGGTTTAGAGCAAGGGGGCAGAACAGTCTTTTGTTTGTACAGGAAACTACAGAGGAAGCTGCAGGAAGAAAGTGTTGCATGTTCTTCCGGGCTGTAGAATCAATGCTGTACAACGTTGATTGTCAAGAAGCTAAAAGCTTCTGGAAATTTTGACGGACATTGTTTAAAAGAGAGGTATTTGATGGATGGGTTACATATGGTAAAATCATATACTTTCTTTATGAAGATATAGGCAAATGGGACGAAAGAGAATTGGGGGTATAAGACATAGAAGGAAGAGAAGAAACGGGGGTCAGAGTGAGATTGGATGGAAGAAGGAAGAGGCAACAAGGGAATAAATTAACACATTTGTTGTGCTGTCTGTCTGTGTGCTGAGCAAAGTTGCTGAGAGACTGCAGTCAAATTCAGTGCCAGAAGGAGGGAGATGGGGAAGGTCTGGATGCCAAGCAAGCAGCTGAGAATGGGAGAAAGATGGCTTTTTTGACCAAAGGCATTTCCCATGCAAGCTGAATCCTTGGTAAGCATGAGTGTTAAAGGCTTGAGGCCAAGGACAAGTCTTGCAAGTCCTGTTCTGGATGAGTTGCAGAGAGCGGACAGTAGAAGCAGGCAGATTTAGAAAGAGGCTGTTGCAGTAGTCCAGCCTAGAGAGAACCAGAGCTCTGGAGACAGTGAGCTTCTAGGGGAAGGAGAGGAAAAGAAGAATACCTCTGAGGAGGTGCAGCTGGTATTGTGACTTCTTTGAGACGTCAGAGATGTGAGGAGAGAAGGAGAGTGTGGAGTCGAAGATGACCCCGAGGTTCTAGCCTTACAGGTGGGAGCAGGAATAGGGCCAAGAGAGGCCGGCCAGAGAGCTACAGGAAAGGAGGGAGCGGGTGTGCCGATGAGGAGAATCTCAGTCTTACTGGCATTAAGGCAGAGGTCATTGGCGCCACACGACTCCTGTATAGCAGACAGACAGTCAGCGATGAGGGAAGGAGAGGAGGATGCCGAGGGTAGCCTGAAAATGAACTGGGTGTCATCCGCTTAGCACTGAAAGTTGGGGCAGAGAGTGATGATGCGGTCGGCAAGGAGTGCCAGGTATTGGATGAACAGCCAGGGAGAGAGGTTAGACCCCTGGGGAACACCACAGGTAGAGAAAAAGATAGCAGAGAGGAAGGACCCAAGTTGGACCTGGGAGGGTCGGTCAGAGAGGAAAGAAGTCAGCCACGGCAGAGCCTGACCAGTGATACCCAAGTTATCACGGAGAAGGTTGAACAGGATGGCATGGTTGACAGTGTCAAAGGCAGAAGAGAGATCAAGCAGGATGAGGACGCAGGGGTGTTAGAGTCAAGATTGGAGAGCAGGTCATCACGGATGTTCAGGAGAGCAGTTTCTGTGCTTCTGGCAGTTCTGAAGCCAAACTGATGGTCAAGAAGACAACCAACACGTCAGTGTGGTGCTTAAGCTGGGAAATGGCCAGTTTCTCCAGGAGCTTGCCCAGGAAGGGAGTGATAGAGATTGGGCGATAGTTAGCTGGGCAGGAGGGTTCGGCAGAGGGTTTCTTAAGAAGAGGGGGCACAAGGGAGTGCTTCAGGGGGGATGGGAAGACTCTAGTGGCAAAGGAATGATTGCAGAAATCAGCTAGGGTGGGAGCCAAGGAGACGATGTGGTCCTTGATAGTTTTGGAGGAACGTGGGTGAATCTGTTTCGACAAGACTTTCATAGATCGGACTTGTCTAGAAACCTTGTCTGTAGAAATCAAGGCAAAGGCAGGGAAGGAGGGAGGCGAGGTGGCAGCAGAAGGGCTCGAGGAAGAACAGGGAGTAGAGGGAGGGAGCTGAGAGGAGGAGAGTGAGTACAGGATGTCCTGAGATTTAGAGATGAAGTGAGAAGCTAGTGCCATGCAGAGGGCCTTTTGAAAGGACAGGAAAGGTAGCGACTGCAGCAGGATTGGCTAGTTCCTTGCAGATTTTAAAGAGTTCAGCTGAGTTGTTAGATGCCACAGAGACATGGGCTTTCATGTGAGCTCTCTTCTTGGTTAGGACAGAGAGCCAGTATTGCCTTTGGAGTAGGCGGCAGGCCAGTTTGTCATAAGATGTACATGAAGCATGTCATTTTCTGTCGGCCACCCTGCACTTACGTTTTAGGGTGACGAGGTCTTTGTCATACCAGGAGTTGCACTTGGCTTTTTGCTTCATGCGGATTCTCATGACAGGGGCAAGGATATCAAGAGTATCAGATATAGCAGAGTGGAGAGTAGAGAGGGCTTTGTCAGAGTGAGAGTCACCCAAAGGGGGGGGGTAAGAAGGTGGTGGCAAAAGCCTCAACTGATACACACTTCATGGGTCAGATGACCGAGAAGGAGGGTGGCAGTGATGGAAGTGTCTTGGCCTGAGGGGTAAGAGAGGGTGAGGTGGTAGGAGAGGAGAAAGTGATCACTTCAGGAGAGAGGAGTGGTGAGAGGGACAGAAAGGGGAAGGTCTGAGTCGATCAGAACATCCAGAGTGTGCCCTGCAGATTGAGTCGGGCCAGAGGGAAGAATAGTGAGTGAAAGAGAGTTGCAGAGGTCGCGAAAGAGCCCAGAGGGAGGACAGGAGGCATCCAGGTGGATGTTGAAGTCTCCGAGAAGGAGGAGTTGAGTGGATGAGACCAGGAGTGAGGAGGAGAGGTCCGCCCACTCAGAGAAGAAGGAGGAGATCTGACCAGGTGGCCGATAGATAGTAGCCACAGTAAGGGAATGGCTAGGGGAGAGAGAGAGCCTGCAGACGAGCCATTCAAAAGAGGAGTAGGCCTGCGTATGGGGGCCATAGACAGGAATCCACTCGGGGAAGATCAGAGCTACACCCCCACCAGAGCGGTTGGACCTGGGCGCGGAGAAGATCTAGCCGTCAGGGAGGAGTGTGTCAAAGATAGTGACAGAGCTGGCCGTGAACCATGTCTCGGTGAGACCAAGGACATCGAGGTCACGTTCTTCCAGAAGGCGACAGATGTCAGAGGAGTGTTTGACAGCAAAGTGAGAGTTAAGAGTGGCAATATGGAGAAGGTTGCCATTCTTTAAGTACTTCTGGGGAGGGGTACAGATCAGAGGTACACCCGTTGGAGCTGTAGAAGGAGCCCGAGAGGGGGCAGACAGGGAATGAGAAGGCAACATAGCCACGCAGGAGGCAGAAGGGGGAGGCGAGGTAGCCGCAGAAGGTGGAGAGGGGACAGCAGGAGACGAAAGGAAGTTGATGAGGTGCGGGAAGCGTCTATCAAAGAGGTGAAGGTAGGCCTGAGGGCCTTGGACCAAGATGGTCCCATTTGAGTAAACATTAATGATGACCTTAGAGGAGTGGAAGGAGGCCAGGAAGGCGTCCTAACGGGTGCCACCGTTAATGGGAGAAGAGGAGAAAGGAGAGAGCACAGAGACCATATGAAGGGTCCATAGGTCTGGCGCAGGAACGACAAAAAGGATGTCACAAGAGTTTCCTTGGAGGAGGCACTGGTGTAGGTATCAGCGATAGGGAGGCTGGGGTTGGAGACCAGGATGTCCTTTTAAACCTTCTTCCTACCAGATTTCGTGAGGTCACCAGGATAGTCAATAGAGAAGCAGTTAGAAAAGATAGGGGAGACATTGAGCACCATAGAGTAGGTGGGAGAGTTTAGAGGTGGAAGGGAGAGGGGGAGACACTAGAGAAGGACACTAGAGTAGGCAGACCAGACGGTGAGAGGTAAGCAGGTCTAGCAATAGGATATGATGACGACACTCAGGGTTAAAGAGCTCAAAAATGCAAATTTTAAGACAGAAGAGAAAACACAAATAAGTTTGAGAATCCTCAATAGAGGGAGAAAGGCCTAGGTTTCACAATGCAATTATTTCTTTTTAAATACTAATACAGTGCATATTATAAAAACAAAGGAGACAGACACACCTAAGTTTGAGAATCATGAATGGAGGGAGAAAGGGCTAGGTTTCATAACACAATTATTTCTTTTTAAATACTGACACAGTGCATATTATAAAAACACAGGGGGAAAAACACACCTAAGTTTGAGGGTCTGCAAGGTGGAAGGGGGTAAGCAGGGAAGACTATGGGACTAACCTGGATGACTGACTCGCGACTGGCGTCTCCTGCGGATACCTGCAGACACAACAGGAGCCACTTCGGTGGGAGCCACCCTTTGCCTTAGAGGCCCTTAGCCACAGGAGCTGCCGGGCACAGGGCTGCCCTGCGGGATATCAGTAAGAGGAAACAGCCAACCAATGGGGGAGAAGAGCGGGAGGAGGGTGGGGAAGGGGAAAACGAGAACCAAGGGGTCGGGGCAGCAAGGGGTGCCACAAGGGCTGTGGGGATCAAGACAGGCACCAATAATAATCAAAATGGACACAGGAGGGTCACAGCTCACCTCATCGGTGCCTGCACACAAGTGGCGACTGCAAGGTCTGCCGAGGGCCAGGATGAGCATGGAAGCAAATCAGCCAATCAGGGGGGAGGAAGGGCGGATAGGGAGGCGGGAGGAGGAGGGAACGGGGAAAACAAGAAGTGCACAATTTCAGTGAAGAAGAAATGCCAGTGGAGGGTGTCACTGAATTTGACATCAAAGTTAAGAACCATAGATTGAAACACTTTTTATGGACAATTTGTCTTAAGAGACTATCACCCATCATTGATGGGGTAAATGGGGTGTTGTGGTCTTTGGCCTAAAAACCCCTAAAACCTAAAAAAGTAATGAGCCAGAGTAGCAGTAGAAAAGAATGCCACACCATGGCTATAATGGAAAATGCAGTGAAAGTGTATCTTCAGAATGGTTGTGTGCCTAAAATCACTGTCATTCTAATGTGACAAGGTGAAATACAAGGAGAAAAAGACAAGCAATCTTTAGAGATGTATTTGGACCCCAATAAAAGCTGACAAACACAAATAGATGAAAACATATTGCATTTGTATCTAAGTGAGGAAAACTGTAAACAAAATATTGCTACAGAGTTAGATCAGAAAAAACATATTTCAACAATTGAAGAAAACACATGAAAGAAGGTCAGGCCTGGATTCCTGTGAATGTTAATGGGCATCCAGAAATGATTGAAACAATGTTGTCCATTAATGAGATGTACACTTGAAGCATATTGAAGTAATTGTAAGCATTTTTTATTTCCATCAGATTCTCGTCAAGTTACATAGTAAGCAGCCCCAACCTGCCATTTCATCAGTCTGCATTCTTCCGTCAATTCATACTATCTCTCTCTTTACCAACAGTACCCCAATGTTACATTCCAGAATGGAATGTGTTATACTGTGCCCTCCATGGGCTACAAACATTCAAGGTTAAAACGGCAGCATGACATATTTACACATGTTTGTAATTGGAGAACAATGTATTTACACATGTACACATTTACCAGATACACCATTGCCCATAGAGCAATATTGACTTCTGGCAAGCCCATTGTAGGTTATCTACAACAAAAGACAGAGGGTAATTATTAATGCTACTGGTCTTAGAATATTCAAAAGGCGGAAATGAATCCCCTCAAGTCAACACGAAGGGTCTATAAAAATATATAATGTTACCTCCTGCTGACTGTGGTGAAGTTCTTACGATTAAAGCGCGTGTAAAGATCTCCAATTGTCTGGTGGTTGTGTACCTGCCAACACGTTAAACAATCATGTTATAGAATTATTGTGAATCCCCCAATTTAAAAATAACAGAGAATGCCCTGTCACTGACAAGTCATGATTACAAATTACCTTTGACTGGTCTAGAGTCATAGTAGAGGTTAAATATCCATGGCGCATTTTAAGGTCTAGAAGCCTGTACTTCTCTGCTTGACTAATCAGCTGTGAGCTAGAGAATATTCAGCGGTCAATCTGTACTGCAGAGCACTAAGTAATAGTGTGTTACTGGAAAGAAACGAGAACATGATCTAACTCAAATAACCTGAGCTATAGTTACTGTGTCTCCCAAATTAAGTAAATGAAAAACAATTGTCTGGAATTGCTGTTATCTGTCAAAAGATCTTTGGCGCAGCTTCTTTAGTGGCATTAACTGCTCAGTCTAACTGCCTACAAAGCTTCAGGCGGGTTCTCGTACAATCTTAATACACTGATGAGAACAGGAATTCCCAGTCAGTAAATTGCTCAATATAGTCAGCTATTATATACAATTGAAAGCTTGACGTCTGCAATCACATCTGAATTACCTTTCTCCATCCGCGTTCAGGCTGGTAATGCCGTAATCAATGTTGATTTGAAATGCCACTGGTTGCCTAGCAACCCTTTTATGTCGGCAATGTCTAGAGTGTTAAAGAGCAAACGTGTTGGCCATCTTGAGATTGCTATAATACAGCCGCATTAACCATCAGCTAGAAATATCTCAAGCATATAAAAATGTTCCTACTCCTCATAACTTTTAGCAGTCGGTAAGTGGAGTAAATACACTAATGTATTCCTCAAATTAATTGGTATGGCATAATTTGGAAGAAAAGCATACGGTTAGCAAGTGCGGCATGTGCCACCATGTTGGTATAATGTGGGGCACTAATAATTTCATTTTATGCCATTCTATAATTTCATTTAAACCTGTTTTATCACTTTTACTGAGAAATATAAGTTCCTGTTCTCAATGCAAAAGTTTTTCTTCCTTAATTTTCATTGTGGCACCTTAAATGGTCTGTAAAACAGTCCATTTAAAATCCTCAAACCCCTGGTATTTGGTTATAAGATGTTTCACAATGAGTGTTTTTTCTATGTTCTTCTTCAGACCGCTTCTGTGTTCAAAATGCTAGTTTTTATTTTTCAATTCGTTTTTCCTACATAATTCAATCCACAGGGACAAGTGGTCAAATAGATAACATGATCTGAGTTACAGTTGGAGAACATAAGGGCCTTCCCTTAATGTGCTTCCCTCATTCCACATGTTTCCGCCCTCTCCTCACTCCATTTCTCACCAGTGCTCAAAAACACTGCATTTCCAAAATCCCTCACCACCTTTAGAGGGCTAGAATGCTTCAAATATCCTTTCTGCACTCTCCACCCACTCTTCACCTGCACCACTTCACCCTTTTGCATCAAACGCTCCAACATAGAATTTAGACCTCATTTTAGATTTTATTCGGTCACGTATTTGGTCACCCTCTCTCGTATCATCTCTTAAGGCAATACATTGCGATCACCACCACATTTCCCCATCTATCCTGGCTTCATCCTGGTATTAGGTAATATCCTTCTCAATGCCTCAAAGGGTGATTCTCCAGTGACCTGATGGGGTGCAATTCTATATTGCATGACCCTCTCCATCACGGCCTGTGACCAACCTCCACCGGTCGCTACAGCAATTCATATCGCTTCCATCAGAGTACTCTCAACAGTCACATTTCCCCAGGGATTATATAGCACTGTTGTGGTATTCTCCAGTCCATTTTCCTTCTAAAAATTCTTCAATTTATCTAGCTACAAATTGTGGCCCATTACCTGATACCAATTTCCTGGGAAAACTCTCCCTCCAAAATACTCCTTCCCAAAAAAGGTACAATTTTGCAGGTATTTATGTCCTTTACCAGGCACACATCCAGCCAGTTGGACAATAAACAAATAACTACTACTAGATAAGCACTTTGTTGTCCTCTTGCTGATCGAGCCCATAATATTTACAGCAACCACTTCCCAGATAGAATTAGGTGGTTGTGTTAAAACTGATATAATATTGTTTCATCCTCATTTTATATGTTGGCCTATGCCCAGTCGCTCTGCCAGAAAATCCGCATTGCAAGGTCGTAACCTTAAGTTAATCGAGCCTCCATTTTAGGCCAAAGCCGCCATTTTTAGTTATTCGTGCAAAGTCACCCCGTGGCCTAAAATGGCCGACCTGTGTTCTCTTGTTCTTACTTAACCTCTTCAACCTCTGTAGGCGAGTTAATGTCCAACCTGCCTGCAGGCTACATGTTAGGGTCATGTAGAACTTGTCCTTTGTTGACCTCAGGATCAGGGGATTACTTGAATCGGCGATGTTAACCTACAAGTATACAAGAACAATGACGCTGTTTAAACATGTCATACGAAACATCTGTTTGACCTGCATTAAAGCAAATGTGTAAAGAGTGTAAAGTTAAACCCAGAGAATAATAGTGTTTGTTAGTAAATGTATTAAGAAATAAACCGCATGCACGAGATATGTAAATTAGGAATGAACCTGGCGCGACCCTAGCCCAGTACATGATTAACTTGTAGGAGGCTGGACATTGTTATGAAGAAATTGTATAAATACGCTGATGTCCAGCTAGCAATTCCTGTTCACTGCTCACATTGAACCTGCTGGTGGTCTCTGTGATGTACTGACGGCCAAATAGCTATTTGTATACTTTGTTTTGTAAACTGTACAGTATTGCAATAAAGATTCTGGGAATCTTTACAAGCCCGTGTTGGTGTATTTCTCTTTGCATGGTGTAAAAGCCTTAACATTGTATTTTCTGATTCCACAGATGGCGCCCGAATAGGGACCCTCAAGATTGACTTCGTCTCGTTGAAGGTTGGCTCGGCTATCGGACCGGGATCGGACGGTGCGAACAAAACGGCCCCTCTGGACGAGAAGTGAATTCCTCGGCGGAACAGCACGATCCGATCGCTGAACGGTGAGCTGTATCCCGAGACAACGTCTTGACGAGGGACCATATATCGAGGTGGGTAAATTTGCCGAAGTCACCAGACACGTGGATCTTTAGAATTGTCCTTAGTAACCCGATCGGGCCTCCCAGTCCTTTGGTCAGGTGAATCGTGACCCGATTGTTCATTTAACTCTGACAATTTGAATTTGGCGCATTGTACTCGCCAGCACAATTATTTGACCAGGTAACACCAGAACTCTGATATGCCTGGGAAATTTTCTGCCTGCTTCAGGGCATTATTCCGCAGCGACAGACAATCTTTGGAAGATAGCCATCCCACACCACAGGGGGGTGTACTGTAAGAAAGGCTTTGGTAGTATAGCATTTAATGGCATTTGGCACAGACAGACCAGACATAATTCTAATCTTCGGTGGCCAACCAATGGTAGCTTTGAAATCCCTCGTATAGAATATTTAGAGTCTGTATTGGTAAAGAAAAAGGCTAGACCTGCAGCATTTGACGCATTGCACAGTTGGAAAACAGAAGCTTTGCATCAACAAAAGAGTAGAGAGAAGCATATGCATAGACATATGACGAGTGTCGAAAAGGCACGGTTATATGATCAAAATAAACAATTGGAATCAGTTAGGAACACGGACAGATCGTTTCAATTAGGCATTCAGAAAATCTACCCTTCGAAAGATTTTCATACGTCCGATAAATTGATTAACAAACTTTTGCATGAACGAAGACCCAATGCCTCTGCACCACCCCAGTACGTTCCTCCTCCTGGTGCTTTGCCCCTTCCTGTTGTTATTCCTCCTCCTATAGTTCCTTCGGTCCTCTCTGTTGTTCTTCCTGTTGTCCCTCCAGCCGCCACTCGTTTGCCTGCCCCCTTGCCTACACCTGTTAACATTCAGAATGTGCCGACTCTTCCTCTTCCAAGTGATTCTGTATCGCTTGTAGTAGACCAGGGTGTGGGATCAAGGGTTGTGATTTGGAGTACTGTGTTGACAGATAAAAAGAATGAATTAATTGCTTGGGCTAAACACTGTATGGAGAAGGGTGAACAAGCTGATGTTTTTTCCACACTTGAAAATCTGAAAAGTATTCCGGAAAATAATGTTTTTATTGAAGGGTTAGGAATTCATTTGAGTATAATGTGGAATAGATTAAACAATGTAGATCTCCCACAAGGGTTACCGGATTTGAACGCCTTAGCGTTGGCTAGAAATACTGTGGAGAAAGTATATGAGCAGATCAAGAGGATTTTTGTGTATAGAAAGGAGTTGGAAGAGTTACAGAATGAAGAAGTAGATTATGATAGTTTAGGTACTATGTTCTTACAGAAATGGTTTTCTCCTCGCCGTGAATTGATAGATGAGGAAGCACAAATTTTTACAAAAGATACGATAAAGTGGATTTCGGATATGTCGATAACTCCAGATGAAGTAAATGACACGTATGGTTAGTATACGTTAGAAATGCAAAAGAAAGTGATTCAGGTTATGGTAGAAAACCTGCAGAATGAGTGTGTAAAAAGAAAGATTTGTTGTCCCGCAGAATTGTTGAGTGTTTATAAGAGAGCTTTTTCGATGGATACCTCTTCGACTGCCTCAGCGCTTGATTTGGCCCTGTTGCTTAGTATGCGTTCGGAGCTGCCTACTTCTCAGTTGCCTATGAGAGAGGTTCCTCCGACATTTGTCCCAAAAAGTTGAGATTGCGGCCGATGCTGCATGAGGTATACTCGCTGTGGACATTCCTGCACATTATGTATCGCAGTTTGTTCATGTCCCGTTCTCGAGACAGGAGTGAACACCATAAAACAATCTATTCCTGATATAAGAAAGAATCCGACGGGGTTCTATAAAGAAATAGAGTCGGTCTTACAATCATCGGTATTCACCTTAAGTGATATTTATTTATTATTTCCCGTACTCCTGCCAGTTGATTTATGGAAACAGATTAGGACTGTAGATGATGTAGCTGGGTTAGGAGATACTTGGAGATAGGCTCGACAGAGAAAGACCAGCTGGCGAGCGACCGCCTCAAGTCATATTATCTTTGTCTGATAGGATTATTGTAAAATTAAAAACTATAGTTCCTGAAAAAAGGATAATTTGGGACAAGCTTACGGCCTGTGTCCAAGGAAAGTCTGAAGGTGCTACCGAGTTCTTCAATCGGTTCAAACAGGTATTTTCAGATTTCAGTGGACAAGACTTAGGCACAGAGTCAGGGAACAGGCTGTTTGTGGACAAATTTGTACGTGGATTGCTGCCTGACATCCAGTTACAGATTATCTCCTCCGAAAGCGCTTGGCAGGAGAAGTCTCAATCAGAAGTACTGCACATGGCTCAGTACTATGAAAATCGTGTAAATAATGAAAAGGAAAAACTTGAGGAAACAAAAGGGTGACTTAAAGACAAATGTACTATTGCAACAGATCGTTAGAAACCCTGGAGGAGGTAATCAATTTAGAGGTCAATACATTCCACAGGGAAGTACACCCCTGGCGCCGGTAACCATTAACAAGGTAGTGCCTATTGTCGACAGGAAGGTCACTGGCACGCACAATGTCCGACCTTGCAGCAAAGGTCATTTGGGAACATGGGTAGATGATCCAGAGGTCTCCCAGGTGCAGGGGGCCCTGGCAGAGGTCAGTTTGCACCAGAATCACAGCAACCTCCTTCACAGGATAAACACGTATTGAATGTGGATAATAGAAACATTTTTGATCACCCTTCTGCCGCGTACCTCTCTGAAGAGCTTCCTTTTGATGACATTCTGTTTCGTTAGGATTGCCTGAAACAGGATTTGGAACCAACGCCTATTCCCGTTCATCAGAAAGGCCCCTACGTTGAGATGACGGTGGGAAATAGGAAGCATCTATTTTTAGTAGATACGGGAGCACAAAAGTGTTCCATTGACCATTTGCGGGTTCCAAACATTCCCCAGTCAGGGCAGTAACGTTTCTGTGGGGTTTTCAGGCACACCTGTAGTTTGTCCGGTCTCTTGGCCGGTACCGATAACACTGGGTCCCTTCACAGAGCAGTGTACATTTCTACTTACTACAAACTATGGGGAGAATTTGCTGGGATTGTATTTGTTGAAGGAATTGAATGCAGTAATACATTGCTCCCCGGACGGAGTTCGGTGTCAGGAATCGAGGGTGGAAGCTGTGGGATCGATGGACGCTCTAGTCCTCACCCAACATGGCTGCCTCCACTATAAATCTAGGCCCTGCCTCCAGCTCGGCGCGTTGTATCTGTGTATTCCTTACACTTCTACCAGCGCTCAGAGTAGCTCGTAACTTTCTTCCGAGTATCCTCCTCGCTCTCGTTTTCGGCGTGAGCTTGTTATTTTCTCCTGTGTCCCTCTCCCCTTTCTGTCCGCTCTGTGTTCTAGTTCTATGTGGTTTTTCGTAACCGACTATCTGTGTTCTGCCTTTCTCGCTCGCGAACCCTTTTCGCGTTCCGCTTCTTGCTTACATTCCTGTTTACTTTTTCTCCGCTTGCGAATCCCTTCACACTCAGCTCCTCGCTCTGCCTTTCTGATTCCTTTTTCTCCGCTCGCGATCCCTTTCGTGTTCCGCTTCTTGCTTACCTTCCTGTTTACTTTTTCTCGCTTGCGAATCCCTTCGCACTCAGCTCCTCGCTCTGCCTTTCTGATTCCTTTTTCTCCGCTCGCGATCCCTTTCGCGTTCCGTTTCTTGCTTACCTTCCTGTTTACTTTTTCTCCGCTTGCGAATCCCTTCGCACTCAGCTCCTCGCTCTGCCTTTCTGATTCCTTTTTCTCCGCTCGCGATCCCTTTCGCGTTCCGCTACTTGCTTACCTTCCTGTTTACTTTTTCTCCGCTTGTGAATCCCTTCGCACTCAGCTCCTCGCTCTGCCTTTCTGATTCCTTTTTCTCCGCTCGCGATCCCTTTCGCGTTCCGCTTCTTGCTTACCATCCTGTTTACTTTTTCGCCGCTTGCTAATCCCTCCGCACTCTGTTCTTCGCTCTGCCTTCCTATACATTATACTGCTTGCGGCTCCTATCTGCTTCGGTGTCCGAGGCATCTGACACTCCCGGCATTCTGCAGTGTCCTGACTTTGGAGAAAGCTCTAGCTTTTCAATCCATAATTCCTGAATCTTCATCATCTCAGCCTGGGAGAACCTGCCTTACACCTGGCCTTAGGAACCACTCCTCACCTTGCCTGCAGATCTTCATTCAAGGGTTTTTTCTGCCGTTCCGGCTTTTTCCCTTGGGCACCGAGGCTGGCCCACTGGGAGCCCCCACGGCAGGTTTCCACTTCTGCCACGGTGGCCTCCAGAGGGGCCAGACCTTACTTGCACGATAAGAAGGTTAGAACACCTAAGGATCTTATCTCTACCAAGAAGAAGGAACGTCCCCAAATCCGGACTACGGTAAAGGACTCAGTATCAGAAGATTCAGGTGAGGAGAAGGGGGAGGTGGAGCCGAAGTCTGACAGCATACAACGCCCAACTACAAACATGGCATCTTTGGAACAATACCAGGAACTCGTGGCAGCTATACAGAACCTGACAGCTGAAGTACAATCCCTAAGGGCTGAAAACATAGTCCTTCGCCAACAAGTAGTGTTGCGTCGAGATGACCACAGAGACCTACCCACGCTGCCTCTCTCATTCGGCAAGTATGATGGTCATCCAGGAGGTCGCAAGGATTTCCTGGACGCCTGTAAAGTATACTTCACATTCAGGCCTCATGCATATGAGTCTAGGCGTGCCAAGGTCGGATTCATAATTGCCAATCTCTCTGGGAATGCCTTATCATGGGCAACTCCACTGGTCTCCAATGATGATCCTTCCCTAAATGTCTACGATCAGTTTGTGACAGCCTTTAAGGATAGATTTGATAGACCTGAGGTTCTATACTCTTCATTAGAAGCCATTCTTGATGTCCGTCAAGGAAATACAGACGTGCAAATATATATCTCACGCTTCCTCAGACTGGCTGCAAAGGCGGACTGGCCGGACTCGGCTCAACAGACGATCTTCAGAAGAGGACTTCAGGACGAGATCAAGGATGAGCTTGCGAGGATAGCCAGACCACAGTCATTTCGTGACTTAATGACCTTGTCCCTCCAGATCGAGTTCAGGCTGCATGAACGCAGACAAGAAAGGAGACGTCCACGGGGAACCTCACAGACGATAGGCCTGCCCTCCCAGACTCCAATCCAGAGACCGATATCATCCACCGAAGAGTCAATGCAGATAGGAGCAGCTCGTGGACCTCTGACTCCTGAAGAAAGGAGACGGCGCCGAGAGGCGGGTTTGTGCATGTATTGTGGATCCTCTAAACACCTGCTGAGAAACTGTCCAGAAGTTCCTCCTAGGAAGAAGGAAAACTTCCACCCCCGGGCTGTTGCAAGGGAAGTCTCGGGGGACCTGCCAGTTACCCTTGCAACCACTCAAGAACCCTTGAAGAGGGCGAAGACAGTAGTTTAATGGTTTTCAAGGTCCACGTGAAGTTATCTGAAGCGACATCAGTTGAGGTATTGGCAATGTTGGATTGTGGTGCCGCGGGTAACTTCATGGACATTAATTGGGCTAAGGAGAACCTAGTCTCTACCAGACCCAAGTCCAGACCCATACCTGTTGAGGGTGTGGATGGTGTACCTCTTTCTTCGGGTCCTATCCTGTGGGAGTCGATTCCATTGCAGATTAGAGTAGGCAATCACCAAGAACTCCTAGTATTCGACCAGATACGTGCAGCTCATTTTCCTTTAGTTCTGGGAATACCTTGGTTGAGGAGACATAATCCTCTTATCGATTGGTCTGCCAACAAGGTGTGCTTCGACTCCCAATTCTGCAAATCAAACTGTCTGAATACTACTGCGGCTATGGTGGTGACTGGAGAAAGTTCCGAAGCTCCCGGCTCCTTAATTGTAGCAACAGTTCCGCCCCAATACCATGAATACACCGAAGTCTTTCTGGATACTCTTCCTAAGCAGCTACCCCCACACCGGGCAGAGGACTGCTCAATCGACCTGGTGCCTGATTCTATCGTTCCTTTCGGAAGGATGTATCCCCTGTCCCTTCCGGAACGAAGGGCCCTCAGAGAATATCTGGACGCTAATCTACAGAACGGGCTTATTCAGGAATCCAAGTCATCCTGCGGTGCATTATTGTTTTTTATCCCCAAGAAGGATTCGGATGAGTTGCGCCCATGCATAGACTTCAGAGGACTTAATAAGATCACTATAAGGGATAGGTACCCCATGCCCCTTATACGAGACATCCTGGAGGCAGTTTCAAGGGGCTAGGTATTTCACCAAGTTAGATCTAAGAGGGGCCTATTACCTCCTTAGGATCAAGGAGGGGGACGAATGGAAGACCGCCTTTCGCACTCCGTTCGGCTTGTACGAGTATAGAGTCATGCCGTTCGGTCTTGTCAATGCTCCGGCAGTTTTCCAGAGGTATATGGACAAGGTGTTTGCTGACATGTTATACCTATCCGTGGTGGTCTACCTAGACGATATCCTCGTCTACTCCAAATCTCTTGATGAACACAGAGCACAGGTCAAGAAGGTGTTGAGAAGACTCCTTATCCATCGGTTGTTGGTCAAGCCCGAAAAATGTCAGTTTGAAGCCACTTCTGTGTCCTACCTTGGGTTCATCCTTTCTCATGAAGGGATCGAAATGGACCCAAGAAAGTTTAAGGCGATTCACGATTGGAAGGAACCCGGAAACATAAAGGAGCTACAGAGTTTTCTGGGTTTAGCCAATTTTTATCGGCGTTTCATCCCCAACTTCTCACAAACTGTGCTCCCCTTGACCTCTCTACTTAAGAAGGGAGTACGGTTTTCTTTTGAAGGAGAACCTCAGAAGGCTTTCCAACTCCTTAAAGAAAGATTCTCCACGGCTCCCTTCCTGATCCAACCTGACCAGACAAGACGATTCATCATGGAGACTGACACCTCCATTGGAGCAGTGGGAGCCATTCTCCTCCAAGAATCGGAGGACGATCTTGAGCATCCTGTAGCTTATTTTCCAAGACCTTAACATGTAGCGAACGGAACTATTCCGTATTGGAAAGAGAGCTACTAGCCATCAAGCTAGCTTGTCAGGAATGGCGTCATCTCCTACAGGGAGCTGCTCATAGCTTCTTGATTCGCACCGATCACAGAAATCTCAGGGTACTCCAGCAGATGGAATGCACCAATGCCCGTCATGCCCGATGGGCCTATTTCTTTCTACAGTATGACTTTGTGATAACTTTCATTCCTGGGACGGAGAACAAGAAGGCTGATGCCTTATCCCGAAGTAAGGGGGAAGTATCAGGATTATATCAAGGACATGACTTTGTTCTCCCCAAGCTCAGGATTTTGGCTTCCACGACCACTTTTCTCAAGGAGCTTATACCCCTGTATCAGAGTTGCCCAGAGCTCGCGCATACTACCACCAAAGGGAAGGATGGATTGTATTACCATGAGGAGGCGCTCTATGTTCCCACCAAGAAGCTTCAAAGAATGGTTCTTTCCTGGTGCCATGACTTGCCCTTGACAGGTCATCCTGGCATCAGAAAGACATATGACTTAATAAGTAGGGGTTTCTGGTGGCCAACGCTAAGAAAGGACGTGAGTCAATACGTCTCTACTTGCTCTGTTTGTGCTGCAAACAAGTATCAGACGGGTAGGCCAATAGGGTTGTTGCAACAGCCTCCTCTAGCTAATCGCCCCTGGGAACATATTTCCATGGATTACATTGTGGATCTTCCGGTGTCTTCTGGTATGACTGTAGTTATGGTCACTTGTGACTCCTACAGCAAGTTGGCACACTTTTCAGCCTTTCAGCAACTGCCTTCGGCTTCTGAGACAGCTGCCGTCTTCCTCCATGACGTAGTCCGCCTGCATGGTTTACCTAGGACTATAGTCTCTGATCGTGGTTCCCAATTCACATCAAGATTCTGGCCCACTCTCTGTCGGGTTCTGGGAATCCATAGGGCTCTCTCCTCGGGTTATCACCCCCAAAGCAACGGCCAAACGGAAAGACTCAATGCCAGCTTGGAACAGTACCTTAGGTGCTTCTGTAGTCCACAGCAAGAAAGGTGGTTTGAATTTCTCTCCCAGGCAGAATTTGCTTATAACAATGCAATTCACACCACCATACAGATGAGTCCGTTCTTTTGTACATACGGTTTCAACCCACACCATCTACCCTGGGTTAACAAACGATCGACCAAGGTTCCGGCCTTAGATGAGGCTCTCAGAGATCTGCACGAGGTACAGGAGACAGCCAAGAAAGCTCATCTAGCCAGCCAGGATGCCCAGAAGAAGTGGGCAGACAGGAGCAGACGCTCAAACCCCGACTGGAAGGTGGGACAATTGGTATGGCTGTCAACCAGATTTCTTCCCAGATGGATTCACAAGGGGAAGTTTTCTTCTAGATTTCTAGGACCCTTTCCCATTGTTCAACAGATCAATCCGGTGGCTTTCAAACTTAAACTTCCGTATTCCCTCAAGAGGATTCACCCAGTCTTTCACACTTCTCTTCTCAAGGCCTACAAGGAAGACCCATTTCAGAGGCCTGTTCATAAGGGACGCCCTAAGGTTGATCCTGCCCCAGACGAGTACGAGGTGGCTCGTTTGATCGATTCCAGGTATCGAAGGGGCAGGTTACAGTAGCTGGTACATTGGAGGGGCTATCCTAAGGAGGAGAGAACCTGGGAGCCTGACTACCACATACATGCTCCTCATCTTGTGAAAAGGTTCCATCGTTTTCAGCCAGGCAAACCGGGGTACCCCCAAGGAAGAGGGGGTATACTGTCAGGAATCGAGGGTGGAAGCTGTGGGATCGATGGACGCTCTAGTCCTCACCCAACATGGCTGCCTCCACTATAAATCTAGGCCCCGCCTCCAGCTCGGCGCGTTGTATCTGTGTATTGCTTACACTTCTACCAGCCCTCAGAGTAGCTCGTAACTTTCTTCCGAGTATCCTCCTCGCTCTCGTTTTCGGCGTGAGCTTGTTATTTTCTCCTGTGTCCCTCTCCCCTTTCTGTCCGCTCTGTGTTCTAGTTCTATGTGGTTTTTCGTAACCGACTATCCGTGTTCTGCCTTTCTCGCTCGCGAACCCTTTTCGCGTTCCGCTTCTTGCTTACCTTCCTGTTTACTTTTTCTCCGCTTGCGAATCCCTTCGCACTCGCTCCTCGCTCTGCCTTTCTGATTCCTTTTTCTCCGCTCGCGATCCCTTTCGTGTTCTGCTTCTTGCTTACCTTCCTGTTTACTTTTTCTCTGCTTGCGAATCCCTTCGCACTCAGCTCCTCGCTCTGCCTTTCTGATTCCTTTTTCTCCGCTCGCGATCCCTTTCGCGTTCCGTTTCTTGCTTACCTTCCTGTTTACTTTTTCTCCGCTTGCGAATCCCTTCGCCTTCAGCTCCTCGCTCTGCCTTTCTGATTCCTTTTTCTCCGCTCGCGATCCCTTTCGCGTTCCGTTTCTTGCTTAACTTCCTGTTTACTTTTTCTCTGCTTGCGAATCCCTTCGCACTCAGCTCCTCGCTCTGCCTTTCTGATTCCTTTTTCTCCGCTCGCGATCCCTTTCGAGTTCCGCTTCTTGCTTACCATCCTGTTTACTTTTTCTCCGCTTGCTAATCCCTCCGCACCCTGTTCTTCGCTCTGCCTTCCTTTACATTATACTGCTTGCGGCTCCTATCTGCTTCGGTGTCCGAGGCATCTGACACTCCCGGCATTCTGCAGTGTCCTGACTTTGGAGAAAGCTCTAGCTTTTCAATCCATCATTCCTGAATCTTCATCATCTCAGCCTGGGAGAACCTGCCTTACACCTGGCCTTAGGAACCACTCCTCACCTTGCCTGCAGATCTTCATTCAAGGGTTTTTTCTGCCGTTCCGGCTTTTTCCCTTGGGCACCGAGGCTGGCCCACTGGGAGCCCCCCACGGAAGGTTTCCACTTCTGCCACGGTGGCCTCCGGAGGGGCCAGACCTTACTTGCACGATAAGAAGGTTAGAACACCTAAGGATCTTATCTCTACCAAGAAGAAGGAACGTCCCCGAATCCGGACTACGGTAAAGGACTCAGTATCAGAAGATTCAGGTGAGGAGAAGGGGGAGGTGGAGCCGAAGTCTGACACATTCACTGTTCTTCAAGGACTGATAAACAGTTTTGGCTGCTTTAGCCTTTGACTCCAGGCCAAACAGCCTTACTTTGGTCCATCTTCGAGCTTCAGCTTATTTCTTTGCTGCGTCACACACATAGCTATCAATCTTCCTTTCTCCACTGTTTGAGCTTACTAAGGTTGTGACATCGAATATCCAGATTCTATATGTATATATATAATGGAGGCACTGTCCTGCGGTCTACTCACTACGTATAGCCAGCCTTTACGATTACTTTGTCTTTTTGCGTTACAGCATCTGTGCACTTATAAAACGGCTTGAATTTTCTGCAGTGCTTTTTCACACATGCAATCTTCATTTCGCACATGAAAGTCTTCATGGTTCTTTACTTCGTCATCAGATTCTATAAAGTCCATGCATTCTCTTCTACGGTTATCCTTCTCAGTGTGTCACTCTCATTTCTTGTGACGTCACCAGACTCTCCTCTTCACATCTTCACACTTCTTCGGGGATCTCCCTTAGGAGACCGTCATTTCTTTGGGGTGTCATTATATAGGATTTTCTCAGTGGATACCTTGTCTCAAAGGCTCTTCATGGGATTGATACCATTACTGGTGTTGCACATGTCGCAAATTCTGGTTTCTAACATATAGGCAGAATAGGGGCAGGACTTCCTGCAGAGGCATTCAGCTGCTCCTCTGCACCTGAATGCCCTCTGGTTCATTTATCGACCACTCCTTCACCAGTCTCCACATCTCAGTATCCTCTCTTGAAAAAGTGCTTTTTTGGAGTCCAGATCTTTACCAATCCCTTCAGGGATCCTGCTGATTTTACATGTTCATCAACACTCCTGGTCATGTGGCTGCACTTTCCATTCAGATAACAGTAGATATATTGTCCCACATACTTGCTGTGATTTCTTGGATGCAGGAACTTCGTTCCCTCAGGTGCTAAGATGCTTGCCACTATATATTTTCTGATTTCTTCATCTGTCAACTCTTTGGGTCCAAACCCCGATTCGACATTGATCATGATCTTCATTCCTACTGCCTGTCTTCTTGCACTGTGTAATTATTATCCTAATAACACAAAATACAAACATTACCATCACCAGTATTGCTCCCAAGAATTTGAAGATATTCGCCATCCATTGTTGAACCCATGAGAAGGTAGACACGAACCAGCTGTCATCTGCAATATCTTTTCTGTATCATCTTCCATTTGATTGTGTAGCTTTATTAGCAGCGTTATAGCCTCTGTCAAGGTCCCATTCACATCATTGTGAGAAGGTATAAACATGCAACATGATTCTCTGATTTTGGCACAATCACATCGATCCATTGCTGTGATCATATCAAAAACATACCTATTCTGGAGGGTCATTAGCCGTACGGCCCTCAATTCTTCCTTGATCGCGTTGAATCCCTTTATGGTAGTGTTGATTGTCTGCAGGAGCTCCCATCCGGTAATCTGTAACCATTTGGCATTGGCCATCGTCTGGATCCCAGCCATAAAGATAGTCGTAAAGATTGAAGCACTCTTGCTGAATAGCCTATGCTCATAAGGAATAGCATCAAAGGCTTCTATTCATTTAGCTGAGAAATAATTATCTCTCCTTGTTCGGTTTAGGAATTCTAGTGATCTTCTCCTCTTCAAATGAGCATCTGCCTTCGGAAACTCTCCAATGTTCAGGTCACTTTGAGGAATCACTAATGCTGGAACATGAATAAGCACTGAGGAATCACTAATGCTGGAACATGAATAAGCACTATAGATGTGACTGTGTAAGCTGCAGAACCCCTTCTTCTTCCCGTCCCTCCACACTCTCCTCACCTGAGTCTTCAGAGTCGTCTGCGTTCTGTAGATTCCGCCGGCTCAGGTAGTCCCGTTCTTTTTTAGGTAGCACTTGCCGGTCTCGGTGAGAAGCCACAGTGACCACTGAATAGACAGCCGTCCTGGGGCCCCGTTACCGGGAACAGGCCGGAATAAAGGGAAAAAACCCACACGTGGGAAAAACCCTTAGGATACTTCTAGCAATGAGGTAGGTGAAGATCCAAGCTTGTAACCAGTAGGACTGGAAGCCGATGCGAGGTCCACAGGGTTGAACACAGGAGAGAAGTCCAATGCGACACCAATGAGAGGTGAAGGGAGCCGAAGCCACTACCGGCCCAAGGACCTACCAGGCACGGTAAGAAATAGAGAAAATACAGGAGAGAAAACAACGGACAGAGAAAACAAGGGAAAACTGGAGAGCCGCAAAGGAAAAGAGCGGCAAAGAGGAGAGAAAAAACACGCCTGCCGCCAAAGCGGCGAGACTAGAAGGAAAAAGCGAAGTAGTGCCGAGGGATCGGCAAGGAAGAGGCTGCAAGGCCACCGCTGAAACTTAAACAGCCGTCAGGTAAGTAGAAGGAACTTATCCCTAGGAGAAGGGAAAAGCAAGCAGAGAAAACCCGCCACACGCCAAGGCGAGCAGAGGGCAAACGCTGGGAGCGCAAAAACCAGAGCTGCTGGTGTGAGAACCAGCAAAGGGTTGAAACGCAGCGACTGCCGGGCTAGAAAGGCAGATAAACACCCGGCAGTGCTGTGATTGGCCGTGACTTGTTACCAGACACAAAAAAAGGACTAAAACCTATCTACCTGCCGGTTAGCCTCCAACGTGGAAGGAGCCGCCAACCGCGGTAGCGATTGCGGATGACAGTATGACCCCCTCCCCACCTAACCGCCCCAGGCTTCCCTGGATAGCGGCGGTGAAAAGTAGCCAACAATCTTGGTGCATGAACCTGAGAAGCCGGTTCCCATGATTCCTCCGACTCAGGGTATCCCTTCCAAGACAGCAGGTACTCAAGACGTCCGCGATAATACCTGGAATCACGGACCTTAGATACCTCATACTCATCAGGCACCGAGGACCGTGCTAGGATCGATCTGGGAATGATTCTATGGTGAAGATCGGGACAGTAAGGTTTGAGAAGAGAGGAATGAAAAACCGGGTGAATGCGGCGAAGAGAGGAGGGAAGCCGAAGGCGAAAAACCACAGGATTGACTTTAGAGAGAATAGTGAAAGGTCCAAGAAAACGAGGAGACAGTTTAGAAGGCCTTGTCCATCTGGGCAGAAACCGGGTGGACAACCACACCTGATCTCCTGGCTTCCATACTGGACATTCTTTCCGATGCTGATCGGCACAGGATTTTGTCCGTCTTCTGCTGACCTCTAAACTCCGCATGGCTGAAGTCTGGGCTTCCTTAATATTCCCTAATACCTCTTCTACCGTCGGGGAGTTGGTGTAGCTGGGAACCTCCAGAAACACGGCACGAGGGTGAACCCCGTAAGTGCAGAAGAAAGGAGAGAGTCCTGTAGCGGAATGCCTGGTATTGTTGTACGAGTACTCTGCCGTGGGAAGCAGCGAGACCCAGTTGTCTTGATGTTGAGATATATAACACCTTAGGTATTGTTCCAGGGTCGCATTCAGGCGTTCCGTTTGACCATTGGTCTCCGGGTGAAACCCTGAAGACAGAGCTCTTTCAATGCCCAAACGGTTGCAGAAGGCAGTCCAAAACTTCGAGATATACTGACTTCCCCGATCCGAGATTATCTTGTCGGGGAGACCGTGTAGCTTGAATATATCCCGAGAGAAGACCTCCGCCATCTTAGCCACAGTGGGCAGACCTGGAAGAGGAGATAAATGTGCCAACTTAGAAAAGGTGTCTACCGTGACCATAATGCAGGTACAGGATTCCCATACCGGCAGATCGACAATGAAATCGGTAGATATGAGACCCCAGGGGCGCGTTGGGAGTTCGACCTGAGTGAGTAGACCCAACGGTTTTCCCAGGCGATATTTGGCTCTGGCACAAATTGGACAAGCCTTGACATACTCGTATGTCTCCTTTCTAGCGTTTGGCCAAAGAAACGTTCTAGAGAGGAGCTCAAAGGTATTCTCAGCCCCTCTATGTCCGGCCGAGCGAGAGTCGTGACTCCACTTCAGGATTCTAGAACGAAGAGGACCCTTGGGAATGTACATTTTCTGTTTGTAGAAAAGCCAGTCACCTCTTTGTTGAAAAGGAGAGGTAATACGTAGGGATAGTTGCGGCTTTTCCTGAATGAGGGCAGTTTTCATCTCTTTAAGGAAAGAGCCAACAAAGGCTAGGATTTGGTTGCGTTTGAACATGGACTCCCTCTTGATTTCCAGGCGTTCCTTGGTGGAGTCTTTGCGGGATAAGGCATCCGCTAGACTATTCTGTGATCCCGGGATATACGAGACTTGGAATTCAAACTGTGCAAAATGATGGGCCCATCTGGCCTGCCTGGAATTTGAACACTCCAAATCTTGTAGTACCTTGAGGTTCTTATGGTCGATCCTAATCAAAAATGGATGTCTGGCTCCTAGTAGGAGATGGCGCCACTCTTCACAGGCAAGTTTCATGGCCAGGAGTTCTTTCTCCAGTACCGAATAGTTGAGCTGGCTAGGAGAAAGAGTTTTTGACATGTATGCCACGGGGTGTTCCACTCCTAGGATGATCTGGAGCAATACCGCTCCTACTGCTACCGCAGAAGCGTCGGTCTCCAAAACAAATGGTTGTGATTGATCAGGATGCTGGAGAATGGGGGCAGTACAGAACAATCTCTTGAGAAAATCGAAACTCTTCTCTGCCTCATCAGACCAAAAAAATGGAACGGCCTCCTTCTTGAGTAGGAGCGTAATCGGGTATACTACCTCCGAAAAGTTTGAGATAAATCTGCGGTAGTAATTCGCTAATCCCAAGAATCTCTGGACCTCTCGGACTGAAGTAGGAGCTGGCCAATCAAGAATAGCATCAACCTTGGTTTGGTCCATGGCCACCCCTTCTTCGGAAAGAATGAATCCGAGATAGTGAACCGAGGGTACTGCAAATTTGCACTTCCCGCCCTTGAACAGCAACTGATTTTCCTGAAGACGAGACAGAACCTGGGTGACATGTTGAATATGTTCCTCCATGTTAGGGGAGAAAATCAGAATGTCGTCGAGGTATATTATAACCGAGACCGACAGCAGATCTGAAAATAGCCTGTCCATGAATCTCTGGAATGCAGCCGGTGCGTTCACTAAACCGAACGGCATCACTCTGTACTCAAAAAGACCGTATGGAGTTCGAAAAGCCGTCTTCCATTCATCCCCATCAGTGACGCGAAGCAGATGATATGCGTTCCTGAGATCCAATTTGGTGAAGATTCGAGCCCCTTGTACCGCCTCAATAATGTCGGTTATGAGTGGCATGGGATACCGATCACGGATGGTAACCTTATTGAGGCCCCGGTAATCGATACATGGTCTGAGATCAGTCGTGTCTTTTTTCTTGATGAAGAACAGGGAGGCGCCAGCTGGTGACTTCGAAGGTCGAATAAGACCATTCTCCAAGTTGGTATCCAGATAGACTCTTAATACCTTCTTTTCGGCCTGAGAGAGAGAGAACATGCGCCCAAATGGAACCAGTGCATTAGGTTCGAGATCGATTGAGCAGTCTTCTGGCCGATGAGGAGGTAGCTGAGCGTGAAGATTCTCTTGGAATACCCCGGAGAATTGTGCACAAAAATGAGGAAGCGCGTGAATACCTACAAGATCTTTGGAGAGAACTCTAACTGACTGTTGATCTTCCCTGGTATTGGGAGGAAGACAATTGACCGAACAGTACGTAGAACAAAAACTTAGTCGATTTTCCGTCCAGTTGATATACGGGTTATGCCTGCGCAGCCAAGGAATGCCTAGGATTATGGGGAAATGTGCGGCTCTAATAATGTCGAACTGCAGGGCCTCTGTGTGTTGGTTGATGACCACAGAGAGTTGTTCGGAGGTATGTGTGATTAGTCCAGACGACATCCGGTAATCTGTAACCATTTGGCATTGGCCATCGTCTGGATCCCAGCCATAAAGATAGTCGTAAAGATTGAAGCACTCTTGCTGAATAGCCTATGCTCATAAGGAATAGCATCAAAGGCTTCTATTCATTTAGCTGAGAAATAATTATCTCTCCTTGTTCGGTTTAGGAATTCTAGTGATCTTCTCCTCTTCAAATGAGCATCTGCCTTCGGAAACTCTCCAATGTTCTGGTCACTTTGAGGAATCACTAATGCTGGAACATGAATAAGCACTGAGGAATCACTAATGCTGGAACATGAATAAGCACTATAGATGTGACTGTGTAAGCTGCAGAAACCCTTCTTCTTCCCGTCCCTCCACACTCTCCTCACCTGAGTCTTCAGAGTCGTCTGCGTTCTGTAGATTCCGCCGGCTCAGGTAGTCCCGTTCTTTTTTAGGTAGCACTTGCCGGTCTCGGTGAGAAGCCACAGTGACCACTGAATAGACAGCCGTCCTGGGGCCCCGTTACCGGGAACAGGCCGGAATAAAGGGAAAAAACCCACACGTGGGAAAAACCCTTAGGATACTTCTAGCAATGAGGTAGGTGAAGATCCAAGCTTGTAACCAGTAGGACTGGAAGCCGATGCGAGGTCCACAGGGTTGAACACAGGAGAGAAGTCCAATGCGACACCAATGAGAGGTGAAGGGAGCCGAAGCCACTACCGGCCCAAGGACCTACCAGGCACGGTAAGAAATAGAGAAAATACAGGAGAGAAAACAACGGACAGAGAAAACAAGGGAAAACTGGAGAGCCGCAAAGGAAAAGAGCGGCAAAGAGGAGAGAAAAAACACGCCTGCCGCCAAAGCGGCGAGACTAGAAGGAAAAAGCGAAGTAGTGCCGAGGGATCGGCAAGGAAGAGGCTGCAAGGCCACCGCTGAAACTTAAACAGCCGTCAGGTAAGTAGAAGGAACTTATCCCTAGGAGAAGGGAAAAGCAAGCAGAGAAAACCCGCCACACGCCAAGGCGAGCAGAGGGCAAACGCTGGGAGCGCAAAAACCAGAGCTGCTGGTGTGAGAACCAGCAAAGGGTTGAAACGCAGCGACTGCCGGGCTAGAAAGGCAGATAAACACCCGGCAGTGCTGTGATTGGCCGTGACTTGTTACCAGACACAAAAAAAGGACTAAAACCTATCTACCTGCCGGTTAGCCTCCAACGTGGAAGGAGCCGCCAACCGCGGTAGCGATTGCGGATGACAGTATGACCCCCTCCCCACCTAACCGCCCCAGGCTTCCCTGGATAGCGGCGGTGAAAAGTAGCCAACAATCTTGGTGCATGAACCTGAGAAGCCGGTTCCCATGATTCCTCCGACTCAGGGTATCCCTTCCAAGACAGCAGGTACTCAAGACGTCCGCGATAATACCTGGAATCACGGACCTTAGATACCTCATACTCATCAGGCACCGAGGACCGTGCTAGGATCGATCTGGGAATGATTCTATGGTGAAGATCGGGACAGTAAGGTTTGAGAAGAGAGGAATGAAAAACCGGGTGAATGCGGCGAAGAGAGGAGGGAAGCCGAAGGCGAAAAACCACAGGATTGACTTTAGAGAGAATAGTGAAAGGTCCAAGAAAACGAGGAGACAGTTTAGAAGGCCTTGTCCATCTGGGCAGAAACCGGGTGGACAACCACACCTGATCTCCTGGCTTCCATACTGGACATTCTTTCCGATGCTGATCGGCACAGGATTTTGTCCGTCTTCTGCTGACCTCTAAACTCCGCATGGCTGAAGTCTGGGCTTCCTTAATATTCCCTAATACCTCTTCTACCGTCGGGGAGTTGGTGTAGCTGGGAACCTCCGGAAACACGGCACGAGGGTGAACCCCGTAAGTGCAGAAGAAAGGAGAGAGTCCTGTAGCGGAATGCCTGGTATTGTTGTACGAGTACTCTGCCGTGGGAAGCAGCGAGACCCAGTTGTCTTGATGTTGAGATATATAACACCTTAGGTATTGTTCCAGGGTCGCATTCAGGCGTTCCGTTTGACCATTGGTCTCCGGGTGAAACCCTGAAGACAGAGCTCTTTCAATGCCCAAACGGTTGCAGAAGGCAGTCCAAAACTTCGAGATATACTGACTTCCCCGATCCGAGATTATCTTGTCGGGGAGACCGTGTAGCTTGAATATATCCCGAGAGAAGACCTCCGCCATCTTAGCCACAGTGGGCAGACCTGGAAGAGGAGATAAATGTGCCAACTTAGAAAAGGTGTCTACCGTGACCATAATGCAGGTACAGGATTCCCATACCGGCAGATCGACAATGAAATCGGTAGATATGAGACCCCAGGGGCGCGTTGGGAGTTCGACCTGAGTGAGTAGACCCAACGGTTTTCCCAGGCGATATTTGGCTCTGGCACAAATTGGACAAGCCTTGACATACTCGTATGTCTCCTTTCTAGCGTTTGGCCAAAGAAACGTTCTAGAGAGGAGCTCAAAGGTATTCTCAGCCCCTCTATGTCCGGCCGAGCGAGAGTCGTGACTCCACTTCAGGATTCTAGAACGAAGAGGACCCTTGGGAATGTACATTTTCTGTTTGTAGAAAAGCCAGTCACCTCTTTGTTGAAAAGGAGAGGTAATACGTAGGGATAGTTGCGGCTTTTCCTGAATGAGGGCAGTTTTCATCTCTTTAAGGAAAGAGCCAACAAAGGCTAGGATTTGGTTGCGTTTGAACATGGACTCCCTCTTGATTTCCAGGCGTTCCTTGGTGGAGTCTTTGCGGGATAAGGCATCCGCTAGACTATTCTGTGATCCCGGGATATACGAGACTTGGAATTCAAACTGTGCAAAATGATGGGCCCATCTGGCCTGCCTGGAATTTGAACACTCCAAATCTTGTAGTACCTTGAGGTTCTTATGGTCGATCCTAATCAAAAATGGATGTCTGGCTCCTAGTAGGAGATGGCGCCACTCTTCACAGGCAAGTTTCATGGCCAGGAGTTCTTTCTCCAGTACCGAATAGTTGAGCTGGCTAGGAGAAAGAGTTTTTGACATGTATGCCACGGGGTGTTCCACTCCTAGGATGATCTGGAGCAATACCGCTCCTACTGCTACCGCAGAAGCGTCGGTCTCCAAAACAAATGGTTGTGATTGATCAGGATGCTGGAGAATGGGGGCAGTACAGAACAATCTCTTGAGAAAATCGAAACTCTTCTCTGCCTCATCAGACCAAAAAAATGGAACGGCCTCCTTCTTGAGTAGGAGCGTAATCGGGTATACTACCTCCGAAAAGTTTGAGATAAATCTGCGGTAGTAATTCGCTAATCCCAAGAATCTCTGGACCTCTCGGACTGAAGTAGGAGCTGGCCAATCAAGAATAGCATCAACCTTGGTTTGGTCCATGGCCACCCCTTCTTCGGAAAGAATGAATCCGAGATAGTGAACCGAGGGTACTGCAAATTTGCACTTCCCGCCCTTGAACAGCAACTGATTTTCCTGAAGACGAGACAGAACCTGGGTGACATGTTGAATATGTTCCTCCATGTTAGGGGAGAAAATCAGAATGTCGTCGAGGTATATTATAACCGAGACCGACAGCAGATCTGAAAATAGCCTGTCCATGAATCTCTGGAATGCAGCCGGTGCGTTCACTAAACCGAACGGCATCACTCTGTACTCAAAAAGACCGTATGGAGTTCGAAAAGCCGTCTTCCATTCATCCCCATCAGTGACGCGAAGCAGATGATATGCGTTCCTGAGATCCAATTTGGTGAAGATTCGAGCCCCTTGTACCGCCTCAATAATGTCGGTTATGAGTGGCATGGGATACCGATCACGGATGGTAACCTTATTGAGGCCCCGGTAATCGATACATGGTCTGAGATCAGTCGTGTCTTTTTTCTTGATGAAGAACAGGGAGGCGCCAGCTGGTGACTTCGAAGGTCGAATAAGACCATTCTCCAAGTTGGTATCCAGATAGACTCTTAATACCTTCTTTTCGGCCTGAGAGAGAGAGAACATGCGCCCAAATGGAACCAGTGCATTAGGTTCGAGATCGATTGAGCAGTCTTCTGGCCGATGAGGAGGTAGCTGAGCGTGAAGATTCTCTTGGAATACCCCGGAGAATTGTGCACAAAAATGAGGAAGCGCGTGAATACCTACAAGATCTTTGGAGAGAACTCTAACTGACTGTTGATCTTCCCTGGTATTGGGAGGAAGACAATTGACCGAACAGTACGTAGAACAAAAACTTAGTCGATTTTCCGTCCAGTTGATATACGGGTTATGCCTGCGCAGCCAAGGAATGCCTAGGATTATGGGGAAATGTGCGGCTCTAATAATGTCGAACTGCAGGGCCTCTGTGTGTTGGTTGATGACCACAGAGAGTTGTTCGGTGGTATGTGTGATTAGTCCAGACGACATCCGGTAATCTGTAACCATTTGGCATTGGCCATCGTCTGGATCCCAGCCATAAAGATAGTCGTAAAGATTGAAGCACTCTTGCTGAATAGCCTATGCTCATAAGGAATAGCATCAAAGGCTTCTATTCATTTAGCTGAGAAATAATTATCTCTCCTTGTTCGGTTTAGGAATTCTAGTGATCTTCTCCTCTTCAAATGAGCATCTGCCTTCGGAAACTCTCCAATGTTCTGGTCACTTTGAGGAATCACTAATGCTGGAACATGAATAAGCACTGAGGAATCACTAATGCTGGAACATGAATAAGCACTATAGATGTGACTGTGTAAGCTGCAGAAACCCTTCTTCTTCCCGTCCCTCCACACTCTCCTCACCTGAGTCTTCAGAGTCGTCTGCGTTCTGTAGATTCCGCCGGCTCAGGTAGTCCCGTTCTTTTTTAGGTAGCACTTGCCGGTCTCGGTGAGAAGCCACAGTGACCACTGAATAGACAGCCGTCCTGGGGCCCCGTTACCGGGAACAGGCCGGAATAAAGGGAAAAAACCCACACGTGGGAAAAACCCTTAGGATACTTCTAGCAATGAGGTAGGTGAAGATCCAAGCTTGTAACCAGTAGGACTGGAAGCCGATGCGAGGTCCACAGGGTTGAACACAGGAGAGAAGTCCAATGCGACACCAATGAGAGGTGAAGGGAGCCGAAGCCACTACCGGCCCAAGGACCTACCAGGCACGGTAAGAAAGAGAGAAAATACAGGAGAGAAAACAACGGACAGAGAAAACAAGGGAAAACTGGAGAGCCGCAAAGGAAAAGAGCGGCAAAGAGGAGAGAAAAAACACGCCTGCCGCCAAAGCGGCGAGACTAGAAGGAAAAAGCGAAGTAGTGCCGAGGGATCGGCAAGGAAGAGGCTGCAAGGCCACCGCTGAAACTTAAACAGCCGTCAGGTAAGTAGAAGGAACTTATCCCTAGGAGAAGGGAAAAGCAAGCAGAGAAAACCCGCCACACGCCAAGGCGAGCAGAGGGCAAACGCTGGGAGCGCAAAAACCAGAGCCGCTGGTGTGAGAACCAGCAAAGGGTTGAAACGCAGCGACTGCCGGGCTAGAAAGGCAGATAAACACCCGGCAGTGCTGTGATTGGCCGTGACTTGTTACCAGACACAAAAAAAGGACTAAAACCTATCTACCTGCCGGTTAGCCTCCAACGTGGAAGGAGCCGCCAACCGCGGTAGCGATTGCGGATGACAGTATGACCCCCTCCCCACCTAACCGCCCCAGGCTTCCCTGGATAGCGGCGGTGAAAAGTAGCCAACAATCTTGGTGCATGAACCTGAGAAGCCGGTTCCCATGAGTCCTCCGACTCAGGGTATCCCTTCCAAGACAGCAGGTACTCAAGACGTCCGCGATAATACCTGGAATCACGGACCTTAGATACCTCATACTCATCAGGCACCGAGGACCGTGCTAGGATCGATCTGGGAATGATTCTATGGTGAAGATCGGGACAGTAAGGTTTGAGAAGAGAGGAATGAAAAACCGGGTGAATGCGGCGAAGAGAGGAGGGAAGCCGAAGGCGAAAAACCACAGGATTGACTTTAGAGAGAATAGTGAAAGGTCCAAGAAAACGAGGAGACAGTTTAGAAGGCCTTGTCCATCTGGGCAGAAACCGGGTGGACAACCACACCTGATCTCCTGGCTTCCATACTGGACATTCTTTCCGATGCTGATCGGCACAGGATTTTGTCCGTCTTCTGCTGACCTCTAAACTCCGCATGGCTGAAGTCTGGGCTTCCTTAATATTCCCTAATACCTCTTCTACCGTCGGGGAGTTGGTGTAGCTGGGAACCTCCGGAAACACGGCACGAGGGTGAACCCCGTAAGTGCAGAAGAAAGGAGAGAGTCCTGTAGCGGAATGCCTGGTATTGTTGTACGAGTACTCTGCCGTGGGAAGCAGCGAGACCCAGTTGTCTTGATGTTGAGATATATAACACCTTAGGTATTGTTCCAGGGTCGCATTCAGGCGTTCCGTTTGACCATTGGTCTCCGGGTGAAACCCTGAAGACAGAGCTCTTTCAATGCCCAAACGGTTGCAGAAGGCAGTCCAAAACTTCGAGATATACTGACTTCCCCGATCCGAGATTATCTTGTCGGGGAGACCGTGTAGCTTGAATATATCCCGAGAGAAGACCTCCGCCATCTTAGCCACAGTGGGCAGACCTGGAAGAGGAGATAAATGTGCCAACTTAGAAAAGGTGTCTACCGTGACCATAATGCAGGTACAGGATTCCCATACCAGCAGATCGACAATGAAATCGGTAGATATGAGACCCCAGGGGCGCGTTGGGAGTTCGACCTGAGTGAGTAGACCCAACGGTTTTCCCAGGCGATATTTGGCTCTGGCACAAATTGGACAAGCCTTGACATACTCGTATGTCTCCTTTCTAGCGTTTGGCCAAAGAAACGTTCTAGAGAGGAGCTCAAAGGTATTCTCAGCCCCTCTATGTCCGGCTGAGCGAGAGTCGTGACTCCACTTCAGGATTCTAGAACGAAGAGGACTCTTGGGAATGTACATTTTCTGTTTGTAGAAAAGCCAGTCACCTCTTTGTTGAAAAGGAGAGGTAATACGTAGGGATAGTTGGGGCTTTTCCTGAATGAGGGCAGTTTTCACCTCTTTAAGGAAAGAGCCAACAAAGGCTATGATTTGGTTGCGTTTGAACATGGACTCCCTCTTGATTTCCAGGCGTTCCTTGGTGGAGTCTTTGCGGGATAAGGCATCCGCTAGACTATTCTGTGATCCCGGGATATACGAGACTTGGAATTCAAACTGTGCAAAATGATGGGCCCATCTGGCCTGCCTGGAATTTGAACACTCCAAATCTTGTAGTACCTTGAGGTTCTTATGGTCGGTCCTAATCAAAAATGGATGTCTTGCTCCTAGTAGGAGATGGCGCCACTCTTCACAGGCAAGTTTCATGGCCAGGAGTTCTTTCTCCAGTACCGAATAGTTGAGCTGGCTAGGAGAAAGAGTTTTTGACATGTATGCCACGGGGTGTTCCACTCCTAGGATGATCTGGAGCAATACCGCTCCTACTGCTACCGCAGAAGCGTCGGTCTCCAAAACAAATGGTTGTGATTGATCAGGATGCTGGAGAATGGGGGCAGTACAGAACAATCTCTTGAGAAAATCGAAACTCTTCTCTGCCTCATCAGACCAAAAAAATGGAACGGCCTCCTTCTTGAGTAGGAGCGTAATCGGGTATACTACCTCCGAAAAGTTTGAGATAAATCTGCGGTAGTAATTCGCTAATCCCAAGAATCTCTGGACCTCTCGGACTGAAGTAGGAGCTGGCCAATCAAGAATAGCATCAACCTTGGTTTGGTCCATGGCCACCCCTTCTTCGGAAAGAATGAATCCGAGATAGTGAACCGAGGGTACTGCAAATTTGCACTTCCCGCCCTTGACCAGCAACTGATTTTCCTGAAGACGAGACAGAACCTGGGTGACATGTTGAATATGTTCCTCCATGTTAGGGGAGAAAATCAGAATGTCGTCGAGGTATATTTTAACCGAGACCGACAGCAGATCTGAAAATAGCCTGTCCATGAATCTCTGGAATGCAGCCGGTGCGTTCACTAAACCGAACGGCATCACTCTGTACTCAAAAAGACCATATGGAGTTCGAAAAGCAGTCTTCCATTCATCCCCATCAGTGACGCGAAGCAGATGATATGCGTTCCTGAGATCCAATTTGGTGAAGATTCGAGCCCCTTGTACCGCCTCAATAATGTCGGTTATGAGTGGCATGGGATACCGATCACGGATGGTAACCTTATTGAGGCCCCGGTAATCGATACATGGTCTGAGATCAGTCGTGTCTTTTTTCTTGATGAAGAACAGGGAGGCGCCAGCTGGTGACTTCGAAGGTCGAATAAGACCATTCTCCAAGTTGGTATCCAGATAGACTCTTAATACCTTCTTTTCGGCCTGAGAGAGAGAGAACATGCGCCCAAATGGAACCAGTGCATTAGGTTCGAGATCGATTGAGCAGTCTTCTGGCCGATGAGGAGGTAGCTGAGCGTGAGGATTCTCTTGGAATACCCTGGAGAATTGTGCACAAAAATGAGGAAGCGCGTGAATACCTACAAGATCTTTGGAGAGAACTCTAACTGACAGTTGATCTTCCCTGGTATTGGGAGGAAGACAATTGACCGAACAGTACGTAGAACAAAAACTTAGTCGATTTTCCGTCCAGTTGATATACGGGTTATGCCTGCGCAGCCAAGGAATGCCTAGGATTATGGGGAAATGTGCAGCTCTAATAATGTCGAACTGCAGGGCCTCTGTGTGTTGGTTGATGACCACAGAGAGTTGTTCGGTGGTATGTGTGATTAGTCCAGACGACAAAGGTGTACCGTCCACTCCTTCCACTTTCTGACCCACCTTCCGAACTATCCGAGTGAGCCCCATCTTGTCAGCCCACAGAGTGTCCACAAAATTCCCTGCCGCTCCACAATCCAATAAGGCTAATGTTTCCACCAGTCTTCCGTTTAGATTCAAGGTAACAGATAGTACCATCAGTCTGGAATCCTCTTGGGATTCTGAAGCCGACACCGAGAGTGTGACATAGGGACGCTGAAAAAGATCGGAGTACCCCCGGCTGCCCGTCCCTATTGACGCCGAGGGTATTCGTTTCCCGCCTTCCTCTCCGGAACCTCAGAGCAATCCTTCAGTACATGTTGATCGGAACCACAATAGGCGCACAATCCTTTTTCTCTTCTTCGCCTTCTCTCTGTTGATGACAGAGGTGCTCTGGTAGCTCCGATTTGCATCGGTTCTTCGCTCTGAGTAGAGGAGAAGCGTCCAGAGGGAGAGTGTGAAGGAGGGTTCATGGGATTTCCTGATCCTCTTTGCTTTCTGCGTTCTGTCCTTCTCTCTTGGAGACGGTACTCGATGTGGAGAGCGGCAGCCAGTAAGTCCGGAAATGTGGGAGAGCGTGGGGATCTGGCTAGCTCATCCTTGATCTCGTCTCTCAACCCTCTCCGGAATACCGCATATTGTGCTTGTTCGGACCATCCCGCTCCTGCTGCCAGTGTCTTAAAGGAGGAGATGTACGACAGCACATCTAGAGCACCCTGTCGTGCATCCAGCAGGTCCTCACCTGCAGTAAAAGATAGTTTGGGTCGCTCGAAAGTCTGTTTCAGTAGGTTCTGAAAACCCGAGAAATCTTGTAGAACAGCATTACTGTTAGTAACTAGCAGAGTAGACCAGGCTAATGCATTCCCTGTCATATTTGAGACCATAAACCCTACTCTGGCTTGGTCCGTGGAGAAGGTGTGTGGTCTGAAGGTAAAGTACACATTGCAGGCCTCCAGGAATTCCTTTACTCTCTTAGGCGAGCCATCAAATCTTCCTGACGAAAGAGCCATAGGAGGCAATTCCGGGGGATGTGAGGGTTCCCGGACCGCTACCATCTGTTTTAGCAGGGCATTCTCCCTCTTGACCCCCTGTAATTCCAGTGACATGGCCTGAAAAGCCTTCCATAACTCCTGAACTTGTTCTTCGGCTGACATCTTGGTCCTTAATGGCGTTTCAATCTGTGACTGTGTAAGCTGCAGAACCCCTTCTTCTTCCCGTCCCTCCACACTCTCCTCACCTGAGTCTTCAGAGTCGTCTGCGTTCTGTAGATTCCGCCGGCTCAGGTAGTCCCGTTCTTTTTTAGGTAGCACTTGCCGGTCTCGGTGAGAAGCCACAGTGACCACTGAATAGACAGCCGTCCTGGGGCTCCGTTACCGGGAACAGGCCGGAATAAAGGGAAAAAACCCACACGTGGGAAAAACCCTTAGGATACTTCTAGCAATGAGGTAGGTGAAGATCCAAGCTTGTAACCAGTAGGACTGGAAGCCGATGCGAGGTCCACAGGGTTGAACACAGGAGAGAAGTCCAATGCGACACCAATGAGAGGTGAAGGGAGCCGAAGCCACTACCGGCCCAAGGACCTACCAGGCACGGTAAGAAAGAGAGAAAATACAGGAGAGAAAACAACGGACAGAGAAAACAAGGGAAAACTGGAGAGCCGCAAAGGAAAAGAGCGGCAAAGAGGAGAGAAAAAACATGCCTGCCACCAAAGCGGCGAGACTAGAAGGAAAAAGCGAAGTAGTGCCGAGGGATCGGCAAGGAAGAGGCTGCAAGGCCACCGCTGAAACTTAAACAGCCGTCAGGTAAGTAGAAGGAACTTATCCCTAGGAGAAGGGAAAAGCAAGCAGAGAAAACCCGCCACACGCCAAGGCGAGCAGAGGGCAAACGCTGGGAGCGCAAAAACCAGAGCCGCTGGTGTGAGAACCAGCAAAGGGTTGAAACGCAGCGACTGCCGGGCTAGAAAGGCAGATAAACACCCGGCAGTGCTGTGATTGGCCGTGACTTGTTACCAGACACAAAAAAAGGACTAAAACCTATCTACCTGCCGGTTAGCCTCCAACGTGGAAGGAGCCGCCAACCGCGGTAGCGATTGCGGATGACAGTATGACCCCCTCCCCACCTAACCGCCCCAGGCTTCCCTGGATAGCGGCGGTGAAAAGTAGCCAACAATCTTGGTGCATGAACCTGAGAAGCCGGTTCCCATGATTCCTCCGACTCAGGGTATCCCTTCCAAGACAGCAGGTACTCAAGACGTCCGCGATAATACCTGGAATCACGGACCTTAGATACCTCATACTCATCAGGCACCGAGGACCGTGCTAGGATCGATCTGGGAATGATTCTATGGTGAAGATCGGGACAGTAAGGTTTGAGAAGAGAGGAATGAAAAACCGGGTGAATGCGGCGAAGAGAGGAGGGAAGCCGAAGGCGAAAAACCACAGGATTGACTTTAGAGAGAATAGTGAAAGGTCCAAGAAAACGAGGAGACAGTTTAGAAGGCCTTGTCCATCTGGGCAGAAACCGGGTGGACAACCACACCTGATCTCCTGGCTTCCATACTGGACATTCTTTCCGATGCTGATCGGCACAGGATTTTGTCCGTCTTCTGCTGACCTCTAAACTCCGCATGGCTGAAGTCTGGGCTTCCTTAATATTCCCTAATACCTCTTCTACCGTCGGGGAGTTGGTGTAGCTGGGAACCTCCGGAAACACGGCACGAGGGTGAACCCCGTAAGTGCAGAAGAAAGGAGAGAGTCCTGTAGCGGAATGCCTGGTATTGTTGTACGAGTACTCTGCCGTGGGAAGCAGCGAGACCCAGTTGTCTTGATGTTGAGATATATAACACCTTAGGTATTGTTCCAGGGTCGCATTCAGGCGTTCCGTTTGACCATTGGTCTCCGGGTGAAACCCTGAAGACAGAGCTCTTTCAATGCCCAAACGGTTGCAGAAGGCAGTCCAAAACTTCGAGATATACTGACTTCCCCGATCCGAGATTATCTTGTCGGGGAGACCGTGTAGCTTGAATATATCCCGAGAGAAGACCTCCGCCATCTTAGCCACAGTGGGCAGACCTGGAAGAGGAGATAAATGTGCCAACTTAGAAAAGGTGTCTACCGTGACCATAATGCAGGTACAGGATTCCCATACCGGCAGATCGACAATGAAATCGGTAGATATGAGACCCCAGGGGCGCGTTGGGAGTTCGACCTGAGTGAGTAGACCCAACGGTTTTCCCAGGCGATATTTGGCTCTGGCACAAATTGGACAAGCCTTGACATACTCGTATGTCTCCTTTCTAGCGTTTGGCCAAAGAAACGTTCTAGAGAGGAGCTCAAAGGTATTCTCAGCCCCTCTATGTCCGGCCGAGCGAGAGTCGTGACTCCACTTCTGGATTCTAGAACGAAGAGGACCCTTGGGAATGTACATTTTCTGTTTGTAGAAAAGCCAGTCACCTCTTTGTTGAAAAGGAGAGGTAATACGTAGGGATAGTTGGGGCTTTTCCTGAATGAGGGCAGTTTTCACCTCTTTAAGGAAAGAGCCAACAAAGGCTATGATTTGGTTGCGTTTGAACATGGACTCCCTCTTGATTTCCAGGCGTTCCTTGGTGGAGTCTTTGCGGGATAAGGCATCCGCTAGACTATTCTGTGATCCCGGGATATACGAGACTTGGAATTCAAACTGTGCAAAATGATGGGCCCATCTGGCCTGCCTGGAATTTGAACACTCCAAATCTTGTAGTACCTTGAGGTTCTTATGGTCGGTCCTAATCAAAAATGGATGTCTGGCTCCTAGTAGGAGATGGCGCCACTCTTCACAGGCAAGTTTCATGGCCAGGAGTTCTTTCTCCAGTACCGAATAGTTGAGCTGGCTAGGAGAAAGAGTTTTTGACATGTATGCCACGGGGTGTTCCACTCCTAGGATGATCTGGAGCAATACCGCTCCTACTGCTACCGCAGAAGCGTCGGTCTCCAAAACAAATGGTTGTGATTGATCAGGATGCTGGAGAATGGGGGCAGTACAGAACAATCTCTTGAGAAAATCGAAACTCTTCTCTGCCTCATCAGACCAAAAAAATGGAACGGCCTCCTTCTTGAGTAGGAGCGTAATCGGGTATACTACCTCCGAAAAGTTTGAGATAAATCTGCGGTAGTAATTCGCTAATCCCAAGAATCTCTGGACCTCTCGGACTGAAGTAGGAGCTGGCCAATCAAGAATAGCATCAACCTTGGTTTGGTCCATGGCCACCCCTTCTTCGGAAAGAATGAATCCGAGATAGTGAACCGAGGGTACTGCAAATTTGCACTTCCCGCCCTTGACCAGCAACTGATTTTCCTGAAGACGAGACAGAACCTGGGTGACATGTTGAATATGTTCCTCCATGTTAGGGGAGAAAATCAGAATGTCGTCGAGGTATATTATAACCGAGACCGACAGCAGATCTGAAAATAGCCTGTCCATGAATCTCTGGAATGCAGCCGGTGCGTTCACTAAACCGAACGGCATCACTCTGTACTCAAAAAGACCGTATGGAGTTCAAAAAGCCGTCTTCCATTCATCCCCATCAGTGACGCGAAGCAGATGATATGCGTTCCTGAGATCCAATTTGGTGAAGATTCGAGCCCCTTGTACCGCCTCAATAATGTCGGTTATGAGTGGCATGGGATACCGATCACGGATGGTAACCTTATTGAGGCCCCGGTAATCGATACATGGTCTGAGATCAGTCGTGTCTTTTTTCTTGATGAAGAACAGGGAGGCGCCAGCTGGTGACTTCGAAGGTCGAATAAGACCATTCTCCAAGTTGGTATCCAGATAGACTCTTAATACCTTCTTTTCGGCCTGAGAGAGAGAGAACATGCGCCCAAATGGAACCAGTGCATTAGGTTCGAGATCGATTGAGCAGTCTTCTGGCCGATGAGGAGGTAGCTGAGCGTGAAGATTCTCTTGGAATACCCCGGAGAATTGTGCACAAAAATGAGGAAGCGCGTGAATACCTACAAGATCTTTGGAGAGAACTCTAACTGACTGTTGATCTTCCCTGGTATTGGGAGGAAGACAATTGACCGAACAGTACGTAGAACAAAAACTTAGTCGATTTTCCGTCCAGTTGATATACGGGTTATGCCTGCGCAGCCAAGGAATGCCTAGGATTATGGGGAAATGTGCGGCTCTAATAATGTCGAACTGCAGGGCCTCTGTGTGTTGGTTGATGACCACAGAGAGTTGTTCGGTGGTATGTGTGATTAGTCCAGACGACATCCGGTAATCTGTAACCATTTGGCATTGGCCATCGTCTGGATCCCAGCCATAAAGATAGTCGTAAAGATTGAAGCACTCTTGCTGAATAGCCTATGCTCATAAGGAATAGCATCAAAGGCTTCTATTCATTTAGCTGAGAAATAATTATCTCTCCTTGTTCGGTTTAGGAATTCTAGTGATCTTCTCCTCTTCAAATGAGCATCTGCCTTCGGAAACTCTCCAATGTTCAGGTCACTTTGAGGAATCACTAATGCTGGAACATGAATAAGCACTGAGGAATCACTAATGCTGGAACATGAATAAGCACTATAGATGTGACTGTGTAAGCTGCAGAAACCCTTCTTCTTCCCGTCCCTCCACACTCTCCTCACCTGAGTCTTCAGAGTCGTCTGCGTTCTGTAGATTCCGCCGGCTCAGGTAGTCCCGTTCTTTTTTAGGTAGCACTTGCCGGTCTCGGTGAGAAGCCACAGTGACCACTGAATAGACAGCCGTCCTGGGGCCCCGTTACCGGGAACAGGCCGGAATAAAGGGAAAAAACCCACACGTGGGAAAAACCCTTAGGATACTTCTGGCAATGAGGTAGGTGAAGATCCAAGCTTGTAACCAGTAGGACTGGAAGCCGATGCGAGGTCCACAGGGTTGAACACAGGAGAGAAGTCCAATGCGACACCAATGAGAGGTGAAGGGAGCCGAAGCCACTACCGGCCTAAGGACCTACCAGGCGCGGTAAGAAAGAGAGAAAATACAGGAGAGAAAACAACGGACAGAGAAAACAAGGGAAAACTGGAGAGCCGCGAAGGAAAAGAGCGGCAAAGAGGAGAGAAAAAACACGCCTGCCGCCGAAGCGGCGAGACTAGAAGGAAAAAGCGAAGTAGTGCCGAGGGATCGGCAAGGAAGAGGCTGCAAGGCCACCGCTGAAACTTAAACAGCCGTCAGGTAAGTAGAAGGAACTTATCCCTAGGAGAAGGGAAAAGCAAGCAGAGAAAACCCGCCACACGCTGAGGCGAGCAGAGGGCAAACGCTGGGAGCGCAAAAACCAGAGCCGCTGGTGTGAGAACCAGCAAAGGGTTGAAACGCAGCGACTGCCGGGCTAGAAAGGCAGATAAACACCCGGCAGTGCTGTGATTGGCCGTGACTTGTTACCAGACACAAAAAAAGGACTAAAACCTATCTACCTGCCGGTTAGCCTCCAACGTGGAAGGAGCCGCCAACCGCGGTAGCGATTGCGGATGACAATAGACCACATCCCTCCCCAATCTTTGGGCAGCTTCATGTAAGCTCTGGACCCACAGACCCAGTAGTGGTCCATCAGAACTACTGTCCCATTCTTCATGCCTCGTACATCAGAAATTCAGCCACACTGATGATTTACTCCAACTCTTCTCATGCCACTGTTTCTGAAACACAGAGCTGCACTGGCTAGAGGTTCCATTTGCAACGGTCCTCCTTTATCGTCGACCCATGTCAACAGCTTCACAATTTTTGGCCAGTGGTGCTTTTATTCATTCTCTGCAGTATCTATAACTGGCTCATAATATCCCGTTAGTGCTGCTGCCTTAGGCTAAATCAGGCATTCCACCTTTCCTTCCAGAGTCAACACAGTTCCTTTGATTTGCAGTTGACCTCTTTCCTTACATCTCTGTATCTCTTCTTGATTCTTGCCTTGAAAATCTAGCATTGTTCTGACTTGAGTGTCGTGTAGACCGTTGAAACCTCCGTCCCCAAGTGACACACAGGGGAACTGAAAGAAACCCGCTGTGCGACCTTTGGGACCACAGGTGGGAGATGTTACTTCCCGGATCCACGGAACCTCTGGAACACCGATGCTGCTGTCAAAAAGAACGAGGTTAAGTACCAGGCAATTACAATATATCACATTAACCAAAGGATCTGAATAGTCTTACCTATCTGGTGTTTTAAAACCCAGGAAACCTAGGAGGGAGGTTCGAGACTCAGATGAGACGGTCCCTAGAACAATAGGACCGCAGAAAAGCGTGGATGCAGGATAAGCCACCTGTAGGACTGAAGGCGTGACTTGAATCCCAAAAGGGAAATGGCGTAGGAGTTCAGCAAGGTACCAAGGGATGATCCAAAAGCAAGTCAGGGTCGTATCCAAAATCCAGCAACAGGTAAACAGTTCCAAGCAAAGGTACAAAGGAGTAATCCGAAGGAGTCCAAGATAGAGTTCCAAGATCAAGGTAAACACTAAAGCAAAACGTAACGCCAAACAGGGTCTGAAGACAGCTGAGAAGCAATGAGTGTTCCATGTCTCAAGCCTTACATACTGAGCGTTTCGGGGTCATGTGACGTCCACCAAGGTCACGTGAGGAACGCCACTCTGGATCACGTGAGTAAGTGAACGATCGGCGTGGAGATGTAACGCCGTCTCTTCTGCTGTAAGTTCTCCACGGCAACTGCCAGTGCAGGAAGGGTTTCAATCGAGCCCGTAAATCATACCTGGTACGGAGCTTTCGGTCCTTTGGGAAAACCGAATCAAATGAGCCTCGAACCCTGGAGGGAGGTGTTGGAGAAATGTGAGCAGTGTTCTGGTGTGCAGTGGATCGGTGTGCAGAGGATCGCCTAACATAGCCCCCCCCCAATGGCCCACAACCCCGTTTGCAGGACAGGTGATCCCTATGGAAGCGAGCTACCAACCGAGGAGCGTCAAGATCCAAGGCGGAAACCCAAGAACGCTCCTCCGGTCCGTAGCCCTTCCAATCCACCAAATACTGGAGCCTACCCCTAAACCAACGGGAACCCAAAATGGCCGACACTTCAAAAACATCAGGAGAGGCCAGGGACACCGGAGCAACAGGGGCCCGGAGGCGGGAAGAATCAGGACAAGGCTTGAGGAGAGAGACATGAAATACAGGATGAATACGCCAAGAACTTGGGAGAACTAGACGAAAAGCCACTGGGTTCACAACCTGAGAGATCACATACGGGCCAACGAAACGAGGCAGCAGTTTCCGGCAACCCACTAGGCGAAGGTGACGAGAAGACAACCACACCCTAGAACCCACCACCAGGGGAGGAGCAGCCAGACGCTTGCCGTCAACACGAGCCTTCATAGAAGCCTTTGCTTCAGTAAGATGTACCACAGTACTAGCATGAACAGCAGACAGATCCCTAAGACAAGCCGTGGCCGCAGGATTCGAAGAAACAGAAGCATCAGGGACAGGCAAGACCTTGGGGTGATCGGTTACGAAATCCATTGTCAGTGTATGCCAAGGTCTTGGAGGTACCGGAAGCGGAAGCAGCAGCCCAACCGGTCCTCCTCTTCGATGTTTAGCCTGAGCACAAACAGCGCATGAATTGACATAACATTCCACATCGCGCTTCATAGAGGGCCACCAACACCAGCGCTTTAGGAGATCCAAAGTGTTCTTGACCGGGATGGGCATTAAAGGGAGCATCATGAGACCACTCAAGGGCCAAGTTACGAGTGTCAGGTGTGGGAAGAAACAGACGTTCATGCACGAAAGCCAAACCATCAGAATAAACGGGGTCCCAATCCCGCAATTGGTCGGAATGATTGCTGGTCCAAGATCGTACAGAATCTAACAATGACAAAGAGGGAGTGCAGAGACAAATCACATGACTCTTTCCAAGAACAGTGTCAGGGAAGGTTGGCAACTCGACCCCACCCGGGGAACGTGACAAGGCGTCCGCTTTTCCATGTGAGGTTCCAGGACGATGCATAATATGGAAATCAAAAGAGGAAAAGAAAAGATGCCACCGGACCTGTCTGCTATTGATGCACTTCAATGAGGCCAGATCCTGTAGATTTCGATGATCTGAGTATACAGTGCATGGATGCTTAGCCCCCAGAAGATGATGGCGCCAGACACGAAAGGCGTCCATGACAGCCAGGAGTTCCTTCTCCGTTACGGTATAATGGGTCTCAGTATTGGTGAACTTACGGGAATGGTATGCCACCGGGTGCAATTTGCCTGTTGTAGGACATGTCTGAGACAATACCGCGCCAAGAGCAAAAGAAGAGGCATCCGCCTCAACTATGAACAGAAGATCGGGATTGGGGTGCTGGAGCACCGGTGCGGTAGTGAAAGCGGTTTTCAAAGCCTCAAAAGATTCCTGATGTTCCCTCTGCCATCGATAGGGTACCTGAGGGCTGGTCAGAGCCGTGAGTGGGGCAACAATTGTGGAAAAGGAGGAAATAAAACGCCTATAAAAGTTGGCGAAGCCCAAAAAGGCCTGCTAGGACTTGAGTGTTTGAGGAACTGGCCAATCTAGGACTGCTTTAACCTTGGATTCGTTCATGGATAATGCCCCAGGGGTAATGTGGAATCCCAGAAACTCAACAGACGTTTTATGGAACTGACATTTCTTGGGTTTGGCAAATAGGGAATGTTCCCTCAGACGGGATAATACTTCTCGGACATGCTTTACATGGTCATCAAGATTACGTGAAAAGATCAAGATGTCGTCCAAATAAACAACCATATACACGTCCAGAATGTCCCTAAATATGTCATTCATAAAACGCTGGAATGTTGCTGAGGCGTTACATAGGCCGAAGGGCATGACTAGATATTCATACAAGCCGTAACGGGTACAAAAAGCAGTTTTCCACTCATCGCCTTCGCGAACGCACACTAGATTGTATGCGCCACGAAGATCCAGCTTGGTGAAAACAGAAGCATGAGATAAATGTTCCAGAAGGGGTGTGATTAACGGAATTGGATATCTACCCTTTTTCGTGATAGCATTAAGACGCTGATAATCCACACAAGGACGTAAATCCCCCTCTTTCTTAGGTACAAAAAATATGGGGCTTGCAGCTGGTGAAGTAGAGGGGCGGATGTGTCCTAATCGTAGGGCGTTCTGTACATACTGTTTCAATGCTTGTTCTTCCAAGGGAGACAAGGAATAAATCCTGCCCGAAGGAATGGTGGAATCAGGGATTAATTCAATTGGGCAGTCATATGGTCTGTGTGGAGGAAGTACCTCGGACGAACTGCGATCGAAAACTGATTCGAATGCTTTATACTCAGATGGAATCCCTGACACCACCCCCCCAACGGTATGGGAATTCACAATCTCTGATCCATCATCATTCAGCGTGAGTTGAGCTAGGGCTCCCAAGGCCCGAGAAGGAGTATCGGCTGCTTGATGAGTTGGGAGACAATAGTTCTGACAAATCTCGGACTCGAAGAGCACCGTGCCTAATTGCCAATTAATCAGAGGATTGTGTTCACGTAACCATGGTATTCCTAATATGATACCGAATTGAGGTGTGGTAATCAAGTCAAAACTTAACATCTCTGTGTGAATGTCTTGTATGGTCAACAATAGAGGTGCAGTTTGGTGTCTAACAGGACCAGAGACTAGTGCAGTGCCATCTATGGCCTGAACAGGTTCAGGTCGGGTTTTTACCACTAAAGGTAGATTGAGGGAATGGGCTAACGCAATGTCTATGTAGTTCCCAGTGGCACCTGAGTCAATGATGATCGTGACAGCATGAGCAATACCTGTAGATGGACAAAGAGTGGCCTGTACAAAGATGGGCTGGACACGAGCAAAGGCAAGAGGGGTACCCGGAGATGAAGACTGAACACTCGACCTGGTCTCCGGAACTAAGGTCGAGCTGTCCGAAAAACCTGACTCTTCTTGGGACGTCGAGGAAATTCCTTCACATAATGTCCTGTGGTGCCGCAATAAAAGCATGCATTATCCACCCTTCTACGTTCTCTCTCAGATGTTGCAATAGGGCTACGTAAACCTCCTACTTGCATAGGTTCTTCAGTACTGGAAGCAGGGGTACTGACAACTGTAGAATGGGAAGAAACCCCCAACTCAGCTCTGCGCTCTGATCGCCGTGCATCTACTTGCAGAGCAAGATCCACTAGTTCCTGATACTGAGTGGGCATGGAAGGTATCACTGCTAAAGCATCTTTCATTACGTTACTCAACCCCCTATAAAAGATAACTGCCCGCTTGCTTTCTGGCCATGATGTCTCGGCAACCAATTGATTGAACCGGGTGATGTAATCTATCAAAGTCCCTCTGCCCTGAGTTAGTTCTAAAAACTCCAAATCCCTAGACTGTGCCTTGTGTCTGGTATCAAAGACTCGAGACATTTCTAGAACTAACAAATCAAAATCATAAAGAACCGGGCTATTATTCTCCAATAAGGGATTAGCCCAAGCGGCAGCAGTCCCAGCCAAATGAGAACGGGCAAAGGCGACTTTAGCAGTGGAATTAGGAAAGGCCAAAGGTCTGCACAAGAAATGTAATTTGCACTGATTGATGAAGGTCCTGAATTTCATGGGGTCACCTTGATAATGTTCAGGAGCGACCAGGGGGGAAGGGGTTGGGAGGACCACCAGAGTTGGAGCTGGGGTATTTGCCAAGGGAGGAGGTGTGGTTGAAGTGCTAGCATCCCCGAATTCAGGGTCTGCAGGAAGAGAATGCTGAACACTCTGTATGGAATCTAATCTTTGGTGAATCACCGTATTCGCTGCGGCCATATCTGCCCTTAATACTGTAATCGCCGGACCTAAAGCAGCTATGGGTTCTTCCGTGGATCCCTGCATTGTCTAACACGACTATATGGATTCTCAGTCTGTTCTGACTTGAGTGTCGTGTAGACCGGTGAAACCTCCGTCCCCAAGTGACGCACAGGGCAACTAAAAGAAACCCGCTGTGTGACCTTTGGGGCCACAGGTGGGAGATGTTACTTCCCGGATCCACGGAACCTCTGGAACACCGATGCTGCTATCAAAAAGAACGTGGTTAAGTACCAGGCAATTACAATATATCACATTAACCAAAGGATCTGAATAGTCTTACCTATCTGGTGTTGGAAACCCAGGAAACCTAGGAGGGAGGTTCGAGACTCAGATGAGACGGTCCCTAGAACAATAGGACCGCAGAAAAGCGTGGATGCAGGATAAGCCACCTGTAGGACTGAAGGCGTGACTTGAATCCCAAAAGGGAAATGGCGTAGGAGTTCAGCAAGGTACCAAGGGATGATCCAAAAGCAAGTCAGGGTCGTATCCAAAATCCAGCAACAGGTAAACAGGTCCAAGCAAAGGTACAAAGGAGTAATCTGAAGGAGTCCAAGATAGAGTTCCGAGATCAAGGTAAACAGTAAAGCAAAACGTAACGCCAAACAGGATCTGAAGACAGCTGAGAAGCAATGAGTGTTCCGTGTCTCAAGCCTTATATACTGAGCGTTTCGGGGTCATGTGACGTCCACCAAGGTCACGTGAGGAACGCCACTCTGGATCACGTGAGCAAGTGAACGATCGGCGTGGAGATGTAACGCCGCCTCTTCTGCTGTAAATTCTCCACGGCAACTGCCAGTGCAGGAAGGGTTGCAATCGAGCCCGTAAATCATACCTGGTACGGAGCTTTCGGTCCTTTGGGAAAACCGAATCACATGAGCCTCGAACCCTGGAGGGAGGTGTTGGAGAAATGTGAGCAGTGTTCTGGTGTGCAGTGGATCGGTGTGCAGAGGATCGCCTAACAAGCATCTTGTTTTCTACCCTTCTTATTCCTGATCCGTTCATTCTAGGATGTTTATATCTTATCACTAAATTCCATGTGTCTGGTTTCTCTCTTGTTTTCAGATCTTGCACATAATTATCTTCTCTTTGGGATGTCTTTTCAGTTATCCATGTCAAAGACGCTGTTCAACCCTGGAACTGTCCTTGTGTCTGGCAGAGCGCAAGATGCATTAGGCAATGAGCTTTTTGCACTGGTATCTCTGTACCTATGAATATCATAAAGGTCCCCATAGAATACAGTATGAGAGCACAAACATGGCAACTCTCTTTGGAAGTTCTTTCACCCGCCTTTTTCATGTACTGATACCACATGTTATTACCCAAGTGTGCTGTACTGTCTAAATATGTGTTAATCTCATTATCATCTTCCCCTGCACTTCCCCTGTGCCTTCCCCTTAAAATGTTAGCAGCTCATGGAAACAACTATAAAGCAGCTCTGCTCAGGAAGAAAACAGTCAAGACCTTGGCTCCTCAGTAATGGGCAAATCCATATGAGTTACTGGAGTGGGGAGAATCAAAGGGACTTCTGCTTTATCTGGACCAAAAAAATAAAGTGTGAACCAGAAGAAACAGGAAGACAAAGATAGAAACTATGCATGGATATATTACACACCAGAATATGAACCAACACCATTTATGTCATTCTGGAATTTCTTGTGCTGGCTCATTCCTTAAGCCCGTACCATTCTCAATGTTCCTCATGTTTGCTTATACTCAATTTAAGGAAGGAAAAATACTACTCCGGCAACTTCAGTATATCTGGTACTTGTAGTAGCTCCTAAGCCATTGCTATAAGCAGCCACCTTATTACAGGGCCATTCTTAAGATCCTGTAAAAACATGTGGATGTCCACATGTCTGCTAACAAGGGCAGGATAAGCTCAAAGAATAAACACAAAAATAGCAAGTACGATACAATGCACATTACTTTCAGAGAGAACCATAAACTCAGTCCAACAAGTATTCAGTAAGAGGTACTGCCCATGTTTCCAATTATCGAAACCGAATTCGAAATCCAGTTCAGGCATACTTATGATGTATCGACAACTTTCTAAAGTTCATTTTCAAAGAATTCTGTGACTCAAGCAATGAGTTTGCATGCCTGCTATAATATCTGTAAGGAGTATCCAGGGTGAGCCACAGTCCAAATGCAAATCTGCATTTATCGGTGAATCCGTTGGTTTATCATCCTTCTTCTTTGTCATCGAGTGAGTCTGCACACGCTGAAATTCGTCTTCTTGTCTTTCTTATGTACCAATGGCTGTGGGTGCTGCAGGTGTAGAGCTTGACGTCGTTCAGGTGTATCCAAGCTCGTGTGCTTTGAACTTTTACTGCTGAGGGAGTAATGTCCTCCACGATATTAGGTCCAATGAAAATTGGCTCATGCCACTTTCTAGTGAAGTTTCGGATCAGCACAGTGTCTCCAGCAAACAGTTTCGATGCTGATAGTAATTCAGAAAATCTGGTTGCTGAATGGTTTTCATCTGTGTTCTGAGACCAACCCCCCCCCCTGACGCTTGAGTTGATCTGAAATGACAGAGATACTAGCGGTCATACATGTCAAATATTCATTTAATTCATTTCCTAACATTTTCGGTGTACTCTGGGCATCACTTCTACTCCTCGATGGAGGAATTAAAGGCATTATCATTCATCTTCCTGTCACTAGCTTGTGGGGTGTGAGGTGGTGGTCTGACCCAGGCTGATTGCTCCTTATGGCATATGAAGCTAGGCATAGGCAATATAGCCATCCCTTTTTCAGCATCAACTTAAGCTTGGCTAGTCTTTCCTTAAGAAGGCCGTTGAGTCTCTCACATATCCCTTTCGATTACAGGTGATGAGCAGAAGAAAACTTTTGCTTAATACTCAACAATAATCCTATTTGTTCAAACACTTCATTAACTAAAAACTTTGCTGTGCAGGTGGCATCAGGGTGTGTACAAGGACCTGCTTCGATCCACCTGGAGAATTGACACACCACCACTATCAGATATCTTTATCCATTACATATTTGTAGCATATCAACACAATCGATATGTAAATGCTGGAAAGGACCATTTGGTTGAGCAATTACTCCTATAATCGTTTGCAGTTTATGCCCAGCAGTAAACATTTGACATACGATGCAGTTTACTACATAAAATGCAACATGTTCTAATAGGTTCGGTACGAACCAGTCTTCTGCAATTGTTGCAGCAAGACTTTCCCTAGTTACATGTGCAGGGTAGTGCAGCTGTTCAAGTGCTACCTTCAACAATTCTACTGGCATTACTGCCTTTCCTGTACTGTCCTGTCACCACAATGCTTCTGTGGGGGATCGCTATGGCTACTGGGAGTCGTAGTCCCTTAATAAGCCTGTCTAATAATGTTGGGTGCTGCACTGGAGTGCCGTCTGCTCAGAGGTAGCCCCTCCTTTTCCAAATTGCTAGTCCTGCGTGTAGAGTTAATGTCACATAGGCAGAGTGACTGTACACCATCACTTCCAGTCCTGCATGATTTTTCGAGCACAACGATAAGCGCTACCAATTCTGCCGCTTGCGCTGAAAAGTGAGACAGTAGTCTTGCACTTGCTGCAACCTCAAATTAACCATTTCCTCTATTCCTCACTACTGCTGTGTCAGAATGCCTTTCTCCCATTGTTTGATCAATTCTTGAAGAACCATCAATAAAGAGAATTTCCCATCCTGACAATGCGTGCTCTTTAACGCACAGTATATCATCATAAAACTCTACATAATTTGTGTAATCATGCACATGCTCACCCTCTGCCACTGGCTCAGCTACAAAGTTGGCAGGGTTCACTATTTTACATCTGACCATTTTAATCGCTGGTATTGATATGATTACTTCATATACAGATGCTCTCTGAGATGACAATGTACTCTTAGGTTTCGCTAAAATGGCAAATAAAGCGCGTTCCACAAAAACCATCATAGAACAATCCATTACAATACTTGTAGATTTCTCAATTGCGAACGCAGTGGCTGCTAATGACTGTTCACAAGGAAAATACCCTTTCATAACTGGGTCTAAAATCCCACTGTAATATGCCAGAGGTTTGTACCCAAATGTAGTCCTCTGTGTAAGCACTGCTGTCACAACTGTCCCATTTGTATGTGAAAACAAGAAAAACTCCTCAGCATAATTGGGAATTCCTAAAACAGTAGCTGTACAAATTGCTTTCTTCAATTCTTCAAACCCTCCCTCCGTTTTCCATTCAATTTTCTCCTAATTCACCTGTGCTTTCTTTAAAGCCTTTAAAGCCTGCAAAAGGGGTCTTGTGTATGAACTATAGTCAAACACCCATGCTCCTGCATAATTACATAATCCCAAAAACTGTTGCATCTGCTTCACCGTGTGCGGTTTTGCAGTTTTCATGATTGCTTCAGCTCTTTCCGGCGTTACCCTTTTTCAATCATGTGAGATCAACTGTGAGATCAACTGAACTATGTACAACACCTATTCTTGACAGTATTGCAACTTCTCTTTGTCTACTTTCCATCCCTTGTCTTCTAGAATAGTCATTAACTGAATCGAATCTTGTCTGCACTCATCTTCTGCTGTGCGTCAAATCAAAATGTCATCTACGTATTGTATCACAGTGTTTTTCAAATCAATATTGCCCAGATCCAACGGTTGGACTCTGTTAGAGATCAATGGGGACTCACAGTTCCCTTGATACAATTGAGTGTGTTTCAGGTGGACTTGACGAAACGTAAACAAAGTCAAGTCTTGTGAGTCTTGTGCAACGGGATTGAGAAAAACGCATTCTTCAAATCAATCACTTTGAAATATTGCACTTCTACTGGGATGCTGCACAGTATCGTTGCTGGGTTATGAACTAAAGGAAACTCTGCCTCTACAATCTGGTTGATCAGTCTGATATCTTGTATATATCTCCATGACCCTCCCTTTGATTTTTTGATCATATACACAGCAGTATTGCACAATGATTCTGACGGTACAAGTATACCTTATTCCATCACTGCTACCTCAAAAATGCCTTCATCTGCCTCTCGAGACATGTGTCTTGCTTGAGGTAAAATCGCTCCTAGTTTCAGCTTTATTTTATTCTCCCCTTCTCCCTTCAATAGGCCTACATCATAAGGGCCTGTAGTCTATAAAGCACTTGCCACTTTCTTCAAGTCTTCATAAAAAAATACTGGGTGCTGCCGCATTATCTCCATGCATTGTGGGAGCTCCCTTTTCTCCATCCTAATCCAATATGTAATGCTCATAAAGAAAACCACTTCATCATCTGATGGATCATCTCCAAACATGTCATCGTCAGTGATGTCAGTCAATCTGCACCCTTCCCCAATAGCAATCACTGTTCTCCTTTGCCAACCCTCATCATCTATTCCTTCAAGCATTGCCATTTACCTTCATACTATGGCAGCATCTAACTCTAGGGGGATGGTCTGTCCCCCCTCTTCGTCCATTGGTATCTGTGGTCTGATAGTCTTTCCCATAAGCCAGTTAGCCATGTGAACAGAATGCTCACCCCATGAAGGAACACTTCTGGTTCTATCGGCACACCTTGCAGAGCCATTTGCCCTGTAAATGCCAATATAAATTCGCCCATATTCATATAGTGTATCCCAGGAGTGGAGCACGTTATACATTTGTCAGTAAAAGAAATCATCATGTTAAGTTTTGTCATTAAGTCTCTACCCAAAATATTAACTGGTGTCTGTCGTAAATACAACAATGGAACAGACATGTCACTCTCTCCTATAGAGATTGGTAATTCATCAGTTAAAGGAATTCAACTTGTAGCTCCAGAGAACCCTTGAGCATTCATGGCATTCCCCGACATTGGATATTTTTCCTCTCGTATACATGAACGAGTTGCACCAGTGTCTACTTTAAATGAAAAAGAAGTGCCTCCTATCGTCACATCAAGCCTTGGTTCCTCTTGGGGTGTGGTGTCACAGATAGTACTGAACACATCAAGTCGTCCTGTGAGCTGTCCTATTGTGGATATTTGCATATCTGTGTACCTGTGAAAGGATTTTCTCCTAACACAGTGACACCCCCTATTCTAGGTGTCAATAATTGCCCTGTGTTTGCATTCTGCTGTATCTGCATGGGGGTGTGCTGCGACTGCCCTTGTGGCGGATTCAATGGTGTTTGCCGTGGTTGCTGTGCCTGTTAAATTTGTGGCACTTCTGCCTAATACAATGTCTGATCTTTTGGGCAAACCCTTCCCTAGTTTGTGAGCTATATGCTGAAGGATAAGCTGCCCCCCCTCTTGAGAATTGGCCATCCTGTACATGCCCTTGGCTTCCGCATACGTACCCCATGTGCCCTGTCATCCCACATGTTCAACATATAGGAGGACCCTGTCTGAGTAGTCCTCCTTGGTTAAACCCTCATTGCACATTCTGATTCTCATTCTGTGTGTTCTGAAACCCACTTTGTTTTGAAATCCACCCCTTCCTCTGTAGCCAATGCCTCTACCTCGTGGTACAAACCCATTCCCTCCTTGGTCCATCGGGTGCTGATTACTCACCTCTGATGTACTCACTGCTTGCTGTACTCCTAGTCCTTCTCTGCTTGTCAATACCGCCCTTTCTATGGCATATTTTGACAATTTCTTCTGAACTAACTTGGCTTCCTCAATTTTTCTAGCATCATCTTTCTTCTTGTTTTTCTCCTGCAACAGCCGACAATGATGCAATATAGTCTACTGTATCTCAGCCCATGGCTTTGCTTCCATTCCCACTTGTTTCTTGAATTGCTTCTGTACCTGCTCAGGCAATCCCTGGCATAAAATGTGGTAAAATACTGCCACTGTTTTTCGCCACGGCTCAAGAGTTTCAAGAGTCCGACATTCCTGAAAGTCATGAATGTAAGCAAGCGGATCCTCATCTTCTTTCATCTTTCGTGTCAAAATCGCAACTATGGGCCTGATCACGACTTTGGCGGTAACCCTTAAATCCGGCGGTAGCGCTATTACCGCCGGATTTATGGGTCCGCCAAATCAGGACTTCGGTGGATTTCGCCCCAGCTCTGAGCTGGGGGGAAATCCGCTGAAAATTTGCGCTATTACCGCCGACGGGAAATCCGCCAGCGGTAAGAGCACAAATATTCCCCATTGAGCCCAATGGGGAATGGGGCATTCCCGAATGGGCTCAATGGGGAATGGGGAATTACATTACTGCCAAACTCGTGATCCGGCGCTATTAGCGCCGTAGAGTTCGGCGGTAGGGCTAATACCACCGGCGGCAATACCGCTGGCGTTACCGCCAAAGTCGTGATCAGGCCCTATGTCTGACATATCAGGATACTGTACTCTTAGAGCCCTCCAGACATCTGCCCTACAATTATTAAATGGTGCTCCATCATGCGCTGTGTTTTGGGTGCTGTGACAATTGAATAGCCTGCTCTTGTCCAAATGTCATCAGCTCTTTCCCCAATAATGGCTGCTAGGAGTCCCTTAATGTCCCCTACTTCCTAAGTATTTCCTCCTGTCATTTTTTCTAACTCATAAATCCATTTTCCTGCACCCGCCGTTAAACTGGGGAGTTTGCACCTCAAATTATCTTAATCCATCTCCGGCCATGGAATATACTGTGGTCTTGCTCCTCCTTTTTCTAGTAAAGGAAACTGCGTGAACCCCACCAGCAATCAGTTACCATCGTCTGCCTATCCATAGTGGAGACAATGGTTCCTGATCGCCTTCTTCCTGGCAATGACCTCAACATGTTCACATATGGCGGTGACTCTCCCTTCTCTCTATACGATCATCCTCTCTTTAGGTTGTTCTAGATTAGACCATCTCACTTCCTAGTCTGCCTGCAAGCTTCCTTGGGGGGGGAATAGCACCCCCCTCTTCCCCACGGAAGGATTCCCTTTCTTCGTCTGACATATCAAGTCCCCAACTAGTATGTCTCTCATCCCTAAGGTCAATCTGTCTAAGCGCAAGGCTCTATGCTCAAGGCTGAATGGATAACTTTCTTTGTTCTGTAATTGGAAGACCGGGGACTGACTTCCCTTCCCTCGGCTTCCCGTTTTGCTAACTTCTCTTAAATCTTGGTAGGCCTTATCTATACTATCTATGATGCTTCCTATATTGACATTTTCTTCTAGGGCTACTTTAGATGGCCCTGGCGTTGCTCCCTGTAATGGGAGGGCTTCTTCTATATTGCCCACTGTACTACTGGACTCGGTTCCATTAGCTCCTTTTGAATGCGATCAATATTGCGCACACGCTGTCTCCTTTTTCATTCCAATTCTTCGTCCAATTTTCTTTGCTTTTTCACTTCCCATCTAACTATTATTACCTCCTCTTGTCTTTTCTCCTCCCTTCTTACCCCTGCTCTTCGTTCTTCTTCTTCCTTTCATCTCTGTATTTTTTTATCCCATAATTTCTGCTCTTCCTCCTCTTCTCTTTCATTTCTTGTCTGCCCATTCTTCTATTGCTCTCTGCCTGTTATCATTCTTTCTTTTGTTGCTCTTCCTGATACATCTGTTCTCACCGCTGTCTGCTTTTTCTTTTATGCACATCCTCCTTCAGTTTCTTTTCCCATTCCCTCTCTTTTCTATCCTGTTCATCTTGGTCTTCCATTTGCCTTACTTCCTCAATACTTTTCCCATCTAGCTTGAGTAATATCTGTCCTTCCATCCATTTGTTCTATACGAGCGCTACCTCGTCAGCTTTATCCTTCTCTCCTTTCCATCTCTTAATCTCTTGTTCTATGTCTGCGGATACATTCAATTGCTCACTTTTCTCTTCCTTGTTTTGGAAGATCTTAAAGATCTCCTCCTTTCTTTTAGTCCCTTCTGGACTATCGTCACTGCTGTAAGCAGGCGGTTCATATATTGGATTACTATACCCCGTTGCCGCTTTTAGGTCCTTTAACGGATACAATCCTATGCCTTCTGTACTGTCGCTGTTTACTTCCTCCCTGAAATGCTTAAGCATCCATTCCTCAGGTGGCGGATCCTATACCTCTTCCTGGTACATCTTCCAAATCTCTAAAATCGCAAACCTCTTCTCCAATTTCTTCCCGGTGAATGCAGCGTGCAAGTATGTGGTCATGTGTTGCAACACCGCTTTTGACAGCGATCCCCCTTGTTGTCATGGCATAAACATCTTATCTGCTGTGCCCTTTACCCACTCCGCACTGTACTGTTTGAGTTTAGGCATGTTTCAGCAAAGTTTTACATAAATGCAGCAGCAGAGTAATATCTCCCATTGTGACGAGTCTCAATTGACTGTCAATACTTACCAGTGTTTACACAAATACTTTTATGAAAACAACAAATATGAGCACGCTCCAACACTTGCCGCTCAAAACCCCTACTCTCCGATAATCCCAGCCTATCTCTGGGTCGGCGCCGACAATTACCCTAGATGGATAGTAGCTTCTTATCTTAACTTCAATTCCTTCACATTTATTCGTGTTGCTCCTCGACATCCTTTTTTCTCAATACAAAATACACAAACAGACAGACTAGTCAACTTTTTCACATTAAAGCATGGTTATCCTCCTCATCATCTTTGCCCCTAATAATACCCTGATTACAGAGTGCAGATGATCTACTAATACGGACCTGTCCTGTACGCAACCTATTTTATTCCGATTGGAGTGTGAGATAATTTCTTCAAGAACCCCTTGGGTTAGGATTCTCAGGCTTTTTCTTCTCTCTCTCTTATTTGCACATAAAAAAAAAATCTCCCCATTACTTTTGTAATTTACCCCGTCTTCCATGCAATTCAAGAAATAGTGGGAGAGCTGGTTGAGATTTCCCCTAGGGTGGCGCGCCTACTCTACACAAAGGAAATACCAAGACGCCTGAGGCGCCTCACAGGGCTGTTACATGCTCTTGCTAAGCGACGTGTCACAATGGCATGGGGAAGGGGTCTCCACCACGGCTGGGAAACTGGTTGTGGGATATTGCATACTGCCACAAAATACAAACAGATTATAGGGGTACACTACAGACAGCTGCTAGACCTAGAGATGTATGGGGCCCTTTCCAGAGCTATCTACTCTCCAGGCCAACTGACTCCTCTGACAACTTGCCATGAATGCAAGTCTACTATGGGTGCATCTGATGGCCACTGATTAAGAGGTGGTAGGGGTGGGATCGGAGAGATGGTGTGGGCAGACTGGCAGAGTTTGGTTATAGTACCATGTGAGCGCCTGATATTATTTTGAAGCTGGACTTCAATGTCATTGCAACGTTGTCACTATTTTGTTTTCCAAAAATGCAATAAAAAGAATATTTTTTTTAAAATAGATGGTGGGTGTGTGGCCGGCGACCGAGAAAGATGGCCACATGATTAATGAGCTTGCTGACGAAGCGTTAAATTAACGGCCTTTCCTATATATTGCCGGGTGAAACACTCACTCTTTATCGTGAATCCTATTGTGGACGTAATGCTGGATGCTCCTGTTCTGATACGGTCTCTGTATCTGGTGCTATAATATGGCAAGTGTTGCAGGATTCGTATTCGCTTTGGGACGAAGTCTGGTGTGCCATTGAATGGAGACCGACACGACCATTGCTGTGAACATTGCAGTAAATACTTTTATTTGAGGCAGTGAGTTCATTATCGAAGGTGGTCATGAATGCTTGTGTGGCTTGCCTGCGGTTGTCCACTTTGTTGCATAGCTGCTTCTTTTTACTAACAGCTGGGATATGCAATGCACTGCCTTCCCTGAGGTAATGAAGCCGCGTCACACTTAGCGTGAGAACGCGCGGCTTCTGAATGTGCTACAGGCATCTCTTGCCTGACATTGAGTGGCTCACGCCGGTATTACACCAGTCTAAGCATCATTTGGCTTTAAATCTTTACTGTGTACATTATTTTAAGCCTTTTCTTCAACAACAACAGCCTTTGATACTAAATAGATCAAATTCTTAGTCTAAGACTAATGTTATTATTATTGGTCTGACAAATGTGCACCAATGCATATGACCTGATAAAAATACAAATGACCAACAACTCATTCAATCCATGTTCTGAAGTTTGAAACAACAGGAAGGTGGTTACTGCTTATCACAAACCACCAGTGTACTGGAAAACCCACATTATTTCAGCCCTGGAGCCAATCTGTAATAAAGCACATATTCACACAACTGCCTGCAATTGCCTGAGAAGTACTAATGGCTGCTCAATTCAGGTAATGCATCTGGAGACTTACTCTTCTTCAATAAAGGCGTGGAAAAAATATTACAAGAACTGTCTTGGATTCAAGGTCCTTGGGGATCCAGGATGACTTCAATTCATTTAAAAACAACATGAAAACTATGAACTCCAGATTGTCAGAGGTAAAGGAGCGTGTGTCATTTACGGAGGAGAGATTGGAAGGTTTGAAACACATGCACAGTAAAATCCAGCATTTAGAAGTAAAAGTTTCCAATCTCGAAGACAGAAATAGGATATTATAAGAATCTAAATATTGAACCAAATGACCCCATTACATTTCTCACTCACTGGCATTCAGAAATGTTCAATATTACCTAGTGTCCTCCCTTTCAGTGTCAACGTGCTCACAGAATAAGACATTGATTTACTTCTACTGGCAACTCACCTAGACCCCTAATTGCTTTTCTATTGCGACACCAGAAAGCATGACATATTCTGCTTACGGCAAAGAAAATCTTTGAATTTTTAAGGAAACGAGATTTTTATCCCCCCAGACTTTTCCAAAGTGACTCAAGACAAAAGAAAGATTTTTAGACTTAAGGCTGGTACTTAAAATCTTAGATATTAAATACGGCCTGCTGGAACCGGCAAGAATGCTTATAACCCCGCCAGGAGGCAATACCAAGGAATACCTGAACCGTGAAGATCTATATGCCCACGTAAAATCCCTCCAATCATCCGATATGGGCTCTTTGCCTTATGAATCGGCCCTCAAGGATTCCATTGCATCAACTCAGCCTCCTCTTCTTGCCCACAGTTTATTGTGCTGGCACAAATTTAAACATGCTAAATCCAACCACTCAAGAAGCAGATCTGATCTCAATCCTTCAGCAAATGTGTTTGATAATCTAGAAAAGCATAGACATAAATCTAGGTCCCCGATAAAGCATATTGGCCCAGTAGATGCTTCCTCATCCAAATAGCTGTATTCCCTCCTTCACAACTTCAGTTATATTTTCACCATGATTTGTTCTTTCTTATTTTTCACTACTTATTGACCAAACTTGGCAATCCATATAGAGGTAGCTCTGTCTGTTTCATTGCTTCATTGTGAGCTGTTGTCCCGTCCTGCTCCTCTCCGGGTATTGCTCCTCCTCAGTTCACCAGGCAGTGGCGGTTGCCATGGCGCTTACTGCAACGCCAGTTCCAACGTCCATATCCAACTACGTTTCCCATCAACCCTGGCGCCCAGTGAGTTGTCGTGGAACGTTGCGTGCTGTGCGTGCCACAAGTTACCCAGAAGCATTGTATTTATACATTCCGGTATTACGGAACAGTGCTCCTAAAACGTTATGTTTACTCATGGTATGGTTGCTTCACGTTCTGTGCATTACTTGCTTTCCTGTCTCCTGATTTGGTTCATCAACGCTCTCAGACCTGCCATCGCTTCTGTCCCTCAACTGGTTTCCAACGCAAGACTTTCTTTCAGACTGATTTCCCAGCCCCCTTGAATCTGCTCTCTGAATTCTGGCAACACTTGATTACAAGTCCTGAACTGTGTCTGTTTGCTCCACCTCTCTTGCATGATATCCTGGCTCCCCATTGAATTACATGCAAACGTTTCTCTGGACTGCTTCTGCTTATCCCTCATTTTCATTCCCACGGTCCCTGAATCACCCTCCTCTCCTTTCGGGACACTGTGCTGTGATTGTGAGGGGTTTCTGCCTCCTGATTCTGGAAACACCATTTTTCCTTGTTCTGGACGCTCTGCTGACTTCCCCAAAGGATTACTTTGCTTTTGAATTTGTATCCCCCTTCCACACTGGAACTTGGCTCGGATCCTGTGGTTGTGCTTTCTATTGGACTTCCTGACCCTGTTTGGATATTTTGGTGACTCTACCTCCCTCTTAGTTTGCACCCTCATGCCGCCCGGGTCAAGGCCTTCCCTTGTTGAAGATCCTACAGTTCTCCAAAACAGACCCTACATCTTCTCTGGAGACATTCGGACTGTCTTCATCCTCACTGGCTGGAGCATTTTGCTGCAAGTAGGTTTCCCATCTGGTCTTGCAGCAGAACAGGTAAGAGTAGGTTTGTCTGGGGGTGACGCAGGTGGTGTGTTGGGAAACACACTTAAACAAATCTGAATATTTGTATCTGTTTTTCCTTCCCTCTAACTCCGCTGTTTGCTCTTGCCTTTTCACCTTAGATATTATGCAGGCTAAACTCTTGATGGAAAAGTCTGCCTTCCATCTGTGGAAGGAGGCCCCAGTTGCCAATAGGGACAGTGGCTCTTCAACTGTCCTCGATCCTGACAGATTTAGGAGCCACACTTACGCCAATCTTTGATAGATCCTGGGGTGGATCCTATGGCCACTGTTATACAAGCCTTTTCGGCCCTCTGCACAGATATGGCTTCCGCTCATGCTGCTTCACATCAGCGCATGAACGTCATTCAGAGACTTGTACACCCGTTGCCACGGATGAGGAATTTGGGGATAGAGCAGCTCCAGCGCCACCCCCTGTTCGACCCACTCAATATCCAGGCCCTGCTCCTATTGTATTACCAGGACTGTTTCCTTTAGCCCCACCAGAACATTTCACCAGTGATCCCTAGACTTATAGGACCTTTATAAATCAGTGCTGGTTGCATTTTCTCTGTCATCCTTTGGCCTTCCCCAACTCCACCACAAAGGCCGCTTTTGTGCTATCTCGCCTGGGAGTATCCGCCGCGGCCTGGTCAAATAAGTTGTTGGAGTCCAATAACCTGGCTCTGTATGACTTTGATACACTGCTGAAAGCTATGAATCTCGTCTTTGATGCACGTTACAAGGATCAGGCGTCTGATCTAGAGTTTCTGGCCTTGGCTCAAGAAAAACAGAGCTCTCTGTCATATCATGCCTGTTTCAACTAATTGGCGGCTGAAACCACATGGCCCGAACAGAAGAAAGCAGATGTTTTCTATAAGGGCCTCTCTAAGGAATTGAAGGATGCCTTCTCCGTAGTTCCATCTATCCCCTCTGTTTTCGCGGAACTGTTGGATTTGGTCTTACAGGTGGATGCCCGACTCATACAGAGACAAGGGGAGTGTTGGGTCCCTGACCTGCGGCATGGCAAATCCGACCCATTTCCTCCATCCTCATTTGGGGAAACGGAGCCAATGCAGATCGGCCATATGAGGAGGCCCTTTGACTAAGGAAGAATAGGAAAGGCGAATGGCTAATAACCTCTGCCTTTAATGTGGTCAGCCAGGCCACTTTATTCAAGTCTGTCCCAAAAGGCATATCAGGCGTACAGGAAATGCCAAGACTCGTCCCTAGACAGGGCCATGGGGACGAGTCCGCGTTCTGTTGGCTCGGAGGACATTTTGGCTACTACACACATATATCTGCCTATTTCCTTTACCATATCTGATTCTTTAGCGTTCATCAACCCGGTTATGATCGACTCGGGAGTGACAGGCAATTACATGGACGCTCAGCTGGCCAAGAGGCACGGATTGCTTATTACGTCCAAAACCATCCCAGAAGTGGTACACTCTGTGGATGACTTGTGTCTTGTTTCCGTGCAAGTGATGGAATGTACCAGCCATGTCCTGGTGTGCACCCAAGAGGGGCACTCGGAACAGATCATTTTTGATTTAATTACAGCACCTCAGACCGGGATCATTTTGGGCCTTCCCTGGCTACAAAAGCATAACCCTGTCATTGATTGGGTTAAGCAGATTGTGTGTTTTTCCTCTTCACTCTGTTCAGATGAATGCCTTTCTGCGCAAGGTGAAGTTGTCTCAGTCCTGTGTCTGGCCTTACTCTCCAGCACGCCCTCAGTCAGTGCCACTATGCAGACTCCCTCACCCGACCTGCCTCGGGAATACCAGGGTTTCTCTGAGGTTTTTGATAAAGGGCTGTTGGAGCAGCTTCCACCACATCAAAGCTATGACTGCCCCATCGTACCCGGGGCCACGGTTCCCCATGGTCGTATCTATTTCCTTACACACCAGGAGGAAGAGCAGCTCAAGGCGTACATAGAGAAGTCTGTGCGTTTGGGGCACATTTAATGGAGACTGGAGTATGGAGAACTGTGCCCTTGTATGGACTACAGAGCACTGAACTCTGTCACTATAAAAAAACTAGTACCCTCTGCCCCTCATCCCAGAGTTGCTCGACCGCCTAACAGCATCAAACGTTTTTACCAAACTCGATCTGTGGGGGCCTACAATCTGGTCAGGATGAGGCAGGGTGACGAGTGAAAACATGCTTTCAAGATCAAGTACAGACTTTTCGAGTATCTTGTCATGCCCTTTGGCTCTATAATGCCCTCGCCACCCTTTCAACATTTCGTCAATATCATCTTTCGGGATGTGCTACACTGTTTTGTTGTGTATCTGGATGACATTCTTATATTCTCTGAGTCCGAAGAGCAGCACGTCCAACATGTACGCACCATCCTGCAACATCAATGGGAAAATGTGCTGTAGAGAAGTGTGTCTTCCACGCCTTCTGTATTACAACATCCCAATCCTTCTCTACCATATGTCGTGGAGGCTGATGCTTCCGCCATGGCAATCGGGGCTATTCTTTCGCAGAAATGCCCCTCCACGCAGCGTCTACACCCAGTGGCCTATTACTCAAGGTCTTTGTCTCCTTCGGAAAAGAACTACACCATTATGGAAAGGGAACTCCTGGCCATTAGAGCCACTTTTAAGGAATGGAGGCATCATCTCTTGGGGGCCAGAAACCCGATAACAGTGAACCCGTAGGCCCTTTAAACGAGGTAGCACTCTATGGGATGGATGGGGATGCAGAAGTTACTCATACACCAATGATAAGACCGACTCAGGAAGTTGGCAAATAGTTAGCTGTTTTATTAACAATTATCTAAAGCAGGGAGTACAACGAACATCAATGGACATCTTGCAGCATATCTCTCAGCGAGTTACATAAAAATACAGTTATATAGTAAAAACTCATCAACATTGACGTCATACTACGTGGCAAAGTAAGAAAACCTAAGTTCCGAATTTTTTAAGGTTTACAACTACTATGATAGGTGGTGGTAAGTTGTTTCAGAGGGCACTGCCCGCACAGTTGATGAATTCTATACCCAATTTCTTTTGACAAAAGGTTGTGATGCGAAGATTATTTGCTGGTGCTAATCTAAAAGACCCAGACGTGGTGTATTTTGAGACTTGCGCTCTTAAGAAGGTTGGTCATATGTTGTTAAGACTCTTGTGTGTACCCTATAATATCCTGAAGTCTATTCTTTCCATGAGTGGAAGCAAATGAGGGGCCCTCAAGCCTGGTGTGATGTTATCTTGGCATTTGAGATGAAGGACTATTTAGATGGACTTTTTTGGATACGCTCCATAGATGGGCTTTCTCAGGAGGCCAAAGTACAGTCTGATCCAGATTTCCGGTATGGACAACAGAGTTGTCCTTTTTGGAGGGATTGAGTTGAGCATGGAAATTAAGCTATGTTATTAAACATGAAACATGGAGGCAAGTACTTAGTAAGGAGCTGCTTTAGTTGTCCCTCAAGTAAATGGTAGGGCATCAATGCTACTCAAATGTTTTTCAGCTATCAATGTGCAAGCAGCCTTCATGCTAGATTTAGCTCACAACAGTTATAAATATCATGTTTACCTGAATTTTGATAATCATTTGCATGGACATTTCTGGAAGACTGGTTCTGGGTCTTGGTACAGCACACTATTCTCATCTTGCTGCAAACAATGGTTATCAAACAATACATGCCTTCCTACATATGGTCTCATAGATCATGTATGACTGTATTTTATTTCAAAGTGGGCCACACCTATTGTTTAGCCCTGTGGTAAGCAGATTGTTAGGCGATAGACTGTTCAATTGTATCTCATTTACAGCACCAACCTCCTGTACATGAACCAGGATCACAGATAAATCACACTTGCTACTAAACGTTTGCTATATTTATTATTAAAATGTGCTCATACATAAAAATTCTAATTGCACCACTGGACTGTTTCAAATATTGCTTACATGTCAGCATACAGATCCATTTCACAAAAAGCTTTTGTCAAGCAGCATTATTTCAGATACATAGAACAAGTAGGTCTGAATCGAGCAACCGCTAAATCTCTCCTTGCTTCCCCTTGCAGGAGTGACCTTAAATCATCCCTTTTAAAATCAGAGTCAAATGCAGAATTCATGTGCACTTTTAAAGAGTTTGGGTATTCTTGGCTGTCTTCACTCCTTGTCTACAGAATGGAGCAACATGTTGGAATTCCTATATGGTACTCAGGCGATACCTTTGGGAATTAAATGAGACAGACTTCTTCACCAGCTTAGTATCTCTGTCTCAAGTTTCATACTCTTATTATTGGAGTGGGCCCCCAATAGTGTCTGATCTTCATTATCTTGCACCGCTGGGGAATAAATCAGGAGAAAATGTATTCCTTTCTAGCTCTGCTCCCTTAACCCACATCAAATAGATTGGTCCATTGAATCCTGCTGGGTAATGCCCTCTAACTGTAGTCAGGGCAGGGGCATCTCTAACGATTCAGTTGTACCTTGATACCCATTGTCATTCTCTTGGTGTTGCAAAGGGAGGGCACATAGTAACTTATCACAGCATATGATATAGTAGTTACCCTCTAACTGATAGTGAAAATTAGGTGTTCCAATGTTGTTGTTGGGAATACAGCAGTCCAAAAGGTACACAGTTGCTAATCCATGCACAACAAAGCAACAAGAAGCCACTCAATTTGATTTGTGGATTGTGGAGTTTCATAATATCATCACCAGCAGCCTACATGTTGGATAGCTATGGTAAGCAACTGCTAGGGACCAGAACACAAAGCACTTAATTCAGCACTAAGCAGACCTTATCTTCATTTCAGAAACCTTGTAGGAGTATTTAAGGCCTTTGCCGGATCTCCAGTTTATGCCATCGGCATGGCTGCTGTGAGTGCCGTACAAATACATTGCATTCAGGTTGGAGTCGTGGCAGTCGGTGTACCACCAGGCACCTTTAAATGTTTCAGCACAGCTCCATCCAAGACGATCATTGTCTCGATCTTTAGTTGAAAATAGGCCTTCATTGTGCCTTGTTAAAGAATCACCTGTAAAAAGAAAAACATTGTAAGTACTTTCCAGTATGTGCCACTGAGTTGTTCCATCAGGGTTAGAGGGTTTCACCCATAGACCCATAGGCAAGTGGTTTGTAACCCTGCCCAGGTTCTCACATTCTACTGACAATTCGGTCCCACCCCAACGTGTGAAATGCGCCAGTGGCTTTATCTAGGAAGTAAGAGGGGGGCGAAGGAGGGGCCAGAATGTAGCTTTCATGCCTTACCTGGAGGGCGGACACAGCCTTTAACGGCCCACCAGCCTGAGCTAAGGCACGCCCGAGCGTAGCGAGAGCCCCAGCTCGGGCTGTGGGCTGAAAGCCATTTTAACACCGGGGTTCATCTGGGGTGCGAATGGCTTTCCCAATTTTGCATCGGAAGATGCACTTCTTTCACAGCCGATCCCCTGATGTAAAATGAAAAATAAAAATAAAGATGGCTGCTGCCATATGGAAAAGGGACTAAGTCGACTATGGTAGAAGGATTGATGTTACTGAAGAGAGGAATTTGAAATGAGATGGCCAGGGTCGGATTGGCCCCTCGGCCTTTCGGCCCTGTGGAGTGGGTGCCCGTTTCTGGCCATGCCTGGGGCGGTTTGTAAAAAAAAAAAAATGCATATTTTTTTCTCCACTTTTTCTTTTTTCTTCAAAAAGCCTTTCATCCTTCTTAGGTCGATAAATGAGCACCAACACAGGTTGGGTGATATGGTATGCATATTTGTTCTATAAAAAAAAGAGCTTAAGGGTAAGTGCTATACAATAACATATCATTTGGCCTTGGACGTCTGCTTGCATTCACAGTAATTTGACAATATGGATCTATACACACATATATTAATGATACATATGGTGATCCATTCTTGTATGGAATGTATATCACATTACTGAAAACATAACCATATTTTTCTTAATGTACCTAGGAAAAATGGCATTTGATGCAACTTCTTGTTTTGTCAAGGGGTGAAAGGTTGTGTTTCATCGCTTCCTGGGATGTCACTCAGGGGTGGGGGTCAAATGACATCACTTCCGGTTATGTCATCAGAGGTCAAGGGTCGTGAGGCAAGGGGTGGCCCACTTTTTTGAGGCGAGGGGTGGCCCACTTTTGTTTGGGTGACTGGGCCTATTTCTTGTTCCAGTCTGACCCTGGATATGGCCAATGTGGACGTTCTTTAGACGTAAAGTTAGACAGAGTCTCATAAGCGCAAAGAAGATCCCTATGGTGTGTGCTATTTTAACACTTTTCTGAAATTCAGGTGACTTTTGTTAATTTTCTCCAGGAATTATATGCATGGGTTTTTCAAAGTAACATTTCGGGTACTCTTGAAAAATAAGCTACCATAGTTATTCATTCATGATTACCAGATTTTGGTTTCGGGTCCAAATTCAGTGACCACAACCACCCCACTGGCATGAATTCAGTCTGGTCACAGTTTCATGTTGTGATCTAGTGGTCTGTTATTTGATGAGCATTATGCCAACATAATTTTAAAGATTGGTCTAATGTGATTTTGATGACCGAAGCCATGCTATGTTCTGCTGCCTTACTGTGATTTATCTTGTGCACTATTGCCATATGCATGGTCTCCAAGTGCTCTGGTGGATTTGAAAGAGGGTGGGGAGGGTTATGTTATTGGTGAATGATGGAAAATGCAAGATAGTTGTTGCAAGCAGACTGGAAGAACTCTTAGATCTCAGTGCGGACGATTTTCTAGGTGTTTTTGTCAGGAAAGTAGAGGCATCTGTGTCCAGAGAGGGACCTCATGTGCCCATAGAGTTAGGATGCCTTTGCCAGGACTATGGTATGGGGGATGGTTATAGAGGTCTATTGTTCTTTTGTTTTGAGGGGTATTAATATGCTGTGTATGAGTTGCTTGGTTGGTCTGTGTTTAGTGTTGTTGAGCACTAATGCGACTTTCCGTCTGTTTTTTGAAAATATTGCCCCTCATTACAGTGCAAGTGCAACATTACATGTTACTTACATTACTAGTACAACAAGTTGTTATTTGAATGGATTTTTGGACCAAGGTAATTTTGTGTTCCCTAGTGCTAATTCATAATTGTCTGACCACTCGAAAAGATTTTGGCCTTGTGCAAAAATGCATTGAATGAACACATTCTTTGCACTAGGGCAATTCTTTGACCCACTGAAAATACCACGCAAATTTGCACTTGCAAACAGGTTTCTTTTTCAATAGGGTTTACGGTTAGCACAAATAAACAATGTGCAGTAAATTATGGAATAAACAAACCCTGCTGGTGAGAGAGAAAGGTGAGTTTTACTCAAACTGATGAGAGTATTGTTTTTCAATTTTGGGATAGAGTATGCATGCTGGACAAATTAACACCAATAAAAATTAAACATCTATTTTTCAGCTGTATTTAATGCAAGGTTTTGCTTTTCTTAAGCCATTTATATCGTCAAGGCAAATATCCCACAGAAGAGACATTTTATTACACGCCTTCTTACATATACTCGCATTGGAGCGTGGTCTATTATTCCTTCTGATCGGAGATTGTGCCGGCTGTCCCATATGGAGATTGAAATTTCACAACATTTATTAACCTCCAGCTCCAAATTGGGAAAAATGTATATCACAGGACATGTACAATGCGTCAGCAGAATTGAACAAATACAGACTGGCCAATTTTTCGCGCAAGCATTCTAAGCTATGTCTTTGGTGGTGACTGCAGCAGATTTTTATATTTGTTCTGAAGAATATTATTTTTTTACCTATTAAATATTTCTAGATTGTACATATGATAGATACATGGATATTTGTACTTATTGCATGTCATGTAAAGATTTAGGGCCTCATTACAAGTTTGGTGGTCTGGAAATAAGTGTGCGGTAGCAACGTACCCGCACCCTTGCCGGACCACCATACTAAGAGTCTGCCGGTAGGGGCATGGAACCCCCGGAATGCCTGTCCTGCTGGGAATTCAGGGCCCTACCAACAGGGTTTTCACTGAAGCACCGATACCATTAGCATGGGTCCTCTATGGGACTCCACGGAAATAGGGATTGACCGTTCCACCGCCTGCCATAATATCCCGATGGCACCGGAATGTCAGGCGGAGGAAACGTTGTATTATGGGGTTTCCGGTAACCCACCGCCTACTGGTGGATTTTACCAGCAACCGTGTAATGAGGGCCTATAGACTGCATGATTGTTATATTGTGTTTATTAACAACTTCATTTTTTAATGAGTGAATTGTACTCACATGACAAAGATACTCTAAAAAATTCCATTTCTACTTATGACCTTATTTTTGTGTATGTGTTTTATAGACTATTCTATGCTTGTAACTTCTAGTGTGAAGGGGTCTTTGTAAACTAAATACACCTTTTCTTAAGTAAAAAAAGGTGTGTTTTGTACAGTCTAGTCAACGCTGTTGTTGTGTATTTATACTAACATCCTTGGGTCTATAAGCAAACTAAATTGAAGAGGGGATAATGAGTCCAGAATTTTAGACTATTTTCAACGAACAGGGAGCCTGGGTGGGTACCTGGGCATACATCCATTTTGATGACAGCAAGTTAAGGAAGTACTATGATTGGCCGTTGATTCATCCATGGGAATAATATGGGTGTCATTATAATATACCTGACACACAATGTTGTGTTGTTCAGTAAACCCCACCTGCGAGATGCAGTGGTAGCTTCATTTATAGATCAAAATGTCACGCAGAACAGACAAGTAATATTATCAGGCCAACGAGTAGTATGTTTTGCTGATGTGTGGGTGGACCGGGTGATCGAGTATCAAGACTGTACAAGTGTCTAGACGGGACAAGTGTGTACACGGGAGGAGTGTATAGACGTGACGAGTGTGTAGATGGGACGAATGTGCGGAGCGGACGAATGTGCGGAGCGGACGACGTTTAACCAGACGAATGTGTAAGTAGTGAACGAGCATGTAGAAAGGACGAGCGAGGAGGGCGGATGAACGTCGAGAACGGATGAGCATGGAGAGCGGATGAGCGTGGAAATCGGATGAGTATGGAGAACGGATGGGTGGGAAGCGTGGAAAGCGGATAAGCATGGAGAGCGGATGAGAGTGGAGAGCGGATGAGAGTGGAGAGCGGATGAGAGTGGAGAGCGGATGAGTGTGGAGAGTGGATGAGGGTGGAGAGCGGATTAGTGTGGAGAGTGGAGGAGCATGGAGAGCGGAGGAGCATGGAGAGCGACTGAATGTGGAAAGCACAGAGCAAGTGTGGAGAGCGGATGAGTGTGGAGAGCGGATGAGTGTGGGGAGCGGATGAGTGTGGGGAGCGGATGAGTGTGGGGAGTGGATGAGTGTGGGGAGCGGATGAGTGTGGGAGCGGATGAATGTGGAGGGCAGATGAGTGTGGGGAGCAGATGAGTGTGGGGAGCGGATGAATGTGGAGGGCGGATGAGTGTATAGAAAGCGTTTGCGTATACAGAGCGGATGAGTGCGTAGGCAGACAGTAGTTCATGCGCTGGGTAGACTGGAATGCATGCACAAGAAAGACAGGAGTGCACACTTATGGAACACATGAGAGCATGCGTGAGGCACACTGGAGAAAGAATAGGTCAAGCAAGCATGAATGTGTAGGACAATCCCGAACGCCTGAAACAAACAAAATGAATAGAACGGACCTGCCCGCTCGGAACTGCGTGACATACATAATATGCTTTGGAATGCAGGGAACATTTGAAAGAGTACTTATCATAACACACCTCACGCTTACTCTCTCCCTTACACCACCACTCAGCTAGAACACAGAGATACTATGACACCATTCGGTATAACTGTTCTCATATCTACATCTCCCGCTCACTCCACAACACTCTAAGTAAACATTGCTGGTTTCACAACCCCCAGCCAGGCGTTCTCCTCAGGCCTAACGCAGCCACACTCGTCCTGGATAAAGCCAGCCAGAGCGAACACATACTCCTGATCTCTCAACCACCACACCTACCGCTAAGAAGCAGCTACCACCTGAATTCCGCACCAGCTGCACACATACCTGGTGCACACACGCACTTTTTGACTCTCTCTTCTCTCTCTACTGACCCGAACTTCGGTTCCCGAGGGCGTTCAACCTACCAGCACCTTCAGACCATACCAATGGTATATAAGGCGCTATATAAATGCAAAATAACATAACAAAATAACATAACATAACAAAGAACAGAATGATGACACATGGCAAGTTTCTACTCAAATCACTTGAGGGAAATACAGACATTACATCCTAGGAAGGAATGAGTTAATTCAATAGCATCCAACATATTTTTCTTCTTAAACTGTTAAACAGATTTCATTCAACTTGAACTGCACTGATTCTCCGTTCAATATTTTAATGAATATCTGAGTATGATTTTTATATTTTCTCTACCTAAAAATAGATGGCTAATATTGCAAACAAACATACTCTGAAGCATATTCTGTAGATGACCTAGCAACTCTGCTGTAGTCCTATCCGCCATCCATGTCAAAGGAAATCATCCATTATACCCATACTTACTGAGGTGAAGGCAGAATGTGCTGCTTTTACAATGGAGTCAGTCACATGGCTGTATGGCTGTTCCATATTTAAGGATAGCTAACAATTCTATCCACCCAAGCGACAGAGGGGCTGATTAATGAATTATTTGCGCCGAAAAACGGGGATTTGTGTGCCATTCTGCCAGCAAATCCCTGTTCAACAAATGGGGATTTGTGGGCAGAATGGCACACAAATCCACGTTTTTCTGCGTAAATAATTTCATGAATCAGTCCCAGTGACTCCTGGGAAGAACTAGAAAAGATGATGGTTACATGCAATGAGCAACCCTTTTGGAAATACATGCATCCCAACTAACACAAATTGACACCTAAAACATATGCAAAGATTGCTTTTGATAAAGTCAATTAATGAAGAAATCTTTATTCCAATTTGCTGTATGTGATATACTCAAAACACAAAGGAGAGGCACCTAATTAGAAAACAGCAAGCCTCGTCCCAAATAATACAACAAGCTTTAATACCTTTCACGGTCATACAGTTTTCAATACCATTCAGTAAAAGTTTCCATGATCTCATCAATTGAAACCCACCCACCCAATTAGTCATACAAGCTTAATATCATATTGAGAGCTGAGCTGAGTGCTATCATTGACACTTCCTCTTACTGCAGCAATTTCTGAGGTCAGCGGTTGTACTGGGAATGGCAACTTTTTGTAACAAAGAAGATACAATGCTAGTTCCAGAGAAAAGGTCTTTGAATATCTTGGAGGCAGCAGGTGATTATATTGAGAGGCTGTTAGTGCACCCCTCCTTGTTTGACAATAGGAAAAACTAGCTATGAAGAAAAGCCTTAGAATTCTTTGGAGGCAGGACAACATTATTTATTTATTTATTTATTTATTTATTTATTTATTTATTTATTATTAAAATAATACAGTTTTATACATAAATAACACTTTACACATAAAACAATCAAACAAATCATTATAGAGACAAGAAGAAGAAAGAAAAAAACAGAAATTCCTTAATGTATGTAGATAGATGTTACAGAAACCTAGACTTCCTTTCATCACAACAATTTACAGAAGCAATTCCCACGGGTAAAGGAATACACAAGCAAACAAATAAGAGAAAAAAGAATAAAAACTAAAAATAAAAAGTAGGAGGTAAAAAACCAGGCAGGCAGACAAATAAATATATATATACACAATAATCACATGTTTAGTTCTAGACAACAAACCTAGCTTTCTAATTATACTTCGAAGAATCCTGCAGGGTCACAAGGCCCACCCTAGTGCAATGGTTCATGCAAATTATTGCTTCGCATCAAACATGAAATAGGGCTAAATGTAATTTAGGATTAAGTGTGTTAATGCATTGATACCAAAATTCCACTTGCCCTATGAATTCGAGTCTATTAACAAACTTCCCAAAGATTTTTGCACAACTTTTACTCATCGATCGGCATTTTGTGAGTACATGCCAGGCAGTTTCCAGCTCCGTACGTGATTCACATATTCTACATTACCATTCGGCTTTCAATAGGCACAATTCTGGGCCTATGGATTCCAAAGTTTGCAAATGGTTAATGCGTAATAATAAGATGAAACGCCTTAACGGCTCAGAGCGGCACAGATTTAAGTATGGCTGAGCCTTTTTGTAAATGAACAGAACATATGCAATAAATGTAGAACTTTTAAAATTTTCTAAATGCATATAATTGTTCTGCCAATCCCATAGATCTAGGCTTTTATGCAGAAGATGAAACAGGTATTCATTGTTCTGTCCCCGCTCCCGGGACAAACTGATTTCCTCAAACAAATTACTAATTTGTGTTTCTAAACAATGTTGCCTGCCAACACGAAGGTCTTCCTCAACAGCCATTATCAGAGGGTTGGTAGGATCGTTTTTAATTCTAATGTTAAGTTCCGCTCTCTTCCGCAGAACGATTGCTTTGAGAGAAATTATTCCCAACTCCAACCTGATAACAGACATAGGGATGCATTGAGGGAGGCCAAGAATTCTTCTCCAAAACTTGCCCTCTACTAGCTGAAGCCAGCTCAGATTCATATTAATCAATGGATCAAGGCCATACGTTACCATTGGAACAAGCCATTGAATGTACAATTGACGTGCAGCCCAGGTGGAGAAGCCACTCTGATCTCGTGTGAATTTATAGATTAATGCAGTAAGTTATTTTGCAGACCTGCATGCAGGTGGCATAGTTGCCCTTGCTATCGAAATCCGCACCCAGATATTTATAGGAGTGTGTTTAGTTTATTTCAATCATTTCCACAAGCATACAGGGTCTTGCAAACTTGCCCACGGTATACAGGATAAGTTCCGTCTTATTGTGGTTGATGACTAATTCATTGGCCTCGGCATAACTCCAAAGTTGCTCAGCTGATCTGAGAATGCCACTAAATGTGTGATCTACGATCACAAGATCATCCACATACGCGAATATCGTGCAATGTCTTGAACCAATTTTCGCCGTGCAATTGTTGGTCCCCCGGAGGTACTCAGGGGTGTCAGACACAAATAAATTGTAAAGTGTAGGGGCAGTAACACACCCCTGCTTCACACCTCTCAGTTGTAGAAAAGAATTGGTGGTGGACCCACGATTATCTAATCTAAGCTGTACCATAGTGTTGGTGTGTAGGAGCTCTAGGTAGTACAAAAGAGACTCCGGGCAGGCTAAAGTTCTCAGTTTACTCCACAGTATGGCTCTGTTAACAGAGTCAGATGCCCCCCTGAAATCAACATTAAGGGCGTATAAAGGGGGGCTGGAATGTTGAAGAGCCTTATTCTCCAAAGAGTCCATAGCAAGCAGGTTATGGGATGTGGAGTAACTCGCCCTAAAAATGCTCTGAAAGCGGTCTAAGATTCCCGCTCCTTCAGCCCATTTCTGTAATTCTTTCAGTAGTAGGGAAACAAACATTTTGCCCGTGCAGTCCAACAAGGACAGTAAGCGGTAGTTACCAGGCTCAGTTTTATTCCCTTTTTTAAATACTGGAATGAGAATGGCAGCTTGCCACGAATCAGGGATGCGACCCACTGCCAGAATTTCCACAGACCCGCCCAGAATTGGGGATTATTCCTCATTACCACATTGGATAGAGCATTAGGGCCTGGCGCTCGAGACGAGTTTAACTCACCAATTCTGTACAGGAGCGTCTCTGTAGTAACTGTGAAGGGAGGAGTGACGGATGTGATGCTTTTTTGTGCAATAACCTTAGTCAGCCCAATTCCATTGCGGTTTTCAAGGAAAGTGTTCCATTCATCAATACCTATGGGATTAATCATGGGGGAATTTCTACTCCCCTTAGCTTCCCCCAGGAGTGACCAGATGTCATGAGGGTTTCTGGTACATAATGTTTTAACGGTATGCTGCCATCGTACCAGTTTCCAAACCAGGAACGGTATCTGTTTTTTAATTTCCTGATACTGTTGGAGATTACCGCAATGGGATAGGCCACAGATTTAAGGTTACAAATGTTTCTTCTAAGCCTCTGTTTTTTTAATCTCTAACAACTCTATCAAAAGGAATGTTATTCAGAGATTTCCCCAGCGTCATCGGAGATCTGCAAATGGGTGTGTCCCTGAGAGAGTACATATCCACCTCTCAATCTCTTCGGGAGACATGTGGTTGAATGTACATGCATGGTCCAAATCCCATTCATCCGTTTAGTTGGCTGCTTTCAAGATGTTTTTTTCAGACCATATTATACGATTTAAAGTATGACTGGTGGAGAAGTCACATAGTTTGATGTTCCCCACAGGAGGAAAAATAGTCTGGACATTCATTATGAGGGGATCATGGTCACTCCACACAGTCTCAGGGAACCCCCATATCTTCTACAATCGAGGCAACCTTAGCAATGGTAAATATGTAATCCAGGGTACTCCCCCCCATTCCGTTCCTCCAGGTAACCTTGACAGGTCTGTCACTCTTAGTGCTGCCATTTATGATCTCAAGATCTCAGCACTTAAAGAATCTAGACCAGCAATCACCTTCAACATCCAATGATTTATGTTCCAGAAGGCAGATGTTATTTATGGAAGGATTATTACCCGTGCCTATCCCACCTTTAATATAAAGTTGAAATCACCAGCCAGAATAACAAAATAATTCTTAATATCAAGTATCCATCTGCCCAGTAATTTGTGTAATGCCTCCTGGATCAAATCTCTGTGCTTGGCCCCAGGTGGGTTGTAAACATTAATCAGTAGCATGTTTTCCCAGCTAGATTTTATCATAATTGTCACCTCGGCAGCACAATATAATTATCATATTCGGTTGTGATCCTTCTGCTGGTTATTGTATTGGTGATCCCAATAATAAGGCCCCCATACGGACGCCCATGCACCCTCTTTCTAGCTAGGGTGTGGTACAGAGTGAAGCCATCCATAGCAATAGGTAGAAGCAGACACTTCTCCTGAAGAAAAAAAAATGTTTGATTATCAATAAGGGAATGTGAGCCCTTGGTTATTAAAAAATGCGTTTGGCCACGCATATTCCAAGTGAAGGGGCATTTTCAGGGCTGCTGCATAACTATAGGAAGTGAATCTGCCAGCCACTTCAAGGTGCTCTGAATGTCATTCAACTGCACCTTCTTTCCAGATGGCAAAGCTGGCTTACCAAGTTTGTTTTTGGCCGGAAGCTGTGTATTAGTAGGCATGGAGGGATCTTCCTTCTCCTTGTCCACAACCACCTCCTTCTCAACCTGCAATAGGCTTTTCCTATGTGCACGGATCAGTTGTGCAGAAGCCAAGACCCTGCAATGCAGCACCGAGACATTGGGGTTGCATACCCTTAGTGGTTCAACAAAGGAAAAGTCATCTGAACGTATGACACGCAGCTGGGGTATAAGATGTAGTTTGGTTATTACCTCAGATCTCGTCAGCTTTTTGTCCCTTTTCTTTTGGTTCAAGTTCTTAATTATGCACATTTTGCTGGCTTTAGGATTTTCCGCGTCTACGGATTGAGTCCGTTCACGGTAATCCTCAGCCCTAGGCTTAATTTTCCTACGGGGCGTTGAGTATTTGGTTGCAACGCCAATGGTGCAAACCAAGGAGTCTGAGTCCGAGTCATTTCCAGTTGTACTTACGGACTCATTGGTTTTATCAGGGATAATCCAACTAGTCAAAGTCCCTCGACCTTTGGCCAAACGCTTCTTGGTTTTCCATCCTCTTTTCTTTGCTTTCTTTGATTTAACCGTGGGACGTTGGTAGCAGGAAGCGGGAGGCAATTTCCACAACAGCATTTTTTCAAAGCTGCCTGTTTGGCCATACACCGCTGCTTTTTTGTCAAAAGGATAATCCGGCTGCCTTCAGGTGATGCTATGGGGTTCCCATTGTTAGTAGGGGCTGGAGGCTCCACCTCCTCAGTGGTGGGCTCAGGCTCTGTTGCCTCATGTTCCAGTCACACCTTTGAATCTGGCAGCCCGAGTATATGATCGTGTTGGTATGTATCCTCCCGCAAAGTTTTAATAAGATTTTGAGTGCAAATTGCATCGATAGCATTGAGACCTGTAGCTCAATTATGGCAGTGTTACTATGACTTCCGGCATCTCCAACCCCTGTACCATCGGCATGTTCGGGTTCCTCTAGGTCAATGTAAAGATTGGTGGATGCCGATAGACGTCCCATAGTCGGAACTACATGAGAAATGGTTGTGTGATGGATAGATTGGTTTTCAGAAATATTTGAATTGGATTTCCAGTCTGTTTAGGGCTTGTCGTCCCATCAGCTGCGTGTGGTTCCATATATGCAGCATTCAAGACCTGCGCCTCCACTACCATAGTGCCCTTATTCATCTGCGATAGATTGACATATGGCCAACTGGCAGAACATTTGGAGAAATACCCCATTCTCCACCCTAAGCAGTCAGGCTTTCAGCAAACATTTGGGACGGAAACAGCGCTTCTAGAGCTTAAAACTAAACTCTTGGGAGATATGGATAAAAAAGGGTTTGTCATTAATAATCTCCTTAGATAAATCAGCAGCTTTTGATCTGATTGAACACTCCATTCTTATTCCCAGATTACAAGATGTGGCCAATCTCTCGGCCTCGGCAGCACAGTGGGTTCAGTCTTTCCTGGAGCATAGAAGCAGTAGAGTTTGCTCGGTTTCGGCAGAAGCTACTCCTATATTGGTGCTATATTGAGTCCCCCAAGAGGTGAGTATGTCACCTGTTTATACAACCTCTTTATGGCACCTTTCTTCTTTATGCTAGATGAGGAGGGGGTCATTTTTTATAATTATGCAGATGACGCTCAATGTGTCATCTCATTAACAGGACACCACGAGAGGGATGAGTTTGAGGTAAATAGAATTTTCACCTTAATCGAACGGTGGATGTTGGAAAATGTCCTCGCCCTGAACCATAGCAAGACAGAGCTACTGATCGTTGGTAGCCCAAGGGCTCTAAAAATCTTGATATAGCTTACAGCTCCTTCAAATTAGGGGATGACATCATCTCTCCATTACCGAAAACTAAAATCTTAGGAGTTCCTTTGGACTCTGCTCTAAGTATGAAGGCTCATGTTTCCACGGTAGTGGCAGGAGTATCTTACTTCTTTCCCATCTAAGGCCTATGATTTCACAGGAGTGCGCAGAGACTATTGCCAGGGCAATAATCGGGGCAAAGTTGGATTACTGCTGCAGTCATCTTCTAGGCACTAGTCAACTCGAATTATGCAGATTGCAGGTTGTTCAGAACTGGGCAGTCAGAGTAGTTCTTAGACTCCCTAAGTACAGTCATATAACTGAGGCTAGAAGATCTCTTCATTGGCTTCCGATAGAAGCCCGGATAGTCTTCAGAGTCCTGCTTATCACCTTTAAGTGTAGGCAACAAGCTTTGCCCACTTATCTACAGAATCACATAATAGAGAAATCTAACCAACGTTCCCTTAGATCAGCAACAAATAACTTGATTGTGCAGCCCAGAAGCAGGACTGCTAAGGCCGAAAAATGGGGCTTTCAACGTCAGGGCTCCTTCCTTCTGGAATAAACTTCCGGACCGATTAAGGCATCAGAATTCCTTGCAAGTCTTTAAGAAAGAACTTAAAACACATCTTTTTGCCTAATCTAAACTAAGAGAACTGCTCGTTATGACCGGATGTGTACAGCTGGTTTACCAAGCGGTATACATCAGCCTGTCCCCTTTTTCTCTCTTACCATTCTGCTCCTAAAAGGAGGATGTGTCTTGTGTCCTATTGTTGTATAATACTTGTTTGTTTGATCTGCGCCTTTATGCCTGAGGGTCAATAGCGCACACTATAAATGTAATGTAATGTAATGGAGTTACTACTTTAGGGCGACCACAGATTTTTGGATAGAGAGGCAAAAGTCAAGCAAAGAGTTGTTATCAATGTCATTATAGTTAGAAGTCTCCAGTACCTCGCTGGTGTTGTGATTAGGTAAGGGGGCCACATCTCCAGTAGTTTTACCTTGGGGGTCACTTTTGGTGTCACTTTTGAGAACATCGCAGGAATGGTCCCCTTTTCAGAATCTCCACCGCCGCCATGGTAGAATTATTTTTAGAGTTCTGTTTAGAATCTCTGTCAATATTCCGTCTCCGTAGGTTGTAACCTGATTTGGAAGCCTTGGATTTAGTCATATTTCCCACTCCCTGTTGCAGTTACAGTGTGTGATGACAATGTTCCAGGGTTCCCAATGGTATAGTTGGTGCTGTAATATATCAAGTAGTGAAAAAAGGGGATGAGGGAGGGGAGTGTATCAAGGTAGAGGGGTGGGAGGTGGGGAGGATTTAGCACTATCCGTGCTGCGTTGGAAAGAGAATAAAAGCAGATGTGCAAACAGGATCAAAGAAGCGAACAAACACTTCCTCAGTCTCCCGTCATGCAGTTCCCTCAGAGTTTTGCTTACCACACTGTCTGAGAAATTCAAGTACGAGGCAGTCCTTAGTCTGTGAGCGTTGCAGCCAAGGCCAGTGGCATAGACTGCCTGCTCCAGCCACACCTGCCCACAAGTGACCACAAAGGACCACTTGTCCACCCACTTCTCCGCGTCCGCTCCACGCACCAAGTGGGTTCAAATAGGTTCTGCTGCTGAGTCCAGCGATTCTGCTCCGCCTCCAAAAACAGTATTAACTGAAAAAATACTGCAAAGCACCATAAAGGACCACCTGTCCACCCACTTCTCACAACATTATTAGGTGACTGCAACTCAGAGCAGCGTGTTATTGAGTCATGACAAATCCAGTTGATTAAGCCTTATTGGCATATGTTCCAACGTTGATGCAGTTGGAGTCAAGTTTCAAAAATACAGGCTACCTACAAAATGTTTCCAATTTTTACCTCCACATTTCTCCACTTGGTAGTGGCAGATTATGTTGGATCCTGTAATGGTTTCAATGAAAATGTCTGTGATCTAAATGGTTCAATTAGCAACCAACTCATTGGTGTGACTGCTGTCACAGTGATTTTATTTACAGAAATTGGTCCTGGTCTCATCTGTGTAAAAAAGACAGTCTCATAAATGTAACCCCGCCCGGCTACCCAAGAAGCAGTTATTCAGTGCATGGGTTTCTGTTTTGGTATAGAAGCACTTGGCTACTACATGCTGTCTTGTTCCTGAAAATAAAGTCTTTTTTAGCAAAACAAGAGTTTCTGAAATCAGCTAATGCCACCATAAATTCACATAGACACCGATTACACATTATTTGCCTTATTACATTAAAGGAATAGTGCACTCAAAAATATTATTGTACGGAGGGTTCAGGCAATTGGTTTTAAGCAAACTGTGATTGATCGTAAAAAGATTTCCATGCACCTTACCATAGTTTTCCTAATTTTCACACATGCGAAATCAAGCATCAGGGCGCGGCCATCTTGTGCTGATCTTATCCGTTGCCGCATCACCCTAAATTGAACTCCCCTTGCGGCACTAAATTATATCCCCCGCCCCTGAAACTGATATCGCTAGACGCATAGGGTTCATTTCACAATGCGAATGCACGTCTCGTGTCAATGTTCTCTGTGCGCCAGCTAATGACATGCTCTTTCCTCAATAAGTATATTCAGACCGTTTCTCATCAGACAACATCAGAGTTGCTTTTTCAATCATTTTGCTTCTTTTTTTGTATATCTATGATTCATTTCTGCTCTGTTCAGCTATCTTCGTTGCTCGTAGCCTGTGCAAACAGATACTAGTACTAGCATTACTATTGATTTTAATTTTGTCGTATAATGGCAAAAACACAGCGCTACCAGTACTAGCCAGAGTATTCCGAGGCCGAATTAGTTGAAAGAGAAAGATGTGGAAATGATGGGGCGTCGGACGACAGTTGGTAGGACGAATCACCGGATCCTGAGCCAGAGCCTAGTCGCATGGAAGACGTCTCCACCTGGTCTATCTGCAATTAGTACGAGGTCATGCCAACCGAGGAGGAGAACTGCTGCTGCAGAGAAAACTCTGGATGCTTGGCCGACATATCGGAAGGCGAGACACGGCCACAATGCGTTACCGAGCTGCATGACTTCAGGGCAGCCTGTCTCACAAGGTCTGTGTTGAGGATTATGATGGTGCTTATGCATTAACTTCGCGCAACAGTTTAACTTCATGCAACAGTTCGCCCTCGAAATCCAAGTAACGAGTAAGTGTACTCTAGATGTGATGTAACTTAGGCCACTAACATTTCATGTTTGTCTCTTATATTGTCGTAACTTTGATCTATCACTGCCATATGAATGTAGTCTGGCAATTCAATACATCTCTCGAGATTTGGGGAAATCATAGTGGTCAACTTATGTGTCTTTTACGTACAACCAAGAAACAATAATTCTCTGTCCCCCAAACGTTATGGATTGCATGGATGTTCACTTGTGTAATGTGTCTACAATTTTAAAGCCCAAATTGATTGATCCATGAAGTAACATTTGTACTGGCAACTATGCCTTAGGATACAAGATTGCATTTTCAACTAAGGTTTGTATACTTATCATGTTCATTTAAATACAGTTTGTATGTTTCTCTTCCATCGTTCGTTTACATGGTGGCTATATGGGAGGCTTGGATACCGCGTTTGATGAGTAATACCCGCCTGTGTCATTGGTGCCATTCGAGACAAATTCCCCAGTGACAGCAGTCAATACATGGGATTTTCCCACACTGTGCTGCAACCCAAAGTATACAATTTGTAGTACATTTCAGCCATGAACATCAGTAACAAAATAAAATAAAAATCATCTTTTATGAATAGTTGTTTCAATTGTTCATTGAATCAAGGACGCGCTCACTTGTCTTGGCAGGGTGAGAACGGCCATGGTGCCCAACACCATATACACTTCAAAGGTATCTTCCGCGCAGGGGGCCATTATACACAGAGCCTCCCTAGACCCCGTGTCTCCAGGCAGGCCCCCCTGAAGCAGGCTGCGCCCCTGCAATCCACATAAGTGTGTCTCCATTCAGCAGTGTTCTAGCCCTTTTCTGCATCACATACACACCCACTTTTCTAATTCTTTATAAACCCCTTGATAGTTATCCTGAGAACATCTGTGAGCACTGGAAGTCAACTTGTGATTGTGCTACCTGTTCTCCCACTACTAACTACCCTGCTTGTTGAATCCAATTGTTTGTTAATCACGGTAAGGGAAGGTCACCTAAGCATTGCTTTCTGATGTCAAAATGTCTGTCTATTTCAAACGAATCTACCTAGTAGTGTAATGTTCATTCATCTGAATGACTTTACCATTGTCTACTGTTAAAAGTGTTCTGATCTCGATATATAGCAAATTTCATCAGTGTGAATTGTGATAGAATTGCATCTTTCTCAAACTAGATCTATAAGCATGTTTCCTTTTCATGCATGAAAGTATATTCAATGGACGAGTAAAACATTGCATCAATCAATTCTGTATGAAAGTTATCCTGGTGTATATTCAACTACGCTACACAGGTTTTTCTTCTTTGACCAAAAGAAACATTGCATAGAAAACTTTGATATAATCCCATCAATCTCATGATTTTTTTTGTAATTATGTGTACTTTTTTATACAGATTTTTCAAGAATGCCTCATTGTATGGTTTTCGGTTGCCATTATAGGAGCCATGTCAAAAGTATAGGCACTATCATGCATACATTCCTGACAAATATTGATTTAATAAGAGAATGGGCTCGACATTGTGGATTTCCGGTGGACGAGCTTGAAAGTAGAGTTGAGGCTGTCTTCGGAGTCTTGAGGGACAATCGAATCGCATCTGCAGCCTGCACTTTACCCCGCATATGTCCGACCAATCGCAGTAGACAAAAAAGCATCTACTCAGAACGTCTCATAAATTGCTTCCAAATGCAAGTCCAACTCTATTCATGCACACGTTGCCTCAGATGAGACCCGGATGATGAATTACATATTTAGCAGATTGTATTACTATTTAACTATACCACATTTTACTACACATCTGTCTCTGGATTATGGAGCATCAGAGAAAGTAATTATGACCATAGAAAACAATGCCATAGCACCCTTCAAAAGAAGCATAATCTTTTCGTAATCGCGTGCTTGACATGTCCATTTTTTTAGTAGAACATACTGACTGGAGCGCAGACCCTCGCAAGTGACGACAGCTCCAACACACATCCAGTATACCAATGGTTAGACCTAATGACTTGCAGAAGTTCATATTATCAAGAGTTAGATCTGCCCACATATCTAATGCAAATCTAATTTTTCCTTTTACCACTTTGTGACAATGCACTGAAAATGAAGGAGCAAGATTCTGCATCCATTTCTTTTCCAGAGTCAACAACAACTTCTAGCGCCTATCCCGTAATTTCATTTCACTTTTCAATTACGAGAATGTATTATGCTTCGAATTTCAAATAATATGAAATTCTTTATGAATCCTGTCAGTTGTTTAGACTATGTGCCATATAAGGGTTTCTCTTTATATGTACCAATGTCTGCATCCCATTGTCTCTGTTCCATTTCGCTGTTTTCATCCATACTAAAACAAGTACTGTGTTACAGGTGGATGCTGGTACAATTACATCATGCTTTGGAGCTGGTCCAGAGTATGAGGTATGGTACTGACAGTTCCCTTGAATGAAAGAAAGTAAATTTTACATAGGATACTATTAGACAGTGAAATTCTTATAAAATTGCAGTGTTTCAAACTTTTATCGTTTCAGTTCTAACGTTACAATTTCTCCCTAATGCAGCATACATTGCAAAATGTTTGAGGGCAACATTACAATCAGTATGTTTTGCACTGTGATCTCTGATCGAGTACACTTGCCATAAATCAGGTGAAATTCAAAATGTACATTTTGACGAAATGACATACACTGTTTACGAGGGAATGTATGTAAGCGATGTGTGTGATGAAAGATTTTAATTTAAAACATGTTTGAGTTTTTTTTTAACAATATTCTATTCAAGGAATCTATACAAGGTCGGGAATTAGAAGTGGAGCCACATGGATAAGAGGTGGCAGACCAGCTTGCTGGTGCGCTCGTTACAGAGAAGACCACGGTTTCACAGAAAATCAAGAAAAAAAGGGTAAATAAAAAAATAAATAGTACTCTCTAAGTGTTTTGGGCTGGTGTTTTCTTCATAACATGTTTTATTTTAATTTAAAGTGCTATCTACTGTATGTGTGATTTACATTGAACATGTTTTTACAACCCATCTCCTAGAGGCCCAGAAGGAAAAGAAATATAAAGACACAGACTACAAATGAAACCAAAGATGCTGCTTGCCAAACAGATTTCACCATAGAGCAACTATTATTTGAGGCACAGCGTTGTCCAGTCAGTAAGCAGACTCGAGATGCTTATGTCCAATGGCAAGAAAATTAATTGAATGTGACCAGCGACGCAAGCAAAGTGTTGGTGGACCATTGCTACAATGTAAGAACTCGACAAGATGAAGATGAAACTGAATATAATGAAGATGCATTGGACTTACTCGAGGACCACTTGACACAATCTACACCCACAAAAAAAGGTCCACCCAATAAACATTTGTTGTTAATGGTTTCTCCAATTTATGTGCAAATAACACAAGAAGAACTAACAGAGACTGAAGCTTCAACACAATTGACCGAGGAACTTGCCAAAGATCTCCACTACAGTTTGCCAAGTTTGAACGAATTGTCCACCAGAGTGAGTCACAAACCACAATCACGCAGGACTATTGGCTAATAAAGGAGCAGAAATACATTGTATTCGACAGCTGCCTGGTAGAGATTATACTGATGCTGAAATGTGTGCATCCAGTGAGGGGGAAAATATGCGGGGAGCCATTGATGATTGTGACTCATGTATTACAAGGCACTAACCTGAAAATCCAAGTCACATGTGCCCATCTCCATGATACATTTTTATGGGCCGCTCAACCGATGCTGTGCAAAGTACCAGCTGGAAATCTACTGTGTTCAGCAGCTCTACCTTTCAGTGGCTCTACTTTTAGTAAGTTGTCCAGTTTCTGTCAATTTGTAGGACTTCAGTTCCTTGCTAACACGCAGTACTACAAATATCATAGATAATTATTATTCCCCGCTATTAGTCAAGCCTGGAAAATTGAACAAATGTCAATTGAAAGGACATTATCTGAAAAACTATTCAGGCTAGCTGGCAATGGACAGTGTGGAAGCCCCGAATTTTCAGCAAAGTACTGCACATACCACTTTCAGGACATGGAAACTAATAAAATTGTGAGTTCGAAGGTCGTGCAGGTGTCTGAATGTAAATCCTCAGTGGCCACATAGAAACATGGTTTCATAAAATCCCTCGAACATCTTCAATCGAGGGGAATGCAAATAGACCTCATAGCCACTCACAGACATGTTTCAATAGCCAAAGTCATTTGAGAATAGTTTCAAAACATTCACCATCAATATGATGTATGGCACATTGTCAAATCAATCAATAAAAGAAATCACAGCTGCAGGTAAAATAAAAGGGTTCTGAAAATATTTTACAGTGGTTCCAGTCTTTCAACAACCATCTTTGGACGAACTCCAAAACGTGTGATGGGTTTGTGGAAATTCTACTTGAAAAATGGCGCTTATTGATGCACCACTGTTCCAACGTTCACTCATTGACAGAAAACCAACATTTCCACCAATGTGCACATGGACCTGTATCGGAAGAACAGGAACGCAAGAAGAAGTGGTTGGTTCCATCTTCACCTCCACACAAAGCTCTTAAGAATAACGTGTTTGATAAAACTCTTTCAAGAGACCTGAAGGGACTCACAGAATTCTGTCACATCAGAGATTTGGAGGTGTTGCTTAATATGTGCCTAAAGTACAGTCCCAAGAGGTTGCGTTTAGGCATAGACGGTATACAATATCGAACATTACTATTGGTATTAGCACACAACAAGAACATAGGGAGAGAACAATTGAGAACTGCAGCAAACTTTGGGATGCTTCGATACACAATGGTCTTTGCAAAAAGAAGCAAAAAATGGGTGGTCAAGCCAGTATACCAGGAAATGGAATTTGGTTCTGTGAAAGATTTCACTTTGACTGTTTTGGACATGCATACTCATTGAATCGATCATGATTTTGTCCCTATGACACATACATTGCCACAAAACATTGCAAACGTGCCCTGTCCACCAAAAACAGACCTCATTGAACAGTTGTCTTCCTGGTATAAATGATTAGCAGCAGTGTGTATGTTCCACAATGTTTGTACACTGTACATGACCAATGGAAATGTATGTAAATTGAATTCCAAAGTTATTAAAAGTATTAAGAAGTATTAAGTGACAAATTGTCTTTTCAAATGTATCCTCTTTGTCAATTTTTTTTGCAAGAAGAGCCTGTTGGAGGGTGCCATACAGTATAACTCTGTGTTTTCCCCTTTCCTGCTTTCGGCCAGCTCTTGTGTGTTCTTCACTGATCAGGGCATGGGAGGGTCAGATGGATAATAGCATGAAAGCAACTGCAGAGACTGCAGTTGCCTTCGCATGCATGTGTCCAAATTGACAGAATAAATACGCGTCACACTAAGGAATGAGACCTAAGCTAAATAACAAACTTGGCATGCAAGAACTAATGACTGTAAACAAAACACTGCATGAAAGGGGGCTGTTGGCGTGAAATAGGTGCTATCTGAGCTATATTTTTATGGGGGAATGTGTTAGGGGTTGTTGCTTTCGGATGCCTTATCAGAAGGTCTGATCTTTGATTTGCGGCCTTTGGAGTCTTACAATTTCATGCACAGTGGGGATAAGTGTTAGTGTTACTAAAATATATGACCATTCTAGATTAGGTATATAGTAGGTAAATTTAAGGTCGTGCGGGGGTAGGGTCTGGTGACTTGATGCGTTCAAAGGGAATAGGGGTCATGGGTTCAGGGGACCGCGGCTTGGTAGGTAGGGGTTGTAGATGGCATGAGTCAGTCAGCAGAGATGAATGGGGTAGGCCTTGGTCTCACATTCTTGGATGAGCACAGTTTGTCAGAGCTCAATACTCGCTACTTGCAAAAATGAATAGCTGCATTTCCGTGAGAACAGTATACACATTAGCATGAAACATGGGTGATGCAAATAGGTACAGAAGGAGTGTAGATGTCTCCCACCTTAGTTTATATGTCATTTGCCCGGTACGGGAATGGTGCAGGGGGGCAGGATATACCGCCTCTCCTCCAACATTTGTTAGTGCACGGGAAGTTCAGTGGAGATGGAAGTGCACTTGGATTTATGACTTGTCAGTGTCTCACGTTATCCGCAGAGCACATTCCTCCGCGAAAACAGGGTGCATGCAGATGTGACAATGGGTAGGACACTAACTGGAACTTTTGTCATAAAATAACGAAATCACTATCAATACAGAAGAGTAAAAAAAACTATTCACGATAGCACGCCATTGGTGGATGCCAGCAAACAATTTGTTAGTTTTTCGGGCATATTTCAAATGCCACATTGGTTGGCCAGGCTAATCGCTACCATGGGAGTGAAGGTCACTGCGTTTGATGCTGCTTGTGGGCTGTTCACACCGATTCATCCTGTACAGTATGTTTTTGATTTGTGGCTTTCCTTCACCAAAAGGAAACTTAGCATACGCGCTCCTAAGAAGGTTCAATTGTAGTTCGTCCGTGGAAGAAAGGGAGAATTCGCAATGGATTGAATGACGGGAGGTGTGTAATACCCGCAAAAAGGATAAGGTTCACCATTTCAAAACTGGACAAAGGAACATGTAATTTCATTCTATGAAAACCGTTGATCTGAGTGGACACTATGCATTACGCCAAGAGAATGGAAATACCAAATATAATGTAAGTTTTATTGTAGACGAGTTTATAGACGAGCAAGTCAAGATTTCTTTCTCTGTCTGGTATTAATGGCTTACATTGTAATAGGTTGTTAGTTGGGGCATATTGAGATGACAAGCAAACACAACCTGTATGTATTTGTCTTTGTCCCGGACACATGGGCAGTCCAGCACCGAAATGCACAGAGTCCACATCTGGGTTCCCCCCAGGTTCCGCCAATGCTAAATTCGTTGTTAATATTCCGTTATATTGCCATCTATTTGTTGTTCGTATTCTTCAGTCAGCTTCCGCATCCGCATCCCATTGCGAGCTAAACCTACTCCACAGCAATAACCTCTCAAGCACATTGTAGAATCTAACTTTCCATAATGTTCTCTGTGTTTCCATTGTTTCTGGCTTGTGTTCATTATTCGGTGACACCCGGTGCAGAAGCAAAGGGTAAATGGATAAAATAGAATAAAGAAACGGCTACTGAGATATATTTCTGTTATGTTTTCTACACAGCTACATATTTCCTTTCTCCAAATGTCATCGTTTCCAAATACCCAGTGACAGTTTCTTCAGCAGCCAGTGGCAGATACACCTAAATGGCTGGCTTACAAATACGCTGATGTGGGACGATCGTCCCGGACTGATATGCTCTTTTGCGGTACCAGCGACAAAGAGCAACCTGACATCATTTACGGTGGTCTAGCAAGAAGCTGATGCCGAAGACTTGCGATTCAAGGTGCGTCCAATGCGCTTCTTCTTCTACCAAAAGGAACACTGTGTGCCTCATGATAAAGATTTGATGTTCGAAAACAACAACATTTGGTTGAATATGGAAATTGGCAGATGTTCTCGGAGCGTTTATTGTGAAATGAAAGCACATTGTAAATTGCAGAGTATTGGTGTTCCCTTTAAAAATAGTGTTTTATATTCCATTTTGGGATACGCTGTGTTGTGAGAGGATGTGTGTGTTGATATTCCAGGTTCTGCGTCAACTAACGTTAAGACGCAGGTGATGATTTGCGTGCGTTTGGCTAAGCTGCACACTAACATTATGAAAATAGTTGGAGAATATTGCTAGGAATAGTGATGTCAGCTTCAGGGGCGGGAGATATGATTTAGTGCCGCGAGGGCAGTTCAATTCAGGGCAATGCGGCTACGGATAAGATTAGAACAAGATGGCCGCTCCTCGCTGCCTGATTTTGCATGTGTAAAAGTGCAAAAAACGAAGGTAAGGTGCATAGTAAATGTTTTTATGATTGCTCACAGTTTGCTTAAAACCATATGCCTGAACGCTCGGGACAATAATATTTTTGAGCGCACTATGCCTTTAATAGAACTAAACAAGTGGATTGATGAGAAGGCATTGCTGGATTGGGCCTGGGGCAACTTTAGACCAAGGTTCTTCATGGTCAATGACATTTTCATGCACACACATCTGATGATTAAGTATGCATTTGCAAGTCTATGGGCCTCATTACAAATCTGGCGGGCCGGAATCTGGTGATTCCGTGATGACGGTGACACCGTTTCCACGAAAGCAAGGTTGCGGAATGAATGTGTGTCACCGCCGTCACGTAAACACCCATGCACACGGACATACCGCCACAAAAAATGGTGCAAAACCCGTGTCCGCCCCCCGCCATCACGGACACGGAATCACCGGAAGCGGAAATGCCATGACCGTGAAAAAAAAACGCTAACAGAGAGGCGGCCATTATATAAAGCACAATCCACTGCCATCGTCAGACACCACAGGTCAGAACACCTCCCTGAGACTGAGAATACATCTAACACCATGGCATCCAGGATCCCAGCATGCAGACAGCGAAAGTAGCACTTAAGTGAGGCTGAGCTAACAGTGCTGGTGGAACACATTGTCGAGCATGCAGAAATGCTCTTTAGCGCAGACCAGCAGCGCAATACCCAGCAACGCCTCAAGGAGGTGTGGGCGGAGGCAGCACACAAATGCAGAGCGTTCGGTGTGACAATACGCACTGTGAAGGACCGCCATAAGAGGTGGGATGACCTCAGGCTCAGGGTGCGCAACCTCATCGCTGCACACCTCCAGCACAGCACTGGCACCCGTGGAGGCCCTGCATCCACTCTCAAGTTGCAATCGTGGGAGGAGCGCTGCAGCAGTGTCCTGCACCTCGAGGGCATCCACGGCATCAGAGACGCAGAGGCAGGAGTGAGCCCACCTGCAGATGCCGGTAAGTACACAAAGTACAAAGCCATAAGTGTGAATGCACCCCAGGAGTGACCCAATGGACCCACTGACCACCCCCCTCAGCCAGGGCCAGAGTGACGCAATGGACACACTGACCCCCCCCAGCCAGGGCAGGAGTGACCCAATGGACCCACTGACCCCCCAGCTAGGGCAGGAGTGAACCAATGGACCCACTGACCACCCAGATGGCAACTAACACATTCCCAATGCATGTCCCCAGGACATGCACCCAGTGCGTGCCTGAGTCGAAGCAGAGGCACACACACCTGAGTGCATCAATAGTCACAAGTGTGTACATGCAAGTGGTCATGGATCGTACAGTTTGATGCATGTGATGGACACATCAAGTAACATCACACACTAACAGCATGCCCTCTGTATCCCCACAGCCATGTCAAGTGACAGCGACGATGGCCAAGAGGCGATGCAGCGACCACCTGCACGCGCCCAACGCAGCACTCCTGACCAGGAGGACGATGCTAGCTGGTCTGGCACACAAGCACCAGCTGCATCGGGCACACCAGCACCAGCGGATGCCACCATCCCCATGCAGGCACCCACCATGGCCCTGGATGCCATCTTGCAGCCCATCTGCACTGCTGAGGAGGCTGCATCGAGTGATGACAGTGCCCCGGCCATGCAGGCCGAAGTTGTACAACAGGGTGAGGGGGACAACACAGATGAGCTGTCATCCATCCATGGCCTACAGTTCAGCCCCCAAACACTGCACAGCCCCATGCACTCCCCAATGCCCTCCATGGCTGAGCTCAGTACTCGCATGCAGCGCATTGAAGAACAACAGGCCACCCTGACACAGATTGTGGAAAGGCAGCTGGAGGAGGCCATGCTGCAGCGTGAAGAGGCCATGCATCAGTGGGAGGAGGCCAGACTGCAGCGTGAGAGCAATGCGAAATCGGTGTGTCGGCTTTCCAGGGCCAATTGATGATTTGCGACCACCATCGTCACCCTGGCACGCCATGTCAGGGAAGGAAACAGTGTGAAATCCAGCATAGCAGAGTCATTGTTGGTTGCCCAGCAGGCGATTAAAGGACATGTGCCCATAGTAACACCAGCAGTCACCTCAGCTAGCACCATCCCATCCAGCTCTGCCACTGCTGTCATGGCCCATAGAACTTGCCCCTTCTGGACTTCCTTGTCCTTATCGCGATGAGGCTTGTATTCTTTGTCACTCCCAACATGGCCGCGCCAAGCGACTTGCCTCGCACCAGCCTTCACGTCGCACACGCCACGTTCTATAAATTGGCCACGCCCCCGCGGCCCCTTGCACCTCAACACTATCATTATGTAGTGACTTGACGTGTGTGTGCTGTTCGGCAAATCCACTATTCCTAGTTCCTGGTTCCTTCTTCCTTCCTTTCACCACTTCCCTCTAATCTGCTCCCGGAATCCTGATTCCTAGCGACCGCTACCTTTTCCCTGGACATCCTGGAATAGCGGCCTTCCCGGAACTCTGAACGCGCTCTGCAGCCGGACGAGACTCGAGCGAGCCTATACAAGACCCGATCCGTCCACAAGAGGAATCCTTCAACGAACAGAGCAAGAAGCGATCCTAGGTGAGACGGGGGAGATTTACGACACTGGCAGCCCACGGAGGAGCTCTGGTCGGCTGACTGGTCCTGCCAGCAAGGACACTCCTGGGCATAAGCGCCCCCGCAAATAGTGCCATGTGGGGATGGCAATAGACATGACATTCGGGGACACGATGGGTGTATGAGGGTGGGTACGTTTGGGTGGTGGAGGAGGTCCATTAGGGGGTTAGTAGTTTGGGGCCTGGTGGGGGTGGGTACATTTGGGTGGTGGGGGGAGGTCCATTAGGGGGTTAGTAGTTTGGGGCCTGGTTGGGGGTGGGTATGTATGCACCTTCGTTCCTGTTTTGTTTATAATACAACACCTTTGAAAAAATCCATAATGAGTGGACATCCATAATTTCATTTGCAGTCACTCCATTTATTCACCGGCATCGTCATCATATTTATGCAATGCTGTCAATGTGCAGTCTCTCAAAAGTAAATGCGAATGAGTGTATACCATGATCGTTGGCCATCTTGTGCACCCCCGGGAGGGTGTGGAGCCATCCCATCCCCATCCCCATCTTCAACTCCATCATCATCCTCTGTGTCTGGGGGCAGCGGAATGTTCCTGCGCATGCACAGATTGTGCAGCATGGCACACACAAGCACAATTTTACCCGTCTTCACTGGGTTTTAGAGCAGTGATCCGCCAGATCTGCTCAAGCAGCGGAACCTGGCCTTCAGTAGGCCAAATGTCCTCTCAATCATGCCACGTGTGCGGATGTGTGCCCTGTTGTACACCTCCTCATCCCTGTTCCTTGGCCTCCGTACAGGCGTCATCAGCCATGGCGTGAGTGCATATCCAGCATCACCTACATGGGATGTAAATGTGTGGGGCATGTCAGTGTTTGTGGTATCATGTCTTGATCAGATGCAATGCAATCTTGTATCATCATTCATTCATCCATATGTGCCAAGCAGTGGTCGGACCGGTGGGTGATTACCATTTATGGGTCATTGTTGTCGATGTTGGCATTTGGACATTACCCAACGACTTGCTGTTCATATGTAGTTGACCTTGCGGACAATAGTGGTTGGTGAGTATGGCATCGTGCAATGATGTACACACATGGAGGAGTCAATCAATAGACTGTGATGATGTGGTTGTTGCAGGATGTCTCATGTGCAGTCATCATGTGCATTGGGGGGCAGTGGTGCATAGTGTGGGTGGTTTTATTGAGTGGCTCAAGTTGTATGGCCTTGTGGTAGTATTGTTGTATTGGTTGTGTGTCTCATTTGGCAGGGTGTGTACGGGCACACTGTGGCAACCTGTCATGTGTAGCTTTGTGATGTGTGGGTTATGCTGACCATCCATTACATGGGCCAGGGGGTGATGCATGTACAGTTGTAGCAACCCACTCACAAAGGTCATTGCCCTGGACACACACCCCCCTGCCACAGGGCCTGTGCATTGGCAGTTGTACTCACACAATAGCCATGTGCTTTGTCCAGCGTAGCGTTCCATGTAGCGTGGCAATGTCGAATTCCGCAGGACCATTGAGTCATGTGTTGACACTGGGAAACATGCGCAGCAATGTGTTATCACTTGTCCGGCGTCACATAACATCTGTACATTCAGTGAGTGGTACTGATTCCTATTGCAGTACACCATCTCCATTGCACGTGGTACTGTCAGCTCTATGTGTGTGCAGTCTAATGCACCTATGCAATTTGGCATGGCTGCAATGGCATGGAAGGCCAACTTGGTGGCAATGACCTGTGCAAGGGTATGGGGTAGGGTGATGTGTTCCGACACATGGCGCAGCAGGGCATCCAGTACCTGTCCCAATATGTTAGAGAAACAGGGTTGTGAGAGCCCGTGCAGCTTACCAACTGTGTGCTGATAAGTTCCGGTGCCAAGAAAATGCAGTACCAACACCACCTTCAGGAGGGGGGGATTGCGGTCGAAATGCCAATGTGGCTGCTGATGTCGTCCTCAATCATGGTGGTGATGTACATGATTGTTGACGGTTCAGCCGGTATAATGTGTGGATCTGTCCTGGGGTCAGGTTCCAAGGTGAGGCCCAGATGCGGGGTATTGCAGGCTGCATGCGGGGTCGTGCCTGCTGCACAATTGGATTTGGCATGGGTGAAGGGTTTGTTAACTGCCGCCTGCGCCTCCTACGTCTCCGCCTCATCCTCCTCCGCACCATTACTGCCACCATGTGCAGTGCTGCCTGTAGGTTCAATGACCCCAATCCAATGCTACTACAGCTGCTGCCTGCATAGTTGTGTTAGGAGTTGGCCAGGGTGTTGGTGTGTCCCGTTTATAGACTCCCAGTGGCCTGCTAGGTCCAGCTGGGCTCATTTGCTGCACCTGTGGCCTGATGCAGCTCACCAGACACTGTTTAACGTCATGTTCGCTGTGGCACCGATACCGCCTCCGTGGCCACGGTTTTTCCGCCATTTTCATGGCAGTGTTTCCATGTCTGTGGTACTCGTAATGCCCATGGTGTTAGGTGGTGCCTGTAACTGGGGGGTTTCCCCGGCGAAGCATTTTACGGGTCCCTTAACTCCATGGCGGCGGTTTGTGGTGGTTGTATTTCCGGGATCATGGGTCGTAATTTGTCGAACACGGAAACGGTGCCGGTATGGTTATACGGGTGGCGTTAAGTCGGGACCGGCGGACTCGTAATGAGGCCCTGTGTCTTTATATGTTGCCTTTGTGGACTTTATTTCAGCCAAAACTGTGGTATGAGAGAGGCTATGGGTCAAATTGGCAAATTAACAAATATGTGAATAGAAAGCCGCTCTGGTGCTTGCTTTGCTTGAGTCAGTGTGAGTGAGATGCATCCTTTTGTCATGCTTTGCCATTGGCTGGCGATTGCCTTTTTCTGGCCAACTGGGAACCGGCAGGCTTTAGTCAGGAGCCTCACCAAGGCCCACTGCCTTTGACCTGCTCCCGTATCTATCATCACAACAGAGCATGAGGTACTTCACCATCCAGCTCACCATCTGCATTTTTGGATTGCAGTCTCTGACTTGAGGTAGGCTCATTGTCCTTAGCCATGGCACCTCCAGGGGACAAAATAAGCAATTTGGAGCGGAATTTGAAGACAATAAATGTGAAATGCTTAATTTTGTTGAAAAATCAATGTAATTGCAGCACATTTCCATTGTGCTTACTCGCAGTCCCACTTCAACAACATGCTGCTTGCTACTGGGTGTACTCGAGCTTCTGGGTTCTTTTTTGCCTGCCTATTTGTTTCATCATGCGGTGCCTTCAAGATGGCCGTCTGGTGCTTGCTTTGCCTGAGGCAGTGTGAGTGAGCTGCATCCTTTTGTCATGTTTTGCCATTGGCTGGCCATTGCCAACATCTGAACCCAATTGAAAAGTCAAATTATGCCCTTTTTGCTTCTGGTGTGAAAAATCAATTTAGCTGTTTTTGCTTCTGGTTTGAAAAGGTAATTATGCTGTTTTTGCTTCTGGTTTGAAAAGTCAAATTTTGCCGTTTTTGCTTCTGATTTGAAAAGTCAATTTAGCTGTTTTTGCTTCTGGTTTCAATGTCAATTTTGCAGTTTTTTTCTGGTGTGAAAAGTCACATTTTGCTGTTTTTGCTTCTGGTTTGAAAAATGTATTTTGCTGTTTTTGCTTCTGGTTTGAAAAGTCAAATTTTGCATTTTCTGCTTCTGGTTTGAAAGTAAAATTTTGCTGTTTTGCTTCTGGCTTGAAAGTCACATTTTGCTGTTTTTGCTTCTGGTTTGAAAGTCACATTTTACTGTCCAGTGCTAACTTCTCTATACTTTGCTTGTATACTGTTGCTTCTCTATAACTTGCAGGCCCAATGACTCACCGCTCTCTTGTGTTCCACACCTACCTGCCTTACCCCCTCCACCTGCTTCTCCCCCCTTTCCTCGCTAACACTCCCATGGAACTTTCTGTTTCTCCTATCTAAGGGGGGTGGCAGGGTAGGACTACCATCTAAGTGCAAAGGAGTGGGGGTGGACCACACTCAGGCTGTTAGGAGGGGGCCTGTCCCACCAGGCTGGTCAGGGACAGGTCCCAGGAGGGAAGTGCTGGTGGGCGGGTACTGGTTGAAGATTGGTCAGGGTGGGCCTGGAGATCTATATGACTCATGAGTGAACCAGGATGCCAATCGAGGTGGCAGGAAGGGTAATTAGAAAGGGAGGGGGAAGGTGATGGAAAAGAGAAGGGTATTGAGAAGCTCTGGAACTAAAGGAGGTCAGGCTCAAGTCTGAGAGGGACAGCGAGGCCATTCCAGAGGGAGGTATCTGCCGAAGAGAGAAATGTACCCCCAGTTTCTGCTTGTAGAAACATCTCATCGGCAGAGTGTTGGAGCTAGAGGACCGAAGGGCTCTAGCAGGGAGGTATTTAGGGGAGAGAGAGAGTTGGACGTAGGGGGGTCTTAGGCCCCAGACAGTCTTGTGGATGGTGCAGAGGGTCTTGAATTTTATCTTTGCAGCCACAGGGAGCCAATAGAGTAATTTAAGGGCTGGATAAATACAGTCCCTGGGCTGGAGGTCAAGGATAAGTCTCACAGTCCTCCTGTTCTGGATTAGTTGAAGGGAGTGGAGAGTGGAGAGAGGTAGATTGAGGAAGAGGCTGTTGCAGTAGTCCAGCCTAGAGAGAACCAGAACAGTTTCTAGGGTAAGGTAAGGAAGTGGAGAATGCCTCTGAGGTGGGGAAGCTGAAAGTGGCCCTTCTTGGCAAGGTCTGTGATGTGAGAAGGAGAGAGAGGAGTTAGAGATGCTTCCAAGATTGTTTGCCTCACTAGATGTTAAAGGGAAGGGGACCTAAGGGGGGTGGCCAGAGAGCATGAGGAAAACAGGGGTTAGGGGCCTCTACTCTGATGAGAGGGATCTCAGTCCTTCTGGCATTAAGAGAGAGATCATTAGCTGTGCACCATGCCTGAATGGCAGTCAGCCTGTGAGGAATGAGAGAGGAAGAGGAGGTAGAGGGGGGAAGCTTGAAGGAGAGCTGAGTGTCATCAGCACAGCACTGGAAATGAGGAGAGAAGGAGGAAATCAAAAGGGACCTGGGGCAAGGTACATTTTGAAGAGCAACAGCAATAGGATGGAGCCCTGAGGGATGCTGCAGGTAGAGAGTGAGGTGGAAGAGAGGAAGGGTCCAAGTTGCACCTGGGAAGTTCATTTAGAGACAATTTTATTTACAAAGAAAATGATGTAACATTGAATGTACAGTGTTTTTGAATAAGATCAGGGAACAGTAGGGTAAGCAATGGGAGAAAGCAAACAAACATACAAGGGGGGAGTAGGGCCCTTTACCTATTGTCTGCTAAGCCCCCTATCCAGTCACCCCTTCAACTCCAAACTTCATCCTATCCCTGCTCCTACTGAGGCACCACTGGGAAAGGGGAAACAGTGTTTTTCAGTTTAAACCTAGGAGGCACCTTTTTCTTCTGGGGGTGTTTTTCCGGTTTTTATTGGATTTCACTGAAAACAGGAAAGCCTAATTATAATTAACTAATTTCTGGCTGCCTCATCCCTTGACACTGGGCCAGGTAGGCCTCTTTGATTCTTCTTCCATCTTCAGCCAGGCTTATTCTGCTGTGCCACACTTTCCCAGCCCTTCTATTCATGGGGTCCAGTTTGTCCAAATACATCTCTGATTTCTTCATAAGTCAGCTCTTTAGGTTCAAATCCAGATTCAACATCTAATATAATCTTCAATTCTTCTGCTTTCTTTGCTGTCTTCTTGCATTGTGTGATTATTATCTTGATCAAACAGAATCCAAACACTATCATCAGCAGTAAAGCTCCAAGGAAATTGAAGATATGTGCCCTCCATTTTGGTACTCATGAGAAGATTGCTGCAAACCAGCTGTCATCTGCAATATCTTCCACTTCACAGTCCATCTTGGTATGTAGAGTTGTCAACAACGTTATGGCCTCTGTCAATGTCCCATTCTCTTCATCATGAGCAGGTGTGAATATGCAACATGATTCTCCAATTTTACCACAAACACCTCCTTCCATGGCTGTTATCATGTCCTCTTCTGGAGTTTCATCAGTCTTATGGATCTCAGCTCTTCTTTGATGCCATAAAATCCCTTTATGGTGGTGTTGATCATCTGCAGGAGCTCCCATCCGGTTATCTGTAATCATTTGGCATTCATCATCACCTGGATCCTGGGCATGAAGATTGTTGTGAATATTGCTGAAGTCTGGCTGAACAATCGATGTTCATATGGAATGGCCTTGAAAACTTCTATCGATTTAGCTGAGAAATAGTTCTCTCTTTTTTGTCTCTTGAGAATCTCGTAAGATGAGCATCAGCCTTTGGAAATTCTCCAAATTTCAAGTCATTTTTCTGAATCAGTAATGCCGCAACATGAATAATCACTATGGACCACAGTCTCTGGGTAGCTTCAGATAAGCTCTGGACCCACAGGCCCAGTGGTGGTCCATTATCACTTCTGTCCCATCCTTCATTCCTGGTACATCAAAGATTTGGCCACATTGTTGGTTTTCTCCAAATTTTCCTGTGCCATTGTTTCTGAAGCATAGTTCTGCGCTTGCCAGAGGCACTATCTGCACAGGGCATCCTTTGTCTTCAACCTATGTCAGCAGTTTGGCAAGCTTCAGCCAGAGAGGCTTCTCCACACGCTCAATAACTGGTTTATGATGTCCTGTTACTGCCAATGCTCTGCATACGACTACGCCTTATTCCCAGCCATCTGGTGAACGTACTGTTACCCAAATGTGCATATGGCCTCCCTCCTTGCATCTTCGTATTTCTTTGTCAGTCTTTCCCTGGCAATTGAGCTTTCTGTTTATCTCCCATCTGATTCCTGCTCCTTCCATTTGAGGCTGTTTGTATCTTATCACATGATCTCTGGTGTGTGGTCTTGCTCTTGTCTTCAAAACTTGAACATAATCATCTTCTTCTGTCACCCATACCAATGATGTGCTTCAATCCTGGAATTGACCTCTCGTATAGCAGAGTCCTAGGTGTGTCAGGCAATGAGCAGTTTGGATGTCTACTTCTATAGCTATGAATATTTTAGCATTCCCCAATGCATAGGGTAGGCGAGCACAAACATAGCATCTCTCCTCAGAGCTGTATTTGTATTTGTATTTTATTGTATTTTATAGAGCACCTTAAGCCAAAGCGCTTCACATTATTACAGGATACAGTACAAAATGAATGATAAATAAATCAAAACATCAATTCTTACTGGTAGCAGGCAATCAGGGGCAATGAAGAATAGGAGTTTTTAAAGAAAGTCGAACGAGAGAATAGTCAGTGATAGAGCGGATAGAGAGTGGGAGAGCATTCCAGTGTAAAGGAATGAGAAGCTGAAATGATCGGAACTGGGACTGGGCACATGGAGCACGAGGGACGTTCAGTCTGAAGAGAGAAGAAGCGCGAAGAGAACGAGATGGAGAGTAGAAATATAAGAGTGTAGCAAGATAGTCAGGTGCGAGCTGATACATTTAAAAACTAAGCATAGAACATTAAATTTAAGTTGGGAGTGAAAGGGTAACCAGCCAAGTGAGGCCAGGGAAGAGGAGATTGAATCTCGATAGGAGAGAAGACAAAGTAGTCAAACAGAAGAACTATAGATTGATTTCAAGGGAGCAAGACAAGACCAGGGGAAGCCAAAGAGAGTGGTGGAGCAGTAGAAGAGTTGTGAAAAGATTAAAGAGGAAATGAGAAGTTAGTGGCTTGAAAAGTGAGGAAAGGACGAGCTACTACCACATGTTCCCCAAGTGTGCTGTACTGTATACATAATTTTTCAACTCATAATCATCCTCTCTCGCACTTCTATTGGGTTTCTTTCTGCAAGGTGAGTCTGTACATAATGATTATGCAATATATAATGATAATGATGTGTTATTTATATAGTGCCTTTATCCAAAGCACTTTACAGAGCACATATTTGCATACAATATCACCCAACGAAGTTGGTACACATTTATCGACCTCGGAAGGATGAAAGGCTGAGTTGGCCTTGCTGGGACTCGAACCTGCAACCTGCAGATCACGCTTAGATCGCAGCAGCAAGCGCTCAAACCGCTGAGCCATCTTTCAGTGAGAAACATAGGGGCCCTTTTCAGTGAAATAGGTGATCTTCCATATGTCATGGTGTAAGGATAATTACATATGGTCTTGGTCTTTGTGCAACAGTTATGTCTGTAAGGGTCACTGGCAGGGGAAGAATCAAAGGGACTGCTACCTTCTTTGGACCTGCAAGGTAAGTAGCATGGATTAATAGAAACAGGAAAACAATAATAGATGCTGTGCAGAAACATATTAAGCACCAATACATTAGTCCCCACCAGTGGCGATTTCCCAGACGTTGTTGAACTCGCTTGGTTCCCTCCACTACATTATTTACAGGATTGCACATTATGCCTGTGTACTATTGTACAGGCAAATTTGTTAAGTGATCAGGTAGTGGCAGGATCTGCTCAATAATTGCTGAGAGCAAACACCTTATAATTCAACCATTTGTAGGATTGTCTCTCCACAAGTGCAATATATATGCCCGAAGAATAAAAATACAAACAGTAACCAAGAGCCAGTGAATGTCAACATCAGATAGAACCATTTGGGTGTCCAAAGAGAAATTCAGTAAGAAAAGAGTCAGGATTCTGCTC